>NW_024039122.1:0-632966 GCF_016077235.1 Cyprinodon tularosa | reverse complement strand
AATCTGATCTATCTGATCGAATTCAGTTTGTTCATGTTAATGATAGATCTTCAACACGCTCAAAGGTTACCTGTGGAGTACCACAGGGATCAGTGCTAGGACCAATTCTCTTTACTTTATACATGCTCCCAATTGGTAGAGTTATTAGACAGCATGGGATTAATTTCCACTGTTATGCTGAAGATACCCAGCTATATCTGGCTATAAATCCAGATGAAGCTAACCCATTACATAGATTACAGGCATGTCTTGAAGACATAAAAACCTGGATGACTCTTAACTTTCTGCTTCTGAATGCAGATAAAACAGAAGTTATAGTCTTTGGACCAGAGTCTCTGAAAAAGAAACTGATTAGCCAGTCACTTCATTTGGATGGGATTAAACTGATTTCAGATAATAAAGTAAAAAATCTTGGTGTTATTTTTGATCAGGACCTGTCATTTAAATCCCATATCAAAGAGGTTTCTAGAATTTCCTTCTTTCATCTGAGGAACATTGCAAAAATGAGCAATCTCCTGTCCAGGGGTGATGCTGAGAAACTAGTCCATGCATTTGTTACTTCAAGGCTGGACTATTGTAATTCTTTACTATCAGGAAGTCCACAAACTGTAGTTAAAAGCCTTCAGCTGATCCAAAATGCTGCAGCCAGAGTTCTAATGAAAATTAAAAAGAGAGATCATATCTCGCCTATCCTGGCTTCTCTTCATTGGCTTCCTGTTAAATCAAGAATAGAATTTAAAATCCTCCTTCTCACATATAAAGCCTTAAATGGCCAAGCTCCATCTGATATCAGAGATCTGATTGTTCCTTATGTTCCTAACAGAGCACTTCGCTCTCAATCTGCAGGTTTACTAGTGGTTCCTAGAATTTCTAAAAGTAGAATGGGAGGCAGGTCCTTTAGTTATCAGGCTCCTCTCCTTTGGAACCAACTACCAGTTTTAGTCCGTGAGGCAGACACCCTGTCTACTTTTAAGGCTAGGCTTAAAACTTTCCTTTTTGATAACGCTTATAGTTAGAGTGGCTCAGGTTATCCTGAGCTATCTCTATAGTTATGCTGCTATAGGCTTAGACTTTTGGAGGACATAGGGACCCCCATTTCATCATTCTGCTTCATTCTCTCTCTGTTCTCATAACTGCAGAATCTGTTAGTTCAATCTCTAACCTTCTGCTCTCTCTGCTTTTCCTCAGAGTAGCTTTGCCTCGTCTGTTCCTGTTTGGCTGTGACGTCATCCTGGAAAAAAACATCAGCTGTGCTGCTTCTATCAACACCCTTGTTAATAGATGTTGGAGATCGGCCTGTTTTCCAGTGTGGTCCTGTTTCTCTGACCGTGACTGAGTGGATGTGCTCTCTTCGTCCTCTGGCATGGGAGCTGCCTTGGAGCTCGTCTGCCTGGCTGCGTGTTTCCTGGACGGGGCCGCCTTTTACAGCTGCTTTTTGTATCTCTGCTTCTGTCTCCTTGAACCCCAGTCGGCCTCGGCAGATGGCCGCTCACACTGAGCCTGGTTCTGCTGGAGGTTTCTTCCTGTTAAAAGGGAGTTTTTCCTCTCCACTGTCACTACAAGCATGCTTAGTGTGAGGGATTGTATTTGGGTCGATGCAATCAACTGGTTTTCCTTAGATAGAAAACTTTGTATCAATTTGACTGTATGATCTGGTTGAACTGTAAAGTGCCTTGAGATGACATGTGTTGTGAATTTGGCGCTATATAAATAAACTGAATTGAATTGAAGGCTGACGCGGACCTCGCGTTTCTGCTGATGTGATTGTAAGTAACATAGGAATGGTTTCTCTCTCTCTGTGCATGTTCATACTTTCACTGTGTTAGTCATTCGTTGCGTTCGCCTGTCTGCTAAGCTCAAAACAACCGCGCCTGGCTTGACGGAGAAACCAGGAGAACAGCTGAGCATATTTACGACAGTGCACTTTTATTTTCGCCCTCTGGGGGGAGCCTCGCTGGAAAATCAACACCGGTTGCATAGTATACCTTTAACTATTTGCGGTGCACACATTTAGTTGACTCATTTAGTAATTTCTTGTTTGGTTTTCTGTACATTAATATATTTTTCATTTGAGTTGCCAGTTCCTTGGAGGCCTTTGTGAGTGAAGCCAGTAAAGGAAAGGAGGCCCCAGCTGCAAAGGATCTCCTCATTGACATGGAGGCCTAGTTGGACTCTTCCACTTACATTTAGAAGGGGTGTAGCAAGGGTTTAGGTTTCTGTATTTGGTTTTGTTTTCTATAATAACATTTAGAAAGTTTAATATTGAAGTCCTCTTCCTCATAGGTTGCTGATTAGTTTTGTCTTTTGTTGTAGTTTTTGTTTAGGAAAATGTATTTTATGTTTCCCTCTGGTTTCAAAGTTGTCTGATCAACCAGTGTATATATATGTTTCCCTCGTGTGTCAGTTAGGGAGGTCTTTTCTGAGTCAGGTTTGGATTATGCTGATTTTTGTCTTTTGTTTTCCTTGATGGACCCAGTCTTGTTTGGACTTTTGAACGTTATTTTTGCAAAATAAATTTGTTACCATTTTTTCATTAATGACTTCCCTGTGCTTCTGATATTTTTTGGCTCGGTCCCTCATAAGGGCAGAACATCGAGCTGTGTGCTACGATTGTCTCGTTCTCATTTTTGCGAAGACAAATAAAATGCTGACAGGAAGAAGTGCCTTGTTTAACTGGATTGCATATTTTAATACTTTTTTCCTACGGTGGTTCAGCGATGCAAAATGAAAGAGATGCAGCTGCTGCAGAGCTTCACTCACCGTCGCAGGTCTCTGAGGTGCAGCTGAACGCGCCGCCTCGGCAAACGCTGCAGGGGTTAAAAACATGTTAGTGACTAAACACAGGAGAAGTCAACCTCATTTACTCCTTAGTTTATATACAGAACTAAATGATTCTTTAGTGCATTTATCACACTGGAAAAAATCCAAATCTGGATAAGTCATTATTTCTTAAAATAAGTGCATTTGTTCTTGAATTGAGATGGTAAAAGGGACATTTTGCCAATGGAACAAGACAATTTGGCCTTAAAATAAGAAAAAACAATTGCATTGTCTTATTTCAAGTGCATTTGATCTAAATATCTTATTTTAGGAGTAAAAATACTCATTCCATTGGCAAATCATCTCATTTACCTACTCAAATTAA
Organism: Cyprinodon tularosa; assembly: GCF_016077235.1. Classification (NCBI taxonomy): domain Eukaryota; kingdom Metazoa; phylum Chordata; class Actinopteri; order Cyprinodontiformes; family Cyprinodontidae; genus Cyprinodon; species Cyprinodon tularosa. The sequence goes on along the minus strand of NW_024039122.1, from coordinate 629,821 downwards.
GGGTAAATACAATTAATTTGAGAAATTTTTACTTCATTATAGATAATTTTTCCAGTGCATGACCTAAAAGATGTGATTGCAGTTATATTCCTCAGCAGTTTGGAGCTGAATTTGCTTTAAGACAACAGTAAAATATGTTGTTTTTTTTGTTAACCTAAAGGAAAACAGAGAACATTTTAAAGCAGTGATGTAAGACAGTATTTCTTCTCAGAATTAATGTTTGCAGTTAATGATTTTCTTTAAATATTCGCCTTCTCCTGAAAAATAAACTAAAAGTCCTCGTTTCCAAGATTATTTTTAAAGGTTGTAAATAAAACTTTTTTAATCAAAACTCTTCATGTTTCTAATAAAAAATAAATCCACAGAGTGTCTAGATTGGTGCAAAATAGAAGTAGAAATTTTGTGGAAGAAAAATAATTGTAAAAAATGTTTTATAAATTCTGATGGGTGCAAAATAAATAAGTTATGTTATTTCTTTCTTTACATTACGCTCTATTTACTAGACTAAAGAACTGAATGATTCTTTTAATGCATTTATCATGGCCTAAAACATGAGATTGCAGCTATTGCTTCAGTCTAAAGTAATTTGGAGTTTAATGGGCTTTAAGGCAACAGTGATAAAGTTGTTGCTTAAAGATGGAGATGAAAATGCTGTTTTTTTTTACCTAAAGGCAAATAAAAGATATTTTAATGCAGTGATGTAAGAAAACATGTCTTCTCAGAATCCATGTTTGCAGTTAATGTTTTTCTTTAAATATTCACCTACTCCTTAAAAAAAAAATAACTAAAAGTCCTCTTTTCTAAGAAGATTATTTATTTTTAGAGGTCATAATGAAAATGTTTTATTTAAAACACTTAATTTTTCTAAAATAATAAATCCACAGATCGTCTAGTTTGATGCAAAATAAAAGTAGAACTTTTGTGGGAAAAAAGTAATTATAAAAAAATGTTTTTATAAATGCTGATGGGTGCAAAATATATAAATAATTTGTTGTTTCTTTCTTTATGCAATATACACTATAAGTTTAACAGAAAAGACTAGATTTATATTAACATATCTAAAGCAGAAAAAGTTAGCTCCCGGAAGAAGCGTAGGATCCTATTTCCGTCAGAGACAAGTGATAAAACATAAAGGATTTAAATGGATTTATTTTCTTTCATAGATAAAAAGAAATCCAACATGAAGGTGTGAACAATAATCTTTATATTTAATAGTGTCTTAATTTTTTCACGTGACTGTAAAGGTTCCTTTTTGGAACGCTGTTATATCCTTGTTTTAAAACAATTAGCTTACCATGTGTTGCACTGGTGCTGAATGGAGGTTCCAGGCTGCAGGACAACCTCACTGCTCATGTTCCCGCTCTGGAACTCAGTCGGCAGAGACAGTGATGAACAGGGGCAGTCAGTGTGAGGCACACAGGAGCCTTCGTACAAGACCTACGGAGGACACAGTGAGACGGCTGCAGACGGAGACAAAGGAGTTGGATAAAACACACAAAGAGAGGGATGTCCACACCTGCCCAGGAGGACAGGAACAGCCTGGAGAGCAGGGTGCAGGTAAACACTGGGTGTGTGGCCACAGGTCCTCGCATGTGTAAGGACAAGAAGCTGAACAGTTGGTGAACACCTGCCTGCTGGGACACTCTGCAACGCACAAAACAGGACAGCAAGTGTAGCTGAGTTTAGTTGTTTATAACCGGATGGAGAAGCCTTGGAGAAAGATTCACACTATTTTATTGTGAATCATTATATCTATTTGAAAAGATCAGCATAAACATCCCCACAGCATGATGCTACCACCTCTGTGTTTCACAGTGGATACAACTGTAACGATCTTGGTTCTGTTGTTTTTCTCTAAGTTTTCAGTTTCAGGTTTTTCCTTGTTTTCTAGCTTTGTTGTTGTCTGGATTCATTTAAGTTGCTTAGGTTTTTCTGTCTGTCCTCTGCTGGCCCCTTGTGTTCTTTTCCCTTGGCTTCCTCCTCAGCTCTGCTCACACCTGCTCCCTATCAGGTCATTAGCCCTACCTTTGTTCAGTCAGCCATAAATACACTCCCTCTGCAGTCCCTCTTTGCTGGTTCCTCGTCTTATTTCATCCTACCCTGGCTCCTCATGACTTTTCCCCTGATGTCTCCATGGTCCTGGTTAGTGTTCAATTCTTAAGTTGGATTTTTGGATTCCTGTTTTTGCTGCCTGATTTTTCATTAAACCTTCCAAGATCTCACCCCCTGCCTCTCAGCTTCTGCTTTTGGGTCCTAACAAAAACCTTAAAACTAGTGATGGTGAGATGAAGCCTCATGAGGCATTGAACCGTTTGGCCAAATTGCTTCAACGATCCCCACAGTTCATGAGGCTTCATGTGAACATTTCACCACCTACTGGTGGACAGCAGAACTACAGTTTGAAATAAAATCTGTTTTTCTTTTTCTTCCCCTTTAAAGTTCCCTTGAAATTGTTAATGGTTGGTGTGTATAATAAAATCTTTTGTAAGTTTTTTTTTAAGTGTAAAATTTCTTAGAACAATCATTTAAGGCGCACCGTTTTTCTGTCATTTTAGTGAAATAAACTCAAGCAGACAGTGAAAGTGTTTGCACAAATTGGGCAATGATGAGCCAAATGAAAGGTGTTAGTCATTTTTATTCAAACATGATAGTTTTTCCACGTTTTTTGGTTTTAATCAGGGTGGAAGTTGTGTTCAACTAATCTTTTTGCTAAACCGACCCAATCTATATTTTTACTGGGGCAAAACAATGCAAATTAGTCTCATCAGCCAAAATATTAAGTGTAATCCCAACTTTCAAAAGACAAAGACAGGACTTGAACCATCAACCTCTAGAGTGAGAACCTGTCTCTTACAGACGCCACTCATGTAGATAGTCTGAACTGGGAGAAAATACTTAACACTGATGTATTAACACTGGCTTTGTCCGGTGGTTTGCTCAAATTTTTATAATTACATTGTTTATTCAAACCAAATTAGCTTTAAGCAACTAGATTGGTTGGAAAAACAACAAATTTATTCTTAGAATCTATCCAAATTCCATCCAGCTGACAGAAACTCTCCTCCAAACTCCCACATCTTGACTGAACACTGAGGCTGTTTAGATGCCTGTCAAAATTCTTGCGCTTCCCAAACCACTTAACGAAGCGGTCACATGGTATCACGGTAGCGAGGCCTCGGCCGTCATCCATTTTGGCCCCTCCTCTAAATGAATCACGCCTCAACACGCGCTTCGGGGAAACGCCCCCTCCATTACTCGACACACGCCTCGAAGCCTCGGCTCATCTCATAACATCACTACTTAAAACCAAATCGTGACAACAACAAGTTCAGGGTGAGTTGACCTTTTCTACAGGTTAGGAAACATGAAAGCAGGTTGCTTCCTTCCAGTTTAATTCTTAATAAAAAAAAAATTCAAATTCAAAAATGATCACCCTTGACATTAAAAAATATGTGAATCCTTATTGGTCCTTCACCTACTGCAAAACTGATCTAAATATACGATACATTTCTTGAAATTAGTATAATTGGCTTTTTTTTTTAGCAGATTAGTCAAATTATCTGTCTTTGGAATGATTGTTTTAGCCGCTAAAACAGATAATTATATATAAAGCATTTTTTTTGAGATTATGGCAAGGTTTTTTCCTAATGTAAATATAGAAATCTTATTCCACCTATAGATCATTCTACGTAGAGTACCAATGAAAATAAAGTGTAATTATATTTATTTGAAAAGAAAACTTATTTTTCCCTTTTTACAGTCTAAAGAATCCAGTAAAAATACATTTACTTTAAACAGGAAGAAGAGGACCTGTCAACATGTCTTTGCTATATAGTTGTTTTCAGCGCTGGTGTAGTATAAAACTTCTGAGCCACAGCTTCACAGGAAATCAAACATTTGTTTATTTCTTAAAAATATATTTATATAGTCGAATATAAGTTGTTCATAGAGGACCTTCCCTTTTGGAATTAATGACGTCTGTTTTCTTTTTCCTAATTAGTTATTTTCTGTCAGTGTGACAAAGATGCAGCTAATTAGTGGAAATTAGTGGAACTTAAAACTAAACGTACGTGTTTCCTCCGCCATTGGGTCGCCGTTACACCGTTACATCTGCAGTTATGCAGACTAATGATCTGAGGGCCACATTTGGACTCGCCCTACCCACTACATGGTTTAGGATGGCCTTAAAGCTTGGTTTATGCTCGACGCATCCGTGAGGTTCCCACGGCCATATTACTTAAAGGAATAGTACACCCAAAACATGATTAGCCTTCATTTTCTACTCACCCCCATGCTGAACAACACTCTGGAGTACTTTTTTGATATCTCAAATGCATCTGGAGATCTGGGAGGCTTCTTGCTGTCTGCTGACATTCAAATAATGGAGGTCCATGGTGCCTGAGACAGAAAGGTCCATAAAAGTCCACAAAAAACGTGTCAATATTCCTCCATACTGCTCGTCCAATGTATTCCAAGTGTCCTGAGTGGGTAGCGTCCATAATTTACTCGAAACGAAGTCATTTAGAATGTTTTTAGAGCATAAACAGTAGTGTATAGTATTTCCTGAAAGCGCGCACCTGCGCGATCACGACGCTACGGAAGCCGGCAGACCAAACCAGCGCATTCAGCTCGGCAAAGAACTCATGCTCTTCCTCAACACTGAAGTCCTCAGACATTTTTCTTTCGTTGTTTCTTTCTTTGCACAGGTAAACAGCACATTTCTTCTTCTACGCTTGCATTATCGGCAGAGCAGACGCTGAATGCGCACTTTCATCTGGTTTGGTCTGCCGCGGTTTCCGTAGACTCGTGAACTCGCAGGCGCGCGCTTTCAGGAAATCCTATACACTACTGTTTATGCTCTAAAAACATTCTAAATGACTTTGTTTCGAGTAAATTCTGGATGCTACCCACTCAGGACACTTGGAATACATTGGACGAGCAGTATGGAGGAATATTGACACGTTTTTTGTGGACTTTTATGGACTTTTCTGCCTCGGGCGCCATAGACCTCCATTATTTAAATGTCAGCAGACAGCAAGAAGCCTCCCAGATCTCCAGATGCATTTGAGATATCAAAAAAGTACTCCAGAGTGTTGTTCAGCATGGGGGTGAGTAGAAAATGAAGGCTAATCATGTTTTGGGTGTACTATTCCTTTAAATGGTTCTTATTGGATGGAGAACAACCTTCAGGTGCAATACTGCCACCGACTGGTGAAAAGTGTAACAGCTTCATTAAGGATTCTAGATTCATCCTCATTAATTCCTTTCATATTCTTGAATTTATGAACTTTACTTGCATTAATGCAAAGTTGTATCCTTGTAATTACTTAGTCCTTACAGATGAAACATCTGAAGTTATTTCTGAATGAATTTCTGAATCCGAACACATGCATTTGTATTGACAGTGTCTCATACAGTTCATTGCTAAATGTTTTCCATTCCAGTCTCAGTGTAGTTGTGTTACCAGGCAGGCAGCGGTTGGTGTTACAGATGCTGTGCTGTTTCAGAGGTCCAACACACTCTGCCCCACCGGGCTCTGGTTCTTGAAGGATCGTCTTGTTTCGCATTGTCACGCCTCCGCCGCACGTGGTGCTGCACTCGCTCCAGGACGACCACTCACTCACCAAACAGCCCTCTGCAGGAACAGCGGATCAGGTTGAAGCAGCTCGCTCCAACACCAGTGGTGAATCATGAGAGTGTGGGACTTTTAATTTACAGACCTGGACAAGATGGTAGATCACAGCTCTCTGTCTGGGTGGTGTTAGCACAGGGGGGGCCGCCCTCCGTGTCCTGGCAGCTGCGTGTCCGTGTTCTGTGTCCGTGTCCACAGGAGACGGAGCAGGAACTCCACGGGCTCCAGGGCTCGTAAACCGGGCAGGGACGCGTGGTGCACACCAGGCTGCCATTTTCACACACACTGCCAATACAGAGGTTTGGAAGAATTGAAAAGTTAAAAATGTTGTATTGAAAACTTAAAAAAAGGAAATACAGTACCCTAAAAGCAGTTTCTGCTTAAACTGCCCTCACCAAGTGTTACATTCAACAATTAGCTCCTCTTTAGGGCTGAACTCTAACGTCCCGTTCCCTGATGGGATCCCACAGCGACACTCTGTCACCGGTACGCAGCGGCTGTCCTGCAGCAGCTCTCCATCCGGACACCGACAGCCTGAGAAAGACGAAACATGACGAAGAATCAGTGAAACTTATAACTGTACCCTGTTGTTAGGATCAGGTCAGCATTGATTGATGATGTCCACCTGGGTGACAGTTTCCTTGCAGACACTGAACATGTTCCCACAAGTCTGCACAGCTCCGAGGACACTGGTTAGCACAGCTGTCCTGGTAGATCCGCTCTCTGTCCTCACAGCGCTCACCTGCGACAAGCCAAGAACTTCATCATCTTTCATCGTTTTAGAACAACATGACAAATAGGCAACTGTTTTAAGATTCCTGGAAGGATAAGAGCAACAACCCCAAAGTTAAGCCAAAGATCAGATCATTCTGATCGAACCAACTTCTTTATTAACCTGAATAACAACACAAAGGAGTGTTAACAGAAAAACATTTAAACTTTGTCATAATTTTGTCTTATGCTACGTTCACACCTAAAGCAGCAGAGGCAGCAGGAGCAGCTAGTTCACATGCAAAGTCAATGCTTGACGCGCATCAAGGTGCAGTAAAACGTCCAGCAGCTCGTTTTGAGCAGCAGGAGCAGCAGAACTATGGTCACTCCTCTGAAACAGTTAATTAACGCCGTTTATTGATTGGATGCAAACTATTGGTACTTCAACATACCAAGAAGCAGATTTCTCATACCCATCAGAAACCGCACCTATGCCGGATGCTGATGGGGATGTTTTTTAATATGTCATATTAAATTAAGCGTTCATTTCCGCATGTTTTGCTCCTACGTATTTAATGATAATATCACAGATGCTCTCCCCGAGCTCCGAGGAACTCGGACCGCAGCAAGATGGGAGAAACAGCGGAGGCTGTAGGCTTTGCTTTGCGCAGGCGGTCTGAAGCGCTGCGGGGGCGGAGCGGAGATGGAGGATGTGGGATTTCGGGGTAACAGGGGAAGCGACGCAAGTGATGTTTAGACACTGTCGTCAGACAATATGCCGTAATTTATAAATGTTTTAAATCAGGTTGGGTCCGGATTAGCCAGCAGGTGGGTCCAGATCCTGGTCTTCACCACACAGCATTTGTAAATAAACCAATGCGTTTAGTTTTGGTTTTTAATGTGTTTTCAGTGCGTCCTAAAAGGCTTACAGACATAACCTACTACCTTTCAAAATTGAAACAACTCTGCAGAAACCCAATTTGTGTAAGTCAATAGCTCACCCCACCTAAATTAACTTAAAACATGTTCACTTTTATTATCCTCATGGTTGCAGTTTGGATTACGTACATGAAAACCATCTTCCAGCCTCCGCGGCAAACCACAAAGAGGCGACCGGGCCTGAGGCTGCTGTTCAATGGGATTCCCAGTGACATACCGCCTGTATGTTGGGGTCTGAGCGGCACTGATAGGGAAATACTATTTGAAGACAGAATTGTAATCTGGATGAACTGACTGCACAGGTGAAGACTTCAGGTGGACTTTCTCACTTAAAAACATATTAAAACTACTTTATTCCCACTGATCACAGCAAATATAGCTGCAGGGCAAAGAAAGGATAGAGTAGCTCCGCCCAACGCGCATCAGAACCACTTTTCGACCGTGCAGCTAGAGCAGCAAAGCTGCGCGTCAGAACTAAACTTGTACAAGCATAAAAAATGAAGCAGCACGCACATTTTTGCTGCGCCTGCTGCTTGCGGTCTGAACGTAGCATCATGCTATGTTCAGACCGGATGCAGCAGGAGCAGTAAAATCGCGTCTGCTGCTTCCTTTTTGCTGCTTGTACCAGTTTAGTTCTGACGCGCGGCTGAAGCAGCTTTACTGCTCTGGCTGCGCGGTGCAAAAGTGTGTCTGACGCGCGTTGGGCATCAGACACACTTTCTTTGCCCTGCAGCTATATTTGCTGTGATCAGTGGGAATAAAGTAGTTTTAATATGTTTTTAAGTGAGAAAGTCCACCTGAAAACTTAATCAGTGCAGTCAGTTCATCCAGATTACCATCCTGCCTTCCAATATTAGTTCTGTGGGAGCCGCTCAGATCCCCACTTACAGCGGTGCGCCGACAGTAGGAATCCCATTCAATAGCAGCCTCTGGCCAAGTCGCCTCCTCGCGGTTCACCGCGGCGGCTGGTAGGGGTTTTTCATCTAAATAATCCAAACTGCAGGCAGCAGGATAATAAAAGCCAACATATTCTGCCGGCAGATTTCTGCATTTTAAGTTAATTTATGCGTCAATAAACTGTTTCAGAGGAGTGATCACAGCGCTCTGTGTTATCAGCGATGTGTCTGTCTCTCTGCCAGCTCCCAGATCAGCTTCTCTGATTGGTTGACGCGGCGCGTCGAGCAGCAAAAGTTCAGTTTTTCCATCTCGAGCAGCAGAGCGTTTGCGGCGCGTTAGATGCTTAAACGCGCCCGACGCATTGCACCTGCTGCTCAAAACGGGCTGCTGGACATTTTGCTGCGCCTTGACGTGCGTCAACCATTGACTTTTCATGTAAACTAGCTGCTTCTGCCGCGCCTGCTGCGTCCGGTGTGAACGCAGCATCAGTTTTAAAATAGTAAAACCCTGTTACAGGATCTGCTCTGTCACTCTGGTCACTTTTGCTCCAAAATGGATGGAAATTATGTTTGCTAGCAGCAGGAAGGACAGAAAATGCTCTGACTGTCGTATGTATATTTCCTTTTTTAGGGTATCTAAAAGAGTAATCAGAATCAACTTATATTTATTTTATCAGGCCAATCTTTAACAGCTAAAAGAGACTATCCAGTCTCTTTTAGAGATAATCCATTTAAATTCTATTGAAATTTGATCACCAAGAGATTTTTGATCTGCAAAAGACAAAAAGCATGTTTTGATTTGTTTCCATACTGTTCAGCACATCACTAAACAGGCCTTTTTGTTTGACGTTTCTGTTAGTCTTTTAACTGATAAACATTTTCCCTGCTGGAGAACAGTTGAGCTGAATAGAACAGCTGCCCCACAGTCTGACTGAAATAGCTTAACCCACAGATCTCCGTCTGCAAACTCTAAATGTCTCATTGATGAACAAAGCCCACCAAATGTTCTGCCTGGTGGCAAATAATGCTGTTATTCATGCAGGCCTACTACTGTAGAAACTAAAAAACAATTGGTAATATTTAAAGTTGTGTTTTTTCCATCTTCACATATGCCGTACTTACATCAAGTGCTGATTAGAAGCTGTTGAACTTAGTCAGGAACCATTTTTGAGCCACCATAACTAGAAAAGACACTGATGGCAGTGTTGGAAGTAACTAATACTGGTTTATACTTAACTAACTTAACTGAGACAATCCAGCACATAACTGCAGGGTGTTAGATGCTGGCCGGGAAACCATAACCAAGTGGCTGGAATAGTGTACAGGAACATCTGTGCAGAGTATTGGCTGGAAACCCCAAGATCATAGTGGAAAACACCTCCAAAGATGGTAGAGATGATCAAGCCAAGATACTCTGGGACTTCCAGATACAGACGGACCGAACGGTAATGGCAAACCAACCCGACATTGCGGTGGTGACATAAAGCAGAGGAAAGCCATTGTGGTTGACATAGTAATACCAAGCGACGGCAACATCAGCAACAAAAGAACACGAGAAACTAGAGAAACACCAGAAGCTCAAAGAAGAGCCTGGAGGACAAGGCATAAGTGGTACCCATGGTCATTGGGGTCCTCAAGGCAGTGACCCCCAAACTGGAAGAGTGGTTATAGCAGATCCCTGGAGATACATCAGACATCTCGGTCCAGAGGAGTGGAGTTCTAGGGACAACAAAGATACTGAGCAGGAATGTCAAGATCCCAGGCCTCTGATAGATGACCCCAGTTTGGGAAAAAAGGGAGACCACCCGCGGCGGATGAGGAAGACTTACTTTAAATATATATGTATATTATACAAATACTTAACTTTTGTAGTGGGAGACGTGTTTGTTAGGAATCCAGTTTGTGTGGGTTGTGTTTTGTTTGTGTTTTCTCCCTCCACCACCAGGTGGCGCCCGGTTCTCGTTGGCCCTTCCAGACACCTGTAGATGGTTGCCTCATTATCTGAGGACTCTTAAGCAGCTGACTGCCACTACCTCGACGCCAGAGTGTTTGCCAGTTTTGGGTACTCTAGCCAAGCTGAGTTTAGCAGAGTCTATCTGAGTCTTTTCTCCCTGAGCCTAACCTTGTTTTTTTTGTCTTTGCCTCTCGGCAGGAAGTCATCCTGCAAACTGGATGTTTGGACCTTCTCCCCCTGGAAGGATCGTTTGAGCTTCACACAGAGCAGGGGATAAATCTCCACGCAAACCATTCAAGTACTTCAGGAAATTTCAGTCGCAGTCAGCTCCATTGCACCTCAAGGCACCAACCAAACTCGAGTAAATTCTGTCCGCCCTCCAACGAGTCAACCAAATTCTGGAATAACCCACACCGACTGGATTCTGGAGAGGACACCTTTTTTCTGGAAATGTGAGTCCCGTTTCAGTCTTTGTTTTTGCAAGTCGTCGCTCAAGTTTCCCACTGAGCCTGAACTAAACTCTGAACTTTCCTTCTCACTTCCAGTTCTGGTTCACCAGCGTTCTCAGTAACACTGGATCCAACTCATCGTGCTTACAATAAACATGTTAAAACCTTTTCTCTGGTTCTCTGAGTGGTTTCCTGCATGTGGGTCAGATCCCTTAAAAAAAGAACATCACAATGTTTGTTTATCAGGATTTTGTTGATTGCTCCTTTTGACAGACACTTCATATTTTGATGTTTTCATTTACCAATAACATTACATTTGTCCTGTTTTTTTATTATAATGTTTATCTATTGTTTAATTTTCTAAGATGTTTTGCTTTTAACGCTGTAAACTTAAATCGAAGGGATAGGAGCTTTTTCTTATAAACCCAGAGTCCAAGATAAAAAAGTACAGTCTTAAAATATGACATATTACAAAAAAAATATTCAACTAGTGCTTTTTGAGCAGCACCAGTTGGTTCTAAAGAAATAAAAGAATAAAAAGATTCCCTGGGTACAGATATTGTCACAACATGACGAAGCCATGAGTGACTGCACCTTCTGTGAAATGAACCATCAAGCCACAATGCTGTGGGCTAATGTGCATGCATGGTGACTCCAGCCTGTTATTTCATTTATGACTAAACTGGTGTAATATTGTTACCAGCCATATTGGCCTCAGTGCCTCATTTTAATGAGGGTATCCATGACAACAGCAGGGATGCAATAATTTGCTTGTAGAAAGCAAATATATGCATTTAAACAAATCATAAGCTCATTTAAAATGGAGCTAAAAAACAGATTTAAAGACAAAGGAGATAAATCTCTGCTCTGGAATATTTTGCACACAGACAAACTTAAAAATGTAATTGTTCATCACAGCTTAAAGCTCTGGAGGTGCAGAGGAACATTCCCCAATAATGCTGATGTTAAAGAAAGGATTTAAATAATTTAATTTAGAGTAACTGTTTGCTATAGTAGTGATATTAGTCTTATTATTGTAACAAAATTTAAAGGAGAAATTACATTACTGTTGGAAGTGCTGACACTATCCTTTAAGTCTAGTTGGGAAGAGAACAATGTTCAATGCCCAGGAAATGTACAGAGGATATATTTTTACACTCCAAGTTCCAAATGGATTTCTGTCAGGAATCTCTTCCCTGGAAAAATTGTCACAGTGAATGTGAATATATTGTTTTGCATAGTTTGACTCTTTGATCCTGGAGTAAATTCAGGCGATTGAGTCCTACGCCACTTGGAAAATATTTGAGCTGTACACAAGGTTTAAAATACTGGTTTATAATTTTGAAATTCATTCTAGTAAACTGATTTTCATTTTCAGCCCTTAACGTTTCTTCTCCTTATATTCCAGGTTTAAATGCAGCTCATACTCAAACAAGGTTCTTAAACATGCATTTGAGTTGTTTTCCTCATCGTTCAAGTTTAAAATTAGCCTTACAACTAGATGATTGTTAGGATTCACACGCCTTCCTCATTAGCTTCAGTTCCGAAGCCCCTTCCTCTCCACTGTCCATGTGACGATCTCGGCACTGGTGCTGGCTTAATCTCCAACTCCTCACACCTGCTAACTCCACCCTGCCTGCTATTATCACTAATTGGTCCCACCTCTATATATAGCTCATTTGGATCTGTTCCCAGTGCCAGATCGTCTCAAACCAACTATTGATTACTATCCAGCTTTTCTATATTTTGCCTGCCTACCTGTTACCTGACCTGTTTTTGCCTTTTTTCACCGAGCCTGCCTGATCCCTTATCTGATCCTGTCTGCCTGCCCTGAATCCAAACCAGATCCGCCTCTGGACCCCTGCATCAGTTCTGCCTTGGATTGCCTGCCTCTGAGCCTGAACCCCACTCAGTCAGTGAGTAACCGAGTCTGCCTAACTGTTTTGCTTCTCTCAACCTGCCAGTAAACGGACACTCGAACGGACCTGGACCTCTCTTCTGGATTGCCTCTCTGTACCTTCGCTTGGACCCCATCTCTGAATCTATAAACGAACTGTCTCTGGAGCTCATCGGCCTCAGTCCTCAGCTAACCATCCGCCGCTCAACGGCCACCGCTTTCACAAGCCCCTTCATCGTACGGACTCCTGCCCCGGACCCAAAACGGTGCCAGTCGCCCACTCTGGGACCCATTAAAAGGTTAGTGATTCAGCCTCAGTCCCTCTCTAGTTCTGCTATTGCTGATCACTAACCTGTTGTCTCCGCCACAGGGGATTTCCTGAATGAGAGCCACCTGCACGCTCCCTGCGCCTCGCATTACTAATAAAATCTGTTGCATTCCACTGACCTGTCTGAGCTGTTTCCTGCGTCCAATATCCTGTACGTTACAGTCCAGGCTTTATCCTTCACCTCCCATCTTCTATATGTTCATTTTCAACTAAAGATGTTGTTGCTCCCTTTGCCTCCCCCTCCCTCCCTTCCATCTACAGAAGACAGAGAGGTGAAAGCTGTTTGAACATCCTCTTCATAAGACTGTCGAACAGAGTGTCTTCTTCAGTCCTGTATGACGGATCACTACAGGAGATCCTTCCTGCCCACAGGCATCAACATCTACAACAACTCGTTGAGAAAAACCTTATACTGTAGGAGTTACAACAGTGAATTTCATTTAGGATCAATAAAGTAGTTTTTAAATGGAGCCTTGACGGAAGTTCAACTGAATAAACTAATTATTCGCCTTCATTCGCCTACGACACAGCCAATCAACTTTGAACCGCGCCTACATGAAAGCCAATCAGCATCCAAAGTTCATCTTAAAAGGCCTCCAATATGCTGCTACCTAGTGTGCAGGCTATGGATGCGCTGTGACTTCATTCAGATGACACCATTTCAACCCCCCTCCAGCCCCTCCTCCACCATCGTAGCTAAAGCTTCATCAGAGCGTCATTCCTCCCGGACTCTTACTGCATTCTTTTTTTTTTTATTATATCTTTATTGATTCTCGAGAGTGTATCATTTACATGGCATTAGGCATCACCAAACTAACTTTCACATTTGAAATAAGATTCACATGTAGACCATTGCCTTATAACAGTCAAATCAAAAATATAACTATACTTCTCTGAGAAAGATTATACAGTAATCATAAAGGAAAAAAAAAATATGAAGGGAGAAACTAAGGGAAAAAATAAATAAATAAAATAAAAAATAAAATAATTAAGGAAGAAAAGGAAATACAGCAACAAAAAATATAATATAGAATAACTCTAAGGTATGGCTATCATAGGAGAGTGGATTGTCCAGGAGATTTAATAAGTTTGGTCTTTAAAGATTAAATCAGGTCTTTTAGGTTTTACATAATCTACCCAAATCCTCCAACGCTGATTAAATTTTTCAGTTCTGTGATTGAGTTATTTTTCCCATTTCATATATGTTAAATGTTATGTTAAGCCAGTCATCTAATGTTGGTTTGTCATGTGACAACCATTTTCTTGTAATGTTTTTCTTGCTTGCCGTTAATAAAATAGTCATCAAATATTTGTTTCTTTTTGTGGCGTCTTGAGGAATTATGCCTAAATACATAAGCTTGAAATCAAAAGGAATGTACTCTTACTGCAATCTGCGTCTCATTTCAACCGGTCCAGCAAAAGACCGCCATTTTGAGCCTGGTTCTGCCAGAGGTTTCTTCTCAAAGGGTAGTTTTTCCTCTCCACTGTGGCTCCATGCTTGTTCATCTTGGACAGGTTCTCTCCACCTGTGTTATCCAACTGGACTTCCATCTTCCAGGTCCCTGAGTGAAGCTCTAGTATCAGATGACGCAGTCCACTGGATCTCCCCATAAAGCTCAGCAGACCGTCTCGCTAACCAGCAGTCTACAGACTGACTACCTTCATCTATAGCCACTCCACCACCAGTTTCAGACCTGGGGGGAAACAGCCCTGTTCTCTGCTCCTGTTCATGCATATCTATCAATATTCAGCGCTAAGTTTCCTGCTGAAGTCTGAGTGCCAAAGACAAAGTAATTGCATATATACATTTCTTCTAATTGTCTTTTCTCTTCATGTGAGTTTTTCAGATTGAACTGATGTTTTATTTTCTGCTTTTGCATTTATATTAATTTGGCAAGTTTTGATGCACATAAGCTTTTAAAGAACAAGATTATACCTGAAGTGTATTTTTTAAAAGAGTGAAAGTAGAGTATTGAGTAAAACTTTTCAGGTGGAGAAGATAAAAGAATAAAGCAACCGTACCAGGACATAGTCCAGTGTTGCAGCTCTGACTCTGCGTCTGCTGACTCTTACAACGAGGCCCTGCAGGAGAGGCCAGGGGTCGTCTGTAGCGCTGCCTGACTCCACCGCTGCATGGCTGTGCACAGGCCGTCCAAACACTCCACGCGCTCCAGTTGCACAGATCTGGAACAAAACACCCATTAATGAGCCCTGTTTGGAGCCTAATTACACCCTCTGCAATATCAGACATAACTGCTGCTGTGGAAGCTGGAGCGTAAATGCAGCTCATCATCCCAGCAGTAATAGTTTGCATTATATGAACTGGTTCAGATTTACCAAAAACACATTCAATACATCTAGCTTGAATAAAGCCATTAATCAGTGCTTTTTTTTTTACATGTTTTAAAGGTCCATTTGGAACTGAAGAGGCCTCTGAGATGAGAGATGAAACGCCTTCTAGGAAACTTCAGTCCAGTTGCCTAAACTGAACTTTTCAAGCATTTAACCAAAATAAAACTATGATTTCACTTGTCGATTACTTCAGTGATCAATTAATCGATCTATTCTTTTTTTAAATGATTTAAAAGGATAGGTGGTTGAGGTTGCAAAAGACCCCAAACTAGGGTAGGAGTTAATTTTCCCGCTGGATATTGAGCTATGATCGAATAATTTAGATCCCAGCATATGTATGTTTTAGAATGTAAAAAAGCAGAAACTAGAGATGTTTAAAGGAAAAAAAAATACAAACTTCTAAAAGTACTTTAAGTATGAAATGATTCCATCCTGTTCAATAAATGATCAGTGTTTTTAATTAAGAGTAATTTTCATTTGAATGTGCTTTCCTGGAGGCATCCATGTTTGTCAAAGAACACTACTGCCACCTACTGGTTTGTGACGTCACGGTGCGGTATTGGGTGTTGATCAAGTCCCAGTGCTGTATCTGGTGTTTGTCACAATGTGCTATTTTACATGATGGTTACGACCAGTGCACTATGCAAAGTACACTGGTGTCCTCTTCAAGTTGGCAATCCAGCGACGAATCCGTCCATGAAGGATTGAAGTTTTACTTTGCTGCTTGTTTTCTATTTTTAGAAAATTTTTCTTATTTTGTTGTGTTTTTTGGTTATTTTCAGTTTTCATGTTTTTATTTATTGCCCTCTGCTGCCCTCTTGTGGTCTTCTTTTTCCCTAGCTCTTTTCCTGTTCTGCTCTGTTCACACCTGCTCCCAATCTGCTCCATAGTCCTCTCTTTGTTTCAGTCTCCCATAAATACCCTCTCTGTTCAGTTTCTCAGTGCTGGTTCCACGTCTAACTTCCTCCAACTCCGTCTCTCTTAGTCCTCCTCCTCGTGATTGTTTTTCCCCAGATGTCTCCATAGTTTCGTGTTTGTTTGACTTTGTTTTTGTTTTGATTTTTTGGATTTTGGATTCCTGCCTCAGTTGTTTGTTTACTCTTCATTAAATCATCAAGAAACTCTCCTCAGCCTCCCTTCCTCTGCATTTGGGTCCACAAACCTCAACCAAATCCTGACAGGATCATAAATCGGAAAGGTGAAATATCACTTTTTTTTTTCCACTTTTACGCGATGTATTCCAGCATCCAGCTGCCATGCACGTGGGCATTGTCAGTTTCACTATAGCTCTTGTGAATTTCAATGGTGAAGTCCTCTGGAAATCTTCAATAATTGTTGTTGATTGCAGATGTGTCTAGTAGTTCCCATTGATTTAGCTTGTAAAGCGGGGAGAATGGCGCTAGGCTAACCGCACCGTGACGTCACTGCTGGAAGATGGCAGGAGGGAGGGGTTACTATATTTGGGTCAAAATGGCCGCTTCCCGACTCAGTGATCGTGGCGGAATTTATTGTTTTTATTTCTTTACTGATTAACACTAAATAATAATTAATAAAGCGCCGCGAACATATTAGTTTTAGGTATAAATAATGATCCATGGATCATTCCTTGCTGACCGGACTTTTGCTTTAAAGCTTGTAGAGAGAAACGCCAAAAGGCTTGAATCTGTAATGAACGGCTCTTCATAAAACAATCTGGATAAATGATTTTAGGGTCTTTATGCTGACAACATGTGATTTAGGTCCAGATATATTTACTGCACTGATCATAATGCAAAGCTTATTTGTAGACTTTCAGTCAAAAAAAATTCAGAATGAATATTTAAGTGACCAAAAGTTTAAGTCCAACAAGAGATAAACATAAAGACTTTGCAAGGAAATTAACAGGAATCATTTCTACAAACTAAACCAATTAATCTTTAAATCTCTGCATGGATTTAAACCTTGATGCTGCATCTGTTTTATTATATTGGAACCTTAACGCCTCTCTAAGGAAGGATTTTTAAGTGCCTTTGTTGGAAGCTGAGATCAAAAACACAGCTTTGTTTCACACAACAGAAACAAACCGCTGCTTTTAAACAACACTTTCTCTTCATGAAATTCTATTTTTCTGGGTGTTATGCTTGTCAGACTCCATCACGTTTACAAAGTCATCAACAGGAAGCCTTTTTGAAGTGAGCTAAGTGTCAGACTGCTGCATCCTGCTGAGGAGAAGTCAGATGGAGAAAAAAAAACAACCTTTTTTTCCTTCAATGTAGAGTTAAAAAAAGATCTGGCATCGCAGAAAAATAAATAAATGTGTCTGCAATAAAAGATGTCCTGTTGAGAGAATACCATCACCTCTAAAGACACTGGCATCTGAACACCGCCTCTCCTCCACCAACGGTCCAGGACATTGGCTCCCCTCCTCGCCTCTGACAGGAAGACCAGAATCTACGTCCAAACAGGCCCGGAAACGTCTCTGGATGGAGACCATTTCACTGCTGTTGCTCTGCCCTTCCAGGGAGTTTTGGGGAATGCACGGAGAGCAGGCGGTCCACTCTGACCACTCGCTGAGGATTACTGAAAGGGGAGGAATCGGGTCAGGGTCGGAGGGCAGAGGAATCGGAAGGATCAACTGTTTCCTCTCTACTCTTACCGTCACACTCTCTGCTGTCACAGTGTAAAGTCCCATCATGACAAAGGCTGGGAGACAGAAAATGATAAAAAGAGACGTCAGAAAACCTGCAGGCTAAAACGTCACTGATCTAGTAGAACAGAGAACATGGGATTTAGGAGTTCGTCTGCCTGGTTTCCTGGACAGAACCGCCTTTTACAGCTGCTTTTTCTATGTCTGCTTCTGTCTCCTTGAACCCCAGTCGGCCTCAGCAGATGGCCGCTCACACTGAGCCTGGTTCTGCTGGAGGTTTCTTCCTGTTAAAAGGGAGTTTTTCCTCTCCACTGTCGCTTCATGCATGCTTAGTGTGAGGGATTGCTGAAGAGTCAATGAGTCGATGCAATCAGCTGCTTTTTTTCTTAGATAGAAAACTTTGAATCAATTTGACTGGATGATCTGGTTGAACTGTTAGCCTCGTGAGACCATCCTGATCTCGCGAGCTTTCAAGATTTCACTCGCAGATCAGTCTGGAGACTCTCCGTTGAAGAAAATTTGGAGCCGTTCACCAAACGAACGTCCAATCAGCGTTGGCTTTGAGGCGGGTTGAGGTGTGACGCAACGAGAAGCGCGACAGTTCAGTCTAAAGAACATGGCGGCTTCAGCCGATAAAACTAGCGTTAGCGTGGCTATCGAGCAAGTTTTATCGGAATTACAGAGTATTTCTTCACTGAAAGAAGAGCAAAACACTGCTCTGGAGGCTTTTCTCAAAGGAAAAGATGTTTTTGCTCTTCTCCCGACTGGTTTCGGCAAGAGTTTGATCTATCAATTGGCTCCTCTTCGTCGTCGCTCTGTTAGTACGTCATATGCTTCGTTGATCTGATTGGTTTATTTGGCCCGTCTATCACCAACATAGGCCAATCAGCTAACCAGTATTTTCGCCCCTTCCCAAAATTACTTCAACGGAAGGTTTCCAGATGGATATGCGGAGTAAATCCTGCTGGCGGAGTCAGGTTAGTGAACTGTAAAGTGCCTTGAGATGACATGATGTGAATTGTTGCTATAGAAATAAACTGAATTGAACAGATCTATAAAACTGGCTTTTTGTGCTCAACTGTTGAATCCAACACAATGAAACAAAAATGTTGCTTTAAGCGGTCGTCTCTAACCAGGAGCTGCAGTCTATGGTGACGGTGGCGCCCTGAGGGACCGTGAAAGGTGTGGGAGGTTCTCCTGAATCCTGGTGCTGCAGGTAGATGCAGCCGCAGTCCTGCTGAGGAACACAGCTGCCGTTCTTCTGCAGGAAGCCCTGGGAGGAAAAAAGGAAATGGCACCTTTGTTTTTTTAGCTAACATTTCATACAGAGGTTTTTTTGTTTTTTTTGTTAAAACTTCAAAATCTAACAAAAAGGTAAACTCATCTTGAAAGTATCTAATGTGAAATGAAAAACGCAATTTGAAAAGGATTAAATTTGTAAAATTCAATTTAAAAAAGAGAAAGTTGAACATTTAAATTAAAACAATTATTTAAAATAACAGTAATGCTACTTTAAAAACCTTTTTTTTTAGTTATGATGTTGAAAGTTTTGTTTTTAGAATTCATTTTGTGCAAAAACGGATCTAAAATCAAGTAAAAGTGTCTTGAAAAAGTTTCTTTTCCCATAATATGAGCAGGTAAATAAGATGATATGACAATGAAATGAGGATTTCTGCCCTTAAATGTGATTTATTAGATATTACTAACTTGAAAAAAGATAATATTTGTTTTTTTCCTTAATGTAAATCTCAATCTTATTATATTTGCAAATTATCAAGCATGCTTAGTGTGAAGGATTGCTGAAGAGTCAATGAGTCGATCAACTGGTTTTCCTTAGATAGAAAACTTAGAACTTTGATCAGCTGAACTGTAAAGTGCCTTGAGACGACAAGTTGTGAATTGGCGCTATAAAATAAACTCAATTGAATTATCTTACCTGCTGAAATGAAGGGAAAATACACTTAAATCAAAAATGAACTTAGTGTATTTCCTTTTTCTAGTTGATGCTTTTCACTGCAAATATTGTCAATTCAACCAAGCCTTACAATCTTAGCTCTATCAAAAAAAGAAAAGAAATATGATCTTGTTTTGATATTGATATACTAAGCAACAGCAGATTCTGAGAGATTCAGCTTTTGATATGATTCTACTGAATAATTAGTGCAATAATCTACCAGTGCAGTGAGAAAATAACACTTCTAAAATCCTATATATCCTCAAGTCTTTGACTCGTCCTTTTCCTCAAATTATTTATCCTATCTTTGCAATTTTCTGATTGATTTAATGATGTAGATCTAAACACTGAGAAGAAAATCATGAAAATAAAAATTTACATAAAAACACTTATGGCTATAGGAATATAACTTGAATCTTTCTATTTCTCCTCCGTTTTGTGTTAATATTCTCATTTTTGTTTAAGGAAAAACTTATTTTACCAATCTATTATCTAAGAACATTTCTTCTCAAACAGTGTTATAGTGCCCCCTGGTGGTATGTAGGGACCATAAGTTTTTTATTTTTATTTTTTTATAATTTTTTATTTAGAAAGACAGATTTCCATTACGTCAGTAATCACAGCTTCATGCGTTCAAGATTATAACTAAAGATATAGGCAGAAAGTCCAAGTGATTTTGTCCATGTTGCCTTTCTGTTATTTTTAACAGAATATCACTAACTTAGTTGTAAAGATAACAAAAAATTAACAGAATTAAACAGTAATGGGGATTGCACCACCTCAAGTAATAAAAACCACAAAGACATTAGAGGGCAAGACATATTTCAGAATAACAATCAAATAAAGTCGGATCTAATTGGTTTCACGTACTCAGTCCATTTGGACCAAATCTTATAAAACTTTTCTTTTTAAGTTTTTTTTTTTTTTTTTTTTTGAGTAAAAACTTAAATATTCAAATTCAAATTTGTGTTTAATCACATGAACATTTTCTAATTTGTTGGTGGTCTGCTTTGACAAGATCTCACAATATTTGTATTAATTATAACTTAGGTAATTATTATTAAAATATCTCTTATTATGTCTGCTGTGGCGGGCATGCACCGGCCTCATTTTTAATAATTTTGGAAAAACGATTATCTTTTTTGGTTGTGATAAAGTACTAATATGAACTATATATATTTAATTTTTATACTTCAAATGTAACATTTTGTGAAGCTTTGGAAGAAAAACATAAAAATCTATAAAAACTCTACATAATAAACAGCTGTGTTTCCTTTGGAAACAATTTCTGTAGTAAAGTAGAAACATATTGCTGTATTTTATTGGACTGTATTATGGTGGTACTCTAAGATGTCATGATAGTGTGAGGTGGTGCTTATAGAGAAAAAGTTTCTCAGAACAAATATATTATTAATGTAAACATTCAAGATTTAACGCAGAAATATTGATGTTTGACATACATGTAAACAAAAAGAGATGGGTAATTTTTTTTTTTTATATATATATATATATATATATATAAACTGTAGAAACTAACATGCAAAACAAAGTAGATCAGCTCTAAGTTGGGATGCTAATAATTGAGCATTATTTACAGATATATGTTTCCCTGTTTGTTTATAAAGAAGTCAGTCTAATGTAATTGAAACTAGTTTAGTTGTTTTTTGTCAAATACATCAGTATGTGCGTCAAACAGAAATTATAGAGCAGAAATAAGGCAGATCAGACACAGGAGGTTCACCTCAGGGCAGTAGCAGCCAGGTGTGCACTCCCTCACCCCCAGGCATAGATCCTGGTTGCCTATCAGCGCACACTGCTTCTCACAGGGAGCTCCGCATGCCGAGTAAACAAACGGAGCTTCACAGGCTACAAGACAGGGAGACCCGGCAGGTTAATACAGAGACAAAAAATCATTCAGAGAGAGTTTGGGAAGAAAGTAAAAGTGAAGTTCTCACCCTCACACTGGCTGAGGGTGCAGGCCCGGCTCTGGGTTTCTACAGGAGTGCACTGCTGCCCTCCGGTGGCTGAAGTGAGAGCTACACGATAACGCTGCTGCCTCTGAGTCTCACAGGAGCAGTGGGACCAAATGCTCCACGCTGACATGGGGCACACTGGAAAACAGAGCAGCTCATTCACACACATCTGTGGGTTTTCCTCAGACTGTTTAATAAAGTCTATTTTATATTCATGATGTGACCAAATGAAGGAAAACTAAAGCTGATTCTGTTATGTTGGGTTCTTCCAGTGTTTACCTGGGCATGGTTGGTGGTAGCACAGCTGGGTCTCCTCACTGTTCCTCACAGCATCAACCTCAGGGGGGCACGCGGCGTCCCCTTCCTCCTCACACACGCACACCCGGCGCCGGAACACGGACCCGGCACCGCAGCTCCGGGAGCACGGTGACCATGGCGACCATGGGCAAAGGTCATCTGGAGGGTCAAAGAAAGTAAACGATAAAAACAGGAGCTCTGCAAACATCTATCAGCTGGGGGAAGATTTACCAACAGAAACAGGAGATTAAAAGATTTTAGAGCTTTCACCTCAGATTGTAGGAGCCATTTATCCTTTGTCCTTTGTCGCCACCAGGGGGCGTATTTAATTTTGAGTTCTGAGTGTCTTATGGGGGATGGGTTATTTAAGGTCAACCATCAATTCTGTTCAGGTGTTGTTAATAGGCTGAGGCAAACAGTTTTCTACTGTGCTTGGTTAGGGTTAGGGTTAGGGTTATGTATGTGGATCTTGAAGGAAACAGTAAGACAATGGATATGGTGCTGAAAATAACTGACTTTATTTAATGTCAAACGGAAGATCGGTATTCTGAATCTTAATTGAGCGCACGTAAAACCAATGCCTTCCAACAACAACCACCAGTAGCCTAAAATATAGGATTTTAGCCGCTACACTGATGGAGGGGTGAAGCTAATTAGCTCCCGTCCCTTTAATGTGTATCTGGACCCTAAGGGTCAATCATATATTTCACAATATATGATTGATCTTTCTAAACAGTTAAACTTGTGTAGAAGTGGCTGCATGGCAGCAAAAACCTCTTAATGTATGCTGACGATTCAGCGGTTTCTTGATCTTTTTTCTATTCGAATATTCGAATGATGATGTTAAATTTAACTAATCAAAAACTGTTATTCTGATCTGTCTTACTAAAGAGGATAAAAGAAGAACATTTTCATAACTTTAAGCAATCTGACATTATACGATGAGTCTCTAATGAATGTAGATATCTGGGCAATGTGTGACAGATGATGACATTTACCATCAGTGCCATATGCACGCCACCTACACTGGAAAAAAATGAAATCTAGATAAGTAATTTTTTCTTAAAATAAGTGCATTTGTTCTTGGATTGAGGAGGTAAAAGAGACATTTTGCCAATGGAACAAGACAATTTACACTTAAAAATAAGAAAACACAGTTGCATTGTCTTATTTCAAGTGCATATGAGCTAAATATTTTATTTTAAGAGTAAAAATACTCATCCCATTGGAAAACTGTCTCATTTACCTACTCATATTAATGGTAAATACACTTAATTTAAGACATTTTTACTTATTTCTAGATCGTTTTTCCAGTGTATCCCTCCCTCCATCCACTCATGCACCCACCCATCTATCCATCCATCCATCCATCCATCCATCCATCCATCCATCCATCCATCCATCCATCCATCCATCCATCCATCCATCCATCCATCCATCCATCCATCCATCCATCCATCTCTGGTACTTAGGATACCATAATATAGGAAAGATCCAGAACATGAGGAACATGATCCTTTTCAGAGCTAAAGTGCAGTTGGAGACCGTATAAAAATTAGCTGATAAAATCAGACAATTATCTAAATATGAGCAAATAAAAAATAAAAAATAAAAAAAGTGGAAGTTATTTCTGATTTTGGGTTTAAAGAAATTTAGCTTCACTGGTCAGAAATATTTATTCAATAATACAATTTAAGTTATAAAAAAATAATATGAATGAATAATTCAATACAATATTACAAAATTGAGTTATGGAACAATGAGATAAAAGCTACTTGGACCGTGCAGGAGAGTGATTTTTTGATAAACAGCCAAATCTGAAAAAAGTTGATTACAAAAAATCAATAGTTGTTAAAAAATTATTTGGTTACATTTCTAACACTGATGTGTTATTACTGAAAAACCTTCTGGCAGCTAATGGGAAAACACAACGACGTCTTACTGATTATTGAACTACATAAAAAAAACTTTTATGATAAAAAATGCAATTCTGTTGTAGATCAATGTCCAAGATTTTAAATTAAGACAATATTTTCTTATTTCAAAGAAAGGCCGAGCAGCTAATGGAACTGTGCAGCGGGTCGATTTTTTACAATTCAGGACACTTTTATTGGCCAAGATGATTTTAAAAAGTCAAGTTTGTTCAAATACATTTTTTTTTCTATGTAAATCATGTGTTTTCTCTGAACAAAAACATAAAGAATGAAAAAGTCAACATATGGAGATTCAAATTTTTGTTATTCCTTAGCTGCCTAATGTCCCTTATTTCCCCCAAATTATACCAATTTAATTTGAAATCCAAATGAAAGTAAAAACACTGCATTTTTTGACCAACTGGTATAAATTCAGAGATTAATGAGTTAAAATAATGCATACAGACCCAAACATGGGGGGGTCAGACAGCTCTGTGTCTCCCTCTCTGGTCCGCTGCAGTGAGAGCCGTTGTTTCGAGGTGGGGGGTTGATGCAGGCTCGAGTTCGAACATGTGTGCCCCGACCACAGGTCACTGAGCAGTCAGACCACACCGACCAGGGGGTCCAGGAACCATCAACTGCAAACACCACAATTAGATCAGTGGTTGATATGACAACCTAACAAGGGTGCAGCTCCATCAGAAGGTAACAATCTCACCTGGAAACAGAGAAATAAAGTTACAGAAAAAGATTTAAAATGATTTTAATCTCACATTGTTCTGACAATATGTTACTGTGACAAAACTAAGAACTTGTAAAATGATTCTGTTATACTAATGTGTAAAATGTAACAAACAGGGGCGGAGTTAGGAAATTTGGGGCCCTAGGCAAAGACAGGCAGGGGGCCCTCTGAATTGAGAAGACAACACATAAAACAGCCCCATTCTACAGATAGAGAAATGTTAATAGAACAGACATCCATTGTTTGCTCTATGTTTTGTCCCTTTTCTTCTTGTTTTCCTCTCTATGTTTTGTACTCAGCTGACTTTTCATGCTGTCTCTAAAGGAATGAAAGATTTTTTCCAAGCACTAAGCTCACTTAGCTGATTGCTCCTTCCTGTGTTTCCAAAAAGGCCAAAGTAAATAATCCAGTCCTCAGACACACTTAATATTATAAGCGTTCCAATGTTCTGATGCATTTAAGTAAAAGGAGTTTATCAAAGACATAATTAATGTGCACAAATAAGTAATAGTTGTATTAACCATACATATAAACAGAGTTTTATGGGGCCCCCAGCAACTTGGGGCCCTAGGCAACTGCCTAGTATTGCCTAATGGTAAATCCCCCCCTGGTAACAAATGGCAACCAGAAGTGTTTCTGTATTAGCGATAAAAGAGCATGGCGCCTGGGTCCTGGAGGGTTTGAGTTCATCTCCCACAGACTGCCACTCTGGGTCCTTGAGTAGGACCCTTGACCCCAGACTGCTCCCTGGGTGCTGCACAGTGGTAGTGCTCCACCTGCTAAATAATGCGTTTTTTTCCACCTATTGATGTACGTTTTATACGAGTGCCCGAC
This sequence comes from Cyprinodon tularosa, assembly GCF_016077235.1. Taxonomy (NCBI): domain Eukaryota; kingdom Metazoa; phylum Chordata; class Actinopteri; order Cyprinodontiformes; family Cyprinodontidae; genus Cyprinodon; species Cyprinodon tularosa. The sequence continues at coordinate 604,324 of NW_024039122.1, read as the reverse complement.
CCAGTGCAGGAAGCAGGATATAAGCTAGTGGTGGGATGTTAACAGCAGACTCTTATCGGATGATAAAAAAATACTTCCACCTTGATATTTTAGCCCGGAAGTATATCTAGGGGTGAGAAGGAATCAGTCTTCCAAGCTTTGTAGCCTCCTGTGAAATAACCACATCAAACGTGACGTGCTGACATGGATGCAGCTATAAGCACAGCTCTATCAGCCAAGCAAACCAAGCACGTCGCTCAGTGGATAGCCACAAGCTGCCAGCCCATCAGCATGGCTGCTGGGCTCCAGCTCGTGCTCTGGTCAGCCACATGTGACCCATCTTACAATCTACCTGCTAGGCGAGCTATCATGAGGAGAATTCATGACCAGCACGCCGCGGGGGAAGCTGCGAAAGATGAGAAGTTGATTGAGGCAACGTTTGTGTGAGATTTTTGGAGACAGTCTATTGTTAAAATGGGGAATCTATCATTTGAAATGGGACTCTCTATTTTTTTGCAGCTAACACTGTAAAAATTTAGCAAAAAAAGTATTTATAACTTACAAAGAAATTAGGTGTGATTTTGCAGACACAAAAAAACAAAACCTTTTCTCTTAAATTCTGGAGGTAGCACACACATCATGAATGCCTTTGGCAGAATTCAAATGAGAGATTTTAATCTAGATTAATTCCAAGATTACAGTGAGATTAATCTACATTTAAAAAATAATCCATGCCCACCACTAATATAAATATACTGTATAGTAAATATAGTTTTTAATTAAGTCTTTTTTCCCTCTGAAACTGTTGCACTACAATAATTACCTGATTACCACAAATTTGAATCACAAGTTCCAGACAAAACAGCCGTCCTGAGTTACATTCTTCAAGGTCTGTTGTCCTGTAACTTTGAGATTAATTTCTCTTTTTTAAAGCTACAGTGTGTAACTTTCAGCGACATCTAACGTCCAGACTGCAGACCGCAGCAACATGAACATCTCCCCCCCACCGCTTCTCCCCCCCAACAGTACGGCGAGCGTTACGGGACAAAATGTCTTCCACGACGTCCGCATCACCTACCTTCTCAAGTGATGAGGTTTGTTTACATAGATAATTTTACAGATAGTATTTCATTAGTCTGTGTAGGGTATAGATTTCATGTAGACTTAAGATAATAAATATACCCGTTATTTTTTCTACGTCGTTGTGACGTTTTGGTGAGCTGCTTTGCATGGTGATATAAACAGACGAAGTAATTGTAGTCATTAGTTTAACAGCGAGATTGTGTTCGCTGGAAGAATATATATTCCCCGTTTACAGAGTCCAAGTCTTGTTTGTGGCACGGGGGTTACAAGGCGAGGAAGAGGGAGAGGAAGAGGGCAGAGAGGCCGGGGTGGGCGTGCAGCCAGGGCCAGGCGAGGGAGAGGTACCAGCGGGGTGACTAGAGCAGAGGAGGAAAGGCTTGAAGATCTCCAAAGGAGCCGGAGAGAAGTAACCGAGGTATATATCCAGAAAATTATTTTACAGAAAATTACTGAATCATTACCTGTGAAACGTCAGGGACGTTGCTGAATAAGTATACTGGAGAGTAACAGCATCATCACGCAGCATGTTATTGTAATGGGCGATCTCGCAATCGCTAGTTTGTTGGCTCTGCGCTGCCGTAGCGCAAAGATGTCTGCCTCCATGGCTGCGAGAGCCGCTCCTATGTAATTATAAATAACGAATTCTAAGGCAACGCAAATATTAAGGTTAAGAGGCTGAGCTCGTAGATGATGATAAATAACATAGTTATGTATAATATATTACATTTCTGACTGTATATCCCTGTAATTATTACACACTGTAGCTTTAATGCACCTGAGTCAAATATTTAGGTCGTTAGCAGGACTTTGGAGGACCTAACTACATGCTGAGGAGGTGTGTGGCCAGAGACACGTCCGATAGGTGCAGGACATCAAACCTCCAGGAATACCAAAAAGGAACCTTGGAGTAATGCGTCTGCCTCAGATTACTGTCTGTTTGGTTAAATTAGATGTATTCTGTGGATTCAGGCAAAAAAAAATCATAGATTATTTCATAACCTAAGGTTAAGGTTTGTTGTGCCTTAACAAAGTTTTGGCAACAGTGACGTTATAGCAGTGTTTTTCAACCCTGGTCCTAAAGGCACCCTGCCCTGCATGTTTTAGATGTTTCCCAGCTTTCACACAACTGTTATCAATTGATAGCAGATTATCAGGCTTTGCTGAACTGCAATCATCTGAATCAGGTTTGCTAAAGCTCAGAAACATCAAAAACATGCAGAGCAGTTTGCCTTGAGGACCAGGGTTGAAAAGCACTGCGTTATAGTAATTCACCATGGTTAAAAAAAAATCTTAGAGGGAAACCTGTGGTTCTATTTATAAAAACAAAAAATGAGAAATTTTGTAGTTTTTTTTGTTGTTGTTTTTTTTTACATGAGAACCACCAACATTAAAAGGCAATCTGAAAAGCTTTATACATGAAATGTTTAAAACTGAGTTTTTAGAATTTAAGGCTATCAGGGAGCACCATCTATACACTGACCAGACTAATCAGGCTACATTTTAAAATGCTTTAATTGATTCTTCATCTTTAGTCCAACTTTTGCACACTCTCTCACTACAGGGAACATAAGGACCTACCTCTGCAGTCCACATCTTGGCAGTAGACTCCCTCTGGGGTGCATGTGCTGCAAAGCAAAACGATACTTAAATAAAATTAAGACACTTTTGCAGAAGTTTCCTCACTCAATGTTTAACATTTTTAATCAGTTTATTTATTTTTCTGTCTCACCATTGCTGGCACTCCCCCTGCAGCCAGGTGTCTCCCACTCGCAGCTCTTGGTGGTGGTGAAGGCAGAGGGGGGGGCAGGGTCCAGGGTTGCAAGGTTTGTGCTGAACCTGCTCAAAGCTGCAGTCTGCTCCTTCACTCTCTGGGATCATGGATCTGACACCAGAACATTTAAACATTTTCTACCTTCTCTGTCTAACAGAAAGATAGCGAGTATCTAAGCAACAGATACGCAAAAATTGTGAAGGATGAACACATCACTCTTCATTACACTGGAAAAAAATCGAAATCTAGATTAGTAATTTTTTCTTAAAATAACTGCATTTTTCTTGGATTAAGGAGATAAAAGAGACATTTTGCTTAAGATAATTTAAATTTAAAGTAAGAAAACACGATTGCATTGTCTTATTTTAAATGCATGTTATCAACTTATCCTATTTTAAGAGTAAAAAAAAACAAAATCTCATTTACCTACTCAAATTAAGGGTAAATACACCTAATTTAATAAATGTTTACTTATTTCTAGGTTGTTTTTCCAGTGTAGAAACAGGCTACACTGCAAAAACAATCCAAAAATTGGTAAAAATGTCTTAAATGAAGTGTTTTCACCCTTAAAGGAATAGTACACCCAAAACATGATTAGCCTTCATTTTCTACTCACCCCCATGCTGAACAACACTCTGGAGTACTTTTTTGATATCTCAAATGCATCTGGAGATCTGGGAGGCTTCTTGCTGTCTGCTGACATTCAAATAATGGAGGTCTATGGCGCCCGAGGCAGAAAGGTCCATAAAAGTCCACAAAAAACGTGTCAATATTCCTCCATACTGCTCGTCCAATGTATACGGAAACCGCGGCAGACCAAACCAGATGAAAGTGCGCATTCAGCTCGGCAAAGAACTCATGCTCTTCCTCAACACTGAAGTCCTCAGACATTTTTCTTTCGTTGTTTCTTTCTTTGCACAGGTAAACAGCACATTTCTTCTTCTACGCTTGCATTATTGGCAGAGCAGACGCTGAATGCGCACTTTCATCTGGTTTGGTGTGCCGGCTTCCGTAGCGTCGTGAACGCGCTTTTAGGAAATCCTATACACTACTGTTTATGCTCTAAAAACATTCTAAATGACTTCGTTTCGAGTAAATTCTGGATGCTACCCACTCAGGACACTTGGAATACATTGGACGAGCAGTATGGAGGAATATTGACACGTTTTTTGTGGACTTTTATGGACCTTTCTGTCTCAGGCACCATGGACCTCCATTATTTGAATGTCAGCAGACAGCAAGAAGCCTCCCAGATCTCCAGATGCATTTGAGATATCAAAAAAGTACTCCAGAGTGTTGTTCAGCATGGGGGTGAGTAGAAAATGAAGGCTAATCATGTTTTGGGTGTACTATTCCTTTAATTTGAGCAGGTAAATAAGATGATTTACCAATGGAATGAGTTTTTTTACTCTTAAAATAAGATAATTAGATAATATGCACCTGAAATAAGACAATATCATTGTTTTTTTCTTATTTTAGACATAATTTGTCTTGTTCCATTGACAAAATTTCTCACTGACCTCCTTAATCCATAATTTTAAGAAAAAAAATGACTTATTGAGATTTAATTTTTTTTGCAGTGTACACTAATGTCTCATTTCCACTTCAAGTCAACAGACTAAAACTAACTAAACTGAACCAAATAAAACTATTTTACCGATACGATACAAAACCAACAACTACGGTTAACCAACAACTTTAATCCTTGTAGAGTTTTAGAGATGTTTGAGTAAAACAATTATTCCACAATTATGAGTAAATGCTGCTCTGGATGGCTTGGCTAAAAAAAGAAAAGAAAAAAAAATCTATTATATAATTTATTACATTAAATATTTTCAATCAGGCATGTAGAGCGTTGCCAAAATGTCACGGGTGAGGAAAGAGTATAAAGAGTTTGATGGCCAGTGGAGGGAATTTATTTCTATTATTGTTGCAAGAAGAATTAAGAAAATTGTTTTTTGCTGTTTTTTATTTTATTTTATGCTTTTTAATGATTTTTGTACATTTATTTTTCAAAATGCATATTTCCATAACCATTTTTAAACAGATTTTATATTTAATTTATTTTTTAAATGTTTTTGCAGATTTGATATTCTATATATTTTTTATTTTTTTATTCCTGTTGTTCAAGTTATCTCTTACGAAGAGTTTTTTGTCGATTAGGTCTTCTATAAAGGTGCAAGTCTTCTTTAATGAGGAGGGTAAAACTTTTTTTCTACAAACAAGGAAATCTGTTCAATAAGGTAGCCTGGGTGCCAGTCCGAACTTAGTCCCGCCCACAAGGTTTGAGTTCGGGGAAGTTCGGTCTGGCTCTGCTCCATAGTAGCGCGAGTATTATAGCCCACTGTCAGGCGATCCAATCAAATTGTCAGGGCGGGCTTTATACGATGATGGACGGATGATCAACAGTAACGTAATCAACCACGTCACCAAAGCCCGCTTGGGTGACAACAATAATGGCTGCCGCTGGAGAGTTGAGGTGATTAGATTCTGCTATTAGGTCTGTTCTAGAAGATATCGACAGCAAATTAATTTTAAAAGAGGAACAGAGAAACGCGATCAAGTCTCATCTTCTTATTCTAGGCGTGCAACTGCACGCTTTGATTTTTGTTGACAACAACTATGCCTCGCTTAACATACGTCACGCGCTCCGTTGCTCTTATTGGTTGTAGGTCTATCCAATTGAATGCAGAGGCATTTTTTTTCCTGGTTCGTTCGAAACACGCCCCATAATCACAGCTCTATGGAGCAGCATCAGACTCATATTCTGACTAGAATTGAGTCGGACTACGTCAGGCTATCAATAAGGATCAGTTAGACGGAACTCCTGACCTTTAAATGCTAAATATTAGTTAGAACGTGTTGGTTATGTATTTGTTTCCCTCACCTGTATCTGGTTCTGCGGCCCTGGTCACAGGACACACTGCACTCTGCCCAGCTGGACCAGGGGCTCCAGGCGCAGGCGGGGAGACAGCTGTGATTGGTGCAGAGGAGCTTTCCGTCAGAGCAGCTGCAGTTGTTGCAGTCCACCTGGTGCCAGCTGCCGGCCGCCCACGTGTGGCCCAGAGAGTCCACACAGTCGCACTGCCACGGATCCACACACACACCGTCCTGGTGCAACTGACCTGGACACACAAACCTGTTTGTTTACATTGATTTTATAGATTAGATTAGATTAGATCAGATGAGCTTTATTGATCTCACGGCGGAGAAATTCACTGGTCACATATTGGCATAGTAATTAAAGAAGGTGCAAACAAGGAGGAAAAAGATGCATTAAGAATAAACAATATATATACAGTATATCAAGGTATATGCAGTATATCAAGATTATACGACCTAACCCACACCCTAAACATTGACTGACTTTATTGATCTCACAGTAGAGAAAATTTACTCATTACAGCAGCTCAAATAGTCAAAAAAGAGAAGAAAAAGAATGTGCCAAATGAAGAAAAGGTGCATGGGATATATACAGCATATACAATGCATCCACATATGACAGCTTTTGTTTATTTTTTGTTTTTTATAGCAGGATTATTACACAGCCTTATTGCACAGGGTGTTTATTAGCTAATATATACGTTACCTACACTAAACTAAATTCACACCTTAGTTCTAAACCTAACCCCAAACCAATGAAGAGAACTTTACCATATGGGGACCAGTTGAATGTCCGCATTAGTACCTGTAACCTCCAACATGTAGAATATTTTACAAACATTGTCCCCACATTGCAGATAAACAAACCCAGATAGCACAACCTGCTGTGTTGCCTAAAAGATAGATCAGATAATCTATGTTAGTGACTAGAAACTTTGGTCACATCTGCAAACTATTTTATTTGAGAATAACTGTTACAGTTTATTTCAATTTGTTTTTTAAATAAGCATTCAACTAATTATTATTCACATAAAAAACTGTTAAAAAAAGGTATACATTTTTGAAATTTTCATGAAATATTTTCCCCATTATTATAGCACTAATAACAGCAGGAGTTTCTGTCAGAGATCTACTGTGTATCTTTGCTAAATGAAGTTCTAATCAGGACCGGTTCAGTAAAGGCTTCCTAGTTTCCAGTTTGCTCCAGAATGATGTGAAGGCATAAAAAAAAAGATCCTGAGAAACCTCAGCTGCTAAAGAATAGTTTTTAACCATAACATTTGAGCTCAAATCTAAAAATGTCACAAAGGCAGAAGTCTATAAATGGGATCAATCGAACTGCAGACTGTATGGAGACACCAAAGTGCCACAAATTAATTAGAGTAAAAGAGGGAAATATTTTGATTTTTAAATGTGAACATATCAATATAACTTCATTGGTCTGCATCAAATTAATTAAAAAAATAATTAAAACACTAATTAAAACACTAAGTATTTGCTATTGTTTGATATATATAGATACCCATTTTCCAAACACATCAATTTATTTTATCTTTTTATCAACCAAAAATTATTCTTGCTATGAGAAATGTAAGAAGAAGAAGAAAATATTTGTTTAAAATTTTTATTTGCTCCCTTATTATTACATTCATCGATTCATTAATCGAGACTTTTGTTTAGATATATTTTAATGAAGTTAGAAATTTAAAGGGTAACATTAAAGTTGGGAATAACGTGGATTTTTTATTTGTTTCTTTTTATATTAGAAATTAAGTCTTTTTATATAAAGTCCTTTTATATTATGAATAAAGTCCTTTCCCTGAAAAACAAACCACTCATAACAGCTTTTTGGACCAGTTTGTCGTTTGCTTTATTTTCCATACAAATGTCAGTTAAAGCAGCCATCAAATATTTAAAAACGCGTTTGAACAAAATGACTGACTGATGTCCTCTAAAGCAAACAGTCTTTTACAAGTTTGATTGGTGGAATAAAAGCAAAGAACAGACATAAAGTCAGACGGAGGGAATAAATGTGAAGCAGGTTCTGTACCTTTAGGGCAGCGGCAGCCCGGCTGACATTCGCTGCTGTCCTGGCACTCTATTCCCTGCTGGAGATCTGAGCAGCGCTGAGGACACTGGTTGGCACACGCCACAAACTCCTGGCCCGCTGGACACCCGGAGTCATCTACGGTACACAGACAGATGGTCATGAATTAGTTTCTTCAGGATGCTGCAGGCAGTTTCTACATAACGAGGCTCCCAGAGAACAACAAAGGCGACAAACATCAGAGCGTTATTCTGAATTAATGAGGATTAATTCATGGACAGGATGAGGGCGCTGAGAGGTCAGACTCATCTAGACTGTCAGTGGGTTCGACACACAGGTTCAGCCCAGCCTCACCGCAGGGTTTGGTGTTGCAGGGTTTAACCTGGTTCTTCTCCCCCACACATTTCTTCCCTCCGTTCTTTGGCGGGGGGCTGGAGCAGGAGCGCGTGCGGATGGAGCGCCCCCCTCCACAGCGCTGATCGCAGCGGGACCAGGGGCTCCACCTGGACCAGCCTCCATCCACTGGTTCAGAAAGACAGCGTCAGTCGTTGGGGTGAAACCTCGGAGTCACAGACAGCTCCGTTCCACACAGCACTGACCTCTGCAGGGCCTGATGTTGCAGAACCGATTCTCCAGGTTCCCTCCAACAATGTCTGCGCACCACGAGCCGTTTCCAGCTGGTGGGAAGAAGGTCCGGATCCTCTGCTGTTGGCCTACTCCACAGGAGCGAGAACAGGACCCCCACTGCCCCCACTCCATCCATGAGCAGTTCCTTTCTACACAGTCGGCTCTGACGCACAGCTCCCCTGGACAATCGTGAGAGTGATTGACAGATTGGTTTGAATTGAATTGTGCTTAATTTGTTTGCAGCAAACATGTTTTCATTGATAAGTCAGGCTGTTATTATATCCTATTTCCTGTTCCTGCACCATTCACCCTACTCAGGAATCCGGTTGTGATGGTCACATGGAGTGCAATCAACTGGGGGAATGTGGCTGACATCATGGACTGATTGGGTGGTACCATCTAGAGTTCCACTATGGGGGAAGACCATGGACTCCACATTTTAAAATATGTTGCATGATTTCTTCTTCTTACTTTTGTGATTTGCTCATTTTGTTAATTTGTATATTGATTGTTATTTAAGTTTAATCCTTAAGCTAACTGTTTAGTTATTTTTTTTTGTTAATTTGTTGTAGATGTTCTCCCTACCTCTTCCTCAGTGTGTCAGTCTGGTCTGATCAGCCAGTATTTAAGTCCCCTTTGTTTGCTGTGTGTCAGGTCAGTTTTTTGTTTGTTCAGTTAGTTTGAGGTTTCATATGTTTGAACTTAAAACTTTTTGCCCTTAGTTAATTTCTTCATTTGACCTCTTTTAAGGGCCCTGAAATTTTGTTTGGATTATTGTTACTTTGGGGAAATAAAACCCAGTTTTTTTGACAATCACCACTGTGTCCTCATGCTTGGCCGGCTCGGTCCTTCACACAGGTATGAAGTCAGAAATGAAGCTAAGGCGGAAATTCAACTGAAGAAACTCTGATTACTTCCATTCAATCTGAGGCTGATCCGCCTCCAATGCAGCCAATCCGCTTCAAGCTACATTTCCTCAATGCCCAATCATCTTCCAGCACTCTACTTAAAAGCCATTCCAAATCATCTCTAGGCCTGCTCTTCAACAAGCGCAAGATCCGTCGCTCCTATGTCGGACTTTGATTCAGACAACCCACCTCCATCCCCTTCTCCACCATTGTAAGCTCATCCGACTCCTCCTCGATGCTCCTTCAACCTCACCTCCAGTGCGTACTCCCTCCAGACTTTCATGGAGTTCCCTGTCACTTTAAACGGTCCGGCAGAAGACCGCCATGTTGAGCCTGGTTCTGCCAGAGATTTCTTCCCAAAGGGGAGTTTTTCTCTCCACAGTCGCTTCATGCTTGCTCTTCATGGACAGTTTATGCAAACTTTGTTCATTCAGTGACATCTAACTCAAGCATCACCCTGTATACCAGCCTCTATGGATTAACCAAACTTCATCTATCTAAACTCCACCACCAGTTTCAGGCCCGGGGGGAATATCCTTTTTCTCATACATCAGTTTATCTGCATTAAAGTATAAATCAGCGTTTATGTTTCCTGCCGAGGCCTGAGCGCCAAAGTTCAAACTATTGTATCAATAAACTCTTCTAATTGCATCTTTCTCTCTCTGTGAGTTTTTCAGATTGAATTCTGGCCACGGTGCTTAATAATTACTAAGTTTTATTTAAAAACACACACAGGTAAACTACTCATCACACACACTTGGAACGCTGACCCCGGTCCATTAAACAGAGGGAAAATTTTAATTGCCATTGTTTAATATTGCCAGCTGCTTTCAGGGGAGCTAACCCTGTCAGTTATAGAGCTAAGCGCCCCTTAGTGGCTAAATGTTACACAGTATTGCATATGACTACTTTATGACATGTTTTTTTGGCTCTTAAGCACCAGATGAGTTGGGTTTTTACCATCCTCCAGTATTCACCTACAGTAGTAGCCATTCAAAGTCTCCTCACTTTCCTTCATGTGTCCTTGGTTGGTCCCCTGCAATTTCTTTTTAAACATCAATATTTGTACTACAAAATTCTGTCATCATTTGTATACATTAAGGTCTAAAGAGAAGCGTCATGTCCTGGTCAAACCCTGTAATTCAGTTATTCCGTAAAAGTTAAAAAAAAATATCCACTGGACTTGGTTTCCAAGATTTGAAGACGTTTCGCCACCTCTCCAGGAAGCTTTCTCAATTTAAATGTCTGGATCTGGAGTGAGTTTGAGTCTATATATAGACAAGGCCTTGTATTGCTTGGAAACATGCAAATGCAAGCAATACAAGACTCAAACTCACTGCGGATCCAGACATTTAAATTGAGAAAGCTTCCTGGAGACGTGGCGAAACGTCTTCAAATCTTGGAAACCAAGTCCAGTGGATTTTTTTGAACTTTTACAGAGTGACTATGACCTGGATGACTGAGATTCTTCATCAGCACCTGTAATTCAGTGAAAGGGACGAGTCAGAGTAAAAAAAAATATGCAAGAGGGGGTCACTGCAGGAAGTTGGAGGGGAGCGTTTTACTGTGAGGGGCCATTTTGAATGGCTGCTACTGTATCTGTATTTAATCTTTGGAACTAATCATGTCTGATTTAGTGGTTCTAGTTGCCCATCGAGCAAAAATCGGTTGAAAGACGACATGATTTATGTCCCAGCAATGTCTATATTTGGATTAAAAGTGACAAGGGGAAAAGCCCTAATTTTCAGATTGCTGAAAAGACATTGAAAAATGTTTTTACAACATCTACAAATGGAACCAACCACACACAGCCCAGTTTTCTGGATTAAATCAAGATTATGAAGGACCAACCAGATTTAGCCTAAAAACCAACGTATTAATAAAAAAAATGTCCTGTTTTATTATTTCCGCCTCAACTGACTGACACGGGGAAGCATTAACCTGACTCCGCCAGATGGATTTTCTCTGCATATCCATCTGGAAACCTTCCGTTGAAGTAATTTTGGGAAGGGGCGAAAATACTGGTTAGCTGATTGGCCTATGTTGGTGATAGACGGGCCAAATACACCAATCAGATCAACGAAGCATATGACGTACTAACAGAGCGACGACGAAGAGGAGCCAATTGATAGATCAAACTCTTGCCGAAACCAGTTGGGAGAAGAGCAGAAACATCTTTTCCTCTGAGAAAAGCCTCCAGAGCAGTGTTTTGCTCTTCTTTCAGTGAAGAAATACTCTGTAATTCCGATAAAACTTCCTCGATAGCCACGCTAACGCTAATTTCATCGGCTGAAGCCGCCATGTTCTTTAGACTGAACTGTCACGCTTCTCGTTGCGTCACACCTCAACCCGCCTCAAAGCCAACGCTGATTGGATGTTCGTTTGGTGAACGGCTCCAAATTTTCTTTAACGGAGAGTCTCCAGTCTGATCTGCGAGTGAAACCTTGAAAGCTCGCGAGATCAGGATGGTCTCACGAGGCTAGGGAAGCATAGCATCAAACCTGGACACTGGGGCAGGTTGCAGGCTTTCTCCTGGTGAGAGATCCCAGAGCAGGGAGGTTTGGCACACTGTCGATGACGAGACTTTGTAGCAGGGCTTTGGACATCGGTGCAGGTTTTGGTGCAGGAACTCCACAGGGACCACGGAGAGAAGCCTGAATCATCCTCTAAATGAAAACAGGGTGGAAAAGAGGATGAAATGACTTCAATCAGCAGGTGATGCTGAGCTTTAATGGGTCAGTCAAAAATATCATCAGCATCAGATCATTAAAGACAACATACTTCAGGGAAAGCTGTTGCTGAATCAGATTCAAAGTAAGTAAAAAATAATTAATATTCTACCTGGAATAGATGGTTCTACTGTTGGAACAATAGTAGCTGAAAAAAAAGAAAAATAAATGATAATTTTAACCATCTGGGATTAATTACATCTGCATCCAGAAGCTCTTCTCTCTCAGTATAACCCCCACCTGGACAGTCAGGGGCCTGGCAGTAGGTGGTCTCCTGTCGGGGACCCTGACAGTGTCTCCCACCATGGGCTGGGACAGGCTGTGTGCAGCTCCTGAATCGAGTCTTCACTCCCAAACCTCCACAGGAGAGTGAGCAGGGGCTCCAGGGGCCCCATGGTGACAAACCACCATCCACTGGGCAGAACTCCAGGGAGCAGTTCCACCTGCCATGCTCACAGTCACTATTAGAAAAAAAAAAAGATGATCCCAGGATAAGTTGGAATGTTGTTACATACTTTTAGGGTCGATTTAATGTAAATCAGCAGTTATTCCCTAATTAGCCTACCAGGTGCTGCAGTCATGAGTTAAAGTCTCTCCAGACATGAGTTCCATCCCTTCTGAGATATTGGAGAGCAACGGTTCAGGTGTGACAGACACGGTCCGCAGGGAGGCCAGGAACTCTTTATCCACCAGACATGGACACTCCTGAAACACAGAGATGGGTCATTTCTGTAACCTTACTTTAGTTTTTATCTGTCTTTAAAACTGCACCGCCTGAAGTGGCTCAGGACCCACCGGTGTGCACCTTCCACGGTGTTGGTAGGTGTGCGGGGGGCAGTGGCAGCCCTCCTCACAGCTGTCAGAGTAGCAGCCCTCTCTGCTGCTGAGCTGAGCGCAGCTGAAGGGACAGCCCTCTCCACGCTCACACTCCCTGTACAGCTTGCCTGGAGGGCAGCCGACATCTGCAGAAAAACCAGGCAAAAACACAGACAATAACACGAGCTGCTCACTTTCTAAAGATCAAGAGACAATACAACAGGATAAAATCTCTAAAACCAAATTCTAAATAAAAATCTTATTTAAAAAGCAGAAAACTTAGTTATTTTATAATGTTCAATGCTGGAAATTAAGCTATTATTCTGAAGGTTTGTTTATATTAAAAGTCTTAATATGGGCGATCCAGTAGATGGGAGTTTCCTGGTGTAACCACACGTGTCAGCAATGTGCACATGTACGTGCACGTGTCGTACGAAACAGATATGCGCAACTTCAACATCAACATGGAGAGTCGATGGCACAGAGCCACGGCTTCAATATCAGCGTTACTACAGAAAAAGAGCTACTGAAGGCTAAATATTGCTGGGATTGGATCATTATGTGCAGGAAAAAAAAGATTTTATAAACAAACGTTGGTTTGAAACTGGAACTTGTATAAAATAATAATTTTACATTTTCTTACACAAAAATCCTGCGTTAGGAATCCAGTTTGTGTGGGTTGTGTTTTTGTGTTTTCTCCCTCCACCACCAGGTGGCGCCTGGTTCTTGTTGGCCCTCTCACACACCGGCGGATGGTTGCCTCATTACCGGAGGACTCTTAAGCTGCTGACTGCCACTACCTCGAAGCCAAGCTGAGTTTTGCTGAGTCACTCTGAGTTTTTGTCAACCTGAGCCTAATCTTGTTGTTTTTGTCTTTGCCTCTCGGCAGGAAGTCATCCTGCTAACTGGATGTTTTGGACCTTCTCCCCCTGGAAGGATCGTCTGAGCTTCAAACTGAGCTGGGGATTCAAACTGGAGGTTTGGATCTACTTTTCCCCAAAGGATTGTTTGAGCTTCTCACTGAGCAGGGGATTCATCTCCACAAGAAACCGTTCAAGTACCATTGGGAAACTAAGTTGCAGTCAGTTCCTCCGTTCCTTAAAGAAACACTTCAACCTTGGTAAACCCTGTCCGCCCTCCAATGAGCAAGTCAATTACTAGAACAACCCACACCGACTGGATTCAGAGAAAGACACCTTTTCTGGAAACATGAGTCCTGTTGTCTTTATTCCCTTTGCAAATCGAAGCTCAAATTTCCCACTGAGCCTGAACTAACCACAGGAACTTCCGCTTCACTTTTCAGTCCTGGTTCGCCCGTGTTCAGAGCAGCACTGGACCCTTCTATACCAGTTCACAATAAACCTGTTAAACCTTCCCATGGTCTCTCTGTTTGTTTTTTTCTGCATGTGGGTCAGATCTTAGAATAAAATCATGACATCCTGGGATCATACACTCCTGTTTCTCTCTACTTGTGTAACACTTGTTTAATTCTACTGCAAAGTACATATTTTATTTTTGTTAAATTATATATCTATTTTAATCATACCTATTTTATAGCCAATTGAAGATTGTCAATGTGCAGAAAAAGGAATTAAAAAACATCTTATGTAGTTATAAACAAGAAATATTATCAAATCTACATAATTACAGTTCAACTCACCTGTCAAACCACACACACCAAAATAGTGCAGAGTAGTTTTCAATGTTTTTAGACGTGTGGACTTTTAATTAATTATTTCATTCATTAATATATAACAAACACTTTATATTCCATGATATAAGGTGTCTAGTTGTATTTCACAATTCCAACAGGAAAGGTTTCTAAATTATCTGATGCTTTAGGTCATAAAACTGCATAATTACGTACGTAAGTAACTTTCAGTTAATTACTTTTTTGAGGGAAGTAACTAGTTGACTATAGTTACTTTCTACAGTTTCTTGTCCTACATTGGTTCTGTGGAGCTTTAAGGCAGAGGAGGACCTTACAGACCCGGCAGCCACATTTAACCTCATGATTTTGCCTATTTTGCTGTAAAGTGTTGTTCATATCCAACCTACCGAAAACATGTTACAGTAGCAGCGATTCAAAATGGCCCTTCCCAGTCAAACGGCTACCGGACGGCAGCCTATTTCCCTGCAACTCCCAGGAAAATCCCCACCAACTTCCAACCACTGGAGTGACCCCCTCTTGCATATTTTTCACTTTGACTCCACCCTTTTACTGAATTACAGGGTCTGACCAGGAGATGGCGCTCTCTTTAGATCTTAATGTCCACAAATCATGACAGAAAGAATACTTTAGTACAAAGATTGGTGTTAAAAAAGGAATTGTAGGGGACCAGCCAAAGACCAGCCAAGGAAATTTTGAAGGATTTCTACTTAAGAATGAAGGTTTAGACCATGTAAAACAAAACCCACCAAGGCAGACTTGCGTGTTGCACATTTTGCTTTGGCGACTGACGCCGTGGCAAGGTGGAGAGGTGCAGACACGAGAACGGGACTGCTGCCCTCCACCGCAGGTGACCGAGCAGGCAGACCACTGTGACCAGGGCAACCAAGGGCCGACCGAGTCTGGAGACGTTAGGACAGAAAAAATGAGACAAAATATATTAAAAAAGATCCTAATAGGTTATTAAACTGTTGTAGCTTAACCCTTTTTAGGGCAAGTTACCTTTTTTGATCACTTGAATACCCCTTACAAATGGACCCCCCCCCCCCCCGTGAGGTCTAGAAGCACAAGATCTATCAATTAGATGAGCCCTTGAATGCTATATTATCTACTGTAAATTAAGTTAAAAAAAGCTGACAAGTCAAGAAAAAAGTTAAAAAATTAATAAAAAAAATGTAAAAGTTAAATTAAAAAGTTAATAAGCCTAGCAAATAATTATATTTAGGTTTATAAACTAAAAAATGTAAGTGCCAGTATCAGCATTAATGCCTCTAAGGTTATTTTGTACCAAAAGAATTTAATTTTTTGCACTCTAAGAGTGTTTTTCATGAATTTCTTATAGAAGAACTTTTATTTTTCTTAATATATTCAGGCAAGTTGGTCTTTGTTGTTCTTACATTGAAATTAAATTTTGCCAATAAAATATCCAAATTTTTGGAATGTTACAAAGATAATAAGCTCTTGTCCCTGATTCCAGTAACACTGCTGGCTTGAAATTTTGATTTTCAAAGAATTTCACTGAGTGCCCTATAAAGGGTTAAAGCCTAAATAGAATAAATGCAGCATGAGGTTTTTTATTTAAGGGGCCTAATGTTGACTGGAAACAGGTGGCTACCTGTGCACATCTGCAGGTTGCAGTCCTTTTGCTGCTCAGCTTCACCCACACAGCCTCTGCCACTGTTCTGAGGAGCTGGGTTGTTGCACAGGCGCCTCCTGAACGTAACTCCGCCGCCACAAGTACGAGAGCACTGGGTCCAGGCTCCCCATTGGCCCCAGCCCCCGTCCACATGGCAACCAGGGACAGACTGACACTGCAGGACCCCAGCCTCACATGAGCTGAAACATAAAGACGAGGATTTCTTTCTTTTCAGGACACTGGGTAGATTAAAAAACTGACTGGATTGAAAATCTAAAGATTTTTCAGAAAGGCTTTACCAGTTTTTACATTCGGTGATGATTATATCTCCTGGATTTGCAAACTGCCAATCGTATCCGCCCGGCCAAACCCATGATGCATTACTGGAATCTAAATCTCCATCTTAGCAGAGAAAAATTAAAAACAGTTTGATATTTGACAGTTCCCACTAATTTACAGAGATGGCAAAAGTACTCACTTTCCGTAGTTGAGTAAAAGTACAGATACATGTGTTAAAAAATACTCTGGTAAAAGTGGAAGTACTGATTAAACTTCTTTACTCAAGTTAAAGTAACAAATTACAGGCTTGTAAATTTACTTAAAGTATAAAAGTAAAAGTAGAAACCACTTTTTTCATGCCGTTGCCTACATTTTAAATGGATGTCTGCCAATAGGACTAGATCTCCGTTGTGTTCATTTTCAATCATCTCGTCGTCCATGCTACTATGCTAACGCCACCGCCACCAAGCTGCAATGATTTGCCGCCAATGAATACCGCCGAATCTGTCGATTCATCTTGTAGCGGTGCGTCAAATGCAACGTAGATTCCCATCCAATTAGATTGAATTTGGTATTGATGACGTGAAAAATAATAACGGTAACTCCATTGAAATGATTCAAAACTAAAGTAACGAGACAATTTTTAAAATATAAGGAGTAGAAAGTACAGATATTTGTGTAAAAATGTAAGGAGTAGAAGTAAAAAGTCGCCATAAAAATAAGTAGTAAAGTAAAGTAAAAATATCAGAAAAATCTACTTGAGTACAGTAACGAAGTATTTGTACTTCGTTACTTCCCATCTCTGCTAATTTAATATAAGCAGGAGACCAACCGGTGACAGAGCTGTTGTGATATTTGCAGCGGCACTCCTCTCTGGTCACACATGCTCCATCCTGCAGGAGCATGTCACCCGGACAACCGCAGGTCTGGATGCAAGGGGGGGAGTCCAAGCACTCTGTGTCGCCATGGAGATCTGAACAGGATCGAGCACAGGGCTTCCCACACGGCCATTCTTCCTGACCACCGCCGCATTCTGAAAGATGTAAATGAGTGTTACTTTTTACTCAGATGTGGAATGATAACTAACAGGGCGATACAGACAGATTCTCTGACTTTATTCACACCCATGAAGGAGTCAGCTGACCTGAGCAGACAGTGAGGTTGTTGTGGCATCGCCGACTCTGGCGACTCTCTCCCAGGCAGGGCAGACCGCCAAATCTGGCGGGAGGACTGTTACACTGTCTGGTACGAACAGATGACCCGGCGCAGATATCGCACTCTGACCAGGACGACCAGGAACTCCATGAACCATGAACTATCAAGGTTTTTTTTTGACACACAGAAAAGAAGAAAAAAAAGATTTGTAGGAGCAAAACTTTTAAATAGAAGGGTCAAAATGAGGAGGGGACAAGGGTGAGAACTGGACCCCCTCTTGAATCTGACTGGCCTGGAGGAACTTTGTATCAGAATTGTTTAATAATTTGTTGTTTTCTCTGATTGTATAGTTTTTATATCATATTTTTCCAAAATGTAATTTTACAGATCTTATATTATCTTTAACTTGAATTTTTGGAAGTTTCTCTTTTACTGATTGTATTTTATGAAGTGCATTCTTTTCAAATTGTGTTAACAGATCATATTGTCTGCACTTCAAGCGCAATAGAAATGTTCGCTTTTAACCAGTAAAAATGTTGCTGCTACGTTCCTGCAGACCAGAGAAACTTGCATCATCACTCCTTATTTTAGAGAAAGGTTTACGCCAGAAGGGAAGACACTGTGATGTGAAATATGCAGTAAAAAAAAAACACAGTTCATTTAACATGATCAAAGAGAAGAAATATATATATATATATTAAAAAAATTTTGAAAATCAGTAAAAAAAAAATGTCAAAAAAATGAAACATATACAAAAATGAAATCTGACTAAACAGTAACATTAATCTTTTTTTGAATAAAAGGCTTTTTAAAGTTTACTTTAAGGATTGTATCCTTTTCAAATTTCTATTTATAAACTATGTTTTTGTTTAAAACAATAATAGAGCAAAACTCCATATACTAGTTGGTCAGCAGAGGTTGAAAGTGTGAAAATAATATAAGTAAAAGTACAGTAACTTTGAAAAAACTTTGACTTAAATACTAGAAAACATAGCAGTCTAAAAGTAAAAAAAATAAAAAAAATTACCTACATTTATTTTATTTTAAGCTAAAGTAAAAATTATTCTGGTCCTTTTCATGAAGAAAAAAGGAGATATTGGGCTTAATATATATATATATATATATATATATATATATATTTTTTTTTTTTTAGACAAGACACGCCTTCTTCCCATAACAAGCCAGATTCTTTCTCATGGTTTAATCATAACATGTTACTGTTTAACCAAAGTGTCTAATTTGCTTTGACTTTCACAACTTTCTGTTATTGTAAGTAAGGGGAACGAACTCTGCTCAGGCAGAACAGGGCTGATTACCAAGCAATAAGGGCCGTATGATGAACTGTTCTCTTTTTGCAAAAATATGAAAATAAAGTGCAGACTGAGTGAAATCCATCTAACTCTGTGTATTTAACTGGGGTGAATAGTTGAATACCTTTTCCCACTAAATAAGTAACACCAAATAAGGCTGAAAAACTATATGTTAGCTTCCTTGTCAATTCTTGTTATTTTAACATTTCATTTGGCTCTAAAAGAAACTCTTCTTCTGGGGAGCTTTGTAACTAATCTAATTTTTTACTTGCAGCTATTTAAAACAGCTGTTACAGACTGGATCTTACTGGGGCAGAAGGTGATTACGGGGCAGGCCTTCCTCTGGATCTGAACGCCCATCCCGTTGTGCGTTTCCTGTTCTCCAGGACAAGGTTCTCCCCCAGCTTTAGGTTCAGGACAGTTACAGCTCCTGTAGCGGGACACAGACTCTGCCCCACAGGTTCTGGAGCAGGGAGTCCACTCTGACCACTCACACCACCCACCAGACACTGGAAAACAGGGATGTACCAATCAGTATCAGGAATCTTGATGTGACTTCATCGTATATGGGAACATTTTTGGCGATTTTACCCACCTGGACATGGCTCTCTGGTACAGTTGAACTTGCCACCCTCACATGTGCTGCAAGAGAAACGGAGCTGAGGCTTTTAGAGGAATTCGTAGGTATATTACAAACATGCAACATAATGATAGATGATAACAAACACCATTAGGAACCAGTTTTTGAAAAGTTTTGCACTGGTTCAACACTAGATGTACAATAACTGGCACATGCTATTCTGGTTGTTTACAGAGGGTTTGTTGAATATTTGAGTGTCAAGCAGTTAACACATCATTTACCTACAGAGCGAATGTTGCTTTACTTTTGTTGCATGCAAAGAGCGAGTTTTCTAAATTTAAATCTGAGAAAAGTAAGGTTTTGTAAATAGTAACAAGAAAATATGTTTTGTAAATGCAAATTTGTAAGAAAAAAACACATTTTGTTAGTGTTAAAATTCAATAAAAACAGTTTTTGCAAATGGAAATAAAAAAAAAAAAAAACTAATCCAGGAATGAAACCTTGAAAATCTTATAGTTATATAAAAAAAATAAAAAAACACCTTTTCTTTTCTTTGAAATCCAAAGAAAGCACATTTTCCAAATGGAAATAAAAAAAAAATGAAAAAAAAAGTTTTGCAAATGGGATATGGATAAAGTTTTGGAAACTGAATAAAAAAATGGAAATCTGGATAAAAATCCTCAAAAATAAGACACAAATGAACCTTTTTGAAATTTTATGTGTTTCAACTTTTTTTCCTGTTTTTTACATGTTTTATTATTTGTCTTTTAGAGGCATTCGTCTTCAATAAATCATTTAATTACATAAAATGATTCTGACCAGTTGTTGCATCCATCAGAGGCCTCAGTGGATTCTCCTGGTTCTATTCGCTGGCCAGAATTTATGTCCAGACAAGGACAGTCTTCCCTCGCTACACAGACCGTCCCATTGGCCGACAGGACCTTCCCTTCTGTGCAGTAGCAACCAGGCTCACAATGCCACTCACAGTGCTGGGAGAGATTGGACTGAGTTAGAGGATTTCTATTGAATCACAATAAATACTCGTATTAGCAGTTTTATTTCAAACACACACATAATCTACTCTCCATATTAAATTTGACATTTGATGGGAGCTAATTTATTCCCATAATGTTGCTCCTTCTCTGCATTTGGATCTTAAGTTAACACGGAAGCGGTTCATACATACCGCTTCCCCTCATTACCTGACATAATGACAGGAAGCGGTATATATTTAGGCCGAATCGCAATACATATTCTAGACCAAGTTTTTAGACCTACTTCTAAATTTTGCAAGTTGCTGTGAAGATAGAAGGGTCAAATTACCTCTTTGCAAACTGATCTAATTAAGGGATCTGTTCTCATTGTACAATAAATGAAACCATTTTTTAAAGCTTGTCTTTGTAACTAAAAAGAATATAGTATAGCTTCTACATTTTTTCCTTTAGGCTTTACTGATTTTATTTCTATTTCTAGTCCAAGAACAGGACTTAGATTGGCCTTTTTTATGTTTTTGATATGAGGAAAATAAAAGGACAATACATGTATATAACACTTTTTGTGGAGGGCCAAAAAAAGTCAATTCATGGTTTATATAAAGCAAACAGATGTATTAGAACGGCCTAGTCAAATCCAGACCTGAATCCATCTATGAACCTGAAGTAAAACGTAAACATCAGGCTTTGTAGGATACATCATCGATGTTGTAGGTGTGGATCAAAATGCTGCTTGACTTCACTTACTGACAGGTCGTCACAGGAGCGAGGGCAGGAGGGCCCACAGCTGCTGAAAACTGTCCCTGGGACCTTCCAACAAGGCGGGACTAAAGCAAATAGATACAGTAAACCTCATGGAGTTATAGACCTAGATATAAAACAGCTAGATCCCTGCTACTGTAGTGTGTCTGAGTACCTGGACAGTGGTCTGTGTTACAGCCTCTGACTTCTGTACCCAGCCCCTCGCAGTAGTCCCCATCCCCCTCTGGAGGGGGGCTGTCACACTGTCTCCTCCGGCTTTGAATCCCCCCTCCACATGACTTGGTGCACTCTGTCCAGTCAGTCCACTGACTCCAACCCCCATCAACTAAAAAAAAAAAATAATAATTTCATGATAAAAACAAAAGATCCTAATTGGAAGGCAGAAAGAACATTGTTTTCTCCAATGCAGCCATAAACCCAGTGGTCTGAATATGAACCGAATTTCTGATGCATCCAAATTCATATACTTAATTAATTAATATATTTATAAAAAAGTTTTTTGCCTTTAACTAGTTGCCAAAATGAAATTTTTTAATTTTCTATTTATTTTCAAAATAAATTGAAATGTAGGTATAATAATATAATGATAGATGATAACAAACACCATTAGGAACCAGTTTTGAAGAGTTTTGCACTGGTTCAACACTAGATGTATAATAACTGTCACATGCTATTCTGGGTGTTTACAGACGGTTTGTCGAATATTTGAAACAATGAGTGTCAAGGAGTTAACACATCGTTTACCTACAGAGCGAATGTTGCTTTACTTTTGTTGCATGCAAAGAGCGAGTTTTCTAAATGTAAATCTGAGAAAAGTAAGGTTTTGTAAATAGTAACAAGAAAATATGTTTTGTAAATGCAAGAAAAAAAAAACATTTTGTTAGTGCTAAATTCAATAAAAACAGTTCTTTCAAATGGAAATTAGAAAAAAAAGAACTAATCCAGGAATGAAACCTTGAAAATCTTACAGTAAAAAAAAAAAAATTTTTTTTTTCTTTGAAATCCAAAGAAAACACATTTTCCAAATCGAAAAAAAAAAAGTTTTGGAAAATGAATTAAAAAATGAAATGTAGAAAAAAAAAAATTTGTAATTTGAGAAAATAATCCAGAAATTAAACTTGCTTCAAATTATTTTTTGTCCTGTTCTTTGCATATTTTATTATTTTTCATATTTATTTGTTTTACTCCAGAAAAAGACAATCCACAGCACTAAAGGGATTGTGATCTTGAAAATGCAATCTGAAAATAATGCAATTCATAAAACTATCTGAAAGAGAGAAATTTAAAAATATAAAAATGCATTTAACAAATCTTGAAAGCATGAAACACAACAAACTGGAAAAAAAAATTGAGAAAATGTCAAATTTTCTCAAAAAACTATTTGCACAGTTTTCTGCTGGATTGCATTTTTGCTTTTTTTATATTTCCAACTACAAAACATCTTTGCTGCATAGTGGCACAAAGGCCACTGAATATTTCCTCACCATCACATGGAGAACTGATGCAGACTCGATCCTCGCGGCGGGAACCAAGACATGGAAGTCCACTGCCAGACTGCTGGGGACTGGAACAAAACCGGTACCGAGACTGGAGACCCGCTCCACAGGATACTGAGCACTGACCCCAGGGGGTCCAGTTTGACCAGTGGCCGTCCACTTGATATGAATCACACAATGTTAACATGTGTATGTAAACATTGTACATGTTGAAGTTTCCAATTCAAAGGTGTTCTTCCTACCGTTGCAGCTAACTTGAGAACAGTTGACAAGCTTTCCTCTTTCACAGGTACTGAAATATTAGGAAAAAACAATAGTTTCTCCTCTTTCTGTGTTTATGAAGAAAGTTAATCTAAAACAGGATGTTTGAGTTGGTTTATTGTGGATTGTCCCACCAGTTCTTGCAGTTCCTGGGCAGAGTGTCTCCATCTTCGGTTGGCTCTCTGTTGATATCACAGCGACAGTCTGACTGAGGCACACAGCTGCCGTCCTAGAAAATATAAAAGATTCTGAGCTAAACGTTCATGATTACTGGTATGAATCTCAACATGTCGAACTTTAAACAAAGAATCACGCTATACTGATACTGCCCGGGGTCAGAGGTCAGCTCTCTGCTGAGCTGAGGCTCCCTCAGTCCAGGTAAAACAGAGGGAGGCAACAGATGTGAGAAACCATTCATGAGTTGTTATCGTGGTCATTTCTAGTGCTAGCAGCAGCTACTTTTAACTGCTTTTATTTATTTACTTTTTAATTTCATGACTAATTTTTGGAACCCAATAAGATTTTTTTTAAATCTTATCTTTTTGAGTAAGTGTTCAATTATTTACATACACCAAACCTTGTCTTGGAGAATTTTCTTTTGGTCAATGTCCTTCCTCATTAATACATCTCAGATTCCTGACTGTTAATGACCAAGAAATTAACTACTGAGGTTTTAAGGTGTATAAGATATTTCTCCCTCCACGAGTCCGTCCATATATGGAGGACCAACTCTGCCACATTTAAAAATAAATACAGAAATACATAAATGCTCAATAAATATATAAGCATACAATTAATTGCCAACAAAAATACAATCAACAAATAAATGTAAGTAGAAATTAAATTATACAGTGAGACATAACTGTATATAAGTCTTTTAATTAGCTTCTTTATTTATTTGCCTTTGTAATATTTACCTTATTTATTTTTTGTCCTTTATATTTTTTGTCCTTTTTATTTTTTTTTACTGCCCTCATTTCTGCCTTCCCTTTTTACATTTCTGCCTGCCCTCATTTCCTCCTGAGAAAGGGAAGGCAGAAATGTAAAAAAAAATATATAAAGGACAAAAAATAAATCAATCGCTCAATCACACCTAATAGCTCCAGGTTGTGACCTCTAATAGAATTTCTTTAAAAGCATCCTTCACATCGGTCTGAGCATTTGGGGCCAGATCATTTGATTTAGTCTGTCTGTTGAGTTTGTTCAGTTTATTCCACGGTTCGTGTCCTGGATCTCGGCAGCCAGTGGAAAGAGGGTTTTCTGTCTGTCTCGTCTACTGATCGTGCGCTGTTCTTCGCCTGCGGGGTCCTCAGGGTTTTTGGCTTGGAACGTGGGGAGGATCAGTTTTTATTCCTGTAATGTTTTTGTTTTAATAAATGTTTAGAACTTTCCAACTGGCTGTTTCACCTTGAATACTGGGTCAATCTGTCCGTTTCATGACAAGTGAGATGTTTAAAACTGGCTTTACAGAGAAGGCTTGACAGACCTGCAGTACGGTCCCATGTGGACACTGGCAACCTGCGGTACAGTTCCTGCTTAGGTCCAATGTGAGATCCGTACAGGTGACAGGACCCAGCAAACACTGCGTCCACTGCTGACCTGGAGGACATATGCTGCTCTCACCTGAAAAAAAAACAGGTCAAACAAAAAACAGTGAGGGGAAAAGAAAAAAGGATTACATTTATGAGTAACAGGATTTAAAATATATTTTTTATATATCGTCTCACAGATGCAGGTTTCTTTGTAAACAGGAAGCATTCACTCATTTAATCACTTCCAGGAAGAAATATGAAGTGAATTTTGTTCCATCATTGTTAACATGAACAGATTTCTTGAACCCCAGTGGGCCTCAGCAGATGGCCGCTCACACTGAGCCTGATTCTGCTGGAGGTTTCTTCCTGTTAAAAGGGAGTTTTTCCTCTCCACTGTCGCTACAAGCATGCTTAGTGTGAGGGATTGCATTCGAGTCAATGAGTCGATGCAATCAGCTGGTTTTCCTTAGATAAAAAACTTTGATTCAAACTGACTGGGTGATCTGGGGAACTGTAAAGTGCCTTGAGATGACGTGTGTTGTGAATTGGCGCTATATAAATAAACTGAATTCAATTAAATTTCCTGAATAGACATTTGAAAAAAAAGTACAATCCAGAAATGGATGTTTATTCCAAGGATTATGAACATTAATCCAAACCAGTGTTACCACATGGCTGCAGGTTACAGGCGCTGAACTGCTGGGGTGTGCCGTGGATTCTGATTGGCCCTCGGGTCCGGGTCCTGTAACCTCCTCCGCATGTTGCAGAACACTCCGACCACATACTCCATGGTTCTCTTATTCCTTTAGACAAACCACAAAACCTGTACTCTTTTATTTCTACACATACATCCAACATCACATTTAAAACATTAGCGATCCGCGTCTCACCGAGACATGGCTCGATGCTGCAGGTGTCCACCCCGACTCTGTCTCCTTTACAGGGACGGCCGCCGAATGCCGGTGGCGGATTGGTTCCTGAGCGGTATCTCCGTCTTATACCTACGTCACAGGTTCGAGTGCACGCGCTCCACTGCGTCCAGCTGCTCCAGCCGCAGTCCACTGGGACACAAAATAAGGATTAGTTGAAGATCAAAAAACTGGACCCCACAAAATAAAATGGGATAAAAATGGTGATAAGCTGCTAACCTGGGCATGGAACAGCCCCACACTCCATTTCTCCATCAATGCAGGTACTGTTGGAAAGCAATATGGCACATGAAAAGAAAATAGGTAGGTCTATATAAACAGTAATAATAAAAAAAGAGAATAATTGAAGAGGAATACCAGTTGTTACAGGCATCCGAAGGCACGGAGGCGCCAGCTGGGTGCATCTCTCCCTGGTGGTAACAGGGGCATTGTGCCAAAGGAACACAGCTGCTGTTAAACAGGTAGAGGCCCGGGCCGCAATAACAGCCGTCATAACAGGAGGTGGCGCACTGAACCTCCGTAGAGGTCATGTCCATGCAGATCCGTGGACACGCCCCTCCCTGAGCTTCACACTCCGCTACGGTCATGTACATCATACCCTCTGGACACACACCTAAAATCACACAGACTCACAATGAATGTGTGATGAAGTAAAGATGAACCTCTACAGACATCCTTAACTGGTAGGGTACCTGAACAGGGATGGGAGTTGCAGTCCCTGGTTTGTATGTGGGGCCCAGTGCAGTTACTGCCCCTATGCTGTGGGGTTGGTGAACTGCAGAACCTCCCTCTGGTCTGGATGCCGGAGTCACACTGAGATGAACACTGAGACCACTGGGACCACAGGGACCACCCCCCATTAACTAGAAGAACAACATTAAAGTTAGCGTCATAAATGGAGCCGCTCATCATTTACATTTTGTTAAAAGGTCGTTAGCAGTTTAAAATTAAGTCACAGCCTCTTCATTCAAAAATGAATTAACATTAGTGTCAGGACTCCTGTCTTTGTGTTTCTGTGTTTTGTCTCCCTTCTTCCACCAGGAGGCGCCTGGTTCTGGTTCGCCTCCTCATGCACCTGCTGATGGTTACCTCGTCAACGGAGTGTTCTTAAAGGAATAGTACACCCAAAACATGATTAGCCTTCATTTTCTACTCACCCCCATGCTGAACAACACTCTGGAGTACTTTTTTGATATCTCAAATGCATCTGGAGATCTGGGAGGCTTCTTGCTGTCTGCTGACATTCAAATAATGGAGGTCTATGGTGCCCGAGGCAGAAAGGTCCATAAAAGTCCACAAAAAACGTGTCAATATTCCTCCATACTGCTCGTCCAATGTATTCCAAGTGTCCTGAGTGGGTAGCATCCAGAATTTACTCGAAACCAAGTCATTTAGAATGTTTTTAGAGCATAAACAGTAGTGTATAGGATTTCCTAAAAGCGCGTTCACGAGTCTACGGAAACCGCGGCAGACCAAACCAGATGAAAGTGCGCATTCAGCTCGGCAAAGAACTCATGCTCTTCCTCAACACTGAAGTCCTCAGACATTTTTCTTTCGTTGTTTCTTTCTTTGCACAGGTAAACAGCACATTTCTTCTTCTACGCTTGCATTATTGGCAGAGCAGACGCTGAATGCGCACTTTCATCTGGTTTGGTCTGCCGGCTTCCGTAGCGTCGTGAACGCGCATGTGCGCGCTTTCAGGAAATCCTATACACTACTGTTTATGCTCTAAAAACATTCTAAATGACTTCGTTTCGAGTAAATTCTGGATGCTACCCACTCAGGACACTTGGAATACATTGGACGAGCAGTATGGAGGAATATTGACACGTTTTTTTGTGGACTTTTATGGACCTTTCTGTCTCGGGCGCCATAGACCTCCATTATTTGAATGTCAGCAGACAGCAAGAAGCCTCCCAGATCTCCAGATGCATTTGAGATATCAAAAAAGTACTCCAGAGTGTTGTTCAGCATGGGGGTGAGTAGAAAATGAAGGCTAATCATGTTTTGGGTGTACTATTCCTTTAAGCTGCTGACTGCCACTACCTCGACGCCAGAGTGTTTGCCAGTTTTGGGTACACTAGCCAAGCTGAGTTTTGCCGAGTCAAACTGAGTTTTTGTCAACCTGAATCTTAACATTGTTTCTGTCTTTGCCTCTCGGCAGGAAGTCATCCTGCAAACTGGATTTTCTGACCTTCTCTCCCTGGAAGGATCAACTGAGCTACAAACTGAGCTGCAGTTCAAACAGTAGGTTTGGATCCACTTTTCCCCAAGAGGTCGTTTGAGTTTCACACTGACCAAGGGATTCATCTAGCCTGGGTGCCAGTCCGAACTTAGTCCCGCCCACAAGGTTTGAGTTCGGGGAAGTTCGGTCTGGCTCTGCTCCATAGTAGCGCGAGTATTATCGCCCACTGTCAGGCGATCCAATCAAATTGTCAGGGCGGGCTTTATACGATGATGGACGGATGATCAAGTGTAACGTAATCAACCACGTGACCAAAGCGCGCTTGGGTGACAACAATAATGGCTGCCGCTGGAGAGTTTGGGTGAGTAGATTCTGCTATTAGGTCTATTCTAGAAGATATCGACAGCAAATTAATTTTAAAAGAGGAACAGAGAAACGCGATCAAGGCTCATCTTATTCTAGGCGTGAAACTGCACGCTCTGATTTTTGTGGACAACAACTGTGCCTCGCTTAACATACGTCACGCACTCCGTTGCTCTTATTGGTTGTAGATCTATCCAATTGAGTGCAGAGGCATTTTCTTTCCTGGTTCGTTCGAAACACGCCCCATAATCACAGCTCTATGGAGCAGTATCAGACTCATATTCTGACTAGAATTGAGTCGGACTACGTCAGGCTAGGATTCATCTGCACCACAGCCCGTTCAAGTACCGCAGGAAATCTAAGTGGCAGTCAGCTTCTCCGTTCACCTACAAACAACCGCATTCTGGGTAAACCCTGTTCCGCCCTCCACCGAATCAGACAAACACTGGAACAACAGCATACAGACAGGAGTCAAAGATTCAACAACTTCTCTGGAAACGTGAGTCAGCAACCAAATCCTCTTCTCCAAGTTCACAAATCAAATTTCCCACTGTGCCTGAAGTAATCGCTGTGTCTTCCCCTCACTTTTCAGTTCTGGTTGAGCAGTGTTCATAGCAACACTTCACCCTGCATAATCTCTTCAATAAACCTGTTAAACCGTTTCCCCTGGCCTCTCTAAATTGGTTTCTCTGTCCGAGCTCTTGATAAAATCATGACAATTAGTCGTTCTTAGGGGCTGCAGTTGCTACTGTTAGCATACCACCTCTCAGTAATTCTAGAGCATTTCATGGTAACGCTCAAATATGAACTCTAAAACCAAACTTGCATTAAAAAACAGCTGATTATTTGGACAATTTCTGGATTTCTAAATGTCTAATATAAAAGTAGAACAAAGCAAAATCAAAATATATAAGGCTTTGAATGTGCTTTTAAAGCAGAACTGTGTAACTTTTAACTGGTAGGGGGCGCTAGACCTGTAGCTTCCACACCTAGACCAGCAAACTGCAAAGTTACTGGTAAAGACAAGGAGTTCATGGCTCTAGATAAATCCTACATTAAACTAAACTAAAAATATCTCTAAACAAGTAACAGCCAACTATAGTTTATCACACCAGGTTTAATTTCTCTAACAAAACTTAGCCCTGATTACTGACACAGAGGGCAGCACCTACATATTATTTTAGAGATTGATTTTTTTCAATTAATGAATTATTCTAAAAAGAGAAACTTTTACTAGAACATTGAGATTTGTAATATATTTTTTTAATATATATTTTACATTTGAAATTAATTGCAAATAATAAACTGCTAAGAAATATACATACGTATACATCTAACTCAGGTCTATCTATACATAGATATAGATGTAGGTATATTTATATAAGTTTTGTTGTTATGTTTTTATTCATGCTGCAGGGTATTTTTCTGCAAATGGCATGTTTTACAGTCAATGTACAATCTGTGTATTAATCAGGATTATTATAACAAGAAACTGTAAAATATACAATTAAATTATTTAATATTCAATGATTAAAAAAATGAAAATTATAAAATAAATAATTTAATTTTACTTTTGAAAAAAATTGTTTTAAAAATGAATGAATTATATGTATAGTCTGTTACATTATCATATTTGGGATTACAAGCTGACAAGTTTAGAAACCACAATTTTGTAATTTCTTCAAAATCCAATTTAGGGGCGTGAAGGAGGCGCAGTGGTTAGTGCGTACGACCCACGTACAGAGGCCCTAGGTTTGAATCCTTTGTTTGAGTCCTTTGCTGCATGTCTCTCCCCCTCTCTCATTCCCCATTTCCTTTCAGCCTACTGTCGAGAAAACGAGTCACTAGTGCTGTAAAAACTCATATATATATATATATATATATATATATATATGTATAAATAAATAGATAAAATAACCAAATGAGTTTAGAATTATTTCAATAACCAGATTAATCCGCATTAAATTGTCTCAGCCCTATATCTGTCCTCATAAAGAAATGACTTCAATAGAATCTGTCTGAAAAACTAAAGAAGACTAAAGCATCCTCTAAAGCGGAAGTCTTTAATGGAGGCCCACGGAGGTAGCCTACTGCATGGGGGTCGCAAAAGTTTTGGTCAATTAGACTTTTTGTTTAAATATTCCTCCTGCAATTCTTTCCACTAATTGAAATGTCTTTAAATCCACATTAACATGAATTCAACAGACTGTAGTAAACAGATAAATGGAGGCAGAAGATGTCTTTCAGTCATCAATGCACACATGCAGCGACACACAGGAGCTCTTTGAAGCTGGGCACCGTTTCATTCACAACACCTGTCCCATCAACCAGGAATCAGAATCAGAAATACTTTAGTAATCCCAGGGAGATATTACTTTAGTTACATTACTCCATCTGTAATAGAGTGACTATAGGACCAGTTTGATAGAACACTATTTCATACAATATATATAATTAGGGGGTCCCCGCTCCATCTAGCCATCAGTTTGGGGGTCCTTGGCCTGGAAAACCTTGAAGACCGCTGACCTAAAGCTAAAGGTGAGATCAAGCTCAAAATGAATTCAGGGGACAAATGAAAAAATATTTAATTGCAATATTTTTAATGGATAATGGTAATAAAGCCATTTCTGAAGCTCCTGTGAACCATAATGAGAGCGATCGTCCATAACAAAAATCCACTGCAGGCACACATGAACTGCCTCTATTGTTTGACCTCAAACATCCTGAACTATCCTTAAGAACAGAAATATAAATATCACCCTTCAATATTTGCATTTGGAGCTTAATTTAATGTTTTCTGGATCACCTGGGCAGTGCACGGTGTTGCACGGCTCTTGTTCCTCATCATCTCCATCACACTCAGCTTCTGTGCTCCTCGGGTTAGAAGCTGGGAGTGTTTGGTTGCAGCTGCGAAATCGCTGCCTCATTCCCACATCATCCACGTCACTGAAACATGTCTTGGTGCACTCTGACCAGCTGGTCCATTTAGTCCACGCACCACCTGCTAGGACTGGGAGAAATGAATGGGAAAATGTTATTCAATGCTCCTATTACAAAGAAAGAATGGTTTATGCATGAGATTAAAGATTCAACAGAAATGTGTAAGAAGTTGTGTTAAAATTTTAAAGTTGAGTGGGTGTGGGTTTACAGACCAGGAAGACATGGGATGGAGCAAGGCCGAGACTCGGAGGAGTCCCCTGAACAGGGCTGACCTCTGAATGGTCCATCTGCTGTGAGCACAGACCTGTGAGGAGGGGAATGGACCATTATAGGGTCTCATTAACCCTTTAACATCAAACAGATCATCTTTGATACACAAGTTATAAAGACATCCCAGCTTCAATGCGATATTTTGATAATTCAAAAACTTTTACACTCATACATATTTGGTGATCAGAAAAATAATAAATTGCATGAAGATCCATAGACTCTTGCATGGTTGTATAAAGCTGTTCTTGGAGTCCTTACGCCGTAACTTCATAGCTGTTACTTAGACAATCCAGCCACAAACTTAATTTTTTTATTTATTTATTTAACCTTTATTTTACCAGGAAGTCCCTTGAGATAAAATCTCTTTTTCTTCCCTGCAGGGTGCCATGTATACGATATAAACTCAGGCATCTCTAAAGTTGGATTTGCAATTATCTGCACTGGTTCCTCTGGGACCATTTAAAATTATTTTGTTTCTACTTT
Source organism: Cyprinodon tularosa (assembly GCF_016077235.1). Classification (NCBI taxonomy): domain Eukaryota; kingdom Metazoa; phylum Chordata; class Actinopteri; order Cyprinodontiformes; family Cyprinodontidae; genus Cyprinodon; species Cyprinodon tularosa. The sequence continues at coordinate 572,639 of NW_024039122.1, read as the reverse complement.
TAAGTCACCTTTTTAATTCTTATTGAATGTAGGTAAATGTTTTTTTCACATTCCTGCTTTGTAAACTGATGCTTTTTTGTTCTTTTTCTTAAATAATATAGTTGTTTCTTGAAAATGAGAGCCTCTATCTTTGTATAGATAAAGGATAAGAAAATAGTAGGAAAATGCCTCATCTCATAAATTACATAAATACGTTATCTAGCTTAAGTGATTCAACATTTTTCGCATTTAAAGATTTTATAAATCAGAACCAAACTTTATAGAGACCAAGATGCTATGATGAAGTAAATTAATCTGCACCAATGATTAGAATATATTGGATACATGTTTTACATATTGAATAAATGTTTTACACTAAAAACATTTATGTTATACAGGTCACAGAGTCCAAAAGAGTGTGCGCAAACGAATGTGGAGAGATAGAGAGCAGTGTGTGTGTGTGTAAAGGCTCTCTGCAGCTGCAGCTTTGGAGCGCAGCCTTGAAGTCTGAGAGATAAGACCAGGGTGGGAACACACCGAGAATGAGCGGGAGAACAGGAGCATTGAAGGGAGTCCAAGGCCATTTGAGGCCTTTGAAAACCAGGGTGCAGAAATGAGACCTGTTTGTAAGACAGACGCATTGAGAATGGGTTGTTCAGGGTTGCACAGCTAAGCTGAACTAATTGTAATATATTGAGTTGTCATCTCCAAAGCATGCGCTGCAGTGCTGGTCACACAGAAAGTGAGGTTTTTACTGGGACTTTGAGTTTTAAACTTATGCTGACCTTTTTTGATGTAATGTTATGATCATAAGTCACACTGGATGAAAACATTGTTTTGACATATTGATGATTAAGACTATGATGTGTTTTTGATTTAACTGCACTAAATGTCATCATGATCTACAAGAAATGTCACTATGACTTGTGAAGAAAAAGCTTTGATAGATCAAAGAAAGGCTTCAATTAAAAATATAAAATATGGTTTGAAGGTGGGTCTTCCACCAAGATGAAAGAGCCCCAAGCCCCGGGAGTGAATAAAAGGGGGCCCTTTTCTGCATGTAAGTCAGTTGCTCACCGGTGAACAGCTCATGTGTGTTCTGTAAATAAAATTCTCCGGACCTGGACTCAGTTGCCTCTGCCTAATTTTTGATCATAGTTTGAAGACTTTTTCTACAGCTTTTTGAGAACTTTGAATTTTTATAAGACTTAGCTTCAATTTTAAGTCGTAGGGAGAACAGTTTCCACGACAGCTAACCTGTAGCGCTGCTGCAGCCCCACGCCACACGTCACATCACAGGGAGACCATGAAGACCAGGTCGACCACTGACAGGTCCTCACACATCTAGAAGTGTCACAGGTCACCTGCCCTTCTATGCACACACTGAGGGAGGGGGGATTAAACCGTTATTTAGCACCAGTCTTCCATGGTGGATCCTTTAACACTTAAGGATGCGTCTCTCACCAGGTGGTGCACTGGTCTCTGCTGATCACCTGTCCAGGCTGCAGGGTGTCGTCATCCCAGTGACAGACGCACTGGCTGGAGTTCACGCAGCGCCCGTCCTGAAGGTACAACCCGTAGGGACAGCGACAGCCTGGGCAATGATACGGTTTATGTTCAGATTGAGACATAAATCTGCTCGTTTTCATCAGCAGAAAGGATCCTATCAGTCCGAAAAATGTAAAAAAAAACAATGCGCTGGACTTTGTTCCCAAGTTTGAAGAAGTTTCACTTCCCTTCCAGGAAGCTTTTTTCGATTCAAAATGTCAAAAATAGCGTCGAGTTTGAGGCTTGAGTTAGGATCAATGTTTTGTTCTTTTATCTACTAAGATTAGATGGATGCACACTTTACATCAGATGTGCATCTTTACCGGCCCTTTAACTACCACCATTCCCCACCCCACCTCCCCAGCCTGCAAGCTGAGCCTTACCGATGACACATGTTGCAGAGCAGTTGCTGGTCATGCTGAGGTCAGAGCAAGTAGGAGGACAGGGATCAACTCTTCCAGCGTTGCAGTCTTCTTCTGCCACCAGCACCATACCACTGACACACCCTGTTGGTTAACGCCTTACTAGTTTAGTTATGGACCAAAGCAGCACTCAGACTAGTCCTGTTAGTTGCATCTAAGTTTCCTCATATGTTTTACCTTCTAGAATGGCTGGTTTGATACTCACCCTTCACTGTGCCCGTCTCATCAGCGCAGGGCTGAAGGTTGCAGGTTTGACTCTGTCGCGTCATGCCCTCGCAGTCCTGCCCGCCGTTTTTAGGAGGTGGAGCTGAGCAGGTTCGGTTCCTCTGCCTAACTCCTCCTCCACACAGAGCATCGCACTCTGACCACTCTGTCCACTCTGACCAGTGACCATGAACTGGGAGAAGGAACAGGAACATTTTGATCGGGTGGTGTGCTGTTATTGCCATTAATGTGTTGCGTTAAGCCAGACTCTTATCGGGCGATAAAAAAATATTGCCGTTAATCTATTCTAAAAGTTGGGTTGGGAGCTGGGTTTATACTAACAATGACTATCAACTTGATATTTTAGTGCAGATGTATATCTAAGGGCGAGAATGAAACAGTCTTCCAACTTGTGTAGGCCTAATGTGAAATAACCATATCCAACATGGATGCAGCTATAAAGATGATGGGTTTGCTTCAGGGAAATCTTTTTTTTTAAAGCGTTCCAATCAAAACCCAACAAGACTAAAGCTGCATCTTGTGCAATGCGGAATAAGTTTACATAGGAGTCTTTACAGTCTCAAATACCACCTAAATGCAAAGCATCCCTTAACCAATGCGGAAGATGACGGGCCAAGCCCTCATATAGAACAGGGGAAGAGTCGTGTTCGTCAAACTACGACGTTTGAGTGCAACTGAGCCAACTAGTCAACCCAACTAATCTTCTCGCTAAGTTGATTGACACAAGCCTTTGGACCATTTTATAAACTACATGCGAGGCGAAACTATCATGAGGAGAACACATAACCAACACGCCGCGGAGAAAGCTGCAAAAGATGAGAAGTTGGTAGAGGCGTGTTTATTAACGGGGGACAGAGATGGCAAAAGTACTTACTTTCCGTACTTGAGTAAAAGTAGACATACTGTGTTAAAAAATACTCTGGTAAAAGTGGAAGTACTGATTAAACTTCTTTACTCAAGTAAAAGTAACAAAGTACAGGCTTGTAAATTTACTTAAAGTATAAAAGTAAAAGTAGAAACCACTTTTTTCATGCCGTTGCCTACATTTTAAATGGATGTCTGCCAATAGGACTAGATCTCCATTGTGTTCATTTTCAAACATCTCGTCGTCCATGCTACTATGCTAACGCCACCGCCACCAAGCTGCAATGATTTGCCGCCAATGAATACCGCCGAATCTGTCGATTCATCTTGTAGTGGTGCGTCAAATGCAACGTAGATTCCCATCCAATTAGATTGAATTTGGTATTGATGACGTGAAAAATAATAACGGTAACTCCATTGAAATGATTATAAAACTAAAGTAACGAGCCAATTTTTTAAAATGTAAGGAGTAGAAAGTACAGATATTTGTGTAAAAATGTAAGGCGTAGAAGTAAAAAGTCGCCATAAAAATAAGTAGTAAAGTAAAGTAAAAATATCAGAAAAATCTCGTTGAGTACAGTAACGAAGTATTTGTACTTCGTTACTTCCCATCTCTGACGGTGGACATCTGTCAATAACGATAACTACCTCAGAGTTACTCTACACCTCATCACTACCAGCTGGGAAGTTCACTCCTTCGCTTTAGGTAGGTTATGTTGTGTTATTTTAAATTTCATTTTGCCACAACACCATAAATGATTAACAAAACTTTATGTTTGCTTCTTGATGATTGCTTGGATGAATGTGGGTTAAATGGGACGGTTTTTGAAAATGTAGCTTCTGTGGTATTGATTTACCCTTTTTCATTTCTACAGCTAGAGTTTCACGTGATACATTTTTAACCTCTTAAAAACCACCTTAAGTGGGGGTAATAACTCATAATGCATAAAATTCCACCGGTAAAATTTTTACCAGCAGGTGGAGCCATTGCGCGCAGCTCCAAGCTGAAACCAAAAGTTCCATACCCCACAGCTCTGGAACTGTTGTAGCTAAAGGTCTGAAATTTTCTGCATTTGTGGTTGACATGATGTAGAACACATATAATACAATGAAACCTGCTTTTTCTCAAGAATGTCTTTATTACTGCTGTTCAAATAAGACCTATCATTTCCGAGAATAAAAAAACAACTTTGAGTCATGTTTGAACTGATGCAGCTTGGTCTGTTTTCTATTCACACAATTTTAATTTATATGTTCAGAAACTAGAGGGTGTTAGCTTTCAAATAATGTATTGCACATGTAATTTGGGCAGTTACCGTTCCTAAGTTATTTGCTTTTCCATTTGGGTATCCAAAATAGGCGAGGATTACCCAAAATGAGGTGGATGTCAAGAGGTTAAAAACCTCTGGATCACATCACTTCACATCACTTCACATTCTAAAAAACTGGTTTGAGAAACCTGTTCAAAGACTTACTTTTACTAATTATTTAGGTAGCGCACACATGTCATGAGTGCCTTTGACAGAATTCAAATGAGACATTTTAATCCAGATTAATTTCAAGATTACAGTGATATTAATCTAGATTTAAAAAAAGAATCTAATGCCACCACTAGTTCTATTACATACAGGGTTCCCTTCTGTAGAGTAAAAGATGGGGCTCCTGCACACAGACCTGGACATGCTCGAAGAAAGCAGGCTCGACTGTCAAACTGAGCTCCGCCACAAGATCCTCCTGGCAGGGCGTCTCTTAAAATGTCCCTCTGGCGGAACAAGAAGCCGAGACCACAGGTCACACTGCAGGAACTCCAGGCTGTCCACGGCGACATTATGCAGTCCACTAGAGGGCAGTAGAACAGATGTGAATAAAACAAACAAACCCTTTGATCACTTTAGCTGTTGGGAGGAGCATATATCATCTACCGCAGTCTTTTTCATCTGATCCATCCATGCAATCCCTCTGCAGGTCACATCTGCGATCTTTGTGGACGCACTCCCCGGTGTCACAGGAAAACTGCTTAGGAGAGCAAGGTTTGGGCACCGGGGGGCGCCATGGAGTTACTGCTGGACTGGTGAATGTGCCTGAAACAGTATGGAGGCATGATTTAGCACATCAAGAGGATTTTAGAGGATAGGAAAAAGAAGGTAGAGAGTCATACCACAACGTTCTTCATCTGAACCATCCAAGCAATCCTTCCTTCCATCACAGACTTGTGCTGCGTCCACACAGCCAAAGGACCGGCATGTAAACTGGCCCTCCACACAGAGCACTCTGGGTAAACCGCTATCAGAGGTGCTGCTAAAGACTGACGGTTCTGTGAAACAAAACAAAAACTGCTGCTAATACTCTACCAACTTTACCTTCAACGATAAATGTTTAAATGAGGAAATTAACTAAAGAGTCCCTAAAGTCATCGGATGACTGTAAAATATTTATCTTCCATCACAAATCTTTTTTTGTTTAGTTTCCAAACTGATGTTGAATTTTAATAATTTTTTTCCAGTTTCCAAAAATAATTTTTAGTTTTAAATTTCAGGTTTGAAGTTTTTAATTTTTCAGTTTTATATACATTTTTTTGGGTTTCAAAAATAATTTTCAGTTTTAAATCTTTTTTACTAGTTTTTGTCTCAAAAGGTTTTTTCATAAATACTTTTCTGTTTTTATTTTTGTATTCTATTTTTAAAAAAAATATTTTCTTTTCCCATTTTTAAATTAAATAAAAATATTTTTTCCAAAAATATTTGTATGAAGAAAAACTTTTCGTTTTTAAAAATTTGTTTTCATAATTTAAAAAATTATTTTTCAGTTTAAAAATGTGTTCAAAAGTTCTTTTTAATTCTAAATCAGCTTTTCTAAGTTTCAACATAAACAATTAATTTTAAATATGTGTATTTCAAAAATATTTATATATTTTAATTATTTATTTTTTTTGGTTTAAAAAATAATTTAAGTTTAAAATCTTCAAAAGTTCTTTCAATTTCAAATAATCTGAGATTTTAGATGAAGATAAATATGTTCTGATGTTAGTTTTCTGGCTGATATCTGATCAATTCCTGATCTCAGTACCGGATTAGGAAATCCCTACGGATTCACATGATTGTTTATGGGTAAGGAAGGGGAGGTTGGGTTCACTTCCTTGTAATAATAATGAAGGTAAAGTGAGCGGAAACATGTATACAGTATGCATGTTTTTGTACATCTAAATACTTTTTTTTAGAGCAGAAGTTCAGAATTCTGATCATCCTGATTGTTAGAAACCAAACACATTAATTTCTTTTGACATAAAATATTCAGGTAATGAATCAAACCTGTGGTTAGCGGCTGAGATACAGCTGTGACTCCAGGTGATACTACACCAGTGTAGCTGGTCTGATTACGGACGCCTGGAAGGCCTCTGGTGGTAGAGGTTCCTGGGGATGATTGAAGGAAAATCAGAACAAAGAAACAATTTACTGTTAGATGTGGAAATAGGGCAGATGTTTCTAAAAAGTCACCACAGCTTATCTCATCAGAGTGGTCCTTGCAGTTTGGTTGACCGTCACAAAGCAAAGACACAGGGATGCACTCATCACTGGTGTGGCATACAAACTGGCCTGGCTTACAGCGTTGCGCTGTCACTCTGCCAACACCAGAGGGCGATGTGGTCATCGCCTCGTCTGTAGACAGAGAACATAACGGTGGGTTTACACTCACCACCACAGATCCTTAAAGAACGTCTGACAGAACCTTTTTCATGTTTGAACACGTCACCATCATAGCAGTGTCTCCATGAAAATAATGCATGTTTTTCAAACCAGTGGGACAAGTCTTCTTCCTTTAAAGTTTAGACTATAGAGAAGAGACTATTGGTCTCCAAAGCACAAAGTGAACTAGGGCTGAAATAACTTTGAGGTGTTTCTCTACTCGATTATGATGTCAAAAAAGTGCTGCATATATCTTTAAATGTCTAAACCTGGGTGCTCTAGAAGTTTTTCTTTATTTAAAAAATGTTTTAGCATCACATCCATCGTAATTTGATTCATTATAACCTGTTTATACTGATTCTGTTAATCTTACATTTAAAATCAGGCTCTTACAGTAGTAGCCATTCAAAATTTCCCCACTTTTTTTGATGGGCCCTTGGCTGGTCCCCTACAATTCCTTTTTAACCCTATAATGCCAAATGTATCGTATTTGATACATACGGTTTCTGAAATGTTTTGCGTCTGACACCTTTTGCATAATTTAGAGGGCAGAAGACTACACAAAAAATAATCTTGACTTATCGCATAGTAATGAATTATTAATATCAAAAATGCATTTCTGTTTTTTTCTTTTTACATATTTAGTTAAAAGGCCAAATAAGGACTTCAAACCAAAAAAAAGTTATTTTCTGTTTTGTTTTTTTCTTGGATCGGGCTTTAAAGGGTTAAACATCAATCGTTGTACTAAAATATTCTGTCATGATTTGTTGACATTAAGATCTAAACAGAACCTCATTTCCTGGTCAGACCCTGTAATTGAAAGGTTGGAGTCGGAGTGAAGAATTATGCAAGAGGGGATCACTTCAGTGGCTAGCAGTTGGAGGGGATTTGCTGGGAGTTGCAGTTAAATTTTAAATGTCTGCTACTGCACTTGCTCCTTTGGCCAGGCTAGGAGACACAGCCCAAAGAGTTGGAGCTTTAGGTACAATAAAAAGCGATTCTGCCTGTTGATTCAGTACAGTTAAAAAGGAAATGCGCATCACAGTTTTATTCATATTTGAAAAAGAAAACTATTTACAACCTCATGACCATTTGTCATATCTGTCATATTAAAACATCATTAAATACATTGACCTCTTAGTTAATCTGTACTGTTATGAAAAAAACAGGAAGAAGAAAGTATCCCTACCTCCTCTGCAGCCGAGAATCTCCACACGCAGGTAAAAGGTGTGCCTGAACTCCACCGGGATGATCCGCATGTATTGAGCTCTTACCAACCGACCCAACCAACGGGTCACAGGGGTCCTGCCCACCATCCGGACCTCAAACACCTAGGTGATGATTAATCTCTTAGTGGAGAACATTTTATCTCAATGATCTACTTCAAACTATAGAAGCAGCACCTTAGCAGGGCCGTCAAAGTTCCCATTCGCTGTGAAATCTGAGAAGAAGCCGTTGTTGGAGGCAAAGGCCAAGCGGTATTTGGAGAGGTAACCCCACATCCGGTCGTTGCCCTGCGTCACCAACCCTGATATCCAAGTTGGCTCCAGAAAATCCACCTGGAAATAAGGCTGGGGGTCTGAAGGTAGGGGGCTCCAACCAGGCTCCATAACTGGACTGTATAAAGGAAAATATATGCATTTATAGTCAGGTACATCCTCACCCTGAAACTTTTATTTTTATTATCAACACGCCTTGTAAAAAGTGAGCAGTCACTCACATGTTTGGGATAATGTTCAGTCTCCCAGCATCAGCAGGGTTGTTATCTCGCTGTGAAGATGAGGACAGCTGGCCGTAATGAATCCTCCCATCCTCCAGTCCAAGAGGAGAGGAGCAAGCGCCTGATAAATATGATCTTTATTATTGTAAACATCATACATTTACGGTATTTAAGAGCATAAAGAGCATTTACCTTGATATCCTGGGCCACCATCCTGTTCATACATTAAACCAGATTAGAGAACATCAGAGAAAAGATATCAGTAATAAAACATACAATATTTCCATTATTGTCTAAAAGCAGTGTAATTACAGAAGTAATGATTTATAAAAACAATATTTGCTGTCTTACATCATAAATGCAATAATGTTATGAAGTTAATTACATTGGGATACTTCATTTTACGTCTCTTATTTTACTGAATCAATATAATTTCAAGAGTAAAGTGTTAAAGGGACAGTGTGTAACTAGTTTTTGGTTTTTATTAGCAATAATCAAGTAATGCTTTCATAAATATATATTTTTTGCCAAAGTCTTAAAGCAATCATATTAAAAATAAAAGTTTTCCCACAGCTTAGGAATATTTGTTTATAAATCCATTAGTGGTGATGCACCACATGGTCACCTTTGGTTACAGTGGCCAAAAAGGGACAAACTTATTAAGCTTATATATTCACCTGACCTGACCTCACCTGGTCTCTGTGACCATATAAGGGCTATACTGGCCTCTTTACATTGGCTGCCTGTCTTTTGCCGAATAGATTTTAAGATTCTCTTATTAACTTATAGTCTTAAATGGATTAGCTCCTCCTTATCTTAGAGACCTTTTAAAATTCCAGTCTGTGTCGAGAAGTCTACGCTCTGATAATCAACTGTTACTGACAGTTCCTCGGACTCGACTTAAGAGGAAAGGAAAACGGGCCTTCTCTGTTGTTGCTCCAATTCTGTGGAACCATTTACCTCTTCAAATGATATCCCCCCACAGCCTGGATCATTTTAAATCCCTTCTTAAAACTTATTTTTATTCTTCGGCTTTTAATTGAAGTATGGAGGTCCAACTCTGCCATATTTAAAAATAAATACAGAAATAAATGCTCAATAAATAAATAAATAAATCAGCATAATACATACTTTAAAGTATAAGTAATAAAAAAATAAAGTTGAAGATTATAAAGAACAAAAAAATAAATAAGGTAAATATTACAAAGGCAAATAAATAAAGAAGAGTTATGGCATTAATTAAAAGAGTTATATACATTTATGTCTCACTGTATCATTAAATTTTTACTTACATTTATTTGTTTATTATATTTTTTGTGGCAATTAATTGTATGCTTATTTATTTATTGAGCATTTATTTATTTCTCTATTTATTTTTAAATATGGCAGAGTTGGTCCTCCATATTGAAGCAGTGTTTCACATTCTGTTTTTTTTAATTGATGTTGTTGTCTTTCCTGTAAAGCACTCTGGTGCAGTTTTATGCCTGTTTATAAAGTGCTATATAAATAAATTTGACATTGACATTCACCTGCATATAAATTATAGCCGGTGGAGAAGAAGCATAAAACATGCAATGCAGCTTTTAACAGACTGAGAAGAAAATGTCTCCTTCATGCCCCTCCCTGACATAAGGGTTTTCTAAATGGAGTGTTTGCAGGCGTTCTGTTATACAGGCCAGTTAATTTAATATGATAGTGGAGTCAACCATGGTGTTATATTAGAAACAGGGCAAAGCAACCAATCTGCTCTCCTGAAAGAGACAGCTAGCTTGTTTGTTAGCCTACAGTACATTGGTAGAGCTACGTTGGAACAGTTATCATTCACTGTTGAATGTAGCTATTAGCAAAAGTTATTAGCTATTAGCTGTAAGGAAATACTTGTAGGTTATAGGCATAATTGAAATCTGAATTAAGTTTTGTTCTTGATGTTTGAGATCGGCCTATTTTTCAGTGTAGTCCTGTTTCTCTGACTGTGAATGGCTGGGTGTGCTCTCTTCATCCTCTGACATGGGAGCTGGCTGAGAGCTTCTTTTTCCATGTCTGCTTCTGTCTCCTTGAACAGTAGTCGGCCTCAGCAGATGGCCGCTCACACTGAGCCTGGTTCTGCTGGAGGTTTCTTCCTGTTAAAAGGGAGTTTTTCCTCTCCACTGTCACTAAAAGCATGCTTAGTGTGAGGGATTGCTGAAGAGTCAATGAGTCGATGCAATAAACTGGTTTTCCTTAGATAGAAAACTTTTAATCAATTTGACTGGATGATCTGCTGAACTGTAAAGTGCTTTGAGATGACATGTTGTGAATTGGCGCTATAGAAATAAACTGAATTGAAATCTGAATTGAATCTGAATTGAATCTTATCACCTGCCAGGACCCTGAACTTGTTCAGGATGTTGACATTTCGCAGCTTCTATAGTAGTTATTTTGTGGTTAACGATTCGGCACCGTACCAAGAGAATTATTCTTAATTCTCTTAGTACACCACTAGATGGGAGTAAATCCTACACACTACGCTTTAGGTTTTTATGCTCAGTTTTTATTTATCTTATTGAGTATTTATGTCGAAAAATAATAAAAGTTGGTATGGTCATATTATTTCTAATCTTGTTTCTTACAGTTGGTGTTACGGAAGAGAAAGTAACAGCAGCCATTGATGGGGTCCTCAGAGGGGAAGGGGTCGGGGTATGAGGCCTTTAATTGGTGAAAAAAAATGAATAAGGAACCACAGTTAAACAAATGTAAGAATTTGATGCAGCATTAAAGCAGATAAACAAACCTCACCTGTCTGACTGTGTAGTGATGTCATGTAGGTGGCATCCGTTTTCATCCTCTCCTTTGGGACAATTAGGAATACCATCACAACGCCTTTCTGCTTCGATGCAGCCCCCTGGGGGTGGGCAAGAGAAGTAACCAGTGGGACAGCTGCGTGGACTGGTGGCTGTTGAGGAGGGTTGAGTACCTGCAGGTAACATGTTTTATAAGCCTGAAAGGAAGTTGTCAAACTAAAATGTTCATCTACACCTTACCAAGGGACATTACACAAACAATGAGTTTGACTTTGGCCCCACTCATTGTATAGGCAATTGAAATATTTCATATTAGCAGGAATTATGTTCTACATTTGCAATTAAAAAATAATGTAATTGTCAACCTACTGGAGATAATATCTTGGAGTTAAAAAGTTAAGGACAGAAACCCAGAATCTCCTTCTTAATGCCTTTACCCTGGAACTTTACCGTTTTGTTCTCACTTAGTTGGGGTCATGTCCTTTGTAAGATTTCAGAGCTTTCCATTGTCAAGTATCTCCAGACATTCCTGACTACATGTTAGTTTTGAAGTACAGCAGTTCTTATTTGCCTTTTTCTTGATCCCTTTGTACATCCCTTTGTGCAATTTCTACAATAAAACCACCCGATAGAGAGACAGTGTCAAGACTCCTGTCTGTCTGTTTGTGTTTTCTGTGTTTGTCTCCCTTCCTCCACCAGGAGGCACCGGGTTCTGGTCCGCCTCCTCACACACCTGCTGACGGTTACTTCGTTAACGGAGTGTTCTTAAGCTGCTGACTGCCACTACTTGACGCCAGAGTGTTTGCCAGTTTTGGGAAGTCGTCCTGCTACCTGGATTTTTTTTTACCTTCTCTCCCTGGAAGGATCAACTGAGCTACAAACTGAGCTGGGGTTCAAACAGGAGGTTTGGATCCACTTTCCTCAAGAGAGAAAGGTATTAATCTCCATTACGACACGTTCAAGTACCGCAGGAAATCTGAGTGGCAGTCAGTTTTCTCCGTTCACCTATTAACGACCGCATTCTGGGTAAACCCTGTTCCGCCCTCCACCGAATCAGACAAACACTGGAACTACAGCATACAGACTGGAGTCAAGGATTCAACAACTTCTCTGGAAACATGAGTCTGCAACCAAATCCTCTTCTCCAAGTTCACGAATCAAATTTCCCACTGAGCCTGAACTAACCGCTGTGTCTTCCTCTCACTTTTAGTTCCTTGTTGAGCAGTGTTCAGAGCAACACTTCTCTCTGAATTATCTCTTCAATAAAACCTGTTAAACCCTTTCCCTGGTCTCCCTGTTTGGTCTTCTGCATTTGGGTCTGAACCTTAGTAAAATCATGACACACAATAGCTTTAAGTATGTAGAAAGTAATGTCGAGTTAGTTGTAAACTGTTCACTCCAGGCGCGAAGTTAGAGTTCTGTTTGAACAGGTAAGTTCACATAGAAATTGACATTATTCAAATGGAGATGTAGTAGAACCACTGACCTATAATTAACCAATTGAATGAACTTTAAACAGAAGTGGAGTGTTTCTATCAGCTTATTTATATCAGATACTTTAATGGTGTTGGCTAATATGATTCAGATTTCTAATTTTAATGTTGGATTGGGACATTCCTACCTTCGTACAGAGTGTGCTTTTTTGCCAAAACACAGATGTATACAGTATGTCTTTGTTTCCCCTATTCAAACATAAAAAATGCACCGCCACTTTACCTCTACCCAAGGAGAACATTCAGCCTTTTTCTGAATGAGAATACAAGGAGAACGCACTGTGTGAAATTTGTACAAAGGCCAATCATAGCAGACAACTTACCACAGTACTTCTCATCTGATCCATCCCCACAGTCGTTGACTCCGTCACAAAGAACCCCAACAGAACCTGCCGGTACACAGCGACCATTGTCACAGAGAAATTCTTTCTCTCTGCAGCGTTTACCCGGAGTCAGAGGTGAAGTAGGGGTTGGGGAGGTTAACCAATGATAACCTTGAGAGGAAGTAAGAATAAAGCTTTAAAAAGATGGGCCTGTTTCCACATAGCCATCAAAACATGTTAACAACAATCTACTGACCATCACCACAGCCCATGATCTCCAGCCGTAGGTAGATGCCATTCTGGAAGTCATGGGGAACCAGTCTAACAAACTGAGATGACACTATTCTGTCAAGCCTGCTCTCTGCCACACCTCGATCGTCATGGTTACCAAGAAAAATCTGAGGTGAGAACAAAAAGGCATAAAGCATTTATATAGAATCTGGACGAAAGTTGTATTAAAGCTTGAAGTTGCTTGTTCTTTGACCTTAGCTCTTGGTGGAGCATTGGAGGGAACCTCCTGGTAAGTGTACCAACGCTTCCCATCGTGACTAAACTCAAGGTAGAAGCTGGACACAAATGTGCCGAAAACACCTCCTCCCTGGGTGAGAACGCCTAGAATCAGAACCATCAGAACTTTTTAGTTAATCAACAGCACATAACACACACAAAACAGTTCACATTATGCACAATAACACTAAATCAACAGTTTCAGTTCCACTTGTTCAAAAGCACCTGTAGGAATCTTTACCAGTGATGTTGTAGGGTTTAAGCAGGTCGATCTGTATGTAGGGGCTTTCTGTGCTGACACTCTGTCCTTCAGGTCTCTTTTGAGGTAGGTCTTTATACTCCTCTGGCTGTGGACTCCAGCCCTTTTGAGTAAATGATAAGCAGAAGAGAACCAATGTACATTTTTAAGGGTTGATCTCACTACAGTGGACGATAAAAAAAATGTCAACAAGTGGCATATCTGAAACAGGAGATGTTCAATTGTGTTAATTTAATCCTAACGTCACATATTGCATTAACAAGATGACTGAATGATCACTTTTCCCTCTGTTAGGATTCCAGTTTGTGTGGGTTGTTATTTTGTTTTTCTTCTCTCCAACACCAGATGGGTCCCTGTTCTAGTTGGGCCTCCTTGCACACTCGCAGCTAGTTGGGTCTTTACCAGAGGAGTATTTGAGCAGTAGGCTTTCACTACCTCAACGCCAGAGTGTTTGCCAGTATTGGGTACTCTAGCCAAACTGAGATTTTCAGAGTCTAACCTTAGCCTCGTCTCTCTGAGTCCGCTTTGTCTTTGTTCTTCAGCAGGAAGCCTTCCTGTATCACTGGATAAGCCTGGACCTTCTACCCCCCCGGAAGGATTAACTGAGTCACACTGAGCAAGGGGAAACCTCCACGTGATCCGTTCAAGTCCACTTCTGGAAAACCAAGTGACAGTCCGCCCCTTTACTCCTCTGGGTCCAACGTTAGTCTGCCTGTCCGCTCTCCAACGAGTTCCTTCTTCTCTGGATTTAATCCCACAAACTGGATCCAATGAATAACCAAGAGGCCCCCCAAAACGTGAGTGCCTCTCAAGCAATATACGAGACTCTGTCTTTTTTCCCACAGTCCCTGATTTGATCATTGTGATCTCCCCTGCTGAGGTCCAAAAGTATTACCCAGGAGATTACCTCTCTCCATCTGCGTTTTTGCTAACTCTCTATAAACCAGTTAACTTTTACCCTTGGTCTCTGAGTGGTTCTCTGCATGTGGGTCAGATCTTTAAGGCCCATTATGACCTCCTCTCGACCTATGAAGTAAACCTCCTTGCATTCTGGCCACTGTCAGTCAAAAATCCTTCATTATGTTTTAGCCAATCATGGCAAGCGGCCAGCTTCACAATCAACCCCTGCTCCATAGAATATCTTGCCATATTATCCAATCAGAGGTCTGCATTCTCATTGCTTACTGCGATAGACTGAGGCTAAAACCTCAGAGCGGAGCGGAGATCCCATCCGAGGGAGGAATAAACAGCTGATTAATGCACAACATACTATATTTAATGCAGTTCAGTGACTACATTAATGAAGATTTACAATGCCTATTTTACCATAAATATTACAAAATGTACAGGAGAGTTTTAACCTCCCTAGTATTCAATGAGAAATCATCACTGATGTCAACTATCTATGCCTAAATAGACTAAAGAAGCCCCTTAACCCCTTGAACCCTACAGACCCACCGGTGGGTCCAGCTGCTACGTGACCTCGTAATTTTACCAAACCCCCAGTATTGATGTAAAAAACACATTTGGCACAGTTTGGTGGCATTTATGGATAAATGTGCCAAAATGGCCTCTCCGCCTAAGAAATTTCTCACTAATACCATTCTAAAATAAATATGATTCATCTGATTGAGTCCAAATTTAGTATATTTTTACACAACATTTAGATTTGAAAGTCTGTACTACTTTTTTGTGCTATAAATAATATTTTTGTAGTGTTTTACAATGTTTATTTCAAACAAAATTTTGGCGAGGTTCAAAAAATGCAAAATATTTTGTATTTTGTCCTTAATATTTCAGGCAGGGTCAAAGCTACAATGGTGCTGACACCAGAAAACCATTCTATGACATCTTACCTTTACAGACGTACCAAAAGTTTCTTCTTATATCTAATAGCTTTGAGGCTATAAGTTATTTACTTTTGTGTGTTTTTGTCAGGCAGAAATTTGTTTATACCCCCTTAGGGTGTAAGAGTTTAAGGAAAAGTGGGAGGTACCTGGAGGTCTCTATGAGGGTCCCACCCATGAAGACGTGCTGCCTCTGGTGGGTGGCCCTCCTGGTAAGACGAGGCAGTAAAACTAGATACTTGGAGGGTCTGGACACCCAGAGGCACCCAGCACTCATCTGAACAGAAATAACAAGGAATTACTGAGATATGCTGAATTGTTCTATGCGCTAAACGGTGTTATAAATATTAAAGAGACACTAACCTCCAGGTGGTACTGGATATGTAGGAACCAGAGGAGTTATATCCTCAGGCTTGGATGTTATAATTCCAGGGGTTTCTGTCACAGCAACTGTGTCGTTTTCAGCTACATATCATTGAAAAATCATGTTAAAGAGATAAAAGCAAACAGTGAACGGTAGGGGTGTAAGAATTTATTGATGATTCAAAGTACATTCAAATGGATCTTAAAATACAAGAGCATATAATTAAGCTACTCTGCACCAACAAGATCTCCTGAAGTTTTCTAGAGCTTTATTATTATAAAAATTACAATATATTATCTTTGTTAATGTATAGGTATGTATATCGGGATAAATCTTATCTTCACACCTGAACTGTATTGTTATATTTCATACCAACAATTTTCAACTGAATTGGATTTTTCCAGCCATGCTCTGGGATAAACACCATTAGAGGTGAACAGGGCTGAGTACCGGTCTACCCTAGGCTTCCATTGAGTCCTTGGTACCTCCAACAATAGCTGGTCTGAGGGACCAAGTAGGGGAGTAAGGGGGTAGGAGCTCAGAAAGATAAGGAGGATCAAGACCATTTAAAGACAAATAAAATGATTTTAAAATGACTCTAAAATGGACAGGTAACCAGAGCACAAAGGATAAAACAGGAGTACAGTAATAGCCAATCAAAATTTTCCCATTTTCCTTGATGGGTCCTTGGCTGGTTCCCTACAATTCCCTTTTAAACATCAATATTTGTACCAAAATATGCTTTCTGTCATGATTTGTGGACATTAACATCTAAAGAGAAGCATCATCTCCTGGTCAGACCCTGTAATTCAGTGAAAGGGTGGAGTCAGAGTAAAAAAAAATACCAGAAGAAGGCCAGGGGCTGGAAGTTCGAGGGGATTTTGCTTGAAGTTGCAGGGAAGGTGGCTCCATTCGACTGGCGTTTGCCTGGGAAGGGTCATTTTTGCATGGCTGCTACTGTAATATGCTCCCTGTTTGGTTTTTAGTTTAAACATGTGAATCTGTGTTCTGTACAGACTGAAGGATGACTTGCTCTCTCAAAGGTATAAAAAACAACAGTAATACAGCCAAGCTGTAACTAAAGCATGGACAGAGATGGCAAAAGTACTCACTTTCCGTACTTGAGTAAAAATACAGATACTTGTGTTAAAAAATACTCTGGTAAAAGTGGAAGTACTGATTAAACTTCTTTACTCAAGTAAAAGTAACAAAGTACAGGCTTGTAAATTTACTTAAAGTATAAAAGTAAAAGTAGAAACCACTTTTTTCATGCCGTTGCCTACATTTTAAATGGATGTCTGCCAATAGGACTAGATCTCTGTTGTGTTCATTTTCAATCATCTCGTCGTCCATGCTACTATGCTAACGCCACCGCCACCAAGCTGCAATGATGCCCATCTCTGGGCATGGATTACTTTTTTGAAATCACCTTTTCTCAAGGTGTATTTTACCTGGATGCCACAGGTGAAAAATATATGCCCATCTAGGTTAAAACTAAGGTTTGTGACAACAAATGTTCTATTCTATCAAAAATTTTTTTTAGAAAGAAGTTGATAAATTCTGCTAAAGTCTCAAGTACTCTTTCCATTTGTTACAAAATTGTGCATTACACAGTCATTTTGGTAATTAGTTATTAAGGTGTGTACCGCATTGCAATACAGGCTGGGGTTTTTTTATAAAAAAAAAAAAAAAAAAAAAAGACAGCCAACAGCTTCAATAAGAAATTTTTATTTTAGAAGACTGACTTGTTTTTTTTTTTATCAGGAGCGGACTGTTTTAAAAAATTGAAGAAGACGTCAAGATGGCTACAACAATTAGTTCTCTGTTAGTTTTTCAAGTTGGTATACTGGCATTAATGTTCAATGATGTTAAAATTGATGTTTATTCTGAAATAGTATAAGC
Organism: Cyprinodon tularosa; assembly: GCF_016077235.1. NCBI lineage: Eukaryota > Metazoa > Chordata > Actinopteri > Cyprinodontiformes > Cyprinodontidae > Cyprinodon > Cyprinodon tularosa. The sequence goes on along the minus strand of NW_024039122.1, from coordinate 554,723 downwards.
TACTGTCATTTTTTATTTGAATGGAAATGTGAGTTTTTTTGTTGAACCTTATCTGGCTACACTTTACTGAGGAGCTAACAAATAAGGCCTAGAAAGAAAGCTTGTCTGATATCTTGTAAAGTTTTTTTCTGTTTATTTATTCTCTATAACTTTATTTTTCTGATTCAGCTATTCATGATAAATTATTGTGCACCTTCATTTTTGAATGCCTTTTCCTTAATGTTTATTTTGGCAAAAGTAGCTAAAAAGCAATCAGTAACTTATTATTTTGCACGGATGGTAACGTAAAGAAACCTTTTAATTTCTAACAAAAGTAACCTGTAATATATTATATATACATTTTTTAAAGCAGCTTTCCAAACACCGGCTTTTTACCAGTCATAGCAGTAGAAATGTGAAAACCAAATGAAACATTGATGGATTTAGAGCTTTTTCAGTTGCTGGACATAAAATAAACGGAGCTTAAATCAAAAGAGACAGAAAACTATGCAGAAAATTATGCTTTATCTACATTTAATAGAAAAGCTAAGTAAAAGAAAACAAAAAATGTCATCATATTACCTTGACAATAACAGCACCTGCTTCCCTCTCCAGGGACGAGGCTTTGGCCCTAAAAACACAGAAAAGACAAAACTCATGTAGACAGCTGCTCTTTATATAAGGCCATTAAAAAGTATTTGGCCCTTACAGATTTCTTTGTTTCTTTGCTTTTTTAATGTTCTCTTGTGATAAAAAAAAATTAGAATATTAAAGATAACTGGAGTGTAAAAGACACATTTTATCTTAAGAATCATCTCATTCTGATCTAATTTATCACTGAAACAGAAACTTAACAACTTTCTAAAATAAACTGGCCTTATGAGGAAACATTCGTGTCCATAAAACCAATAACCAGTAGCGGCACATTTTAAGGTAATTACTATTGTTTTTTGCTTGTGATAACTGGGAATAAATATTTACATCAGAGCTCTTTGGTTAATGTTATAAAACCTTCATTTTACTTTTTAAAACCCTCCAGACGGGAACCTTCTAGAGTACCTTGGATCGTTCTGCTGTTGTCTAATCTATGATGGTTTGTCAGCAGATGCCAAACTTCTACTCAGGTCAGGAAAGGTCAGATCAGTTCAGTCGGGTTTAATTCATTTTCCAGAAGTATCTCAATGGGGGCAGATTTTATATTTTCGCATTTTATTTTTACCTATTTTATTTTCAAGTATTTTAACAGATCTTTTGCTTTGTTTTGTCGATTTTTTGTTGGAATTTTTTAATTTTATATCTATAATTAGCATTTTCTATCAAATTGCCATTCCGATCTTATTCCCTTCATATCTGTGGTTTCCTTTGGTTTAAGGAGCGACGATGCATATTTGTTGGTCTCCTGGATGTTAGCAACAACATTTTTGTTGGTCAACAACAGCAAGTGTTTGTAACGGGTTTAAAGGCAAAAAAAAAAAATAATTTCATAAAATTATAAGTGAAAAATCCAAATAAGAAAAAAAATTAATTATGCAAAATATTTTTTAATGAAACGTGAAATTTTGAATTTTTCTGAAGAGTTTTAGAAAAAAAAAATATGTTTTCAAATTGAAATTTTAAAAACAAGTAAAAGTTTTTTTGATTATTCAAATTTCCTTTCTGGATAATTTTTTTTTTTCTAATGTGGATTTACAAATCATGTTCTTTGCTTGCAACAATGAATTAATTAAATGAGTAATTATTAAATGTCTATTTTTACTCAATGCTCATTTGAAGAAGTCATTAAGAATGAATTGATGATCTGCAGCTGATTCTGTTTCTTTTCTTTAGCACAGGAAGAAAAAAGCTGTTATTTTAATAGTATGATTCCATTAGTTATTTGAATTTAATGTTTATTGCATTCCCCAATTTAATTACAACATTGATTAGTCCATCCAGACCAATTCCAATGTCATATAAATAATTAAATAAAACGGTTCTGATTAAATTAGTGAATTTCAGGATAAGGTGGGGGTCCATATCCTGTTGTTTTGCCCAGCTGCTGTCAGCTGGAACCACCCACCACCACAAGTAAATTCTCAAACTGTAGGAAAGATGATGATAACTGGGATTTTTTTTCTGTTCTTTTTTACAAGCGAAACTAACTCCTTTATCGATTGAGGTCAACAGTGGCGATCGCATTTCTCAGATAACTAAATGCTAGATCAGGGGTTTCAAAGCATTTCAGCCCTTTACCCCCAAAATAACAATGCATCAGACTGATGACCCCATAAAATTTCTTGACTCTGTATATTCTTATAAATATAGAGTATTTTATTAATTTTTTAAAATTTATTTTTAAATAATTTCAAATGCCTTTTTCACAGCACCACAGGCTGTTGGGATCCGGAGGCTTGCCCACCAGAGGGCGACAAGGATCCCTTCCTGGGGATTTGTTTTTCTGTTGGCTTCTGGGTTCTGTCTGCCTTTCTCCTCCAGAGGGCGTTCTGGGTCTCCTGAAGTTGGAACTGACTTCACCAGCTGTTTCTCATCTGCTCATCAGGAGACCAGGATATAAGCAGTGGCAGGACTACACTCCAGCGCCAGAGTGTTAAGCCAGTTATGGTTAGCAAGCCTGAGCCAACCAGCCTGTCTGAGTCTCTGACCCCCCTGAAAACCTGAACTTGAATCTAATCAGTTTTTGTCTTCTCTGCTTCTTAGGAAGAAACCTGACTGAACCCTGGAACTCTGGAAGAGTTCTCAGCTGAAACCTGCCTGCCAGCTCTCAGGAGCTCATCTGAAGAATCTAACTGTCTGAACCTGCCTGCCCGCTCTCAAGAAGAGAATCGGAGGAAACCCTGGACCTGAACCATAAGCGTCGTTAGACCTATTTAAGGGTGGCTTCAGTCACCCTTTCTTTGGCATTAGCCACCCTATAATTATTTTGCGATTTAAAAAAAAATATTTTTTTTTCTGTATTTATTTTTTCCTCATATTTTCCCAAAACAAATGCAGTAAAGCACCGAATAAAAGCCATAAAGAAGACAAGTTAATCTGAACAATCATAGGCGTAACTTCCTTAAGGACTGGTGTGGACATGTCCCCACCAATATTTTGTACACGTATTTTGCTTTCGGTGCTGTGTATATCTGATTAAAACCCCATTCATGCCGCTCCTCAGAAAGAAAATAAAAAAAGTTCTCCCCGCTGCTCACCGTCCACAAACCCCGACAAAAACTCAGAAAAAAGAATCTGTTGCCTCTCGCTTTCTCCCCATCACCCCCCTCCAACCTCTCCCCATAACATTTGAATTGAAGATATCCGCGGGTGACGGGTCGGGTTCGGTAGTCATCCTAACGGGTTCGGGCGGGTGCGGGTTGGTAAAACTCGACCCATGCAGGTCTCTAAGCTACACTACATTCAGTATCGTTGCCATAGAAACAGACAACAGCGCCAATATATCAGAATTATACTAAAACACACGCAAATAATTTCCCACATAAAAAACAGGACTTTCAGTCCATGACAGTTTTCCGTTTTTAGAGGGTTGTTTATTTTGCGTTTATTAAGTGATGGCTGTGGTATATTAGCTTTCACTGCTATAAGCTTTCGCAGCAGTGATTGATTAATTTAAACACCTGCTCTACTGATGGTCTATCGGAGTTGGTGTTTAGGTTGAACATAAAGAACACCTTTTATTTGAAGCTTCTTGGAGCTACTGTTTTAATCCCGGCTTTACTTAAAACTTTTTCCTGACTTTGATAGTGTTGCCATTCAGTTGCAAGCACTGCGCCCCTTTTTCTTTTACATGTACACGTACATTTAAAATTTAGCGTGTTATGTTGACAACTCATGAGCAAGCTGCTTTTTGCAATCTAGCAAGGTAAGGATAGGATCTTGCAGGTGTGACGTCACTCTGCAGGGGGTCCAAAGATAAAAGATTTAAACAATTTTGGCATTGGAATTTCAGATTTAAGGGAGTTAGAAAGTTCACTTTGTAAAAGTGCAAATAATAAATCTGATTACCCATTACTTTTAAGCTGGTTGAACATACTGCGACAGACTGGTGACCTGTCCAGGGTGATCCCACCTCTCACCCAGAACGTGGCTAGAGATATGCACCAGCACCTCCTGATCCCACTGAGGGATAAGGTTAAAGAAAATGGATGGTTGAACATAGTCCGCTCTCCCAGATTCTATCAAATCAGTATTGATACCCTCAGGGGCTGATTTAGGAAATTTGGGGCCCTAGGCCAAGACAGGCAGGGGGCCCCCTGAGAAGTAAACCCATAAAACAGACCCATTCTACAGATAGAGAAATGTTAATAGAATAGACATCCATTATTTGTTCTAGGTTTTGTCCCTCTCTTCTTGTCCCTTTTTCCTCTCTATTTATCAGCGTTCTGACGGCAATTTAGCCAAAGGATTTTTATCAAAAACATAATTAATGTGCACAAATAAGGATTAGTTGTATTAACCATACATGGAAACAGAGTTTTATGGGGCCCCCAGGAACTTGGGGCCCTAGGCAACTGCCTAGTATTGCCTGATGGTAAATCCCCCCCTGGATACCCTGCTGGTGGATGTTCTTGACAGAAAGACGGAGTTGCTTAATCATATTCTGCTTAAGGTCCCATAAGATCTTGTCCGAGTCCTGGTTTAAAAGTAAATACATTTTAAAAAGTGACCCAAAATTGACTGTCAATAAATGTTCTACAAAATTGATATATTTATTTGATTTCTTTGATTTGTACTGTCTGTTTAGATTTATGTGATATTTTTTGCACAAAATATATACGTGAATATTGTAACAGTTATGTTTTCAACTGTAAGCATTAAATTGATAAATGTTATTCGCATTTTTTTGGCTTTATCCTTTCCAACAAAAAAAAAAGGCGTCGCGCAGGTAGCTCCCTTTCCTTATGAGCCGTCCCCACCAACTTTCAACACAAAGTTACACCCTTGTCTTAGACAACGCCTTAGCAGGTGCACTGAAAAAATTCGGCGCGCGCACAGTGCGTGCAATATCTTCTAGGGGCTCAGCCACCCTTGTCTCTTAAACCTAGAGACGCCCCTGACATGAACACTGATAAGTCTGAAGTCGAGCCCTGCCGTTGCTTAGCCCTCTGCCAACTACTAGCCTCTGGACCCTCCTGGTTCCCTCCCTCAGCTGCTAAGCCTGAATCACGTCACAGGTACAGACCTGCTCAATTCCTCTGACAAGATCAACCGCATCCTGGCTAACCAAACTGTCCCTCTCTACAGAGAAACCTGTGACCAGTCCCGGATCTGTTTCCCAGCATCTGTACATTAATATTGTCTTTGTTTTAATAAACAGTCAAACTTTTCATCTGACTCCGTGTGTGTTCTGCATATGGGTTAGGAACCTAATCCCATCATGACACAGGCATCATAACAGAAACAAAGACCACGACAGTAGAAAGAAACATTCTGGTCTTTATGAGTCACGGACAAAGTGTCAGTGACCCAGGATCACTAACAGGTTATTAAAAATGTATGGAAATTGAAAATTAATTGAATTTGTGCATGAAGAAAAAACTATATATAATAATGTTGAACTGTTTAGTTTAGGATTAAATGATGCCTTCTTACAGTAGGGCATCCACTGACGGCATATGGACAGTAGGGGGCACACTGCACTGTGAGGTTGGGAAGACAGTGGCATAGCTGGCAGGGCTCTGCCCTCCATCTTTCTCCAACGGCACGCGACCGACTCTGATAACGACACTGATCGCAGGGGTCTGTCTGACACCTGAAAACAGACACACACACACACACACACACACAGATAGGGATTAAAGCCCAGATGGATGACAAAAACTCAGTGCAGACACTGACTAGTCCTTTTATGCAATGATTTTTATCTGAAAATTCTATTTAAAAATAAAGTTATTCGTTCTTACCGACGGGCTTTTCTGTAAATCCCTCTGCACACCCTTCCATCTCCATGCTTAGTGGGATTATTCGGGCTTCGGAACGACCACTGGACGCTCTGGACTCCGCAGGGTCCCAAACACTCCCCCCACTCCGACCACGATGACCAGCCACAGTGCACTGAAGGAGGTCAAAGGTGAACGGTTCATGTGGAGCAGAATAAATGATCTTATTGATGCATCACAGAGCCTGTATCCCACCTGAGCAGTCGGGGTTGGGTTGACACCGCTGAGGCTTTCCCCTCTCACAAACGCAAAGGTCACAGTCCTTTTTTATTTGCTGGCCGGGCCCGTATCGAACACCGGCCACCTCACACACACACTCTTCAGGTGAGACGCACTGCTGCGTATGGCTCATCACCCGGCCTTCAGGACACCAGCAACCTACAGGCAGAGAGGAGTCACAGGAATCTAACGATTCATGGGGATCTAAAGCTCCAGATGACCTGAAGGCTGCATTATTTTTAAACGGACCAGAAACGCAGGGTGTCCCAGGGTCACAGGTGACCCCGCTGCTGATGTGAGCACAGGAGAAAGGACATGGAACACAGCTGTGTCTCAGGAGGCCGGGGGAACAGCTGGCGTTAGCACAACCATCATCAGGACAGGGCTCTGATGAACACAAAGTAAGGTAGAACATTAATACTATTATCTAATAGCCGTTTTGTTTTTACTTTAGACCAAATTATTACAACTGAATATGAAATATTAAAGATGCTTAAAGGTCATAACTACAATTTTTTTGAAAAACGAAAAAAACGTCAAAAACGTACGAAATTACTGGGCATAACTTTTCGTACGATTTCATACAAACTAATAATGAGAATAAACTGAACCACATGGAGGTTGCCACTTAGGCCGGGCAAACATTGTACGATTTTTTGCCCTTTTTGGGCCTATTATCCACTCGTACAAACAATTATTCGATCAGGCCTTGTGGAAATAAGGGAGTTCTTCTTCTTCCAAGTCCAACAAGCGGCATCTCTCTGCGCTGAGTCCGACCTGTGGTTTTTGGACATGCAGTGTGAGTGTAGATCACATCAGATCGTTGGGCCGTACAGTATAAGAACATGCATCATGAGTTTGGAACATTTAAACCCTGCAGTGTCATCGTACAGTTTGAGCTGTAGCTGAGTACCAAGATTGAAAATATAGTACAGTGTATGCCCGGGATTACGTTCTGGAAACAGTGCACACTTATAAAAAAAATAAAAAATACTAATACGAGTAGATTTATTTAAGGTACAAGTACATGAACTAATTTGTATGCGTATTTTGTACTTTATACCATGAGGCCCCCAATATGTCACAATCATAAGCCATTGCTCCTTCTCTTTCTTTTTATGCTCCTGTATATTCTCTTACGTGTTGAGCTGTGTCTCTGCGCTCATGTTGACTGTTATTGGATACTTTTACTTTAATGGAGTTATTTACTTAAATAAAAAAAACCAGTTTTGTAGTAGTGTACTTAGCTGTACTTATTACTATTACCTCAGTATTATTCTTGTCAAATTATCACTACTCTTGCTTGAATACATTTCCTGTTTACTCGTCTCACCATGAAAAACTTTAGCTATTTGACGTTCAGGTGAGAATACAGTAAACTTTGGAAATTGTAGCTGGAAGTAGTTTATCCTTTTTAAAAATATGTACATAAGATACTCTTTTGATAAGTTTTAATATGTTTATGTAGAAAAAATGATGCTACGAACCAAGAGTTACTCAGTACTCTAAAAGCCATTTTACCAAGAACTTTCTTTTCATCCTTCATGGGTAATTTCTTGCATAAAAACTTTCTTCTTTTGCTTAAAGTAAAAGCTTAATAGAGTAGTGCTGCTCTTACTTTAGTAAACATTTTGGGTACTCTACCCACCAGTTGACAAAGGTTTCCCAATGCTGATATAAACAATTAGAACATTTGAAAAGTGTGTGTGATTTGTGAAGTGTGTGTTCAATTTGTAGCCATTACCTTTCAATATTCCATGCTATGAAATAAACATATATAAATGTGTAGCTCATCAGCATACAGGGCTATTTGAAATCATTTAATTCCTACAAACTGCATTTAAACAGTTAACATATGTGGTCTTTGACCTAAACCCTGCAGAAAACTAACAACTCGATGTGAATGTTTAGAGCTCAGTCCTTACTAATCTCCATGGAGAGGTTGGACGGTCCAGGGAGCTGGGAACAGTGTCGACCTCCGTAGCGAGGAGGAATGCAGTCTCTATGTCGCACTTGCACCCCCCCACAGCCACCAGAACAGTTGGACCAGCCTGACCATGGCAACCACTCCCCATCCACTAAGGAAGAGAACAATCAGGATGTAATATTTACAACCTTTCTGTGTATTGTATGTATGTCTCAAGCTAGCTGATGAGCAAACAGCTAAATATGACTTCTAATCTATTTACCAGGGCAGGTGATGTTGAAGCACTGCTGCTTCTGGTTATGTTGTCCCAGGCAGTGGTGAAGCGGGTCACCTGGAGGGCAGGATCTCTGCCGACTCATGGTTCCTGTTCCACAGGAGGTGCTGCAGGGGCTCCAGGGGCCCCAAGCGCTCCAGGTCCTACAGCCGTGCTCATCTGTTGGTCCTCCAGATGCTGTTATGGAGGAGTCAGGACAGTCTGCAATGCCATTACACACCTGAGAGAGTCGATGACCGGAGAAAAACATTGTTAAGATGCTTTCGGGTTTGTTTTTAGTTATTCTGAAAGTGAAAACTGTAAAAAAAAAAAAAAGATTCTTATGTAAAAAAAAAATAAAAATACTGATAAATGTGTGTATTTTAGGACAGACGTTTGTCTTAAACGCCCAATAAATATATAATCTGACGTGATTTTTCATTTTCAGATCATCTAATATGAAGCAATAAGTGACGTTTTTTTCTGCTTGTGGTGAACAACAGACCTGTTAGATACCCACCTTGTCAAATGGCAAACAGGATCCATCCTTACAGGTGAACTCAGGGCAGGGCGTAGAGATGTTTCCTCTGCCAGGGGGCGCTGGTGAAATGGTTTTATCTAGAAATGGAAACATGTTCATTGCGTTAAAGGGACAATTTGTAACTAATTGGGCTATTTATTAGCAAAAATCAAGTGTTACTTTCATAAATACATAGTCTGCCAATGTTTAATATTGATTGGGCCAGTAATAAAAGTTCCTATAGCCATGTTTTATCGCAATCTTTGAATTTTTATAGTTGAAAGATGACAAACGGTACAGCCTTACTTGTTTTACCTGTATATAGCTTATTGTTATTGAGGAAGGAGTTTAAAACATGGAAAGACTGTGTTTGTTCTGCTACTTTCTGCAGAAATTGAGGACTATTTATAGTCTTTGCTCAGTGAAAGGAAATAAAAGAAACAAAGAAAAAAAAATAATAATCAAGGCAAAACAAGAGGTTTCAGGCTTTCTGCTTTGTCCCACCAGCAATGATGTTCAGCTCTGAAAGCAGGGGTCTTTATTAAACCCAATAAAAGCTAAGCAGCAATGCCCGGACACCAGCCCCAAGCAAGATTCAGATGAACACATCTACCTCCAGATGACAGTAAACACCTTTGAAGACCAAAACTTTCAGATCTAGAACAGAGAGGATAGAAGGTTTGAAAGAGGGGTGAAGGAAGCCATCTTTGTTAAAAGAGAAAAGCCATCACTGCACAAAGCGTAAGAAACAGGATTTCAGATTCCAAGCATCTACAGTTTTGTTCCAGAACTCATTCTGCAAAGGCTGAGCAGGCAGTCCCACAGTAGCATAATTGAAATGGCCAAACATAAAACCTACAAGACAACAGACTCAATGACCCACGAGAAGAATGGTTGGGTGTTTGATTTATATCTGACTTTGAATGTGCATAAAAGAATGGGCCTTCATGTTGTTTAAATACATCACCAGTCCAACTACAGATTGCCCTAGTGTGAGCCAACAGAAATCTCAAAGACTCCTGGATAGGTGTTGAAAATTATGAAAAAAAGAATGAAAGTCAGGTTGGCTCTTAAGCCCATTTTTTTGGTGTATATCCAAGGGCGCCACCAGGGACCAGGGACAGTCAGCACCTTTGATGACAGAAGCATGGCAGAACTCAGTGAAAGCAGGTGTTCCACCTGTTCCTGGACCGGCAGGTGAAGTTATTACCAGAGATGGCAAAACTACTCACTTTCCGTACTTGAGTAAAAGTACAGATACTTGTGGTAAAAAATACTCTGGTAAAAGTGGAAGTACTGATTAAACTTCTTTACTCAAGTAAAAGTAACAAAGTACAGGCTTGTAAATTTCCTTAAAGTATAAAAGTAAAAGTAGAAACCACTTTTTTCATGCCGTTGCCTACATTTTAAATGGATGTCTGCCAATAGGACTAGATCTCCGTTGTGTTCATTTTCAATCATCTCGTCATCCATGCTACTATGCTAACGCCACCGCCACCAAGCTGCAATGATTTGCCGCCAATGAATACCGCCGAATCTGTCGATTCATCTTGTAGTGGTGCGTCAAATGCAACGTAGATTCCCATCCAATTAGATTGAATTTGGTATTGACGACGTGAAAAATAATAACGGTAACTCCATTGAAATTATTATAAAACTAAAGTAACGAGCCAATTTTTTTAAATTTAAGGAGTAGAAAGTACAGATTCTTGTGTAAAAATGTAAGGAGTAGAAGTAAAAAGTTGCCATAAAAATAAGTAGTAAAGTAAAGTAAAAATATCAGAAAAATCTACTTGAGTACAGTAACGAAGTATTTGTACTTCGTTATTTCCCATCTCTGGTTATTACCATGTGGGCGAAATAATGAAATTAATGACCGCTGAACTGGACCTTTCTATAGTTTTACTAGTTCATTTCTTTGATAGCATATTGTACTTTATACGTATGGAAATTTCAGTAAAGTTGAGTGTCATTTCATAATATATGAATGGAATTCAGGAAATATCTGAGATGCGATTTCTTATAAAAGCTATGATAATATCCTTAACTTGATGAGGCATCACAGACATTGAGTGAACGCAAGAAGTGAGGATTCCTCTGCTGAGACAGCAGTAGAATAAAACCCTGAAATTATGTTTCTGTGGACCACCCCAAGAATTTAAGAGCTCCCATCTGGCCACCCCTATGAAACATTTCTAGAGGTGCCCCTGTGTATATTCAATTCAATTCAATTCAGTTTATTTATATAGCGCCAAATTCACAACACATGTCATCTCAAGGCACTTTACAGTTCAACCAGATCATACAGTCAAATTGATACAAAGTTTTCTATCTAAGGAAAACCAGTTGATTGCATTGACTCATTGACTCAAATACAATCCCCCACACTAAGCATGCTTGTAGCGACAGTGGAGAGGAAAAACTCCCTTTTAACAGGAAGAAACCTCCAGCAGAACCAGGCTCAGTGTGAGCGGCCATCTGCCGAGGCCGACTGGGGTTCAAGGAGACAGAAGCAGAGATACAAAAAGCAGCTGTAAAAGGCGGCCCCGTCCAGGAAACACGCAGCCAGGCAGACGAGCTCCAAGGCAGCTCCCATGCCAGAGGACGAAGAGAGCACATCCACTCAGTCACGGTCAGAGAAACAGGACCACACTGGAAAACAGGCCGATCTCCAACATCTATTAACAAGGGTGTTGATAGAAGCAGCACAGCTGATGTTTTTTTCCAGGATGACGTCACAGCCAAACAGGAACAGACGAGGCAAAGCTACTCTGAGGAAAAGCAGAGAGAGCAGAAGGTTAGAGATTGAACTAACAGATTCTGCAGAATAGGAGAACAGAGAGAGAATGAAGCAGAATGATGAAATGGGGGTCCCTATGTCCTCCAAAAGTCTAAGCCTATAGCAGCATAACTATAGAGATAGCTCAGGATAACCTGAGCCACTCTAACTATAAGCTTTATCAAAAATGAAAGTTTTAAGCCTAGCCTTAAAAGTAGACAGGGTGTCTGCCTCACGGACTAAAACTGGTAGTTGGTTCCACAGGAGAGGAGCCTGATAACTAAAAGATCTGCCTCCCATTCTACTTTTAGAAATTCTAGGAACCACTAGTAAACCTGCAGATTGAGAGCGAAGTGCTCTGTTAGGAACATAAGGAACAATCAGATCTCTGATATCAGATGGAGCTTGGCCATTTAAGGCTTTATATGTGAGAAGGAGGTAACCTTTGAGCGTGTTGAAGATCTATCATTAACATGAACAAACTGAATTCGATCAGATAGATAAGATTTAAACCAGTCTAGTGCTGTTCCTTTAATTCCAACAAAATATTCAAGTCTTTCTAAAAGAATATTATGGTCAACTGTATCAAATGCAGCACTAAGATCCAACAGGACGAGCACAGATACAAGTCCATTATCTGAGGCCATGAGAATATCATTAGTGACTTTCACCAGAGCTGTTTCAGTGCTATGATGAGCTCTAAAGCCAGACTGAAACTCTTCAAAAAGTTCATTATGGTGGAAGTGATCGCAAACTTGTTTGGCAACTACTTTCTCAAGAATTTTGGATAAGAAAGGAAGATTGGATATAGGTCTATAATTGACCAAGTCATCTGGGTCAAGAGACGGTTTCTTAAGCAGAGGTTTAATTACAGCAAACTTAAAAGCTTTAGGTACATATCCCTGTAACAGAGATAGATTAATCACATCTAAAATGGAGGAGGAGATCAAAGGGAATACCTCCTTAAATAACCTGGTTGGAACTGGATCTAACATACAAGTTGAAGGCTTAGATGAAGACAATAATTTTGCTAATTCAGAGAGTTCAACTGGATCAAAGCAGTCTAAACCCGGTTCAGATTCCATGACTACCTCAGGTACAATCGCGGATAGAGGAGTGCTTATGATCTTATTTTTAATAAGATCAATCTTATTTATAAAGAATCCCATAAAATCATTGCTGCTAAGAGCAGGTGGAATGGACGGTTCAACAGAGCTATGGCTCTGGGTGAGTTTGGCAACTGTATTAAAAAGAAATCTAGGATTATTCTTATTCTCCTCTATTAATGAGGAGAAGTATGCTGCTCTTGCTTTACAAAGGGTCCTCTTATACAGCAGTAAACAATTTTTCCAGACTAGGAAGGACTCTCGCAGGCCTGTGGAGCGATATTTTCTCTCCAGTTTCCTAGCATTTTGCTTCAAAGTACGCAGCTCTGCATTAAACCAAGGAGCAAGCTTTCTATTTTTAACGGTTTTCATTTTCAAAGGAGCTGCGTTGTCTAAGGCAATACGCAGAGAACTAGCAACCCCCTCAACAAAATCATCAACCTGTGAAGGGGAATAAGCTAAGCTTTTGCACTCTGTAGCACTGCTCAGTGACACAGAGCAGAGAGAAAGTGAAGCAGATTCTTTAAAATTTATAACTGCACTATCTGATAAAGATCTACTAAAATTGAACCTTCTTTTGGGGGAGGAGAACTCTGTTAAAGTAATCCTGAAGGTTATTAGAAAGTGGTCAGAGAGGACAGGGTTGTGAGGAAATAGGTATAATAAATAAAGGTATAATAAGGTATAATAAATAAATATATCAAGGTATATTTTGTTAAAAATGGTTATTTAAGGCAGAGGTCTTTAATAGGGGGTCTGCGACCCCTTGTGGTCCACAAAGGTACTGTATGGGGGTCATGAAAGTTTTGGTTGTTTCAATTTTTTCCACTAATTGAAATGTCTTTAAATCCACATTAACATGAATTCCACAGACTGTAGTAAACAGATAAATGGAGGCAGAAGATGTCATTCAGTCATCAATGCTCACATTCAGCGACACACAGGAGCTCTTTCAAGCTGGGCACCGTTTCATTCACAACACCTGTCCCATCAACCAGGAATCAAAAATACTTTAATAATCCCAGGGAGGGATTACTTTACTTACATTACTACATCTGTAATAGAGTGACTATAGGACCAGTTTGATATAACTCAATTTCATACAATATATCCCGCTCCATCTAGCCATCAGTTTGGGGCCGCTTGGCCTGGAAAACGTTGAAAACGTTGAAAAGTATAGATCTACTCTACTTAGAATCTCTAACCAAAGTTGTGAACGAATTGGACTGATTTTAAACAACTTTTAAAAAAGGGGTACACATTTCAGTCCCAACAGGTGGGCAGATCTTCAACCTTAGCCTGCAGCTAGGGAGAGTGCCCACCCTCTGGAAGACATCCTGCATCGTGCCGGTACCAAAGAAGAGCAGGCCCAACGAGCTGAATGACTTCCGACCGGTGGCACTCACTTCACACCTGATGAAGACGTTGGAGCGGCTCTTCCTCGGCCTCCTCAGACCCCAGGTGCAACACGCCCAGGACCGCCTGCAGTTTGCATACCAGCCAGGTGTTGGTGTGGAGGATGCTATCCTCTACATGTTACATCGAGTCCACTCCCATCTGGATAAGGGAAGTGGCACTGTGAGGATTCTATTTTTGGACTTCTCCAGTGCCTTTAATACCATCCAGCCCCCCTTGCTCCATGACAAACTGAGTAAGATGGGTGTGGACCCCCACCTGGTGCACTGGATTTCGGACTACCTCACTGACAGGCCACAGTATGTCAGGCTGAAGGACATCACGTCTGACACTGTGGTCAGCAGCACAGGAGCCCCCCATGGCACAGTGCTAGCCCCTGCTCTCTTCACCCTGTACACCGCGGACTTCTGTTATGATTCGGAGCTGTGTTACATCCAGAAGTACGCCGATGACACAGCCATCGTTGGGTGCATCAGGGATGACAGAGAGGAGGAGTATCGGAGTCTCGTGAGGGACTTCACTGCATGGTGCCACACCAACCACCTACAGCTCAACACCTCTAAGACGAAGGAGCTGGTCATCGACTTTGGGAGGTCCAGACCAAGACCACGACCAATTCTGTTAGGGGGAGCTGAGGTGGAGGTTGTGGACTCCTACAAATACCTCGGGCTGTGGCTGGACAATAAACTGGACTGGACAACACACACCAGCCACCTGTATGGCAAGACACAGAGTAGGATGTACTTCCTCAGGAGGCTGCGATCTTTTAACATCTGCAGCAAACTGCTGTGGATGTTCTACCAGTCTGTGGTTGCCAGCGTCCTTTTTTACACTGTGGTGTGCTGGGGGGCAGCACATCTAAGAAGGACACCTCCAGGCTGGATAAACTGATCAGGCGGGCCGGCTCTGTGGTCGGCATGAAACTGGACTCACTGGTGACGGTAGCAGAGAGGAGGACACTGGACAAACTGCTGGACATTATTGACAATGTCAGTCATCCCCTGCACACCGTCATCAGCAACCAGAGGAGCCTGTTCAGTGGGAGGCTGCTCCTTCCCAAAGGTAGGACCAACAGACTCAGGAACTCCTTTGTCCCTCATGCCATCAGGCTCTATAACTCCTCTCTGGGGGGGAGTAGGAAATAGAGTTAAGAGAACAGAAGTGAAGGAGTTGTAGTTACTCGCTGTGGTTTTTTATAATCTGGACACTCTTTTTTCTCAACCATTCAAGTGCAATACACTACATAACTGTTAATTTAAGTCATTGTTTTTGCTATAGCCCTCTGTATTTATTTGTCTATCCTCATCCCCCAATACATCTTCCTACACCTTATTTAATTGATTCTATTTTTTCTATTGTATATACTGTGTCTAAACATCCTCTTTTTTCTTGTATGTGCAATTTTTCCTGCTACTGGAAATACAATTTCCCGAAGGGAGTAATCCCAAGGGATTAATAAAGTCAAGTCTAAGTCTCTAAGTCTATATGATCCTCAATACTTTCAAATGAGGTTATAGCAAAAATACAATTTTCTTCTTTTTATATATATGCACTTATAAGTCTGATGGGCAGAATACAAGCTAATGGCAGACTTATTAGATTATAAAAGCAATTTTTTTCTTTTACCAATTTCAGCCTTTCCTTCAACTTAATAATTAGTCTTTACCTTGCATTTGTGTTTGTACAAAAATCCTATAAATTAAAGCAAGTTTTTTGGTGGTAATATGAAAAAGTAATGAGTTTGAATTCTATAAATACTTTAAAATAAAAAAAATGTTATCTTATCTTATCTTATCCTCATTTTACACTCTTATCCCTCCCTCCTTATCTTATGGGAACTCACCACACACCAACTCATCATCTCCGCGTGGACAGTCCAGGATGCCGTTGCAGACTTGTGACATGTTCACACAGGTGCGGTTGTCACAAGGAAAGCTTCCTGGACAGGATGGGATCCGAGAAGAGCCTGAAAGATGAAAGATGATTATTTACTACTAAAACAAAATGTTTTCATTCACATCAAAATATAATCTGTAGCATCACCTCTAAAGAGTTACCAAGTTTACTTGATTACTCAAGGACATAGAAACAACCTTTCCATCAAAATGACAAATAAAAGCAAAATTCACAGAACATCTATAACCTCACAACCGGCTGGCAAACAGAACAATTGAAGTTTGAAATTAGAGCTGCCGAGCAGGAGAGAGCCCCCTATTGGCTGGGAGGAGTTAAGCTTTTAGCTATGTCCTTTAATAAAGCACTCACCACAGGTGTTGATGCTCTCGTCAGATGCATCTCTGCAGTGTGGAGTACCATCACAGAGTTGATAGTAATCCACACACTGATCCCCACTGAGGCAGGGCACTTGGCCTGGTCCACAGGGAGCAGCGCACTGCTGCTCGTCACTGGCATCCATGCAGTCTGTTTCCCCATCACAACGCCACGCCTGAGGCACACACTGTGCCCCACTGGTACATGGGAACTCATAGGCCCTACAAACTGCGCAAAGACATAGTGAAATAGTGAAATTCTTAAACCGTCACCATCTCTACCAATGGAAATAGATAATTAATGAGGATGCAAGTCAAATATGTTTAGATGTGCAAAGAATATCTCTCTCCATCATCTGTCCTTGTTCCAATGCCTCCTTTGTGGCAACAATTACTGCAGCAATCTTTGCTCGTTGCTTTTTGACTTTAAGACGTACTTTCAGAAGACACAAAAACTAAAGCTGGTGTTGAGTTTCAAATTAGGAAAATCACTTTACACAGCATAAACTTTTACATTTTCATATCCTCCATCTATGCATTTGTGTGAGTTAGACGTTAAAATACGATCTGCATACAGTTGTAGCCATTCAAAATTTCCCCACTTTCCTTGATGGGCCCCTGGCTGATCCCCTACAATTCCTCTTTAAAGATACATTTTTGTACTAAAATATTCTTTCTGTCAAGATTTGTGGACATTAAGATCAAAAGAGAAACAATATTTCCCTGTAATTTAGTGAAACTGTGGAGTCACAGTAAAAACAATATGCACGCCCAGGAGAAGGAGGGGATCACTCCATTTGCTGGAAGTTGGAAGGGATTTTGCTGGGAGTTGCAGGGAAGTGGGCTGCCATTCAGCTGGTGTTTGACTAGGAAGGGCCATTCTGAATGGCTGCTACTGTAATAATTGTCATGAGGCGGTGTTGGTTTGGAGGACCCGAATGCTGAGACGAGTTGGCAGAGGTGAATTTAAGTGGTTTAATAAGGTTTTCAGGCACTGAGGCAGGAATCAAAAATCCAACAAAATAACTAACGAACCAGAACCAAGGTGACATCAGGGGAAAACCAAAATCTAGGAACCAGGGAGAGACGAGGAAGGCAGACAGACGATGACGAAAGGTTAGACTAGGATCCAGCAAACAGGAACTGAAGAGGAAGGGCTTTTAAAGGGGACAGAAACAGAGAGAGGGCTAACGAGGAAATTGAAAACAGGTGAGGGCTGAACAGAGAACAGAGCAAGAGAAAGAGGACACAAGAGGGCAGCAGAGGACAACAAATGGAAAACCTGGAAGACAGGAACTAATAAGAAAACAACAACAAAATAATTATTAAATAACTAGGATAAAGAAACATGGTGAAAAGAAAACTAAACACTAGAAATCAAGGAGCAAAAGAAAAACATAACAGAAACAGAAACCTAACAATAATGAAGGAACACAAGTAAAAAAAAAAAGCTCTGTACACACTGCTTGCTAAATGAGAAACACATCTCACTTAGCATCTACTTTAAAGATCTGCTCTGTGGGTTAGAAAAACGTTTGCAACCTATTTTAAAAGGTGCAGACCTTCTGTAGATGAGTTCCTGGGTGTTTTCTTTTAATATCAGGCCCAATCCTTTTGTAATAAATCTAATAATATTTTATCTGTTTGGTTTTGAAAAATCTTTTGCTATTTATTTTAAAGAGCTCCCAGTAAATTTAGTTGATTGTTGGCTTTATCCAGTGCAATAAAGACATGAGTGCCCAAAACGTTGGACACTCAAAGTGAAAAACTGTTTTTTATGAACAAGCCAGATGTGCATTATTGCATACATAATACATTTCCTTTTGCTAATCTCTTCTTATGTGATTCTAATAGGCCCAGAGGTGAGTACCGTCTCTCATCACAGACTGTATCGTTAGGCTCGTGTTGTTCACCTTTCCTTGGGCAGACAGCTTCATCTGTTCCTGCAGGACAGTCTCTGTGTCCATCGCAGAGTCTATCTGCAGGGACACACTGATCATCTGGACACTGGAACTCTCCTAGTGAGCACACACACCTATAAACCAGAGAGATTTGATGAAATGCTTATTTACAACACATGCTAACACAACTGTTATTAAATCTTAAAAAGAAAAAAAACAAGATAAAGTCCCGCTAGCTACCAGAAAACAAGGGTTTAGAGTCAGTCGGGAAAATGTAATGTAGACAGATGCTCTTAAACTGCTATTTAAATTTTTTTAACATAAAACAACAGACAGTTGTCTTTAATTTTATTTTTTTTTTCCATTATACTCTCTGTTTTCTGATCCTCTCGTCTCATGGAATGGAAGACTTCCAGCAGTTACTGTATATCTTCTGTGTTGTCTATTTTTGCTGTTTTGTATTATTTTCTCTTGTTTCATGAATTCATTTCTGTGTCTCTTTCTCTCTCCCCCGTTAGTTTTTATCCCCTTTTTAGTCTGTTGTATACAATTTTACGTCCTGAATAATTTTCAATTAAGGACTATATTTGCAATACAGGAAACAGAAAAAAAACGTAGCATAATGAAGAAAAATAATTAAACAC
Organism: Cyprinodon tularosa; assembly: GCF_016077235.1. Lineage (NCBI taxonomy): Eukaryota > Metazoa > Chordata > Actinopteri > Cyprinodontiformes > Cyprinodontidae > Cyprinodon > Cyprinodon tularosa. The sequence continues at coordinate 535,773 of NW_024039122.1, read as the reverse complement.
ACCCCCTTTCATCGCTGAGGTCTCCGCAGTCATTGTGGCCATCACAGCGGTGGATATAAAGGATGCAGCGCCCCCCAGGACACAGGAACTCCCCTTCATCACATACCACACCACAGTCTGGTATAACAAAAGCACAGATCACATTACATTATATAGAGATTCTTTCAAATTAAATTTATTCATGTAGCAGCAATTCAAAAAATTTCCAATCAAGGCTCTTTGAGACAATTCAGTGAAATCATCCAGCCAGATTACTCAAAAGGTTTCTATCCAGCAAAAAACGGGTGATAGCATCCAGTCACTGACACACAATTTCCTCCTCCCTAGATGAGCATGACAGTAGATTTCTGTTTGCATTTTGTTGTTGACTCCACAGCAATTCCCTCAGACTGAGCATGCATGCAGTAACAGTGGAGCAGAAATACTCCATTTTAAGAGGAAGAAACCTGCAGCAGAACCAGGTTTGGTGTTAGCATGGTTCAAAGAGACATGAGCAGACATGCAAAAGAAAAATAGAAACATTGATGCTTGAATATGTTACCATGTATTTCAGAAAATAGTGACGATAACTTAGCTCAATATATTTTTCTATGTTAAAGAAACTGACAAGCTTTGAGCCAGTTTTCATGTTAAAAGGGATGAAAGAGAGCAGACACAGTTATTCACAGTACAAGCTGAGCCCATAGGTGTCTTGAAAAGACAGAAATAAGCTCTTAAAAAAAGGCCCAACTCTATTATCTACATATGGAGGTGGTGAGCCGGGCTAGAGGGAGCTACTATGATAAGAAAAAAGCAGTAAGAACATGAAGTCCGAACCTGAACTAACAAAAAAAATGCAGAATGAGAAGTAGAATGAAGCAAAGTGAGGGAAAAGGGGTTCCTATGTCCTCCAGCAGCCTAAGCCTATAGCAGCATAAGTAGCTTACGAGGAAAAAAAAGGAGCGGTGTAATAGAACATATCAGCTAACAGAAAAATAGTATGAAAAATTACTACATTACAGGACAGGATGACTGCCAAAAGCTTAAAACTTTTCATTTTTTTTATTCATACAAGCAGCGGACCTCAATTTCTCTGTTGAGGTTTACCTTGCTCATCAGATCCATCAGCAAAGCCACAGTCCAGCCGTCCATCACACAGTCGACTGGCTGGTAGACACTTCCCATTGGCGCACTGAAACTCTCCAGGAGGACACAAGGGCATGGTGGTGGCGGGTCCACAGAACTCCTCATCTGATTGGTCGGCACAGTCTGGGTGGCCATCACAACGCAGAGCCAGGTTCAAACACGGTCCGCTGCAAGGTTGGGGTTATCTCTCTTAATTTAATTCAAGGATTTTACAGTAGTCCTGCACAAAGATTGACTTAACAAAGTTATGATTTATGAAGATCTTTTAAAGTATTGTGATATAATCATACAGGCAAACATTCAAAAAGCCACAAAACACATTTGTAAGCATGTTTAGTACATAGCAGGAATCTCAAATTGCATGATTTATATTCAGTTGTCCAAACAATTGTATTAATTGTGTTTGCAGGGCAATACGATCTATTTACCTTTTATGAATGATTTAGATGCAGATTATAAACAATAATAAACAAAATGTTAATAAATACCCTCTTTACCATTCATATATTATAGTTATTATTATTATATTAAGTGTTACCAAAACTATTTTACTGGATAGAACTAGAATAATTTTTCTAATCTTTTTTGATTAATACATTTTGTATAATGCTAAAAGTCATACAATCTATTATTAATTTATCTTTTTTTATATAATTTTAATCTATCTTTAAAATCAGTTTTGCATGATGAAAATAAATGCATTTAATTGACCTGTTATACAACTATACTCAGATAATTCCTGTTTTTAGTTTTAAGAATTTTAGCCTCTAAACCACAAAAATAACAATTCATCAGCTTGGGGAGCCCCCAAAATGCATATAACTACATCACTTTACATCAGGGGTCGGCAACCCGCGGCTTCTTGGAGCTTTTTCAAAAATTTATGGAAATGGAACTAGATGGATTTTTTTTTTAATGTTTTTTATGTTTTAATATTGTGTGTAGGGAAGAAGGGAGCGGGAGATCGACAGGCGAATTGGCGCAGCGTCTGCCGTGAGGCGGGCGCTGTACCGAGAGACAGCTGAGTCAACAAGCGAAGCTCTCGATTTACAGGTCGATCTACATTCCTACTCTCATCTATGGTTATGAACTCTGGGTCATGACCGGAAGAACGAGATCGCGGATACAAGCGGCCGAAATGGATTTCCTCCAAAGGGTGGCTGGGCTCTCCCTTAGAGATGGGGTGAGAAGCTCGGTCAATATGTATACACAATGATAAATATGAAAATGGGTTTAAGATTTTGTTTTATACAGCTTTCAGACATTGAATGAGCAGCTTAGCTGCGAAATGAACATTTCCATTTCATAAAGTGCAGCAGATTTTAAGCAGCAATTATTATGATGCTCTCCATCGGGATTGCATCATAATAATTGAAAAACCCATCTTGTGACCCCCAGCTTGGTGTCACACAACCTCCAGAGGTTCCAGATACCCATTCTGGGAAAACTCTGTGTTAGATGACTGCAGAGATATGTAACTTTTTCTTCTCTACCATTAAATACAAAAGTGTATAATTAAAACAGATTAAAAAGATATTAATTCTGAAATTTTCCTCCATTATGTTACTGTATTGATGGTAATGAGTTATTGTATTTTTACTTTGGTTAAAGTATTAACAGTTAAAAATGTCATATTAGTTATGATATTCTAGTGGAGAGCATCAGTGCTGCCACCCATTGGTAGAGAGGGGAACTGCTTGTTCAGGAGATGAAAATTTAACTCCACATAGGAAGAACTAATCCTGGCCGCCTTCTAGCTCTGCCCGTGGACTCAACTGCAAACTAGATAGCAGCCATGATGCCGATGGTAACCCAGGAGGAGCCAACAGATAAAGACAAGTTAGTGTGGAATCACCTTGGGGTGCTCATGCATCGGAACTGGTTTGGGGAGCAGGTAGACGGGCAGATCTCATCTGAACCATCTCCACAGTCGTCATCGCTGTCACACACCCACTGGGAGGAAATGCAGCGCCCGCTGGCACAGGAAAACTCTGACTCCAGGCAAGGAGGCGGCGGAGGAGGGCATGGCATTCCCTCACAGTGCCAAACACCCTCTTCACAAGAACTGGATAAAATAAATTAATAAAAATACATTATTTTCTAACATTAAAACGCATGTGATTTTCCAGTGTTTTTAGATCGACAGACCAGTTCTGACAGAGTTTGGTGATGGTACTTCCAGGTGGAAACATGGAGCCTTCCCATTCACAGGGGCACTGGGTGGGTTCTATACAGCCGTCACCTGTGGAGGAAAACAATTAAAGCATGCTGCTCTGAAAGTTTATCTTTAAATTCAAAGATCCTTTTCATTCTCTTTATAAATGTGTATGGGTTTGATGTTACAGTGAGGTCATTTTGAAAATAAAAACGCCTCATATTTGCTTTATGGGGTAAACAAACAAAATCAACAAATGCATCAACCACAGTGGACAAAATCAGTACCATCTTTCATTACTTAAACTATTCATAGCTAATGAATTAGCAGCTGTGTAGCATATTTGTTTTACCATGTCTGACTGTGCCAGCAGGGCAGAAACAGCCCTCCACACAGGAAAGCTCTCCACATCTAGAGTATGGACTCTGCTGAACGCTTGGGCATGACAGAGAGCAAGCCGGCCCGCAAGGATCGTAGACCAACCCTTTATCACACTGAAGAGCTGCAAAGAAAAGAAGCAGGTTATTATGAAAGAGATGCATTGATAGTTTGAAATGGTCCTCACACCCCTAAAACTGACACTTGTTTGCAAGGTTAAAATATTAGGTTGATATAGATGATTTTAAGATTTTTTTTTTACACCTTTAATATTTTTTTAAACTGAAAGGGAGAAAAATGTAAAAATAATTTAAGAAAGCTCCGCATATCCATCTGGAAACCTTCCGTTGAAGTAATTTTGGGAAGGGGCGAAAATACTGGTTAGCTGATTGGCCTATGTTGGTGATAGACGGGCCAAATAAACCAATCAGATCAACGAAGCATATGATGTACTAACAGAGCGACGATGAAAACACAACCACAAGCCAGGCTACTCTTGCCGAAACCAGTCGGGAGAAGAGCAAAAACATATTTTCCTCTGAGAAAAGCCTCCAGAGCAGTGTTTTGCTCTTCTTTCAGTGAAGAAATACTCTGTAATTCCGATAAAACTTGCTCGCCACGCTAACGCTAGTTTCATCGGCTAAAGCCGCCATGTTCTTTAGACTGAACTGTCGCGCTTCTCGTTGCGTCACACCTCAACCCGCCTCAAAGCCAATGCTGATTGGACGTTCGTTTGGTGAACGGCTCAAAATGTTCTTTATTGGAGAGTCTCCAGACTGATTAGCGAGTGAAACCTTGAAAGCTCGCGAGATCAGGATGGTCTCAAGAGGCTAGACCTTCATGGGCAGAAGGAGAAATCAGACATTCCTGGGGATGGGTACTGAATTTGGTATTGACTAAAATCCATCGGTACTACACAGTACCAATTTATGTAAAATCTGTTAGGAATCCAGTTTGTGTGGTCTGTTTTTGTGTTTCCTTTTCTCCACCACCAGGAGGTGCCCTGTCTTCGTTGGGCCTCCCTGCACACCTGCGGCTCATTGGATCATTATCTGGAGGAGTATTTGAGCAGTGGGCTGTCACTACCTCGACGCCAGAGTGTTTGCCAGCTTTGGGTACTCTAGCAAAGCTGAGATTAGCTGAGTCTAACCTAAGAGGTGTTTCTCTGAGACTTATGTTCTTTTGTCTTTGTTTCTTCTGCAGGAAGAATTCCTGTTTAACTGGAATACCTGGACCTTCTCCCCTTGGAAGGAGAAGCCGAGTTCACACCGAGCATGGGAAAACCTCCAGATGATCCGTTCAAGTTCCCATTGGAAATCCGAGTGACAGTCCGCTCCATTACTCATCTGTGTCCAACCTTTGTTTACCTGTTCGCCCTCCAACGTGTTTACTATTCTCTGGATTATCCCACACAGACTGGATTCAAGAACTGACAAGGCCCCCTCAAACGTGAGTCCCTCACCAGCACTACCTATCAACATCCTAGATGCAGGGTCCCTGAACTGACCTCTGAACTTCCCTACTTACTTCCAGTTCCGGTTCACCAGCTCACCGAGTTCCAGATCCAACCCCTGTACTCTTGCCTCAATAAGCCTGTTAAACTTTTCCCATGCATGTGGGTCAGATTCGTAAAACGGATCATTATGACAGAGAGGAAGTGGAAGAGTGGTCTATTTTCCACGGTGAGCATGAACGCAGCATTGCATGCACAAAGATTAACGATGTCAGAAGCTGCTGCTACAGTAAATAAAGCTAACGCGGCTGATATAAAACAAAAGGAGAGGTCCACTTTCCAACATGTGAAGAGGATCACAGTCACTAAAATATTTATGAAGGGTGTGTATGTTTACATCTGAGCATGCATGTATCTGTGGGCTTTGAATGTGTGCAAAGAAAGTTGATGAAGCACTGCTCATGTGTGCATTGTCCTTGATAGTACTATGTTAAGTAATACGCTGGTCATCAACCGGCCCCGAATGGACCAGTTTCACAGATGTCCTCAGGGAAGGAAGGAGCAGAGCGAGATGTTTACATAATATCCAAGGGAGCTGAGTAGATATATTTGAGAAAGCATCTCCTTAAGAGCAAGGGATTTTGAACAGCCTTTGATCCATGGCTGCAACTCCTGCAATCGTCTAAGTTAGCATCCATTAGCGGGTCGTTGTTTGCAGCCATGATCATGAGGAAGCAGCATCATCATCTTGGTTTGCTGTAGGTAAATAAACCTAGATTTTTTGATTGCATCCTACTGAAAAAAGGTGAGACATGACTGTTCAGACACCTTTAAAAGTACCATATACGAAGATGGCAATATTCTGATTATTAGAGGTCAAAAGACATAATGTGGGTTGTTTAGAATGACATAAAAATATCAGATAAGGGAAACATATGTGCAAATTTGAGCTAAATTTTCCTGTAATATAGCCTGATCGAAATTGGGAGGATAAGGGTGATTGGGGTGTGTCACACTAAAGGTGGGAAAAAACATTTTCTTTTTTTACCTTTTCCATCAATTTACCGTCATTCCACTGTCACAAGTACAGAGCAACGGAATGAACTCTCTGCATTTGGGAGCAGTGGGCTGCTGGGAGAGTAGCAGTCTGTGGGAGTGGGGCTTGAACTCAGAACCTCTGGAATCTAAACGCAATGCCATTAACGCAAGGCCTGTCATGGTTTTGGTTATGTTGTGCTTTACTTTGCTCCATGTTTCCTAGTTTTATTGGTTTAATTCTTATTTTATTGTAGTTTCTAGATTTATGTTAGCCCTGCTCGTTAGCCCTGCCATTGTCTTAGTCAGCTACATATACTCTCCCTCTGCTGTCACTCCTTGTTGGTTCCTTGTTGTTGCTGGTCCTGTCGTCGCTGTTGTCTTCTCAGCTCCTCTCTCCCTGGCTCCTTGTGCTTGTTTTCCCCTGATGTCTCCATGATTCTGGTCTGTGTAAAATTTTAAGTTGGATTTTTGTCCCCTATTGTTTGTGTTACCATTAAAACTACAAGAATTCACCTCATCCTCTCTGCCTCTGCATTTGGGTTCTCTAAACCATAACCCAGACGTGACAAGGCCGCCACTCCCACCATATTTGTCCTCCAAATGTAAGCATTTTATAGGACTGTGTAGACTTTTCCCCTCCATACTTTAATCCATAAAGATACATTTTAAAATTGGAAATTTGGGTGTGTATAAAAATGTGACATACGGCAGAGCTCCTGGGACCTCCAGCGAATGTAAATCCCTCTCCGGTTGCACTCCTCAGCGTAGGACGCAATAGCTGTGCAGAGACACTCGCAATCCCCCCCAGAGTCACAGCTGCAGAAATCCACAAGACAAATAACAGAGGATGAGCTCAGACATTCCTTTCTACAGAGAACGAAAGTCAAAAGTTATTTGGATCAACTTCTACATCTTTGGAAGTGGGGACTGCTGATGGATGAGTTACCGTACTTCTAGATGAGAATGTCAACAGATTGTTTCTATCTTAGGAAACAGTCTCCCAAATAAAACAAGCTGACTTTGGCAGAGTGGCTGAAATAAAATGGAATACATACAAGTTCATCTGATTGTAAGGTGGTGTTATATCAGATCCAATGTCAGTAGTTGTGTTACTATTCAAAAGTCATGCAAAATGTGTGAAAACTTTTAAAATGTTGAATATAAAATGTTAATTAGAGATGTTTCCGTCAATTGGAACAAATTAATGGTCAACTAATCTTGTCAATTTTACGTCCTGAGATGTTAGAACAAGGGTTATTCTAAAGTGGAAAAAAATACACTTTAAAACAGCAAACAAATGTTATTAAAATATCATTTGTTTGCTGTTTCCATCAAAATGAGCTGCTGAGGTACAGCCACCAACCGTTGCTCAACCTCTCTAGTGGCTGAGCCGAATGAAGTTGATTTAAACTATATCAGAATTTACATTGCATCATGAAACATCGACTTGTCTAAACATTTATGTTTGTTGTGCTATTTAACTTGATTCATGCACGTCTACGTAATCCTCATGAACTCTGCTCTCTGTGCAACATCCCCTGCCTCTCCTGGAAAATCAGTAATGGAAAAAGAAAGAAGAAAACAAAACATTTTATATGGAATATTATACAAAAAATAATTTCCTTTTTTTATTTAGATGAGAGCATTTTTCTTCATGAAGAGAAAACGTTATTTGCAAAACACACTGTCCACCTCTGCCCAGCTGAACTATCGACCGAGAATCTTCGGTTTAAAAACTCCTACTGCTCGTTCTCTTTGCTCCAGAGCGAGGTACCATCAGCCAACTCTGCCCCTAAAATCCATATAGAATTGTAACAACAGCTTTGTTTCTTGATGTTAAAGGAAAGCGCTTTATTTGCAACTTAAAGCTTCTCTCACCGGTTCTTTTTCCTGAAAATAGATCCATCGACACAAACTCTTTAAACAACACTTCATAACTTATATTAAAAAAACATGAGACATGACAACAGATTTTGATGAAAATTGTAATCTTACTCAGATCAGAGAAGTTGCTTAGAATGAACAGAAGGCAGCTGCTTACCAACCTGGCTCACTTCTCAGGAAGTGGCCCCGATTAACAGTTAAAGAAGCATTTTATACATCTCCAGTCTGCCACATCATCTTATTTTAAATAGAACACGTAGCAGATGATTAGATATCCATGGTTCCAGCCTTATCAAAATACTACAATTTGTTCTTAGCTGAAGGACGCCGCTCTCATTTGATTCCCAAATCTTTGCCGCATACAGAATGAAGATTATAACTGTATATCCGCACAGAGGAACTGTCTTAATTAGATAAAATACTGGGGAAAACATCAGTTCTGACATGCGGCTAATAATAAGGTGTAATAAACTCACGTATCATCAATAATAATTATCCTAACAGTGAGAATAAATTAGTCATTTGAATTTAAAAAGTAGTTCTTAGAAAAACCTATTATTTCTTTTTATCAAAGTATACCATTAACAATAAATATTCCATTAAAATTCCAAAACTTTTAAGCACAACTAACTTTTTGATTGAGATTATTTTTTGTTTGGTTTATTAGACCAAGACCTCTAGTTTATGAGACCAATTTAACTCCATATATCCTCACTTTTTCTGCATGATTTTATTTTTTATTTTTTTTGGGGGGAAAACCACTTTCTTTTATCATTTTATTCCTTTAATTTGATGAAAAAATAATAATGATCAATAGATGCTGCTGATAGTTAACGCATGTAGAGGAAGAAAATGAAAACTGCATGCAGAGATACTTTAGAGTGGATATTGAAGCCAACTGCCAGGTTAAAAGTGCTAAACTGCTAAACTTGCTAAGATAAAAAAAAACGAATGCTTAAATTTGTGATGTCACTCACCCACAGGCATCAAAGACACACCAGTCGTAATACTGCTGGAAAGACACCTCTGGGTGGCATCTTGAAAACAGCTCCTGAGTCAGCACAGCACACCTTTTCCTGGCCCACGTCAGTCTGTGGGGGTTCCGCTAAAAAGACAAAGGTTTGAGCACACCGATAATCAGTACTGATCTGTGGGACTAGAGGGATGGTTATGCATAGATTTCCATGTCGAACTTACAGCACAGGGATCTCTGAGGTCCTGGTTTTCCACATCAGGGCAAGAAGGACTGACCTTCCAGGAATTTCCAAAGAGCTCAGGCGTCGATTCGACGATTCCTTGCCGTGTAGTGAAGTCATTCTCTGTGTCTCCATCGAAGTTACCACAAAGTCCTCCAACCTGACCCTGCAGGTGGGGGGCCAAGCGCAAATACACACGCATACCTATGTAAAAACACAAAATCAGTAAAAATAAATGCTTCAAATGAAAATATTTTGATTTTCTGATGTAAATAAAAAAATCAGGTTAAGAAGCTGCCTAACCTCCATCCCAAAGCAAGGTGATTCCTAGTCGAGAAGAGAGTGCAACGAATATGCCAACTCTTTCCAAGGTCAGGCCGTTGCCGCTGTAGGACTTTGGTAGAGTAACTGGCATCCCGTTTACTGTAACTGCTTTACCTGAAAGCCACAGATGAGACAGCTAATGTTATCAAATGCTTTATTGCTTCATATAGTTGCTGAAATAAATGCATTATAAATATATATATAAATCTGAAAAGACTTGCACTTTGCACTTTTAAAAAGCTGTAGTTTGCAGACTTGTTTAAACAAAACTATCCTTTAACTCAACTTTTAAATCTAAAATCAAGCAAAGAAAAACCTTGGTTATTTTACCAATCTATGAACATAGAGCCAATCCTGGGATGTTTGAGGTGGTTATTGATAATTTTACAACAGTATGGCCCATAGGAGCATAAGAAAGGGGTGTCGCAGCCTTCTGTTCCAAAAAAGACAAAAATTTCCAACAAAGGCCGTAGGTGGTAACAGGTGGTTTTTGGCTTTGTATGCACGTCTAACTTGACTTATTTATTGTAAAAGCAAAGACAAAATAATAAAAAAAAAAACTTATTGCAACTTTGGTAACTAAAAAGTATGTTGATTTAATGTTTAAAGCTCTAAAAAATGGTAAAAATATAATTTTACAAAACGTCCTGTCCACACCGGAGATTTACCAAAAAACCACCCAGCACCCGGTGTGTTCTCAATTACTCAAATTAATGGGAGGGTTAAACATTAACAAAGTAATCTAAACAACTCCAAGTATAAAAAGATAAAAAATGTTGGTTCTAAATTAACTTAAATATATATTCTAACTACCAAAAGAAGAAAACTAATTGGTAGAAATTACAAGTTACAAAGCATAATGTAAAAAAAGGGTCAAAAAAATGTAATTCATGTGTAACTTTTGCCCCGAATGATATTTCTTTTCTATGTGTTCCCTATGCGGAGAATAGTACTGCCTATTTTCTTGCTCTAATTGTTTGTCATTCATGCGAGAATCTCCATCGGATGTTAACTACCTCTAGCAATCATTCATTAAAATCTTCCCAATAAGAGCTCTTTTGGTTCCCACCTCTCAGCAGGTGTATGACCGTGTTCCCAAGGCTGAGGGTGACAGACTTGGTGCAGGTGACGCCGGTACTGCCGCACGGCACGTTCTCCGCCGTCACGCTGAACAAACCGCTGTTCTCCCGGGCCAGAACATACTGGCAGTCCCCCAGAAACGAGTAGCAGCGGCCGTCAAAGGTCACATAGTGTGGATCTCCTGTTGCAACACAAACTCCTGCACAGATGGTGTGGGTGCAGTGCCACCGCCGCTCCTTACACACACTTTGGGAGACAGTTATACCGATTTGATTAGTGAAGTTAGAGGATGGGGATACTAATCAGCAGATGTAGATGTTACCATGTGTTGCAGTCTTTGGTGATGGTGTCATTGGTGTAATAAAGTTGACCATTATGGTGACATGGACACTCATCTGGGGGTACACAGCGATCATCCTGAAACACATGAAGATGCTGAGCAAGGAGCAAAGATCTGTTAAGCTGGGCATACATTGTACGATATTTTAAATCGTTGCACGCAGCTACAGCTAAAACGACGTAACCGCAGGGTTTAAAGTTCACAGCTCACGATGACGCCCAACGCTCTGATGCGATCTACCTTCTCACACTGCACCTCCAAAAACCACATGTCAGACTCAACGCCGAGAGATGGCGCTGGTCAGACTCGTCAATCTGGAAGATGAACTCCCTTGTTTGCACATGCGCAGTGCTTGAGGTTCTGGTAAATCAGCTCATAGCTCTGCTTCAATGGCAGGATTAGTCCACGAACACCTTGTGATGTCCGACTGAATTTCAAACATGTCTGATTTTCACCCGACCTTATGATTCCTGATCAGGACGTGGTCGTTAGAGGCTGAGCACCCCTCGTCACTCCCTGTATACTACACGACACAGGACGTACCATGAGGGTGAAACTCGGCCCGATCGAAAAAGGGCAAAAAAATCGTACAGTGTATGATGTATGCATTTAATTCTTGTCAAGCCTTGGACCTCCTTGTATAAAAAAGATTACCATGACCTCATAGTGAGCTGCATTTGTTGACATAAGTTGCTGTAATTTCTTTAATGAACATGCTGGAGGTGGTGGAAATTTGAAAAACAAAATTCTCATAATAATAATAATAGGTACACTTAAATCTAATGTTAACAGATAAGACCCTTGGCGCTAAACACACAATTTTCGTTTCACTAATTCACAAGAATGGAGTCTAGTTAGTTTAAAAGCTGGAGCATCTCAAGGAGCGGGGTCTTGGACTTTGATCTCTCATAGTGTTGTGATTAATTGCCACTAGACCGCTGAATGTCATGTAAAATGGGTTATTAAAAAAAAACAAAAAAAAATGAATTTTAGAACTGTAACTATACAGTCATATGTTTACACTACTGTTTTTATTCACAATGATTTTTTATCACTGCTGCTTACCTTATCAAGGCTGCGCTTTAAAAATGAAATTGTCTAGAGAACTGTACTTAAAGCTACAGTGTGTAATAATTACAGGGATATAAAGTCAGAAATTTAATATATTATACATAACTATGTTATTTATCATCACCTATGAGCTCAGCCTTTTAACCATGATATTTGCGTTGCCTTAGAATTCGTTATTTATAATTACATAGGAGCGGGTCTCGCAGCCATGGAGGCTGACATCTTTGCGCTACGGCAAGCGCAGAGGCAACAAACTAGCGATTGCGAGATCTCCCATGACGCTCAAAAATAACTACGGCAAGTTGAGAGAGATGAACTGAGACGGTACTGAACAGTAGATGGCAGTATTATGCCTGAGAAGCGTTTAGTCTGCCTGAAACCAAAGAAGAAGAAGAAGAAGCAGGTATACTGCGCCTCAGTAACAAGAAAGGTGAACAAGGCGGCAGGCGTGAGTGACTTTGCAAACTGTTTGGCACTGTGTGGCCAAACATCAGACGAATGGAGGATCATGCCTACTCTGTATCACAACGAAAAGCGGCGGACACCGAACCCCCGTCATCTAAGAAGCGGAAACACGACGAGAATAAACGCAAGCGTGACAAGAAACGGCAAAAAACACGGATCAACATTGGCACGGCATTTACACGATGGAAGTCACTGATGGAGGAAAAAGGTTTTCAAAGTGACGCTCAAGTTGCCAGTTTTCTCTTGGACAGGTAATTAATCCTACACACACAATTGTCTAATATCACTGCAGTTTTTGGAGTACAGGATGCTCAGACCTGTCTAAAACAATAACATGCTGCGTGATGATGCTGTTACTCTCCAGTATATTTATTCAGCAACGTCCCTGACGTTTCACAGGTAATGATTCAGTAATTTTCTGTAAAATAATTTTCTGGATATATACCTCGGTTACTTCTCTCCAGCTCCTTTGGAGATCTTCAAGCCTTTCCTCCTCTGCTCTCACCCCGCTGGCTCCCCTCTCTCGCCTGGCCCTAGCTGCACGGCCTCCCTGCCCTCGCCCTCGTCCTCTCCCTCTTCCTTGCCTTGTAACCCCCGTGCCACCAAAATGACTTGGACTCTGTAAACGGGGAATATATATTCTTCCAGCGAACACAATCTCGCTGTTAAACTAATGACTACAATTACTTCGTCTGTTTATATCACCATGCAAAGCAGCTCACCAAAACGTCACAACGACGTAGAAAAAATAACGGGTATATTTATTATCTTAAGTCTACATGAAATCTATACCCTACTCAGACTAATGAAATACTATCTGTAAAATTATCTATGTAAACAAACCTCATCACTTGAGAAGGTAGGTGATGTGGACGTCGTGGAAGAAATTTTGTCCCGTAACGCTCGCCGTACTGTTGGGGGGGAGAAGCGGTGGGGGGGAGATGTTCATGTTGCTGCGGTCTGCAGTCTGACCGCTAGATGTCGCTGAAAATTACACACTGTAGCTTTAACGAAATTTATTTTTGTTTACACTTGTGTATACAAAATGACAATATAAATCTTTCTTATTATGTGTAAGAGCCTCAATGCTTATTTTGTGTATTATTTTCCCAGCCTTGTTAGATTAAAGTTTCTATTCTCATGTGATTCTTATATTGTTTTAAAATGGATTCAAGGTATAAAACGGTAAAAAACACTGTTACAAATCTTAGCAAACTAATCATGATAACATATCGATGAAAAAGAAACCATTGAGCTAATGTGATATAATCATCTTAATAAAGAAGGTTTTGATGATTCTAAATTAAGCTAATATTTCTGTAAAAGTTACAGCGTGGCTTTAATTATTTTACGACAGGTGTTGATCGAGGACCTCACACAGTCTAGATGCAAAAATATTCCTTTTTTTAAATGAACTATTGTTTAATGTTTAAGGACAATTATCCTGCTTTGTGATAGGGTGCTGGATTGTAATGTGTGTGTGTATGTTTGGGAACTTTTCTAAACAAAGGAAAACCTGCTTTTTGCACACCTATTAGTCCCTCTCAGTTCCACGCGCAAACTTCTGTAAATCGACAGAAGCACATTTAATGGAAGAGTGGCAAAAAATATTTATACTGGAAGAAAACAGTAAAAATTTGTTTTTTAGTTCAGCTCCAGTAGTACATGGTTCAGTTTCTCTGAAAAGGTGAAACTCCACATTTTCCATTTGTAAAAGCTGCTTACAGGTATACGTGTCCCATTTAGAAAGTGCTTGGAGTTTTTACCCACCAGTAAGACAGTTCCCTGAGGACAGACGCAGCCAGACAACGGCTCTCTGCAGCTTGATTGTAAGACACTGGACACATGCGGATGGCCAGGAGGGTCCAGACTGGAGCAAGTGAGGAGGCAAGAACGGGGGGAGTAGACCAGGGAATGGGGGCACTGTTGTACCTCCTCACACTGTTCCTGAGTGCAGTTAAATACTCCCTGCTCACAGACACTGGAAAGTCAAGGCAGATATTTGTTAGACATTTGAGAAACACCAAGAAAATATCAAAAACTATAATCATTACAGATGCAGTGAGTTGTGTTCATGGTAAGGCAGGTTTCTCCATAAAACATCACAATATTTAATGATGGTTTGGTACATTAAAAAATCTCTGCTTGGTAAAACATTTTTTGCCCCATACGTCCATAAATGCTTGAGTCAACAAAATATATTTTAATGGAAGGACTCCAGTCTGTGTTTGTCTTTTTGTGTTGTTCTCCCTTCCACCAGCAGGAGGCGCCTGGTCCTGGTTCGCCTCCTCACACACCTGATGATGGTTGGCTCGTTAGTGGAGTGCTCTTAAGCTGCTGATTGCCACTAGCTCGACGCCAGAGTGTTTGCCAGTTTTGGGTACTCTAGCCAAGCTGAGTTTTTGCCGAGTAAGACTGAGTTCTTGTGTCCCTGAGTTTTAACTTTGTTTTTGTCTTTGCCTCTCGGCAGGAAATCATCCTGCAAACTGGACCTTTTCGGACCTCCTCTCCCAGGAGGGATCAACTGAGCCTTAAACTGAGCCAGGGATTTAAACAGGGGGTTTGGATCCAGTCTCCTTGAAAGGACGTTGAAATTACTCTCTGAGCAAGGGAATCATATTCACTACGAACCCTTCAAGTACAGCAGGAAATCTGAGTGGCAATCAGCATCTCTGTTCACCTACACCGTCCGAGTTCTGGATAAACCCTGTTCCGCCCTCCACCAAATCAGACAAAATCTGGAAACCAACACACAGATTGGAGTCAAAGATCCTTCACTTCTCTGGAAACGTGAGTCAACAATCAGATCCTCTTCTTCAAATCAACGAATAAAATTTCCCACTGACCCTGAACTAATAGTCTGTCTTCCCCTCACCTTCCAGTTCCGCTGAGCAGAGTTCAGAGCAACACTGCACTGTGCTTAATCTCTTCAATAAAACCTGTTAAACTTTTCATCTGTGTCTCTCTGAATTGGTTTCACTGCATGTGGGTCCGAGCTTTAGATAAACTCATGACAGATATGGCTGCTCAGTGGGGCAAGAATGTTCTGGGTCGATCCCCGGCCTGGGGTCTTTCAGCATGGAGTTTGCATGTTCTCCCTGAGCATGTGTTGGATCTCTCCGGGTACTCCGGCTTCCTCCCACAGTCCAAAAAGATGACTGTTAGGTTAATTGGCTTCTCTAAGCTGTCCTTAGGTGTGAGTGTGTGCATGAATGGTTGTTTGTCCTTTGTGTCCATTGCCCTGCAATGGACTGGTGACCTGTCCAGGGTGTACCCCGCCTCTCGCCCATTGACTGCTGGAGATAGGCATCAGCACCCCTTGCAACCCCAATTGGGACAAGTGTGTTAGATAATGGATGGATTTATGATAACTGTTTCCCTTAAAACTTTGGCAAGGATTGTATTAAGGCTGCTAAATGTATGTGGCGGTGTTTAGCAGTATGATAATTAGCCATGTTGCAGTAGAGAGAGTCAGCTCTATAGGCAGCACAAAGCAAAGGACGTCTGCACATAAAGCGTAGTGAAAGACATCTTGTCCTGCTTGTCTTTGAAGATCAGTTCAGGACACTGAAGGTGTTGAGATGTGGTGAAGAAATGCAATGAAATCAACCTATCCTGTTTGAGTGAGCAGGGTCATAGAGTGATTTCATCAGACCTCTTTCACCACAAGGTCTCCATGACAGAGAAAACATTTAGCTTTAAAAGTCAGCGATGAAGGGATTACATACGTCAATCCTATCATGATAGACTGAGGTTTAAGTTAACATCTTAAACATATTTCCTGCATAATTTTCAACTGTAGAAAGTTAGCTAAACACAAAAACATATAAAGTTTCAGCCATTAACTTTATGATGTGCAGTTAAACATAAGCCAGAAAAAAAAGGTCAGCTCAGCCAGTGACACAATTGTTTCATTGTTTTCTGCTTCCTATACATATATTTTACGTATCAGGCTTTTTTCAACAAGGTGATGTAACATTTTAAGTCGGCTTTTTTGTGTAAAGCTGTCTGTTTATTTCCTGAGTCAAAACAATCCTAGAAGACAACTTTGAGTGACATAGATGACACAATTTGATCTTTTAAACAGAAACCAATCATGATCATTACTGTAGCATTACTGTGCTTCCAGGAATATTTTTTTCCTCTTGGATGGAACAGCTTCTCTCCACTAAACTCATAAACAAGTCCCGCCCTAACCTACATACTACAGTAGTAGCCATTCAGAATTTCCCCATTTTCCTTGATGGGCCCTTGGCTGGATCCCCTTCAATTCCTATTTAAACATCAATCTTTGTACTAAAATATTCTCTCATGATTTGGACATTAAGATGGATTAATGAGTCAGAGTAAAAAAAATATGCATGCCCAGGAGAAGGAGGGGGGTCATTCCAGTGGCTGGAAGTTGGAGGGGATTTCGCTGGGAGTTGGAGGGAAGTGGGCTACCATTTGGCTGGTGTTTGACTGGGAAGGGCCATTTTTAATGGCTGCTACTGTAGTTTTACACCCTCACATTTTATAGAGACGCGATCAACCCGAATCACGCAAAAGCAGAGGTGCCTCAGCAAACGCCATGGTCAGTCTTATGTGGAAGGAGGCCGCAAGAGAAACCTGGAGGCTTCCTATCAATGGGCAAAGGGACCTTCTAGCACTTCTATCTCCAGCTAGGAACTATATAGTTGTCTTCAATCCTTTTTATAGGAACAGCTCAACTCAAGGAGTTTGACAACATATTAATTATTTTTTTGCACTCTGTGTGAAACATGCTAATGTCAACATCTTCATATGGTTTGGGTTTTACAATGGAGAGCTTCAACAGAACTACATTTCTAAATGCATCTTTAAAATGTTCTGTTGAAGATTCTCAGTCATCCAGCTCAAAAAACAAAACAAAAAAAAACCTGAATGTTGGAAACTGCAAATCATATACAGTCATATGTTTACATTTTATCACTGATGCACTTTAAAAATGAAAATGTCTTGACAGCTGTAATAAACGAAATTTATTTTTGTAGACACTGTGTGTACAAAATAACAATAAAGTCTGTCTAAGTCATAAAACAATCCAATGGACTTTATTTTTCAGGATGGGAAGACGTTTCGCTTCCCATCCTGAAAGCTTTTTTTTATTTATTTATTTTTTATTTTATGGCACTAGTGGCTTTTTTTTTTTGGACAGTAAGCTGAAAGGAAAATGGGTATGAGAGAGGGGGAGAGACATGCAGTAAAGGACCACAGGTTAAATTCGAACCTGGGTCACCTGCATCAAGGACTAAGGCCTCTGTACATGTATCGTGTACGCCAACTACAGCGCCACATAAGAACGCCCATCCTGGAAGATTTTTCAATGAAAAATGTCAGAATTAGCATTGAGTTCGAAGCTTTACAGAGTGGACTAAAACCAGTTTGTCCATTTGTCAGATTTAATTTGCATGTTTTCTAAAGCAAAACAAGGCTTTGTTTTTGGTCCACTCTACAAAGCCTCAAACTAATCGCCATTTCTGACATTTTGAATAGTAAAGGTTCCTGGCTGGGAAACGAAATAGCTTCAATTTTTTGGAAACAAATTCCAGTGTTTTTGTTTTCTTTTTTGTAAACTTTTTTTAAAAGTTTGAAATGTTATTTTTGTCCTTTATTAAGTTTGAGAGTTGGGTACCCAACCAAAGCTCATCATCCTCTGATCAAATAAGGAAACAAGCTTAGTTTTAACTTTATGTTTTGATATATATATTTAATTTTACTAAAATAAGGACATATTTGATTATCCTAAAATGTTGTCAGCAGGTTAATATGCAGTGTTATGATAATTAGATTAGATTTCTTGACATACCAGGTGTTACAGTTGTTCTGAACCACAGCGCCTGCTGGGTACAGCTTGTCTCCTTCCATACAAGGGCACAATGAGATGGGGACACACTGGCCTTGCTGGTCCTGCACCAGTCCTGCTGGGCACTGACAGCCTGGAACACACATGCCGTGACCCGTTTCGGCACTGAAATCATCGCAGTTCCAGCCCTGACTCAGGTCTGAGCAGGAACCACCGCAGGCACGACCACATTCCTGGTACACCTGACCCCCTGTGCAGTGGACCGCTGGGCAGGAAGGGAAAAAGTGGGGGGAGAAACTTGTTTTAATACTTCTGTGTGTTAAAGTTGGACAACTTAATAAATAAGCTAAAGGTCCCAGTTGTGTGTATTTCTGTTCTAACTGCTAAATGAATGAATAAAGAAGTGAACATTCATGGGAGGAGGGGTCTTACGGCAGAATGTTTGGTTGCGCCAGCGGACTGTCACCCCCTCCTGAGCACAGTGTCGAGCGAAGGCAGTGAGAACGGTGCAGTGACAGGCCCTCTCTGGAACACAGCCACACATCTCTGATAGACAGAGACGGAAATATGGCTCCCTGTCCACCACATCATGGCACTCCTGCAAGGTGAATGTGTGACGTATGCGTGATGGAGCAGAGAGACGTAAGGAGCCAAAGCTCTCTTTAAAAACACTGACCTGAAAGACGGGACTATGTATGATACCACACACTGTTTCAGCATAGATTCTCCTCTGGGTGTACGTGGAGCAGGGATCAGGCGGAGCGCCACCTGGCAGCGTGCAAGGCTCACTTGTGAACTTCTCAGCAAAGGATAAGATGTTGTTCTCTACATCTCCCTCCGGGGTGGTAAAGTCATCGTTTTGGCTCCAAGTAAACGTTCCACACAAACCACGCACCTTAAATGTATCACATGTATCCAGCGACCATCGGTAAAGCATTAAAACAAGAAGGCGTTTCATCTCTGAAACAATTAGTCCTAAATCTTCAAAATGGTGGGAAAGTATTTATTCAGCAATGATATTGCAAGATGAGAGGTCTTTAAGTTTTTATCAAAGGTACACTTCAAGAATAACAGAAAAAAATTTGATAAATCTGGAAATAACATTACAGTATTTTTTAAAGAATTTGTTTGCAAAGTATTGTGGAAAACGTGTTTGGTCATTAACAAAAGCTTAAAGCTTAAGCTACACTTAAATGCGTTAATTATTTATATTGAGTTTAACCTAATCTATGCAGTTAATAGTATTTTTATTGTTATACATGCAAAGGCACTGGCTGTCAGCTAGGAATGCAACAGGGCTCATGTTCAAACAGCACAAATATTCACAATGCTAGTGACAAATCGGACCAGATGAAGAACTTTAAACCCATCACAGAATGTCCACGCCTGGAAAACTAGACAACTCCCTGGAAAATTAGCATCAATTGTTTGTCTTTGTAACCAGTGTTGTTTTCGTCAACGATGATGATGACGAAATGATTTTGTTGACGCTCCTTTCTTTCATGACAGTAACGATAACTGACAAATTAAACATGGATCTTTGAGGACTAAAACATGACTAGTCATAAGTTTGAGTTTTCATCAACGAGACGAGACTAAATAAAAAGTAGAGGGTGGTTGGTTAGAGGTTTAAAATGCATCATTTTGCTGTAATCAGTTAAGCAGTATCAGCGGTGGTCCTGCGTCGTGTTTGGTCATGCTGCCCATCTGCTCTAGCTACTTAATAAACTATATGTGGCTGATCATCCTCTGCCAAGCATAAAAAAATCCCTTTGTTTAACTATCAACATTGTATTTCTTTCCAGCTCACAAAACATAGCATAATGTTTATTTTGGGGTAAAGACCCAGGTAAAAAAAAATGTATATATATTATATGTATATATATATATATATATATATATATATATATATATATATATATATATATATATATATATATATATATATATATATATATATATATATATATATAGAAGTCTGGCTTGTTTAACAGTCTGGCTTGTTTGTGGATTACAAGCCCCATAATTTACAAATAAATTCTTTTAAAAATCCTTCAATGTGACTTTTTATTCTAATTTTGTCTCTAATAATGAAAGTGTAGCGATGATGAAAATTATAGAACTCTCTCATCTTTCTAATCAGAATCTGTGCAATCAGACTAAATATTTTCAGGCCCACAGCATGACGGGTTTTTAGCAGTTTAGTTAGCCAATAGGCGTACTGGGGTTTGATTTTCTTAGAAGTGAATGAACCACATTTAGACTCAGAGTCACCTTGTTTGCAAAGCCAGGTTGCAGGTTGATGAGAGCAAAGGATCCATCTAAATACCAGAGAAGTTGAGCTCCAAATGTCTGGATAATGATGAATGAAGAGGACGCCTTACGCAACACCAGATCCCCGGTCACCACAGGCAGAGTCTCCCGTTGGCCATTCAGAGTCACAGTGCCTGCAACAAACAGTTACGATCTTAGTTACCAGGGTGATAAATGCTATAACTTTGAGCAGACATAAAAAAAAGCAACATTTTAAGTACATTTATATAATTTTATCTTATTAGAAGTGGGAATATGTTGAAAATGTTGACATTTTCAAACAGCATGCCTGTAGCATACATGACCTTTGCTTCTTTCAATGTTCAGTCTGTTAATATTTGTTGTGATATTGTTGTTTTGGCTTAATCTAAACTCCAGGAAACCAGGAGATGACACTTATCTTTATGAAAAGAATAACATAAATTCCAGTAGGGCTGCATGGTGATATAGTAGGTAGCACTGTTGCCTTGCAGCAAAAAGGTTCCGGGTTCGATTCCTGGAGCGGGTACTTTCTGCATGGAGTTTGCATGTTCTCCCTGAGCATGAGTGGGTTCTCTCCAGGTACCCCAGCTTCCTCCCACAGTCCAAAAACATGACTGTTAGGTTAATTGCCTTCTCTAAACCACCTTAGGTATGAGTAAGTGTTTGCATGGTTGTGTGCCTTTGTGTATCTCTGCGACAGACTGGCAATCTGTCCAGGGTGTATCTCACCTTTCACCTATAGACTGCCGGCAGTTAAAGCTACTCACCAGTGTCTGTGATGGTGACTGTTGTGTGCAGGGCTGTCACGGACATCTCCTTTAGACAACTTATTTCTCCTCCCCCTCCCCTGTCCCCTGCTGTGCACTCTCCACACCGCACTACCACCTCTAGCTTTCTGTCAACAAAGTCCTAGAAGCAAAAATGGAATAAATAACACACACCCACAACTCCGGAGCGCGTTACACTGTGGGCAATGTTGTAGCCCCATTTACTCCTAACCCTCTGAAACAGTGCCGAGATCGGTCCGAACATGGTAACCGAAATCACTGTTGAGTGTAAATGGCACGCACAACTGAACCGGACTGTGCCAGACACAACCGAACCACTCTAAACTGGTACTAGTTTATCAGTAGGTCTCGGTTCAGTTCTGGCTCGATTCTTAGATAACAAAGAGCGCGTGAACAGACCGCCTCTTCTCCTTACAGTAAGCCTCCATAATCATGAAATTTCCGACATTCATACAAAATACTAGCTTACTGTAGGTTACTAGCAAATTCAACAAAGGCTGCATTCTCCGCAACCTTCCTGAATGTTCTAGGCGCCGTCATGTTGATTTGCTTGTTTACCTATAGAGAGCAGTAGTACCATAGATTGTCATTAGGAGGTGAGGAACCGTGCTACCGTGGTGTGTAAATGGTCGTAAGGAAACATGCTCGGCACGGTTAACTGATCGAAGCTCGGTCCAAACTCGGCACAAATCAGTTTTCAGAGGGTAGTGTAGATGGGGCTTTAGTCTTACCTCTACAACAACGAAAGGACAGTTTCCACCAGACAGTGCATAGCGTTTTTTGTCGAATGTGGTCACCTGCAGTGCTCCCATCAGAGTGCATTGGCCTGCGCATCTCTCACCTGTACATTCCCACCAACCTGCCCTGCACACACTGGGTCAATAGGGACACCATGAAGGGGAATTAGAAAGACCAAATATCTGATAAAGACTGTTAAGCATGGTTCTGGAGATTTAAGCTCACCAGGTGTTGCATTTTATCTGGATCGTGTCCCCGGGTTGGTAGCTACGTCTGCGATGGAAACAGGGACAGTCTTCTCTTTTCAAGCAGTGGCCCTGGTGAAGGTAGAGACCAGGAGGACACTCACAGCCCCCCACGCACTCCTCTCTGCACTGACCCATGGCTGCAGCAGGTCCTGGAAGCTGAGGGGAAGTACAGCTTGGAGGACAGGAGGACACACAGTCAGAGAAGACCTGTCCTCTGGGGCAGACGCGACCTGGTAAGACAGATAACATTTGAGGAAACAAAGAACCAAACATAGGGTATGGGATGCAATAACGATAACATTTATAAACTGTTGTATTTCTTTACCACATAATGCTGCTGTCCTCCACATTATGATGATGTGTTGCTGAGCACACTCCCTGGTGTAGCTGGCCAGGGTGTCACACACTGCATCCTGCCTCTCTTTGGGTGAGAGGCTACAGTACAGATAATGACAGGTGTCTATGTATGGGACTGGGTCAACCTACATTGGAGACAGACACAACCTTTGATTATCTATCTTGAAATTACCAGTATTGTAATAAAGCACATTTAAGCCCAATGTTATTGATTTCCCTGGCTCATTAAGGAGCAAAGCAATGTCTTAATTGAAAAATCTTTTTTTCTGGATGTAATTACTATAACACTGGGCTTACACCTAACGCTGTGGAGCTGTGGGAGCAGAAAGTCACACGTACAGAATTCTAGTCGGTGTTGCGCAAAACCAGTCATTGCTGCATGTAAACATTCCTTTTCATTGCTTAATAACCCTATATTTCTGTTTTATCTTTCTGCAATTTAGGTTAGCATACAGTAGCTGCCATTCAAAATTACCCTTCCCAGTTAAACGGCAGCCCACTTCCCTACAACTCCCAGCAAAATTCCCTCCAACTTCCAGCCACTGGCCTTCTCCTTGGCGTACATATTTTTGTACACTTACGCCACCCTTTCACTGAATTACAGGGTCTCATTAGGAGATTACGCTTCTCTTTAGATCTTAATGTCCACAAATCATGACAGAAAGAATATTGTAGTACAAAGATGGATGCTTAAAAAAGGAATTGTAGGGGACCAGCCAAGAGGCCATCAAAGAAATTGGGGAAATTTTGAATGGCTACTACTGTAGGTTGATTTCTACATGGACTTTTTCCTGCCTGGCACCCAAGTTTAGAGGATGCTATTTGAGGACCTAAATCCAGAGGTGATTTCTTGTTGATTTAATGTAGAGGTAGATGTTAACAGAAGCAGAAATCCAGAAATATTATAGAAGGAACTCAGGGTTCAAAACTAGGAGACGCGAGGGAAAAACATACATGAGGAGTGAAGATATGGGAGAGAACAATTGCTGAGTTTGAATGCATCCCCCAAAGGCCAGATTCGTCATAGCGCGGCGCTGTGGTCTGTTCAGATTGTAAGACTCCTCATTATTTGCCTCTTTTGAAGAACAGTTCCAATGTATCCTACTAAGCTTTGAGTATCCTATCATTCATTGTGAGCAGCTGCTGTGATTGGTGTTAGTGGTGAATGTTGTATAAGTATGTGAATAGTTCCATCTGAAATGAATTAAAATAATTATTTCAAATTGTTATTGAGTCAGATATGTGGTGCATAATATTTGGTTTGAGAGGGTATTGAAAGGTATTATTTGTCTCTGTGCAATCAGGTTTGGATGTCATTTTAGCTCAGATTCTAATATATCTGTAGTGTGGGGACGATAAATCTGATACGGTACTACTGTTGAAACTCCTCGAAAATGTTATTAGCACCAGAACATCAGTGAGAAATTTTATAGGCTATTCATTCTTTGACTGTTTTGTGTGTCAACTGTCATGGTTGCTAGCCAAAACTCCAGTCCAGGTAGACCGGGTCCTTAGAGGATGCAGCCTATGAAATAGAACGCACCCAATCAATGGTGATTAGCTAACTGGGAGAAGGTGCAGACGGAAGACGCTAAGGGGAAACAAGAGGGGCAACAGGGAGTAAACAGAACGAAAACTAGAAAAGAACTTAAATGAAGCAAAATGGAAGAAAGACCAATAAGAAGAAAATTAAGATTGACCAAGGGTAAACTAGCGATAACTCAAGAAAAGTGCAAGCTAAGAAGTAAAAAATTATATAACTCTTAACAGTAAAAACAGAACAAATCCAAGCCTAACTGAAAACCAAAAGTGAAAAGTAAGCGGCATGGTTAAGAGGAGCTCAGGCAACCTCAATTTCATTTATTCATCATGATATCACCAGGTCAAAGATTTCTATAACTTGAACATTGGAGATGATGTTCTGACCAGCACCTCTTTCATTGTATGCAACTTCCCTTAATGTCTAAAGATATTCTGACCTGGCGGTGGCACTGCGCAAAGGGGTTCTCCAGCAGCTGATGACACACTGATTCTGCCTCTCTGCGTAGAGTGGGCTCTCCAGAAACTTCACATCTGTGGCCGAGCTCGGCGGCATCGCTGCAGTCCTGATGGACGGAGCAAGGAACTAAATTAGTAACTTAATATAAAACTAAAGGAATCAGAGAAACATCAATAGAGCAGTGTTGACAGCTAAGATCCCTCTACTATAAGAGATTTTCTTAAAATGTGGATCTAAACAAAAGGATTTTGTATACCTTGTAGAATAATACAAATTGGTGGAGGAAAAAGAATTAATGTTCTTTTAAATACAAAGACATTCAAAAAGGATTTAGCAAGTCACAGTGCCTCATTATGTTGGTCCGGAACTTTCCACGAGTTGCCAAAACTTGCAGCGTATGGAGACACGATTCCGGCCATCGTGGTGAAATCATCTATGTTTATAACAAAGGAAGGTTAGAGATCATGTCTGACTCACTAATAACAGAGAAGCAGAACACTGAGACACCTACCATCTGCGTTGTTGTTAAAGACGCCACAGAGTCCCCTGGTGGTTCCCAGGTGCTCAGAGGTTACCGTCACATACACTGTGTTGACCATGTCGAACTTCACCCTAACTCCCACTCCACTCTCCACAAACACAAAGTCCCCGAGCCAATGGACACTCACTCCTTGGGGCAATAAGAAAAAAACGGTATATAAAAGCCAAACCTGTCAGAACTTTTAAAACACATTATTCTTATTTTTTATAAACAGAGCAAACTAGACCCCATGTTAGAAAAAAGGGGATTTGTTTTGAGGGTCATTCCACTGATGTCAGAAATCCAGTTTGTGTGGTCTGTTTTTGTGTTTCCTTTTCTCCTCCACCAGGTGGTTCCCCGTTCTCATTGGGCCTCCCTGCACACCTGCAGCTCGTTGCCTCATTACCTGAGGACTCTTAAGCTGCTGACTGCCACTACCTCGATGCCAGGGTGTTGGCTGTTTGGTGTACTCTAGCCAAACTGATTTTTGAAAGAAAACCCAGTGAGAGGTCCTCCACAAAGATGTTAAGACTCTCCAGTGGCACACTGGGTAGCCACTGGAGAGTCTTACCTGGCAGCATGAAGGTCACGGGTTCGATTCCCGTCTCAGAGTTTTACTGCATGGAGTTTGCATCTTCTCCCTGAGCATGCATTGGTTCTCTCCACGATGATCTACCTCTACAGGTGTTCTAGGGAGGTTTTATAAGCACACAGATATGGAGGTGGAAACCATGATCGATTATTTACATTTTAGGACATATCAGAGCTTGATTAGGATTGTGAGAACAAAGAAAAGAGACTTAACATATGGATTTAAGTAAAACCAGCATCAAAGGTTATGCCAAGCTTAATGGTAGAGAATGATGAGGTCAGAGTGTTTGTTTTATGCCAGATATGCATTTTATCGCTTATGGCTCAACCAGTTCTAACATTCAGAACAATGCAACCATTACTGAAATACTCCAAAAACATTTACTTTAATCATAAACAAAAGTTATAAGAACTATGTCTTTCTCTGCTTAGAATTTCTCACCGTTTTGAAAAAGCGGCTCCTGTTTTGGAACAGGTATGCTGTTCAGTGTTATGTTTTTTTGATGAATAGAAACCAAATCCAGACCCAGCATCATCCTCAGGGCCTGGAAGCAAATTAGCAATAATGTACAGATGTTTTGTCAGGATTTACAGATGCTGGCAGGAAGCAGATCAGTGCGAGGATCGGTGTTAAGAGTTAGGGCTGGAAACATTACCTTACTACAGTCTCCTCTTTGGTCACAGACTGTACTGATGTAGACGGCCCAGGTGCCATCAGTAGAGGAAGCAAGAAGGTACGTACAGCTTCCCTGGAAGTGAAAGTGCTTCCTGTCAAAAGTGCGATAATGGGCTCCACCCCAGGACATGCATGTGGCGGAGCCTTGAGGGACCCTGGCAGTACCTAACAGGCCGCTCCGGACCAGAGGAGAGGACTGGGAGTCTGGAGGGGAGACGGAGAGGCAGTGCTTGTGAGACATCCTTCACGTGGAATGGTTTTCCAGCCAGAGGAAGCATCTAATAATACATTCTATCACACATTAAGGTGTTTTTAGACCTGGCAGCAGAGTATAGGTGCAAGTCAAACACGTTTGGTCCGAAGCGTTCCTCCAGCTTAGTCCCCAAAGGGTGCTGCAGCATTGCTCCATCGGCATGAGTGAGGCGTTATGAATGCCAGGAAATTCTTCACAGTTCCAGGTGGAATAGCACTGCCCACGTACCCCAACACCTAGAAGGAACAGAAAACAATAAACTTGCTGCACCAAGAAATGTCTTTGCTCAGCTGTTCTAACTTTACTTGGGATATACCACCTCATACTGAGTTACATTCAAAAATCCTGCTTATGCCTAAATGTAATAATTTTCCAATGGGATTAATAAAGTATTTTTAAATTGAGTTGAATTGAACATGACATTAAATCACACAGAAGGATGAAAATGTGTCTTTTGTTTACATTTTAATGCAAAACTTAGTAACTATTTTTTTGTGGACCTAAATGTGAAGGATTCTTTATCACTACAGTTTAAGTCTAATTGCAGTTCATTAAATTTTACTAGATTTTAAATATTTTTGACCAACATTTTTATAGATGCACAATCAACCCCTGGTTTCGTGCTCTTACCCTGAGAGCAATGAAGTCCTCCCCACCCCTCACAGCAGGTCCTTACGGTCTTATTAACTGCTCGGCTCTCCATCTCTGGGGGTCTAAAAAGGACAGAGAAATGTGAGAACTAAACTTTGAAACTATCCAAGTTGTCTTTGGGTTCATGTCTACGTCAAGAAATAATTAATTGTAACTAAGAAAGAAACAGTCAGTCTCTAAATGTGTTGGTAGTTTTGTGTTATTGGAGAGGAACCCAGGTACCCCTCATTACAAATGTTCACCGGTGTCGACTCTAATTTCATTTTTTGATTTTGCATTTCTGTCACTTTTAATACCTCAGATGATCAAACTAACTCCCATGTTAAACAAAGAACATTTCCAATTATCATAGCTACCTCACTTCGTTCTCTATTGGTGCTAGGTATTGCTTCAGCAACCTCCACTTCAGTAACATGGTGGCTTTTAGAGAATGTTTAACACCACAGCATCTCAGTTGTATTGAGGCCGAGATTTACTTAATAACATTGTTTGTTTGGCTGATTTCTTTTTCATTATCCCTTTTAAGCAATTCAGTTAACCCCTTGAGCCCCGCTGGCCCAGCTGACACCAGCTGATGTTTATCTATTTATAGAAATGGCCAAGACACAGTCACATGGTGTTTCATCCACACACCTTTCAATTAGGGCTTTACATTTTCTTAAACATGTTTCAAAATATTTTTTTTAACCAATTATTTTTCTTCTATAGATTAATCATAGGTTAATCAAATAAAATGAGATTTAAAATTCCACCTGACATGTCTGACTCAGCGGGAGTAAAAGCAATTTTAGCTCCATCCCCTAATTGCTGGCATCATTGGAAACTAGAGGCTCAGAACTTTCCAAGGAGGGGTCAGAGGTGATTATGTGACCATTTTAGGTGATGTAACCGGCATTACATAAGCTTACTCTGTTATTCTTATTTTTTATTCAGTTTGGTATTATTGGTGGATTTCAATGAAACAATGGCTAAATTTTAGGAGCAAAGGCTTTGCCTTATGCATAAGGTCTCCAATAATGTAAATCAGCATATTTGTCTGAGCAGATTCCCTTTTATGAGTGGAAAAATGCATTTTTGTACTTTTGGCACTGCCCACTAAAACCTTTGAGGAACATACATACTTCAACATATTCAGTCAAAATTAACTTGAGTTATAGTCAAGATGTGGAAAATAATTTGGCAAGGCTAATTAGGTTTCATTTTGTCTTTGTTTATGACCTATAAATCAGGCATGGCGATATTTAAAATAGTGGTTC
Source organism: Cyprinodon tularosa (assembly GCF_016077235.1). Lineage (NCBI taxonomy): Eukaryota > Metazoa > Chordata > Actinopteri > Cyprinodontiformes > Cyprinodontidae > Cyprinodon > Cyprinodon tularosa. The sequence goes on along the minus strand of NW_024039122.1, from coordinate 507,068 downwards.
CACCAGAAAATTATTACTCAATGCCTTTCTGTCATAAAAATTCAAACAACTGTGTTTCCAATTAATAGTTTGGGAGCTGTAATTTCTTTAATATGTTTGGGAGGTGTACTTGTTTTAATATATATTTTCAGGTGTAATTTGCTCCTAAGACCCTCAGGGCTTAAGGGGTTAATGTTGGACATCAGATCACTGCCATAATGAATAACTCTGTGGTGCCAAAGTCTACAGTCATAAACTGATAGAGGTCTCCCTTGGATTTTTCACCAACAGCAAAACTCAGAACTAACCAATAGCAGGTAGTTATCCAGCAGCAAAGCAAAAACAAAAATCACATAACCTACCACCATACAGGTGCTGGTCATAAAATTAGAATATCATGAAAAAGTAGATTGATTTCAGTAATTCCATTTAAAAAGTGAAACTTGTATATTATATTCATACATTACATACAAACTCATATATTTCAGATGTTTATTTTGTTTAATTTTGATGATTACAAATGACAACAAATGAAAATCTCAAATTCATCATATCAGAAAATTAGAATATTGTGAAAAGGTTCAAAATTGATGGCCCCTGGTGCCACACTCTAATCAGCTAATTAACTCAAACCACCTGCAAAAGCCTTTAAATGGTCTTTCAGTCTAGTTCTATAGGCTACACAATCATGGGGAAGACTGCTGACTTGACAGTTGTCCAAAAGACGACCATCGACACCTTGCACAAGGAGGGCAAGACACAAAAGGTCATCGCTAAAGAGGCTGGCTGTTCACAGAGCTCAGTGTCCAAGCACATTAATAGAGAGGCGAAGGGAAGGAAAAGATGTGGTCGAAAAAAGTGTACAAGCAAGAGAGATAACCGCACCCTGGAGAGGATTGTGAAACAAAACCCCTTCAAAAATGTGGGGGAGATTCACAAAGAGTGGACTGCAGCTGGAGTGAGTGCTTCAAGAACCACCACACACAGACGTATGAAAGACATGGGTTTCTGCTGTCGCATTCCTTGTGTCAAGCCACTCTTGAACCACAGACAGCGTCAGAAGCGTCTTGCCTGGGCTAAAGAGAAACAGGACTGGACTGCTGGTGAGTGGTCCAAAGTCATGTTCTCTGATGAAAGTAAATTTTGCATTTCCTTTGGAAATCAAGGTCCCAGAGTCTGGAGGAAAAGAAGAGAGGCACTTCATCCACGTTGCTTGAAGTCCAGTGTAAAGTTTCCACAGTCAGTGATGGTTTGGGGTGCCATGTCATCTGCTGGTGTTGGTCCATTGTGTTTTCTGAGGTCCAGGGTCAACGCAGCCACATACCAGGACGTTTTAGAGCACTTCATGCTTCCTGCAGCTGACCAACTTTTTGGAGATGCAGATTTCATTTTCCAACAGGACTTGGCACCTGCACACAGTGCCAAAGCTACCAGTACCTGGTTGAAGGACCATGGTATCCCTGTTCTTAATTGGCCAGCAAACTCTCCTGACCTTAACCCCATAGAAAATCTATGGGGTATTGTGAAGAAGAAGATGCAATACACCAGACCCAACAATTCAGAAGAGCTAAAAGCCACTATTAGAGCAACCTGGGCTATCATAACACCTGAGCAGTGCCACAGACTGATCGACTCCATGCCACGCCGCATTGCTGCAGTAATACAGGCCAAAGGGGGCCCAACTAAATACTGAGTGCTGTACATGCTCATACTTTTCATGTTCATACTTTTCAGTTGGCCAACATTTCTATAAATCCTTTGTTTTTATTGGTCTTCAGTAATATTCTAATTTTCTGATATGATGAATTTGAGATTTTCATTTGTTGTCATTTGTAATCATCAAAATTAAACAAAATAAACATCTGAAATATATGAGTTTGTATGTAATGTATGAATATAATATACAAGTTTCACTTTTTAAATGGAATTACTGAAATCAATCTACTTTTTCATGATATTCTAATTTTATGACCAGCACCTGTATTTTTCTCTCGATATGGGTCCTAATGTACACAGACTAGAAATATGCAGAGCTAACAAAAATGTTTGAACACAATTTTCATATGCAGTTAGAGGGAATGTTGCTACTAACAGGTGGAGGATTTTGTATTTGCCAGTTCCTTTAATCATGGATACTTTGAGACAGCAGAGTGGACTTTTTTTCAATATATTTTCCAACAGTTTGCAACAGCACTGCACACAAATAGAATGACTAAGATAGAGAAGATGCAGAGGAGAGAAAATATGAGCTTTTCTGTTTTTTTTATGAAATGAGAATAACAATTAAAGCTGTGCAAGGTTAGGAGATCAACTTTGCACCTTTTTTTACTTGCAAATGTTGAGTAGATTAGGACCTGACTGTTTAACTTGAGAATGTCTGTTTAACTATTTACTCCAGTTAAATAAACAGAGATTGATCGATTTCACTCAGTTGGCCTTTTGTTATATCTTTGCAAAGAGAGAACAATTTATCATACAGCCCTTATGGCATGGTTATCAGCCCTGTTCTGATCCCCTTACTTACAATATTGGAAAGTAGTCAGAGTCGAAACAAATTACAGACACTTTGGTTAAACATTAACATGTTATGAATAAACCTTGAAAAAGAATCTGGCTTGCAATGGAAATAAGTATGTCTTGTCTACAAACACCTCTCACTCAGGCATTGTGTGGATTGCAAGTGATACAAACTGAGTTAAAATCTTTTATCAGTGAGTAAACAGCATAAATCAATATATGAAATAAGAGAAATCTAAATTTTACAACCACACCATCTAGGCTGAAGTTATTTGAGATAAGTGAGGCCTTCAGAGCTTTAGGAGTCTGATGTTCTTTTGCGAGAATAGTTGATTAAAATTAAGTAGTTAATTTTGGAGTAATTCTGCTGGGTCCATAATTCCTGGTAGGGTTCACTGGAAATGACAAAGACAAATGGCTGTCCAAACCAAACATATAGCACATAATGGCAACGGCAGGGTATGGTAATCATCCTCTCAGTTCATGCTCATGCTCTCTTACTTGTCTTCAAGAAATAAGATTGATTATAAAATTGAAAATATTGTAATGTTTTTAAGGCTGTTGGTGTAAGACAAGGTATAAAGGATGATAAGTCAACAGATTTGGCTGGAAGTGGCAAAAATCAATCATCATTTATCAAAGGAGAAGCAGACGGAGCTAAAACAATGTTTTCTCCAAGCTGAAAGTGGATGTAGACTACGTCATTAAGCAATCTGCTTGAATTGTAACACGTTGCATACGCATGTCTACGCGTGGAAGCTCAACATTTCTCAAATATGAATTTCCTACATGACCATTGCTTCATCACACAAAATAATGGTGTATGAGTGATGTCTTCCCTGTGTCAAGGATACCCAGGAGGGCTATTAATAATCACACCAAAGTAGCAAGAATTACTGCAGATACAATCTCTCTGGTTCAGAAAAAGATGCCAATAAATAACGCCTTGTAGCTGTTTGTCAAACTCTTTAACTGCCTGGTCAACCAAATGGTTGACCATTTGCTCAGGGAAATGAAGGTTGGAAGTTGAAAAGGCAGTTAAAGGGTTAAGGTACAGGATGCCGACCGCACTTACCAGGGTAAATGGAAGGAGTCAGTTACTGTTAAATTGAGATTAAGCATTTTGCTTTGGTCAGTTAACTTTTTATGGGTTCCATATGTGTTTGATTTTTATAAAAATCTAAAAAGCCACCCATCTGTTTAGAAAAGAAGCAATTTACTGTCATTGTCACAATGGGGAGGAGGATTTGAAGACCCAAATTCAGAGACCAGGAGGCAGAGTTGAATCTTGAAGATTTAATGACGAACAGAGGCAGACAGTGGAGTATATAAGGGGAACTGAACAAAGGATGGGCTAATGAGCTGAATATGGAGCAGGTGAAAGTGGAACTAACTTGAAGAAGGAAGCCTGGGGGAAAGGAAACAATCACAAGGGGGCAACAGAGAGTAACTAAAGACTGCGTAAATACAATGGAAAATAAACCAAAGATCAACAAAACAGAACAACTGAAAACTAAAAACTACCAAATGGGGAGAACCATAACAGTCATGGAGCTGATCACCAGCCATTACTCCAAATAAAGCTTTAGTTTTCTTTATACGAGATGTACGCAATCATGTGACAAAATGAAACTTAAAAGATAAAGAAATTAACATATGCAACCATTTTAAAATTATAATTTCATAAACAATTGGGTTTTTGAAGAAACCATCCCCTTACTTGTATAAGAAACAGGATGCCTTTCGTCCGTGTTGTTTGTAATATTGTGCGATGCCATCATCTCCACCATGCTTGGTTCGCAGCCTGTCCACATCCAGTCTCCATCCCTGGGTGTTGTACTGATACACTTCAGAACAGCTGACTTCAAGCTGCAGACGTGGCGACAAAACCCACTCTACTTTCTCCTCCACCGTCTGTTCACACCAATGTCTGCAATGGGACATTTATGGTACATAAATAATGGCAGGTTGTTTAATTATAAAGTTTATCATTAAACCAAGGAGCTGGTATATTATGGAACATAAGAGGCATGTTTTCAAATATAGTAAAACTAAGAAAAATTTTGTTTTTTTTCTTGTTTTTTTTTTTTTTTTTTTATGTGATTTTACTAGTGTAGAAACTGAAAATCTTTGGCTTTATCAAATTGGTTCATTCATTTGGCTCTATTGTAAATCTATGTCAGATTTAAAGGCTAATGCACAGACAGAGCATAAAAGTATATGGCATCATGCATGCATAAGTTGCAAATAGAAAATTACTATAGAACTAAAGACTTGTAATTCAGTCTTGATGTAAAATCTTGAAATTATATATAATATGTAATTACCATAACAATGTAATCAATACACGTATATAACATCTACATCATCACTTCATCACTTTTTATTATTATCTAGTGACTATTAATAACAGGAAGGTGAGATGCAGCTACAGAGGAGCCGAGCGGGTGGTGATGTCATGAGTACGCTTCTATTCCAATCGACCCATGTTTATGCTGTGTGTGCTGTGTGTTCGTTCTCCCCGAGTCCATACACTCCCATGTTTTTGAGAATTGAGAATCGGCCTAGGATACGGTGACCAGATGTCCCCGTCCCCTAGCTAAAGCCGATCCGGGAAATGTTCCTGAATTTACCGTTCTATGAATGAGGGGGAAAAGGTTGCGTGTAGACTGTTATTAAAGTAGAACGAGCGTGTGAGCAGTTTAAGGGCATAAACAGTTGTTTGGAACAGTGTGAAACACTTTTAAGGAGAGGTCCGGTCATATTCAGAATTCAAATTTCTGAAAGTAGCCTACTTTACTTTACACACTGTTCAATAAATGATAAGTGTTTTTAGTTAGGAATAATTTACATTTGAATGTGCTTTACTGGAGTTTAACATACATGCAAGTGTGTTTATTTTGCTCTTGGGAGGTGGGGTCTTTAAATAAAAATTTGCATCATAGCCTGCAACACATGTTTCGGCATGGCGTGGTGCCGAGCAAACAAAGCAGCGGGTGTGTCACCGACCATGGATCCCAAGGGGAGAAAAAGGAAGATGCCTGATGAGAACAGAGGTTTCAAAGAAGAATGGACCGAATAATTTGCCGTCATTATCAATGTGGAAGGATTGCCTGCATTTTTGCTTTGTAATGAGAGGTTGTCAAAAAATAAAAAAGAATATGCGACATTTGCTCCAGGATGAACATTAAATTATGAATGCTTATTATATACGTTACTCAACAAAATTAAGGTAACACTTTGTAATTAGAGCATAGCATCAAGTTTATTAAACTTCTGGGATATTGATTTGGTCAGGTAAGTAGCAGAGGGGGTTGTTAATCAATTTCAGCTGCTTTGGTGTTAATGAAATTAGCAACAGGTGCATTAGCTGAGCAACAATGGGACGAGCATCAAAACAGGAATGGCTTTTAATGTTTTCTTCCGGAAAGATTTGTTTTTTTTTGTTTTTTTGGTCCAATATGGCTCTTTGAAAAGTTTGGGTTGCCGACCGCTGATTTATACCACTTAGGAAGTTGAGGCATTCACCAATTACAACAACTCTAAGGACAGAAATATCAAGTTCACTAGAAAGGATGTCAAGAACAACATGTTGCCCTTTGTGGACTGTGCTGTGGCAAAATTAAGGACAATGGTAGTCTTAATACTGAGGTTTACTGGAAACCTACACATATAGACCAATACTAGCATTTTGGCTTTTATTAACCACTGGACCATAAACTTTCTGTGATCAGAATTCTGAGTTACCAGCTAACAATATTCCTTCAGTTGCAGAGAAGAAACTAAAGGAACAAAAAGATGTTAGGAAATCACTTGAATCATCTGGTTATTCATACTGGGCGTTTTTTAAGCTGGCCAAAACAAATAGCAGGAAGAAAAACAGAGGAGAAAAGATAGGGATGCAAAAACATTGTAATTCCATATGTGTCAGGAATTTCTGAGAAACCCAGAATTTTCTCCAAACACAACATACTGGTGAATTATATACCCAACAAGACACTCCAAGAAAAAGATGTTCATCCTAAAGACAGAACACCCCAACCTAAGCTGTGCTTAGTTGTTTATGCAATCCTGTGCAGTAAGAACTGTATAGTCTCCTGTATTGGAGAACCAAACAACAGACACATGGCATAGCATAGGAGAGCCAATAACTCTGGATAAGATTCAGCTGTATACCTGAAGAACAAATGACTAACTATTGAAGACCAAAATGTTCCGACTTTGGTCAAAGAGGACAGATGGTTTGAAAGGGAGGTGAAGGAAGCTAGCTTTGTGAAAACAGAATCCCAATAGCCCATCAGTGAACAGAGGGGGAGGATTGCGGGTTCAACTTCCAAGCATTTACAATTCATTCTTGGAACTCGTTCCAAAGAAATTACATAAGACCTCCCATCATAATTCAAAAGGGCAAATTACATAGCCCATACACAACAAAAGACTACAGCAATTCAGAAGACAATGGCGTGGCTATTGGACTTGCATCTAACTTATTAATGTGTGCTGGAGGATGGACCTCCATGCTGCTCAAATACAGCAACTATGCAACTAGAATTTGCTCTGGTTGAACCCAAAAGAATCCTGGATAGGTGTTGAAAAAGCTTCTGTCAAGGTTTGGTTGAGGTTTTGAGGACCCAAATGCAGAGACAAGGAGGCACAGGTGAATTTTTGAGGATTTAATTGAATAACTGAGGCAAAAATCTAAAAACCAAACAACAAAATACATGGAACCAAAAAACAGACAACTTCATGGGATTAAACTCCTGTTGGGAGCCAAGAAAAGATGAGGAACCAGCACTGAGGAACTGCACAGGGAGAGTATATATGGGAGACTGAACAAAGACAGGACTAATTAGCTGATTGGGAGCAGGTGTGAACAGAGGCTTCTAGAAGGATGCTAGGGAAAAGGAGACCAACACAAGAGGGCAACAGAGGGCAACCAAGGTAAACCTAAGGACTCAAATATGTCCAGAAATCACCACAAAATAAGATTTAAACCAATAAAATTATAAAAACAAAGAAAAACATGGATCAAAGTGAAACTAAATACGGTACTCAAAAGAAAACTTAACAAAACCAAGACCGTGATAGCTTCAAAAAACTAAGCAAAAGTCCAGTTAGCTTCCAGTGTAAGTCTGTTTTATGGTTGCAATGACCTGGATGGTTGAGAATTTACACAGTTATAATCCCATATAAATCTTTAAAACAAAAGTTGCAAAGTTTATTGACAATAGTTTGTTCTGTAGGAAAATGTTTACATTGGAATATGTTTTTTATTTATTTATTTATTTATTTATTTATTTATTTATTTATTTATTTATTTATTTATTTATTTATTTATTATGTCATTTATAGTTTCTATATCAAAACTCACATGCTGACATAGAAAAGAAAAAGATGTAGTTTGAAGAAGAAAAAAAAAAAAAAAGTTATAATACACAACTTCTCTTAAAACAGGGGTTCCCAAAGTGGGGCTCAGGACTTCCCGGGAGGTCATGAGACACCAAGTGACACCAAGTTTTCACACCGATCACATCATTGTGATGTGATCGGTGAGGTACACAAACAAACAACATATATTGGGAATTAAATAAATGTCGATGTCCCATGAAAAAAAAAAAATTAACACTAAAAGGGTCGATGTAACAATGACCTTTTTGTTAGCTGTTAGCAATATTATTAAATTATAAAATATTAAATAATTAGATAATTATCAATTATAAAACTTAAATAATTAGATGTCTGAATGAATGAATAAAAACAAACATAAAAAATGCTGAATTAAATAAATGATTAACTAAATAGGCTACTTAAGCATCTAAAAAGATTTGTATCTTATTTTAAAACTGGATATAAATACTTCCCCTTACATGTAAAGTAAATATAGAGTGAAGTTATTAAGTGAATATGTATTGTTAGGGGGAGGCCAGCCTTTTTCATTGTTATATTTTTGAGTCACACCCTAAAATATTTGGGAACTACTGTCGTAAAAACTAAAGCCTAAACCACTAAGCACCAATCAACCATGGATATAGATGCATCTGACAACACAAAGCAGAAAATATGAAATAATAATAAAGAAAAAACATAATCTTATCAATGATACAGAGCTGTGTTTTTTACTTATAATAGAATACTTTATTCTTAAAAGTAAAAATTTACGATCCCTTTGTGGTTTTCGAAGACAGATTTTTCATTAGATTTATTACGTAAATAAAAATTTAATTTTTTTAGCTCCGACTTTAGGTTCTGACTTTAAAAGCCTCCGTCTCTCTCTGATTAAAAATGCTATCCCTTTGATGACATCATGAATTACTATTTTAAATCTAGCTATCTTCTGTTGCATTTACTTTGAGCTGAGGTAAAATCAGGTGAAAAATGGAGCATTTGTTGTAACTTTACTAATGTTTCGTAGAACTCACCCAGCTCCAACCACAGGCTGTAAACCCAACAGGATCAGAAGACCTAGTTTCATAATTCTCTCCATAATCTTTGTCTTTACAGCTTCTGAAAAACATGAGTGTTTGAATATTCTATTATTACATTCTTAAGTTTAATAAAATTCACAACTATATTTCTTACTCCAACATAGAATAAAAAAACAGGTCGGAGGTTCAAGGGAAAAAGCTTTTCACACAGGTCTACAGCCTCACGAACATCTGTCAGTCAATATTTCACTTGTGTGATCAAATATAGAAGTATACATTAAATCAAACTTGGGTTAGTTATTTTTAATCCTGCCTTCATTTATTAAAAAGACACACTTACCTTCAAAATCATGAGATGATAGTTAAAGTTTCACCTTTAATAAGTGGTTCTATCAACTTATTTCCCTAAGAGAAGTGAGAGATACTGTTAGAGGTGGCGGAGCTGAAGTTGTTGGGGGGTTTAAGTTTGGGGGTAATAGACGGGACAAACAATGGCACTTTAGCCTGCTGCCATTGGATGTAAGGGTCAGTGTAACAGCTGCAGACACAGGTATTGGACACTGAACCTGTGACCTACAGTAAACGCATCTGAATTATCTCCAACCAGCGTTATGTGACGCCGATGTTGGTGTGGCAGCGCAGCCTCGGCTCTGGGACAAAGGGATATTTGTTTGAGCTTAATCCTCTGAGGGAAAGCGTTTTCGGGAAGGATGATGATGACATGAATTTAGTCAAGCATGTCCAGAGACATGAGATCTAAAAACCCTCTAAAGTCACCCGATATCCTAAGTAGGACCTCCTGATGGGAGACAAAGGAGGCTCAAACACAGCTGTGACCACAGTAATGAAAGAAAAGAGAAACTGCAGTAATCTTGTTACTGGTAGTTTTCTTTAGAGGCTCAGTTGGCCAAGGAATTGTGTACAGATTGACCAATTGACTCCTACATGTAACAGACAGTATATTGATGGAGATATTGTAACAAGCTGAGTCAGTGTGTGGTCTTCATCATCATTTCTGGGAAGATTTGTGATTGGAGTTGCCGTTATGAGGATGAGGATGTTTTTAGCACATGCTGCTAAGGTTGACATTAGCTACGCTAATTAAAAGCATATATATTCGTTTAGAGCTTCAGTACCTTACAAAACATCACTTCAACGTTTCACATTTTGCCACTGAAGTGTATATTCTATTGGGATTTTATCTAATAAAATACAGAGCATTTCCATTCTCACGGAATACCATTTATCCATTTGATTAAGGCCCGCATTAAACCCGATAAAAATGATTATGTCGATTATCTTTAAAGGAAAAGTCCGGTCAGAAAGGAATAATCAATGGATCATTATCTATACCTAAAACTAATACGTTCGTGGTGATTTGATAGATTTAGCATTAATAAATAAAAAAAAGCAGTAGGATTTTGTAATACATTGGGTAAAAGTGAAAAAAAAATTTGTTCTTTCAGCTTTCCGATTCCTGATCCTCCACGGACGGGTTTGTCGTTGTCAACTTGAAGAGGGAGGATTTGCCATCGAACTTCTGGCGAGAGAAAAAACCCGTATTATGTAGCCAACATTTGGAAGAAGAATGTTTTCAAGATGACTTGGAAAATAGCGCGTTGTGACAAACACCAGATACAGCACTGGGACTTGATCAACAGCCGATACCGCACCGTGACGTCACAAACCAGTAGATGGCAGTAGTGTTCTTTGACAAACATGGATGCCTCCAGTAAAGCACATTTAAATGAAAATTACTCTTAATCAATAAGACTAATCATTTATTGAATGGTAATTTAATGATTTCATATTTAAATTACTTTCAGAAGTTTGAATTCTGAATATGAGCGGACTTCTGCTTTAAAGTTATGTCTCAGCGGGTGACAAACTACAGCTAACGAAGACCTGAACACAACATCAACAGAGCAAATAAGCCTTTATAATTCCTTTTTTTTTCAATTATACCAAGTAAAATAATTAGGACCAAAAATAAAAATGAATTCACGACTTTTAAACCAAAATCAACTACGGTAAATGTTGGTCAAAATCAAATCTACTGCCACTTTTTAGCACTCTAAGCATTGGATAAAAACCCTATGCACCCAATAACCTAAAGATGTTCCCTGACTTGTTATTAATTGTTGTGTTAAAAAAGCTGGAAAAAAGTTTTCCAAGTCCAGATTTATCTGGACTTGTTAAGGAACATTATGGAACTAATACCAAGCCAAGATGATGATAAAAACTAGAAACCTAGAGTGTTGTTTCTCTGACTGTGACTAACTGGGAGCTGGCTCAGAGCTCGTCTGCCTGGCTGTTTACAGTTGCCTTTTTTTTTATCTATGCTTCTTTTTCTATGTCTGCTTCTGTCTCCTTGAACCCCAGTCGGCCTCAGCAGATGGCCGCTCACACTGAGCCTGGTTCTGCTGGAGGTTTCTTCCTGTTCAAAGGGAGTTTTTCCTCTCCACTGTCGCTACAAGCATGCTTAGTGTGAGGGATTGCTGATGAGTCAATGAGTTGATGCAATCAACTGGTTTCATTATTCTCTCCATAATGTTTGTCTCTACAGCTTCTGTAAGACAACAGGCTGTTTTCATATTTTATTATTAAAATATGCTGATGAAGGTTCTCAGTCATCCAGGTCATAGTCATCCCGTAAAAATTCAAAAAATATCCACTGGACTTGGTTTTCAAGATTTGAAGACGTTTCGCCACCTCTCCAGGAAGCTTTCTCAATTCAAATGTTTATTATTAAAATCTTAAGTATAATAAAATTCACAACTATATTTATTCCTCCAACATATAATAAAAAAAACAGCTCGGAGGTTCAAGGGAAAAAGCTATTTACACACATCTACAGCCTCATGAACATCTGTTGGAAGTCAATATTTCACTTGTGTAATTAAATATAGAAGTATACATAAATCGAACTTGGGTTAATATTAATTCTGATTTAATTATTTTATTAAAAGACAAACTTACCTTCAAAATCATGAAATAATAGTTAAAGTTTCATCTTTAAAAGTGGTCCTATCCAGGCATGGATGGATGGATGGATGGATGGATGGATGGATGGATGGATGGATGGATGGATGGATGGATGGATGGATGGATGGATGGATGGATGGATGGATGGATGGATGGATGGATGGATGGATGGATGGATGGATGGATCGTTTCCCCTTTAAGCTCCACAGGGGCGGATTTAGGAAATTTGGGTCCCTAGGCAAAGAGATGCAGCGGGACTTCTGAACTGAGAAGACAACACATAAAATAGACCCACTATACAGATAGAGGGGGGTGAAACACACTTAAGATTATATATAATATTTTTATATATGTTATATATATATATATATATATATATATATATATATATATATATATATATATATATATATATATATATATATATATATATATATATATATATATATATATATATATATATATATATATATATATACTTATGGCATTTTATTGAAAGTAATTTTATCAAAAATATATTTAATGTGCAAAAATAAGCAATTATTGTATTGACCATACATGTAAATAGAGCTTTGTGGGCAACTGCCTAGTATTGCCGAATGGTAAACCCCCCCAGAAGTTGCATTAGTGATTATCCTTCTTCACAAGCAGCAAAATCTAATTTACAGATTTGTCTCACGTATCGTTGACAGCCAAAGTCTATGTATTGAAAGTTATATTTCAATCATTTTTACTCTTTTATTTCTGCTTTAATTCTTGTAGGTTTATTCTATTTCAATTTTAAGTGCATCTCACCTGTGAGTCTGACTCTGCATCTGTCTCTGAGTCCTTGCTGATTACAAAAAGATATGTTGAGATTAAATATAGTTGTAAACTTGATTGTAAACGTGGAGCAATGTCTTATTACATGTTAAATATTCCATTAAATTGAATGTCATCCCTTTGTTTGGTTGAGTAGCAATTTGTTTAAACATGCAATTAAGTCAATTAAGCCTGTTAAATGGGTTAGTTAGTAAAGAAGGTAACACTTATGCCCTACAATCTGGTTTCTTATTGCATGATGTCCCTAAATGCACGCAAGTATAATAATTTATTCAAATAATTCAAATCTGATGAAGAATGCAGCTGGAGAAAAAAATGTACTGGCTATTGTTTAACTGTTCCTTTATCATATCTGCTGATAAAAAGCTTTAATGGTTAACCTAAATGTGTTTCTTTTCTTTTAAATGAAGGCTAATAAAAAGAAAAGAAGGGCAAAGGTTTGTTCTTGTTATGTTGAAACAACTTGTAAAATATTGTTTAGATATAGACAGAAGCAATGCACAACAGAGGATTTGTATCACCTTTTGACTTTAATCTCAGAATCCTGACTGAATTCTGACAATAAAAAGTCAGAATTCAGTCAGGATTCTGAGATTAAAGTCAGAATTCAGTCAGGATTCTGAGATTAAAGTCAGAATTCAGTCAGGATTCTGAGATTAAAGTCAGAATTCAGTCAGGATTCTGAGATTAAAGTCAGAATTCTGACTTTTTTCTCAGAATTCTGACTTTAATCTCAGAATTCTGACTGAATTCTGACAATAAAAAAGTCAGAATTCTGAAAAAACGTCAGAATTCTGAGATTAAAGTCAGAATTCTGAGAAAAAAGTCAGAATTCTGAGATTAAAGTCAGAATTCTGAGAAAAAAGTCAGAATTCTGACTTCTTTCCCATACTAAACTGAAATAAAATGTAAAAATCAGTTAACTTTTTTTTTCAACTGGCCCGTAGTCCAGGCAGCTGTTTTATTTAATATATATTAGTATAACAGACCAACATGGGGACAGCTGTGTTTCAGGATTGATCTGGCCTTCCTTCATTCGGACCATGTTCCATCTAATCTGCTTTACTTTAATGCAAAGTTTTTCACCAACGCCACACTGCTCACTGTTAATTTTCTTTCACCTTTCAAATTACTTTTCATAATCATTTATTTATCAGTTCATTTATATCAAATATTTGCTTCCTGTATTGCTAAAATATTTTTTCATTAACATGCTTTTTTCAGTATTTATTTCAACTGTTTTTATTTACTTCCATTTCTTTCTTATTTCTACTTTGACCTTATTAGTTCCATTGCTGCTGAAAGAAGGCAGCTGTTTTGCTTTCTGGACGCCCAGTGATTATGTCGTAACATTTGCTGCAAGCCAAACTGTCTCTGTCCCTGATTGGTAGAACATAAGATTCACAGTAAGCAGATAAGCATTATTTCTTTATTGTACAATAGACCTTCCTGCAGCTGCTGAACTGGGACCACTGGACCTACCTGTCTTAAAGCATTGAAGGAGCAACAGCAGGTACTTTTAGACATTTATATGATATTTTTTAGAAAGGCTGCACTTGTTCCTGGGTATGGCTTTGTCACATTAATGTTGTAGTAAGCAGTGCTGTTATTAGTGTAGTCTGGGTCGGGTAAAGATGCAGCCTGGAGGTGAGGGTTCTGACATTTTATGTTGATAAGAGCCCTCACTAAACAATTCTGTGAAAAAGAAAATAAAAACAAATGTCCCATAAGTTTCAAGCGGCATCATTTTGTTAAATGTTATGTATTTACAGCTTATTCTGGGCTTAAAACTAGCATATAACTGGTATATTTTCAGGTATGAGTTTGTTGGCCAAGTTTATGAATACAAATGAAAGGATTTTGACTTCTGTTTCTATCTCTTGCAGATATATTTTCTTGCATAAATTTTATTTTATAAGTTTAAAACAACAACTCAGTATCTAAAACCAACAGCCTTTATTAGTACAGCAGAGTGTTTAAACCTTTTTTCTTTTTTTTAAACTTATTGGCTTTAAAGACAGGCTGTATTTACATTCCTCACGTCTTTCTGTATGCAGCAGGTAAACACCATCTTCTTCTACGCCTCTAGCCCTCCGTTTATTTGTTTTATAGCTGCCACAAGCACAAAAACTATTAATCATCATTGTTTACTATGCACAGCCGTTTGAAAGCTTGGCTTCTACTGTATCTTCTTTTTATTGATTGATTGACTGACTTTATTGGTCTCACAGTGGATAAATTTACATGTTAATCAGCTCAAATGTTCAAAGGAGAAGAATAATGTGCCAAAGGAAGAAAAAGGTGCATGGGGTATATACAGTGCATCCACATATGAAGGCTTTTTAAAAAAAAATTTATTGCATTTCCACTGGTTTATGTTGATTGTTGCCTTGCTATTTTCTGGGGGAATGCAGCATCAATGTCTACAGCTTCTATGCCCCTGCTCCAAGTGTGAACAGCCCAGTATGACAACCTAATGCATAAGTATAACTCAGGCTTCAGGAATCAGGTGAAGGAAAGATGAGTTGAAGGATAAAGAACTGCTTGATAATGTGAACTGTGTCAAAAAGCATGAGTAATGGATATGGTTCTATACTGCAAGAAGAAAGGCACATTTTGCAGACTCCTGCGCAGCTTTTTAACTTTTCACAATCAACCAAAATGTCTGGAACATGCATAACTCTGATAAATTCTCTCAGCTAGCTGTGCTAAGCCTGCTCCTTGCTTGCTTAAATTGACCTTTGCAGCTGGCTGTCTGTGTGATCATGACCTATATAATGAACCAGACTACCATCCAATCAAAGTATTCCTGACAAATACTGTAGAATAAAAGCAACCAATTACAACCAGCAGATCAAAATACCAAACCTAGAGCAGCAGAAATTACGAAACCAAACGGTTGGATTTGATAAAAAGACAAATTGATATTTATTTTAGCCTAAGAATATTTAATCCACTGGCTAAAGTTCATTTTAGGTCATATACTTGTGCTTTGATTTAGCTACAGGTGTGGATTATTTTTTGTGTGTGTGTCATTTCATGTCTTCAAGCAGCTGTGAGGTGATGCAAAACTTTAACTTCCTTAAAAGAAACGCCATCTAATCCGGATCACATATTCTTTTATTTTGCTGTACATGTTTGGATACAAACAGAGGAGAAGTAACATAGACCCTTCTTGACTTCTGCTCTATCATGTTTTCTTTTGTTTATTCAAATATGATGTTTTGTTTAGTTGTTTGTTGTCATACTCATATTTGAGAGCCAGCATAAGGCATTGTAAAACTGTTTTTGGACTGAAATGCTAAAAAACTAGATCAAAGGTCACTGTTTAAACATGTTGAACATTACAGTACTTTTTTTTTTTTTTTTTTTTACAGTTCCCTCTGCAGGCTCAGATATGATGACTGTGATAACTACCTTTTTATTACCTCATTTCACTCCCAGATAAACCTGTTGTCCTTGTTATTTTCCTCCTGGAAAGCTCACAATAATCTTGAGTGGAAGTGCATGCATAAGACCACTCTGCCATTTTTTGTGGAAGTACTTTTAAAGATATTTCTGCAGAAAATTCATTGTACATTTCATATTTACTATTGTTGTAATTAAATAATCATTTAACCAAATACTTGAACAGGTATTTTAAACACAAAAATATTCTGTAAATGTAAACTAAAGATATTTAAAAATCTGCAATATGTGTTTATCATGAGTTAACTGTGGACACATAGTTTATATTTATATTAGGATGCATTTAACATACTTGGAAATGTGCTTATCAAAGGTATATAAATGCTTTTATGTTAGCGTGTCTTGAGACTAAATAAGAAAAATACAACATGCCCTACCTTGAGATCTAAGGTAGAACATTAAGACTCATGCATATAATACAGGTTTGTTTATCAGCCATCCAAGGCAAGGAAAGTATATTTGTATAGCACAATTCAGCACCAGGACAATTCAAATTGCTTTACATGAATTAAACAATAAAATATAATAAAAGTAGAAGCAGAAAAAAAGGAAATGTAGCGTTTAGTTAACAGAGGATTGGGATGGCAGTGATTTTTTTTCCTTTTTTATTACTGTGGCTGATATGTGTTTGTGTTCGTTCCGAGATAAAAGAAAGTAGACATAAGTTATAAAACTAGATAAAGGTAATAAGAAAGATGTGATAATTCAGATGTGAAATGAAGAGGAATGAAAGAAAGATTCAGTACAATAGGCTTTAAGGTTTTAGGGGGGAATTATTTAAATTAAAGGCAAAGATATAACACCTATTATTGTAATTGTTAGGTATTTGTGGTTAGGATTTCAACTTCAAATAAATTACTAAACGTAACATTAATGCAGTGAATCATATTTTTTAATTGTGTTTCAGCAATGAAGGTTCTCCTTATGCTGCAACTGTTCTATTTGGCTGGCTGCAGTACTTCCAGAAGCAGAGAGTATGCTCATCACGGTGCAGCCATGTTTGCAGACCTCACTGTGCAGGAGATGAAAGCTGTCCGATCCTACCTGCATGGTATTCCGGATATGAAACTAACAGATGCCCGAAGCAAAACTCTGAAGAGGAACAGTGTCCTGCTCATGGAACTCCACCTACCTAAAAAGCATGAGGCCCTCAGAGCACTGGACCGTGGTCAGGCCAAACCCCCTCGTCAAGCTCGTGTGATCATCCTGTTTGGGGACCAGGCCAAGCCAAATGTCACCGAGTTTATTGTGGGTCCGCTCCCATCCCCAAGATCTCACCAAGTCAGGACAATCAAGGGGCACAAAACAGTTCAGTTTGAGTCCAGGCCGATAACCATTGTAGAGTACGACCATATTGAAAACCTCCTAAAGAAGATTGCAGTTCAAGCTCATAAGCTTATTTTTGAGACCACAGGAGGCTTTTCCTATGTAAACTGTTCCAACCGATGTCTGACGTTCTCAGACATTGCTCCCCGTGGGCTTGCTCCAGGTGAAAGGAGGACGTGGATCATGTTGCAGAAGTTTGTAGAAGGTTATTTCATTCATCCGATTGGATTTGAAGTACTGATCAACCATAAGGATCTAGATCCAGACAAGTGGACTGTTGAGAAAGTCTGGTACAATAACATGTATTTTGATAGCGTTGGGAAGCTGGTAGAAAAGTATGAATCAGGAGAAGTGGAGAAGTTGAGACTGCCTGATCACAACGACGAAGACTTTTACTCCACCTACATACCCCGAGGTCACAGTAACACACCGACTAATATCCATGGGCCAAAGCTTGTTGAGCCCCAGGGACATCGCTACTTCATTGATAAGAACTTTGTTGAGTATGCTGGATGGTCCTTTGCATACCGAGTCCGTTCTTCTGCTGGCCTTCAAGTCTTTGACTTGCGCTTCAATGGACAAAGAATAGCTTATGAAATCAGTCTCCAGGAAGCTATTGCCTTTTATGCTGGAGATACTCCTGCTGCCATGCAAACAAAGTACATTGATGCAGGCTGGGCTATGGGCTCCTCAACATATGAACTCGCCCCTGGAATTGACTGCCCAGAAATTGCTACATTCATTGACCTTTACCACTACTTTGACACAGACAAACCTCTGCACCACAAAAAAGCTTTGTGTATTTTCGAGATGACAACGGCTTTGCCCCTAAGGAGGCATTTTGATTCTGACTTTCAAGGAGGCTACAACTTCTATGGAGGTCTGGAGAACACTGTACTGGTGTTGCGGACAACCTCAACAGTTTACAATTACGATTACATCTGGGACTTCCTGTTTTACACAAATGGAGTGGTGGAGGTAAAAGTCAGTGCTACAGGCTACATCCACGCTACTTTCTTCACACCTAATGGGCTTAACTACGGCACAAAGGTATACAACCATGTGCTGGGCAACTTGCACACTCATCTCGTCCATTACAAGGTAGACCTGGATATTGTAGGTGAGTATTATGTCACACTCACCAACTTCTCTGGTCAAAATTTACAACTTCCTCTAAATTTGCAAAATCAGACAAAAAACAGACGAGAGAGCCATGTGTCTAAAATTCATTATAGTAATCTTGAGATTGGACCCAGTTCAGTCCATAAAAAAGCAACAAAACAAAAACAACAACAAAAAAACTTTTCTAGTAAGCAAAATATGCCTCAAATCCAATGTATCATACATCACACCTTAAAACAGGTGCAAAAGTGCTTATACCCACGAGATCTTCAAAGAAGGTGCAAAGTGTTTTGTATTTGCAATTCAGCAAACAGAGTGGGCCAACCTTTTTATGCGTGTTTACCTTTATCAATATGCAGATTATAATTTAAAGATGAAAGTGTGATGATTCAATAGTGGACAATATGTATATGTAAACATTTACCAGATGCAAGTAAGTTTCCAAACCCAAAAACTTAAATGTAGCCATAGTTTTAAGCATTCTATTTTTAGAACTATGGAAAGTAATAAAAGTCTGTGCTCATTTTAACTTAACAACAGTTAAAAAATAATATTAATAAAGGAAAAACATCTATGAAGGTAGGCCCAAAGTAATGCAACAAACACTCTATACAATTAAGACAAAGCAATAACATTTCTCACCCAATTCAGCAAAGCACTGTTATGTTTTATATGTTTGCACCTGTTTTATGGTATAAAATTTTTTATATTTAGTTTCAATTATATTCATTATATTCTTTAGTATATACATTAGTGCCACATAAACTTCAATTAACATTATAGTCATTTTTTAAAATCACTATTACTTCTAACTACGTGGCTTAGAACCTCATCTTTCTTTGATGGCTACTCTCAAACAGCCAGCAGAACCCAAAATCAGCTTTTTTAAACAGGGCAGAGCCAACCCCTTTAGTATTTTTTTACCATTTGGCCAGAAATCACCGTGGATTACCCACAACACACTCACTTATTGCATGTACTAGAAAAAAATATACACATGCAGTTCAGTGCCTCCTTTTAGCCATTTTTTTATTTTTTTTTAAATCACAAAAAATGAAAATCAAATTTGGTGGTTAAAATCTTTCAAGAGGTTTTGCTAATCATTGTAGAACAATTATGTCAAATTGTTTGTTGTTTTTTTTACAGCAAAACTCCTTCTTTTAAGTTGGGTTTAAGCTAAAAAAGTATGGTTAGGAAGATTAAAGTTCTAGGTTTCCGAGGAAAAGATTTATAGCTATAAATTAAGCTCAAACTATGACTTTCATCATAGGCTGGACAAAGCTGTTGTTTAACAGTAAAGGATTCGCCGCACTGATAAAGTGAAAGTTTTTTTCTCATTCAAAGCTATATATGGGATTGCTTTTACTGTTATCTTTTAATCCAATGAAATCGTAAGACATTTTGTCTTTGATGACTTGTCCTTACAGATAAAATGCACCTAACCCGTCTTTTAACCAAATATGTAGAAGTTATAATTATTGTATGCAATACTCCTCAGGCACCATAATATGCCAAGATATTGAATGCTTTGCTTAGGCGGCCATAAAATGCAATGTGTGCGTTATATCTGGCTCTTATAGTATATTAGCTTAACTAAGGAATTGGGAAAACTTTGTGCTGTAAAGAAAACAGTATCCTTTCACAGACATCTTTCCTGAATATATATATATATTTTTTTTTTTTTGTGAAACAGATCGAAGGAACAGCTTTGAAACAATAGACCTGAAATATGTGAACTTCACCAATCCCTGGAGCCCCGAGAATTTCATCATCCAGTCTAAACTCCACAGGACAGAACGCAAGACAGAGCGATCAGCAGCATTCCGCTTTGGCAAAAAGTTCCCTCGCTATGTTCACTTTTACAACTCCAATGAGAAAAACAAATGGGGACACAATAAGGGTTACCGTATTCAGTTTAACTCACATGCAAACAGTGTCCTTCCCAGGGGCTGGAAAGAGGAAGTTGGCATCAGCTGGTCAAGGTAAACTGAAATCTTTGTCATTTAATATATAAGTGTCATGTTGAACCATACAAACCAAGTGAGGCATGTCTTTATGCCTATATTACTACTGAACAAGTTGGAAACTGCTTGGTTTTCTACTTCCTCATGTATGTAGAGCTGTTATCTTGTAGTTTGTGCTGTAAACCCTCTCCTGGATTTGGCCAGAAGAGTAGGTACAAGTCAAAAAGCTGCACTGAGTTTAAAAGCTGCAAACACAATCCTTTGTGCATCTCAATTTCTGCAGAGAACGAATGCGCATCATTGTAACTCAGCCTCAAAGTAGCCCTGAAGTACTGAATGCCTCCCCTCTCATTCACATGGACTCCTTCATTAGTGCTTCCTGCATTATGTCACAAATAGGAGCTTTTCTAGTCAGTGTAATAATTCATACTGACTCTGTTGCATTGCAATATGATGCAGAGCTTCCCTTTGTCCTTCAGAAAAACAGATAAAATCTAGTTTTGATAGATAACTCAGCAAAATGTCTCGAAATCTTAAAAACAAATGAGCTAGAGACTTCTTACTGCTCTTGGTTAGCAACTAGGGCCACTGGTTGCTCAGGATGGAACCCTTGGCCGACTCTGAACAGGTGAGCCGGCCTTTTAGTGCACAGAGCTACAGTTTAAGTGTTCATTTTTGGCCACTGGATACAAAAAAAAAAACAGCATTCAAGGTTCCTAATTAGTGCAAAATGCAATTCCATCAGCTTTTTCCAATGTGCATTTAAAGTATTGCAATAGAAATGATGGATGAAAATGGGAAACTTTGAAAAAGCTTGAAGAAAAGTTTTTAGTGGTTTTTTTGCTTTTGCAAAAAAAGGCTTAAAACGCATAAGTATCTAGAATAACTGTTTTTAAAATCAGCTCTTATGTAGCAAACTTTTACCTCACATGACTAACCGGCTCTTTCGACTGTCTGGATCCTGCTGGATGATACTAATATGTGCAAAAACATGGCTGGAAGCAACATCGCCATCACTAGCTGACACGTAACATCAGAACAACTTCTCCGATAGCGACACATTCATTCAAACTTTCCTCCTCCTTTATTGATTATTGATCCTGTTCATTACAGCCATGAATGGTGAATGTAATTTAATGTTGACGAGAATGTATGACGACCCAGTTAATGGGCTTCAAACCAAATAGTTAAACAGAAAATAAGCAGTTCTGTTTTTTGAACTTTTAAAAAATTGCTTAAAATTTGGACTTGAGTTGGAAGGAAACGCGGGTACAGTCTTTTAACAAAAAGATAAAATTGTCACCAATTGAGGTACCCTTTGTCCAGTAGTTGACCAAGAAGAGGAAGGACAACTGTGCAGGTTTACATACCTTTGACATCCCCAGGAAATCTAGCTGTGAGGAAAATCTTCATGCCAAAGGGTTTTAAAGTGTCCATACTGGGATTCAGAACTCTTTATCAGTTTCTTTTTACTCTACTAGCAATTGAGTTCCTAATCCATCGGATGTTTCTCTCGCATTTTATTCTAAATGGTTCATTCTGTAATAAGGATGTAATGAAATACATTTTCAAACCATTTCTTTTGAAACCTTGGTTTACTTTGGAAACAGTAAGCTGCTGTTCCCTGGTTCTTATTCTCTTTACATTTGGCATCATCTCCCTGCAGATATCCTCTGGCTGTGACACGTCACAGGGACAGTGAAGCTACCAGCAGCACTATGTTCACTCAGAATGACCCGTGGGAACCTGCAGTGTCCTTTGAGGACTACATCCGCAACAATGAAAACATAGTCAATGAGGTACAGCATGAACATTTAGTTACGCTTCAACACTACCATGGTTCTGTGCTGCTTTTAAGACCTTGGAGACGGGTATCATTTAACACCAACTAGATATTCAATGTAGGACATTAGAGTATCTTTTTTTACCTCCTTAAATGGTTCACGAACCAAATTTAGAAGCTTAACAAGTGTTTCTCATTTTTTATTTGTTAAATCAGATTGAAAATGACAGTTTTAGGTCAGTAAAGATTATCCAAAATGTTCATATCATTATTTGGTCAACCACTTATTTATATTTAAATAGATAGATATAGATATAATACTGTATAAGATTCATATAAGTCTTGGCGGTTATTTGGCTAGTTTCTGCTGTAACTCAATCAGGCTTTCATACCGCCTTATACTATACCACCTGCTCATGCTGTATGTCTAACAACCAGGTGGGACTCAGCACCGCAGTGAGGTGGCGCTACTCTGACTTGTCTATCTGGAAGCCAAACTGTCATGATGTTACAAAGTTCTGACACAAAAAATGCAGATAACCGAACAGAGAGACCAGGGAAAAAGGTTTAACGGGTTTTATTGAAGAAGTAAAACAGAGGGAGAAGTGTTGCTATGAACACTGCTCAACCGGAACTTTAAAGTCAGGGGAAGACACAGTGGTTAGTTCAGGCTCAGTAGGGAATTTGACTCGTGAAACTTGAAGAGGATTTGGTTGCCGACTCACGTTTCCAGTGAAGTTGTTGTATCCTTGATTCCTGTCTGTGTGCCGTGGTTCCAGTGTTTGTCAGATTCAGTGGAGGGAGGAGCAGGTTTTACCCAGAATGCGGTTGATAGTTGGAGAATGGAGATACCGACTGCCACTCAGATTTCCTGCGGGACTTGAACGGGTCGTTGTGGAGAATAATCCCTTTCTCAGTGGAAAGCTCAAAACGATCTCTTGGGGAAAGTGGATCCAAACCTCCTGTTTGAACCCCAGCTCAGTTTGAAGCTCAGTTGATCCTTCCAGGGAGAGAAGGTCCAAAAGATCTAGTTAGCAGGACAACTCCCTTCCAAGAGGCAAACACAAAGTTAAATCAGGTTGACAAAAACTCAGCTTGACTCAGCAAACTCAGCTTGGCTAGAGAATCCAAAACTGGCAAACACTCTGGCGTCGAGGTAGTGGCCTTCAGCAGCTTAAGAACACTCCGTCTAACGAGGAAACCATCAGCAGGTGTGTGAGGAGGCGGACCAGAACCAGGCGCCTCCTGGTGGATGACGGGAGACAAACACAGAAACAAAGACACAAAACAGGAGTCCTGACACAAACGAGTAGAAGAGGAATATGAAGCTCACTAGAGTGAAACGCACTGCCTTGGCAATTTGTGCAATTTTATAATGAAAGCCCTAAAAAGAAAAGGCGATGACACATTTGGTCAAAGACATGGTTGAGCAAACTAGGCTACTACGGTCGGACAATTTTACAGAAAGAACTCCATGTCACTCGCACCCCCGCCATGCTTCTGTGTTTTCATATGAGAAGAAAAAGAATCCTGGTTTGCACACTTGAATTAAAGAAAGGAACCAAATATTAGGGTTGGTGACGTAGGTGTAGGATGGAGAAGTTTATCCTGGAACTGAAGGGTTCTCATTGTTGTGTCCTTAGGTCAAACACTTTGTCTGCGTTCTCTACCGATGGCGGTCAGAGGGCCTGGTGGTTCTTTTGTATGGCAGCGCTGCTTTAGCTGTGGCTACATTGGAACTTATCATCAGTATTTGAATGACAGACCCGTAATGTAAAGCAGCTTTGGGAGCTTGGATTCGATGAAACAATATAGAAGAAAAGGAAATGTACAATTTTTAATGATATTACACAAGAAATATTGATTTGTTCTGATAACTGAACTAAAATATGAAAAGTTTGATGTGATGTGACATCACATAGTGAGAAAACTTATTTTATACACTAAAACAATCTTTAAAGGAGGGATGTTTCTTTTCAATTTTAAGTTAATGGAAAAAAAAAAATTTGTGTTGGCTGAAAAAAAACAAAAATATTCTTCTTTTTAATTATGTGCAGGACCTGGTTGCCTGGGTGACAGTAGGCTTCCTGCATGTCCCTCATTCTGAAGACATCCCCAACACAGCAACACCTGGCAACGCTGTGGGCTTCTTCCTCCGACCCTTCAACTTCTTCGATGAAGATCCCTCAGTGGCATCCAGGGGCACCGTCATTGTGCGGCCGGGGCCGGACGGCCAGCCTAAAGTCCAGAGATGGACGCCTGAGGTCATAGGTCACTGTGTGACAGACAAGCCATTCTTTTACAATGGCACCTACGCAGGAGTTTAGAGCAATAAAATGATCATATTGCCAAGTGTTAACATGAAGGGAAAAATGTATCAGAAAATCACGACTAGAAAGGCAGTTCAGGACTTCAAACCTTTTTAATTTTTAAATCTTGAAAATTATACATTTTTTCTATTTAATTTTTAAGCAAATGGATAAAATTAGCCATAATACCATGAGGATACTTTCTTGTTTTGTTTTTTTCTTTTTCATGAAAAACCTAAAAAATTGCACTTGTTTTGAAAATACACACAGGAGGTAAATCCATTACCAGTGGAAAACTAGATGTTATAAGATGGTCCTTGGGAACCTATGCTAATCCCACCTAGCATCTCCATGGATGAGATTTAACAACAGTGAGCATCCAGGATCCAGGATTCTCCACATCCGCCCTCCCCTTCCAAGCAAACATATCAGGATACCACCTGGTTGAGCTGTTGCCTATGGAAACCTAAGTTGCTTTGTATGAAGCAGTTCTGTGCCTCATATATGAATTTTGCAATTATCTGGTCAATTTAATGCTTTTTTAAAATCAAATTCTATCAAATTCCTAAAATAGAGTTAAAGAAAGATGGCCTCTTTTCTTTTTCTTTTTTTTACAGGTATAACGAATGTAAGAACAAGGAACGAAAGGTTTAGGTGAGAATGGATTTTTGCTGCAGTAAGCTGGATTGTGAGAAGAGTAAACATTTTGTGGTTTGGAATAAAGGAATCCACCCAACAGCTTTCAGAAATCAAATAACCTTTTTCTTTATAAGTGTGTGCGGATGTTTTACAATGAACACCGTAAAAGAGGGAGAGCCGTGTCTTTGTCAGTAGATGGGCCGCAGCAGAAAGAAGGAGAAAGGTGAAAACAAGCTTGACCTGGGAAACAGCCATTCTTCAAGGTATTTCCATGGCAACCGTGGCGTTGGATGTCTAGAATTGAAGTAAAAAATTTCAAGAGGAGGGTTAATTCATCCTTTCTTTTTTTTTATTGGTCACCATTTGTCAGAATTTTCCCCATTAATATCCTAGGATTTATGTTTTATATTAAATTAATTTAGTTAACTTTATTATTAACGAAGCAAATGTAGGCCTATGTTTTGTCTATGTTTTCTTTTATTTCAGAAAACATAGACAAGGTCCAGAAAATCAGAAATAAATGTAAAAAAAAAAAAATTAAACAAAATGTTATAAGAAATAGTAGAGAATGAGGAATTAGTGTTGAGCTTAAATAAATGTGCAGATTTAGAGAGAGACTTGCTGCCATCTAGTGTTTCTTCGGTAGATATCTGAATAGATTTTCAAATTCAAAATTCTTTCTTGAAGGTCTTTCTAAAAAATAAAAAAATAAACTTAATAGAGAAGCATGTGTGTTAACTTTCAGTCTGTGCATAATTTTCCTGTCCAACATCATTAAGGCAATGTTAGGCTCATTGTAATTGTCCCATACATGATATTGATGTTTAATTGATCTTTTAATGTATGAATATGAATATTAACCCTTCATGCACACTGCTCACTAAACTAAACAGCTGTTTAAGGATAGATCCCTGCTAGGTGAGGGATGTTGGTTATATTTGCCAAGAACATATTTCAGAGGGACTCTTTGTTTGTCCATACACTGACACCTTCAGGGCACCTGGTGTAAGTTCATTAAAAAAGAAAAACTTTTAACTGACAAATAGCTTAGCTGGAAATGTTGAACAGAACTTAGATAGAAAACTTAATTTTTAAGTTAAATTGTTTCTGTAAAGTTCCTTGTGTTGTGAAATTGTGCCATATAAATAAACTGATTTGAATTGAATTATTTTGTTCACTTACATTTTACTTTATTATAATTAATATAACTATATGAATTAAGGAAAGCATACATTATAAAAGCAAATTTTGAAAGTTATAAAGTTGACATTTTTTTCTAAATGGTCTTACATGTGCTGAGTAGAAAAAAGGAAGACATGCAAAGATATTTTTTTCAAACCAAATGATAAAGCTAAAAGGAGAAGTGTACATTGCCTTGCACTACTACCAACCCATAGTCTCAAACCTATGTATTGTGTGTTTGTGACAGTGTGGGTGTATTAGTGCTGCTGAGGAGGATTACTTATTGTATTTCACTAGCAGGGTCAGGACATTTTCCTAATTATCACCTCGTTTTTAGCTGGAAAAAATAGGTAAACCAAGGTTTAAATTGAGTTGAGGTTAAAGGAAGGATTTGCAATGGCTATGTTTGGTTAAGGCCAGGGTTAGACCATTAATAGTCTTATAAATTAACCAGAAATCAACAGAAATGAATAACACTTCACAACATAGTAAGACAAGTGTTTGTGTGTCTTTTTGGATTGATTGAGGTGATGCCTTTAGCTGGGTTAATTAAAAACACACCCTTCATGTAGTTTTGATAGAAAGGCACTGTTGAGTTTGAAATCTTTCCTAAATCGTGTCTGTAGAAATTCTCGAGCACAGAGAATTTTTAGCTTTTTAGTGAATCAAAATGTATCACATAAAGGTGTTTAAGTTTTCCAGGCAGTTGTTTTTGCTATTTAGGTGTGCGTGTGTCTACTGTAGGTGTTCTTTCATGTTCTGAAGACGAATAGTGTTTTCCATCAAGCCCACAAACACTATTATCTTATCCATATGGAAAATTAATTAAATAAAAAATTTAACCGGCTGGTGATAGGCTAGAAATAATGATGACTTAACAAGCTGGTTGCAGACTAAAGTAGATGAGAACCCAGTTAAGGCAAGGCGAGTCCTCACACTGAGCATGCATGCAGCACTTACCTAACCCTAACGTTTAAACAGGAAGAAACCTCCAGTAAACCAAGCCCAGTGTGAGCGGTTATCTGCTGACTGGGCAAAAGCTTCAAATGACATGAAAAGACTAATGAACACAGGCAAAGAGAACAGAATAAGATCAAAGATAGAGGAAATAAAACAGAAAGTTGCTGGAAACTACGGTGGCCCTGAAGTGCAAACTGCAACTACAAATCTAAAAGCGCAACTATATTAAGGAAATCGCAACTACATAAAGCAAAGCGCAACTAAATTAAGAAAAACAAAACTACATAAAGCAAAGCGCAACTACATTAAGAAAAATAAAACTACATAAAGCAAAGCGCAACTACATTAAGGAAAATAACACTACATAAAGCAAAGCGCAACTACATTAAGAAAAAACAAAACTACATAAAGCAAAGCGCAACTACATTGAGAAAAACAAAACTACATAAAACAAAGTGCAACTACATTAAGGAAATCGCAACTACACTGAAGACACACTTAAAAGAAGCTGGACTGTTCAGACGACGCAACTTCTGGTTCAGCGGTCAAACGGCACCGTCATCCAATCAGCGATGTCTCATGTTTCCCACTGGTACCTACCTTTTCCGGTAGGTTAATGTAGTTTTGTTTTTCTTAATGTAGTTGCGCTTTGCTTTATGTAGTTTTGTTTTCCTTAATGTAGTTGCGCTTTGCTTTATGTAGTTTTGTTTTTCTTAATGTAGTTGCGCTTTGCTTTATGTAGTTTTGTTTTTCTTAATGTAGTTGCGCTTTGCTTTATGTAGTTGCGATTTCCTTAATGTAGTTGCGCTTTGCTTTATGTAGTTTTGTTTTTCTTAATGTAGTTGCGCTTTGCTTTATGTAGTTTTGTTTTTCTTAATGTAGTTGCGCTTTGCTTTATGTAGTTTTGTTTTTCTTAATGTAGTTGCGCTTTGCTTTATGTAGTTTTGTTTTTCTTAATGTAGTTGCGCTTTGCTTTATGTAGTTTTGTTTTTCTTAATGTAGTTGCGCTTTGCTTTATGTAGTTTTGTTTTTCTTAATGTAGTTGCGCTTTGCTTTATGTAGTTTTGTTTTTCTTAATGTAGTTGCGCTTTGCTTTATGTAGTTTTGTTTTTCTTAATGTAGTTGCGCTTTGCTTTATGTAGTTTTGTTTTTCTTAATGTAGTTGCGCTTTGCTTTATGTAGTTTTGTTTTTCTTAATGTAGTTGCGCTTTGCTTTATGTAGTTGCGATTTCCTTAATGTAGTTGCGCTTTGCTTTATGTAGTTTTGTTTTTCTTAATGTAGTTGCGCTTTGCTTTATGTAGTTGCGATTTCCTTAATGTAGTTGCGCTTTGCTTTATGTAGTTTTGTTTTCCTTAATGTAGTTGCGCTTTGCTTTATGTAGTTGTGTTTTCCTTAATGTAGTTGCGCTTTGCTTTATGTAGTTGCGATTTCCTTAATGTAGTTGCGCTTTGCTTTATGTAGTTTTGTTTTTCTTAATGTAGTTGCGCTTTGCTTTATGTAGTTTTGTTTTTCTTAATGTAGTTGCGCTTTGCTTTATGTAGTTGCGATTTCCTTAATGTAGTTGCGCTTTGCTTTATGTAGTTTTGTTTTTCTTAATGTAGTTGCGCTTTGCTTTATGTAGTTGCGATTTCCTTAATGTAGTTGCGCTTTGCTTTATGTAGTTTTGTTTTCCTTAATGTAGTTGCGCTTTGCTTTATGTAGTTGTGTTTTCCTTAATGTAGTTGCGCTTTGCTTTATGTAGTTTTGTTTTTCTTAATGTAGTTGCGCTTTGCTTTATGTAGTTTTGTTTTTCTTAATGTAGTTGCGCTTTGCTTTATGTAGTTGCGATTTCCTTAATGTAGTTGCGCTTTGCTTTATGTAGTTTTGTTTTTCTTAATGTAGTTGCGCTTTGCTTTATGTAGTTTTGTTTTTCTTAATGTAGTTGCGCTTTGCTTTATGTAGTTTTGTTTTTCTTAATGTAGTTGCGCTTTGCTTTATGTAGTTTTGTTTTTCTTAATGTAGTTGCGCTTTGCTTTATGTAGTTTTGTTTTTCTTAATGTAGTTGCGCTTTGCTTTATGTAGTTTTGTTTTTCTTAATGTAGTTGCGCTTTGCTTTATGTAGTTTTGTTTTTCTTAATGTAGTTGCGCTTTGCTTTATGTAGTTTTGTTTTTCTTAATGTAGTTGCGCTTTGCTTTATGTAGTTTTGTTTTTCTTAATGTAGTTGCGCTTTGCTTTATGTAGTTTTGTTTTTCTTAATGTAGTTGCGCTTTGCTTTATGTAGTTGCGATTTCCTTAATGTAGTTGCGCTTTGCTTTATGTAGTTTTGTTTTTCTTAATGTAGTTGCGCTTTGCTTTATGTAGTTGCGATTTCCTTAATGTAGTTGCGCTTTGCTTTATGTAGTTTTGTTTTTCTTAATGTAGTTGCGCTTTGCTTTATGTAGTTTTGTTTTTCTTAATGTA
This sequence comes from Cyprinodon tularosa, assembly GCF_016077235.1. Taxonomy (NCBI): domain Eukaryota; kingdom Metazoa; phylum Chordata; class Actinopteri; order Cyprinodontiformes; family Cyprinodontidae; genus Cyprinodon; species Cyprinodon tularosa. Next base: position 477,146 of record NW_024039122.1, on the reverse strand, counting down.
GTTGCGCTTTGCTTTATGTAGTTGCGATTTTCTTAATGTAGTTGCGCTTTGCTTTATGTAGTTTTGTTTTTCTTAATGTAGTTGCGCTTTGCTTTATGTAGTTTTGTTTTTCTTAATGTAGTTGCGCTTTGCTTTATGTAGTTTTGTTTTCCTTAATGTAGTTGCGCTTTGCTTTATGTAGTTGCGTTTTTCTTAATGTAGTTGCGCTTTGCTTTATGTAGTTGCGATTTCCTTAATGTAGTTGCGCTTTGCTTTATGTAGTTTTGTTTTCCTTAATGTAGTTGCGCTTTGCTTTATGTAGTTTTGTTTTCCTTAATGTAGTTGCGCTTTGCTTTATGTAGTTTTGTTTTTCTTAATGTAGTTGCGCTTTGCTTTATGTAGTTTTGTTTTTCTTAATGTAGTTGCGCTTTGCTTTATGTAGTTTTGTTTTCCTTAATGTAGTTGCGCTTTGCTTTATGTAGTTTTGTTTTTCTTAATGTAGTTGCGCTTTGCTTTATGTAGTTTTGTTTTCCTTAATGTAGTTGCGCTTTGCTTTATGTAGTTTTGTTTTCCTTAATGTAGTTGCGCTTTGCTTTATGTAGTTGCGATTTCCTTAATGTAGTTGCGCTTTGCTTTATGTAGTTTTGTTTTTCTTAATGTAGTTGCGCTTTGCTTTATGTAGTTTTGTTTTTCTTAATGTAGTTGCGCTTTGCTTTATGTAGTTTTGTTTTCCTTAATGTAGTTGCGCTTTGCTTTATGTAGTTTTGTTTTCCTTAATGTAGTTGCGCTTTGCTTTATGTAGTTTTGTTTTCCTTAATGTAGTTGCGCTTTGCTTTATGTAGTTTTGTTTTTCTTAATGTAGTTGCGCTTTGCTTTATGTAGTTTTGTTTTCCTTAATGTAGTTGCGCTTTGCTTAATGTAGTTGCGCTTTGCTTTATGTAGTTTTGTTTTTCTTAATGTAGTTGCGCTTTGCTTTATGTAGTTTTGTTTTTCTTAATGTAGTTGCGCTTTGCTTTATGTAGTTTTGTTTTTCTTAATGTAGTTGCGCTTTGCTTTATGTAGTTTTGTTTTTCTTAATGTAGTTGCGCTTTGCTTTATGTAGTTTTGTTTTTCTTAATGTAGTTGCGCTTTGCTTTATGTAGTTTTGTTTTTCTTAATGTAGTTGCGCTTTGCTTTATGTAGTTTTGTTTTTCTTAATGTAGTTGCGCTTTGCTTTATGTAGTTTTGTTTTTCTTAATGTAGTTGCGCTTTGCTTTATGTAGTTTTGTTTTTCTTAATGTAGTTGCGCTTTGCTTTATGTAGTTTTGTTTTTCTTAATGTAGTTGCGCTTTGCTTTATGTAGTTGCGATTTCCTTAATGTAGTTGCGCTTTGCTTTATGTAGTTGCGATTTTCTTAATGTAGTTGCGCTTTGCTTTATGTAGTTGCGATTTCCTTAATGTAGTTGCGCTTTGCTTTATGTAGTTTTGTTTTCCTTAATGTAGTTGCGCTTTGCTTTATGTAGTTTTGTTTTCCTTAATGTAGTTGCGCTTTGCTTTATGTAGTTGCGATTTCCTTAATGTAGTTGCGCTTTGCTTTATGTAGTTTTGTTTTTCTTAATGTAGTTGCGCTTTGCTTTATGTAGTTTTGTTTTTCTTAATGTAGTTGCGCTTTGCTTTATGTAGTTGCGATTTCCTTAATGTAGTTGCGCTTTGCTTTATGTAGTTGCGATTTTCTTAATGTAGTTGCGCTTTGCTTTATGTAGTTGCGATTTCCTTAATGTAGTTGCGCTTTGCTTTATGTAGTTTTGTTTTTCTTAATGTAGTTGCGCTTTGCTTTATGTAGTTGTGTTTTCCTTAATGTAGTTGCGCTTTGCTTTATGTAGTTTTGTTTTTCTTAATGTAGTTGCGCTTTGCTTTATGTAGTTTTGTTTTTCTTAATGTAGTTGCGCTTTGCTTTATGTAGTTTTGTTTTTCTTAATGTAGTTGCGCTTTGCTTTATGTAGTTTTGTTTTTCTTAATGTAGTTGCGCTTTGCTTTATGTAGTTTTGTTTTCCTTAATGTAGTTGCGCTTTGCTTTATGTAGTTTTGTTTTTCTTAATGTAGTTGCGCTTTGCTTTATGTAGTTGCGTTTTCCTTAATGTAGTTGCGCTTTGCTTTATGTAGTTTTGTTTTTCTTAATGTAGTTGCGCTTTGCTTTATGTAGTTTTGTTTTTCTTAATGTAGTTGCGCTTTGCTTTATGTAGTTTTGTTTTCCTTAATGTAGTTGCGCTTTGCTTTATGTAGTTTTGTTTTTCTTAATGTAGTTGCGCTTTGCTTTATGTAGTTTTGTTTTCCTTAATGTAGTTGCGCTTTGCTTTATGTAGTTTTGTTTTTCTTAATGTAGTTGCGCTTTGCTTTATGTAGTTGCGATTTCCTTAATGTAGTTGCGCTTTGCTTTATGTAGTTTTGTTTTTCTTAATGTAGTTGCGCTTTGCTTTATGTAGTTTTGTTTTTCTTAATGTAGTTGCGCTTTGCTTTATGTAGTTTTGTTTTCCTTAATGTAGTTGCGCTTTGCTTTATGTAGTTTTGTTTTTCTTAATGTAGTTGCGCTTTGCTTTATGTAGTTTTGTTTTCCTTAATGTAGTTGCGCTTTGCTTTATGTAGTTTTGTTTTCCTTAATGTAGTTGCGCTTTGCTTTATGTAGTTTTGTTTTCCTTAATGTAGTTGCGATTTCCTTAATGTAGTTGCGCTTTGCTTTATGTAGTTTTGTTTTTCTTAATGTAGTTGCGCTTTGCTTTATGTAGTTTTGTTTTCCTTAATGTAGTTGCGATTTCCTTAATGTAGTTGCGCTTTGCTTTATGTAGTTTTGTTTTTCTTAATGTAGTTGCGCTTTGCTTTATGTAGTTTTGTTTTCCTTAATGTAGTTGCGCTTTGCTTTATGTAGTTTTGTTTTTCTTAATGTAGTTGCGCTTTGCTTTATGTAGTTTTGTTTTTCTTAATGTAGTTGCGCTTTGCTTTATGTAGTTTTGTTTTCCTTAATGTAGTTGCGCTTTGCTTTATGTAGTTTTCCTTAATGTAGTTGCGCTTTGCTTAATGTAGTTGCGCTTTGCTTTATGTAGTTTTGTTTTCCTTAATGTAGTTGCGCTTTGCTTTATGTAGTTGCGATTTCCTTAATGTAGTTGCGCTTTGCTTTATGTAGTTTTGTTTTTCTTAATGTAGTTGCGATTTCCTTAATGTAGTTGCGCTTTGCTTTATGTAGTTTTGTTTTCCTTAATGTAGTTGCGCTTTGCTTTATGTAGTTTTGTTTTCCTTAATGTAGTTGCGCTTTGCTTTATGTAGTTTTGTTTTCCTTAATGTAGTTGCGCTTTGCTTTATGTAGTTTTGTTTTCCTTAATGTAGTTGCGCTTTGCTTTATGTAGTTTTGTTTTCCTTAATGTAGTTGCGCTTTGCTTTATGTAGTTTTGTTTTCCTTAATGTAGTTGCGCTTTGCTTTATGTAGTTTTCCTTAATGTAGTTGCGCTTTGCTTAATGTAGTTGCGCTTTGCTTTATGTAGTTTTGTTTTTCTTAATGTAGTTGCGCTTTGCTTTATGTAGTTGCGATTTCCTTAATGTAGTTGCGCTTTGCTTTATGTAGTTTTGTTTTTCTTAATGTAGTTGCGATTTCCTTAATGTAGTTGCGCTTTGCTTTATGTAGTTTTGTTTTTCTTAATGTAGTTGCGATTTCCTTAATGTAGTTGCGCTTTGCTTTATGTAGTTTTGTTTTTCTTAATGTAGTTGCGCTTTGCTTTATGTAGTTTTGTTTTCCTTAATGTAGTTGCGCTTTGCTTTATGTAGTTTTGTTTTCCTTAATGTAGTTGCGCTTTGCTTTATGTAGTTTTGTTTTTCTTAATGTAGTTGCGCTTTGCTTTATGTAGTTTTGTTTTCCTTAATGTAGTTGCGCTTTGCTTTATGTAGTTTTGTTTTTCTTAATGTAGTTGCGCTTTGCTTTATGTAGTTGCGCTTTGCTTTATGTAGTTTTGTTTTTCTTAATGTAGTTGCGCTTTGCTTTATGTAGTTTTGTTTTTCTTAATGTAGTTGCGCTTTGCTTTATGTAGTTTTGTTTTCCTTAATGTAGTTGCGCTTTGCTTTATGTAGTTTTGTTTTTCTTAATGTAGTTGCGCTTTGCTTTATGTAGTTGCGATTTCCTTAATGTAGTTGCGCTTTGCTTTATGTAGTTGCGATTTCCTTAATGTAGTTGCGCTTTGCTTTATGTAGTTTTGTTTTTCTTAATGTAGTTGCGCTTTGCTTTATGTAGTTTTGTTTTCCTTAATGTAGTTGCGCTTTGCTTTATGTAGTTTTGTTTTTCTTAATGTAGTTGCGCTTTGCTTTATGTAGTTGCGATTTCCTTAATGTAGTTGCGTTTTGCTTTATGTAGTTTTGTTTTTCTTAATGTAGTTGCGCTTTGCTTTATGTAGTTGCGATTTTCTTAATGTAGTTGCGCTTTTAGATTTGTAGTTGCAGTTTGCACTTCAGGGCCACCGTAAAAAACAGATACATGTTATTGTTGCGGTTTAACATTGGAATGTAAAATATTTGATCACATACAATACGGAAAAGCAGTGCATCAATACATTTTGTAGCTACAGCCAATCTGTAATTATTCTTGGTTGATATGTTTTTTGTTTTTGCGTTCTCACCATATCCTGGTTTAATAACACCTTTCTGTTTATAAGGTTTCCATAGTTCAATATTACATGTTAGATGTTACCTCATTATTTTATTCATTTTTTTTCCTTATGAGCTCCACTTTTATTATTTACTCTCCTCCTCTGAGCTTCTTGCCTTTTCTCCCTGCTGCAGTTGCAACTCATCTCTGAAACCTGTCGTGTGTCTTCCTCTTCCTTCCCTACAGCGCTGCTGGATTCTTCTCCTTTTTCTGTCGTTTTCCTGCTCATGCTTCATATCCTCTTCTTCTCAAGCAAGTCCTGTTTAGTAATCACTAAGTACTTTTTAGTCTCTTTCACTTCTGTTTCCCTCTCAATTTTCTCATGCAAAATAAGTAATTAAAATTTGTCTTATGGGTGTCAAATACAATTGACTGTAGTATATAGTCTACAAATTCATCATTTATTCATTTATTTGAAAAAAAAAAAAAAGGGTGTAACTTATTGCTACATATGGTGAAGAGAAAAAGAGCATTTGACCAAAACAGAGGAAGTTGGTTTCTGGGTTTTTTTAGTTCCTCAGAGGGAGAGTATGAGGAACTAAAAGAACCCAGAATTAGCTCATCTCACTCTTTTTAGATTCTTTTAAACTTTCTTCATGTTCCTAACTCTAGACATTAAAGATGGTTTCTAGCTGTCAGGCATTGAAGCTGTTTAACATTCTTGGTAAGTAACCTCTGGGTGTTTTCATTAACTATTATGCTTTGGATTTAAAGTCTATTCAGTTGCATTTACTCCTTTTCTGTGTTCATAACTTTAAAACCAAACAATCTAAATCTACATAAGGGTAGAGAAAAAAACGTCCTCTTCCGGGGGAAGATAGAACATACATTTTTTGAGGTACTTTGAAATATTTTGGACGACACTTAAAGTCGGTCAGAGCTTATCCTCGTTTGCTCGGCTGTTTTTAACAAGTCAACAAGAAGTGGTTGCTCACATTTGTTGGTGGCAGAATTTTACTTTGTGGTAAGAAAAACATTTTATATTGTTTATTTATGTTTGTTTTCAGTTGAAACTATAATGTTAGCTTCATATTTCTGCTTTTTTAAAAGTAATGAGTGGAAATGCTATGGAATTTATTTTGCTTTTCACAAAATGAGCTTGAAGCAGAGGAACGTTTTCTGAGGAGCAGAGTATTTTTCTTATGAAATTGCAATAAATTTTAGCTTTGTCTATTTAATTTATTTCTGTGAGCTGATGGAGGGATGTAGGAGTGTGATGGCAGCCCTGTCTGAGAACATGTTGACCGTCAGCATGTTACTGAATGTCTTCTTCTTCTCAGGTGAGCTGTTTGATTTCTCATTTTCATTCGTAGACATTACTGGAACCATTTTTAGTCTGAAATATTGGATCCTGATCTTGTTTAAAGGCTCTTTGTGTAACAAGCTGTAGCTCAGCTGGAGTTTATTGATCAGGAAGTTTATCTTTACGACTTAGTTCATAACACTAGTGATCTATATATTATATTCATTATTTATAGTAGTATTCATCTCTATACTCATTCATTAGAAATACACATGTCCTGTATTTATGGAACCATTATTTATCCTGCACTTGCTGCTATTGCACTTCTGGTTAGACCTAAACTGCATTTCATTGCCTTGTACCTGTACATGTGTAATGACAATCAAGTTGAATCTAATCTAATCTAATCTAATTTTGATCCACATTGTGTTCATCTCTATTCTGTATTTATAGGAGTTCAGACTGGTTGCTATAAACCAGCCCTCAGCATTACTGCACCAGAGGAGATGGAAGCTCTGAGTGGATCCTGTTTGCTAATCCCATGTAGCTTTAGAGAGAAAACAGGAGAAACCATTGATGGCAGAAGAAAAACATTTGGAGTTTGGATAAAAAGTCATCCTGAGTTTAAAGATAATCATTTTAACGTGATCTACAACAGCAGTAAGCCAACGAACATTTATAACATGAACATTACTGGAAACCTGAAAAAGAGGAACTGCACCACTGTGTTTTTTAATGTAAACTCAAGTCAAACAGATAAATACTTCTTCAGGGTTGAGAACGGGCCGTTCAAAGCAACAGCTTCCTGTCATCCTGTTAATATAACAGTTAGAGGTGAGAGCCTTTTGTTTTTATTTATCTCTAATGTTAATATTGATGAGAGAAAATGAATTCAGATGCATTTCTGCTCCAAATGTGTTTAAAGTAGAGATTTTCTGGATCTCACTGTGTAAAATGTGTGTATGATGTGAAAGCACAGATTCAGCTTGGAGGCCCAGGATTGAAATCTCAGGTGATGTGAAGGAGAAGGACTCTGTCACCATAACCTGCTCAGCTCTCACTCCCTGTCCACAATCACCTCCTGAACTCACCTGGAATCTCCAACCAGACTCTCCCAGACAGATAGAGGAGAACACAGATGGAACGTTTAGAACTAAAATCCAGCAGATCATCACTCTGTCAGACACACATGATGGATACAACATCATCTGTTCTGTCAGATATCCTGTGGATGGAGGAAAACACAGCAAGACAGCAAAGACAGAAGTGACTCTGAGTCTTTCCTGTAAGTCATCCTGTCAGAACATCATGGTTCAGCTGCTTCTCATCAATAAACTGAAGGTGTGTCACATTTTCCTCAGATGCTCCCAAAAACACCTCAGCGCCCATCAGTCTATCAGCAGATAGCTGGGTGTACCTGAACTGCTCCAGCAGAGCCAAGCCTCCCATCAGCTGCTTCACCTGGTTCAAGAAGAGCAAACATGGAGCCATGAAAGTAGCTGAAGGAGATGTCAGGTTAACCGTCTCTGAGGGAGGAATTCACTGCTGTGAGGCCAAGACTGAAGGTAGAACTAGAGTTTAGTGTGAGTCTCAGTCAAACTACTGAGCTAATTTAACTTAAAAATACGAAACTCAACTCATTATTTTATAATTCGATTTGTCTTTTATCTATTTTTTAAGTAAATAATGTTTTTAGAACACTATAAAACAAAAAACCCCCACAAAACTATAGAGTAGAACTAAGAAAAGTTAGTTAGTTTAGTTTTCCACAAATATAAAGTTCAGGTATGAAAGTAGCAAAAAACATGTCGACAAAATATACCAGACTTAACTTCTAGACTTACAAACTCTATAAACAGAACTCTAAATATGAAGACATCTTCTCACTTTTATATCATCACTTCCTTTTTATCTAGGTGTGCTAATTACACTCATTATACTTCCTGTTGTTGCTGTGATCGTCTTCCTGCTAATATGGTGAGTATTATTAACTTCCTGCAAATTTTGGTTACCCTGACTTATAGGATGATATGTAATGTGATCATAAATAATTTTGCTGTTGCAAATGAAAAAAACAACTCTATATATGTTTGGCTAAGAGAAACTGAACTGTCAAAGCAGAATTCAGTTAGAAATGTCCCATTTTTCTTTTTTCCAAGCAATTGGTAGTTGTATTTCATAGGGGAATTCAAGTGGTTTTTTCATTTTCAATACAGTGCATTAAAAATATCTTGTTCCATTTGGAAAAAAATGTATTCTCCAAAATGAAGAAAAGTTGTTTATACTTCTCTAAAGAGGCTGAACAGTCAGAGAGTAACCCCTTAGCTCACATCACCGAACTTGGGTGGCTTTGACAACACATTTTGTCGCACATCGAACATCCACCAGTCAGCCCCATGATCAGCTCAAGCTGCTGCCTCTAATTACCCCCAAATCATTCCACCTGTCTGCCTTTACATACCTGTCTCAGTCTCCAGTTCAAGTCGAATCATGTGCAGTTTCAAGCCAAGTCCCACCCTTGGCTGCTTTTAACCATGTCCATTACGAGGTTGCCTCTAGGTACATCATGTACCGGGCTTCCTCTAGCCATTTCCAACCTTGGGCTGCCTTTAGCCACCTGCAATCCCAGGCCAACTCGAACCCTGTCTGATCCTGCGCTGCCTCTAGCCACGTCCAATCCTTAGCTGTCTCTAGCCCTGTCTGATCCCGGGCTTTCTTTAGCCAAGTCTGATACCATGATACCTTTAGCCAAGATGTGCCTCATGCCAAGGAAGAATTCATTAAAATTTGGTAATAATCAACATTATGTTTGAGTTTTAGGTATAGGTGTGGTAATATGTGGCAAATCTTTCTGCATGGCAAAAGTCCTCTCTCTCAGTGTGCACTTCTAGTTATCTATCTTTTATATAGACCTAGACTCTCTTAGCTTGTGTCTTTAATTATTCTGACAACTTTTGGATGTCTTCCAGGTTCTTAAAAAACAAACGTACTGCTGCACAACACAATCAGGTGAGTCAATAGTGAACCAGCTTTACCTCTGCACTGTGCTCTGATTGGACAGTTGGACAAACTATCCATCTTCACATACAGGGCCGGATCTATCAATGGTTTGCGTGTATAAAAACGTGAGCTATTTCACTGCGCACGCTAAAAAATGTACAAACTGATCTATCAACAGCGTGCTAAAAGGATTTGGTCTTTAAAACGTGCTAAATAGCGCCTCTTATCCATTTAGTACTTTTTCTGCAATGAATATGCAATATGGGGCGTCTACACCCAAAAGTGCGTCTTGTGGGAGGAGATCATGTCAATATATTAATTTAGCACTCGCAAAGTGATTTATTAAACCTGAAAGCAATTTTGCTAACGGTATCTGACTCTATATTTAACACGTTTCAAAAGAAGGTGCAAATGGTCTGTATGCGTAATTGCGCACACATGGCAGCGATTATTGTCGCAAGAAGGAGACATTGAAATGAAGCAAGGAGACGCAGAGAACGCATTTTTTCACTCCGTGTGAATATTTTTGGAATGAACGAGGAAAGGATCATCAAAACATTTAGTTTATCCAGCATTGCCATTTTGGAGCTGCAATTCCAGTGATTTGCTCCTCACAGAGCGTCAGCTGTACCTCAATGCTGGTCAGAGGACATCTCATCTACTGTGCCCCCTCCTGTTTTGTTCGCAGATGTTTTGTTATATGCCAGTTTTTCTTTGGTTCGCCTTCTAATATCCTGGTATCTTCTTTTTACTTCATCCACTGTTCGCAAGGTTTCACCAACAGCGTTTACTTTATTACAGATTTGTTCACATATAGCGTTCCTCTGTGTGACAGGCACACTTCTTTGCTGTAGCTCACTTAAATGTCTGTTGGCTTCATCCACCAATACCTCCATTTCCATGGGGTCGAATTTCCTTTTGCGCCTTCTGCTGTCCAAACTCACCATGCCGTAAACCACAAAACGCGCAAAACTATCATTTAAATAGGGCGTCTCCAACAGTTTTGCACCTGCCACCAGTTACGCAATCGCTCTTGTTAAATCACCCGCAAACCATGGTTCAGCCCCTCGCGCAAAATTCCAGTTTGCGAGCGCAAATTACTGCACGCAAAATTGGATCTTGATAAATCCGGCCCATAGTCATTTAAATGCTCTTTGTTCTGTTCAAACATCTGTTGTTAAATTTAGAAAATTCTTAGTTTCTCAGTGTCAAATTTATTGGTGCATATAAGAACAGAAATTAAATGTTTTAAAATTATAATTGACTTTTTAAATTGATTCTAAATGTTGGATTTTTTATCCATGACTTCCTGTGGCTCTGAGGCATAAATACGATATGACACAGAATTAATTCTGTTCACCTCACTTCAAAAAAGGAAACCAAAGAAAACCTGCTATTTCAACCTATTCTCATTATGTATGAAATCGTACGGATGTACGAAAAGGCATGCACCGTAATTTCGTACCTTTTGGACTTTTTATTCGTTGTATGCGCATGCGCATCTGACGCCCCATCCACGAATATAGAATATAAATAACAATTAGCCCGAACCCTGACCCTAACCCTAAGATATAGAACAGCAAGCAACGTATTTAGAGACATGAATAAGTGATGATTGCACTGTTTTTCCCATTTTTACGTCTGCTTTTTTTTTCTGTCTGCCAGCGCATACGCACTGATGTGGTTTTTTGAGGAGAAACGTCCAAAACGTACGAAATAGTGTGCATAACTTTACGTACGATTTCACACGCACTGATAATGAGAATATGTTGGCTATTTAGTAAACCAGACCTAAGAATTAGGGAACTGCTCCTTACCTGGGTATCTATATCTGTCCCTGTTTGCTAGAATGTAGACGTCGTCAACTGATACAAACAGGCCTGGATACGCAAAGTGGCAAAGGGTCTCAGCTTTCATTCAACATGATGCCAACAGTTAAGGAACAGATATTTACTACCAATATATGGTAAATGGCCTGTACTACTATAACACTTTTTGAAGTCTGGAAACTCTAAAGCAAAATTCAGTCATTGAATCATTTTATGCAAATATTTACATATTGGTGGTACATGATGTGCTATGGATCTATTATTTTGTACTTCTTGTCACGGTTCAGAACAGAAGACTCAGTATTCAGGTAAGACAGACAGCGGGAATACTCAAAATGTGTTTATTGAAATAAACAGACTGCAGATCTGTTTTAGCTAGGGCGTCTGAGGCAGGAAGATCTGGGGGAGAGGAAACACATGTTAGTGACCACTATAACCTCACGGAGGAGGATAAGAATGCATGAGTCACTATCATGGTTTAGAGTACAGTCCATGTCCAGAGAACGAGGTTGATACCAGCCAGTTGGCTGACATTACGGAGCGGTTGCCTCAAAGAGAGTTCCAGACGCCAAAAACTTGAAGATTACAGAAGTGAACGGAGATCAGATGCAAACAAATAAAGGAAGGCAGGATAATCCAGAGGGCAAAGTCAAGAGGCAGATCCAGGTTTAGTCTACAAGAAGAATCCATCTGAAGACAGGTCGGGCAAACAGATCAGAACAGGGACAAGGAGGCTAAAAGGTCCAAAGACAGAAACAGGTCAGTAATGGGCAATCAGACCACAATCAGTGAAACTAGAATAATTTTCACACCAAAGGCTCAAGAATAATCTGGCACTGATGACTTGGAGCAAGCAATTTAAATAAAGGCAGGAGCAGGTGGATCAGATGAGCAGTAATGAGAAACCGAGAGTTAGACGGGTGAATAAAACGATTAATTAAGTCAGTCATGAGCACCAAGATCATGACACTGATTTTATATTTGACCTGAATAATATATATATATATATATATATATATATATATATATATATATATATATATATATATATATATATATATATATATATATATACACCTCAAGAACTCAATGAAGCTGGAAGCCAATGCAAAGCCAATAGCACAAGTCACCATCAAGTGCGGCATATACCAGGGTGATGCACTATCCCCACTGCTGTTCTGCATAGGCCTGAACCCCCTCAGCCAGATCATCACAAAGACTGGCTACAGATACCAATTCCGAAGCGGAACAATCATCAGTCACCTCCTCTACATGGATGACATCAAGCTGTATGCCAGGAGTGAGCGAGACATTGACTCACTGATCCACACTACCAGGATCTACAGCAATGACATTGGGATGTCATTCGAACTGGACAAGTGTGGTCGCATGGCCTCAAAGAGAGGGAACATGATCAGAACCGAGGGGGTTGAACTACCAGAAGGCCACATAACAGATGTTCAGGACAGCTACAAATACCTTGGGGTGCCACAGGCTAACGGAAACCACGAGGAGATGGCAAGAAAGACTGCCACAGCTAAATACCTACAAAGAGTAAGGCAGTTCCTGAAAAGTCAGCTGAATGGGAAAAACAAGATCCAAGCCATCAACACATATGCCCTACCAGTCATCAGATACCCCGCTGGTATAATAAACTGGCCAAAGGAGGAGATAGAGGCTACTGAAATCAAGACAAGACAGCTCCTTACAATGCATGGAGGGTTCCACCCCAAATCCAGCACTCTGAGACTGTACACCAAGCGTAGCGAGGGAGGCCGAGGGCTAGTGAGTGTCAAGACCACTGTCCAGGATGAAACAACTAAGATCCAGGAGTACATCAGAAAGATGGCCCCCAAAGACAAATGGCTCGGTGAGTACCTCGGGCAGGAGAAAACCGAAAGTGAGGACAAGAAAGAGGAAGGAGAACCATCATGGAGGGACAAGCCGCTGCACGACGTATACCACAGACAAATAGAAGAAGTGGCTGATATCAAAAAATCCTACCAGTGGCTGGAAAAGGCTGGACTGAAGGACAGCACAGAGGCACTAATCATGGCAGCACAAGAACAGGCACTCAGTACAAGATCAATAGAGGCCGGGGTCTACCACACCAGGCAGGACCCCCGATGCAGACTGTGCAAAGATGCCTCTGAAACAATACGGCACATAACAGCAGGGTGTAAAATGCAGGCAGGAAGTGCATACATGGAACGCCACAACAGGGTAGCTGTCATAGTGTACAGGAACATCTGCCATGAGTATGGGCTGGAAGTCCCAAGGTCAAAATGGAAGACACCTCCTAAGGTAGTTGAGAATGACCGAGCTAAGATCCTATGGGACTTCAAGATCCAGACTGACAAACAGGTGATGGCTAACCAACCAGACATCGTGTTGATCGACAAACAGCAGAAGAAGGCAGTAGTGATAGATGTGGCAATCCCAAGCGACAGCAACATCAAGAAGAAAGAACACGAGAAGCTTGAGAAATACCAAGGACTGAAGGAGGAGCTAGAAAAGATGTGGAAAGTAAGAGCAGCAGTGGTGCCAGTGGTAATTGGAGCACTGGGGGCTGTGACCCCCAAACTGGGAGAGTGGCTACAGCAGATTCCAGGTAAAACATCAGAGGTCTCTGTCCAGAAGAGCGCAGTGCTAGGAACAGCTAAGATACTGCGCAGAACCCTCAAACTCCCAGGCCTCTGGTAGAGGACCCGAGCTTGAGGATGACACATACCACCCCACGAGGGGTGAGAAAAAAGTATATATATATACATATATATTTTTTTTTTTTTATGTTCCCCACAGACTCCAGCTGCTGAGGAGCTCGCTCTTCAAATCCCAACTAATGAGAGACAGGAAGATCTTCATTATGAGGATGTGAAGTTCATAAAGAAACCTTCCTGTGTGTCACAGAGCAGCAGCAATGAGCAGCAGGAAACGCTGTACGCACAGGTCCAAGTTTCCAAGGTAGTGAACAGATCATCTCAGACTGCTGACGGACCAGAGGATCTCTACTCTAGTGTTCAGTGAAACTGTCTCCATCAATGACAGGATTCTAAACAAACAGACTATACTGATTATAGTAGTTTTATCTGGTTATATTTCTGGGTTTGGATGCAGAGTTTGCAGGGTTTGGTGAAGCTTAATGGGTTAAAAGAATTTTACTTTGGTTAGTTCTCCTGATATTTTTTTTAATCTCTTCATTTCAGTAATGATGTGTTAATACGATAACACAAATGCAAATGTTTTGATCATGCTGGTAATTTGTAAACATATTTAATATTTTATGGTAATGCTGCTTTCAACAAATATGTAATACTTAGAGTCTTTTTAATCTTATTATTTTAAAGATCCTGTAATGTTTCCCTCTTTTCTAATGTCAGAAAAACTGATATATTTTCATTTGCTTTAGTTTTGTTACATGAATCCCAACATCTGGAGATTAAACTGATTTTAAGGATTAAGTCTAAAGAAAAAAAATGTCTCTGGTTTTGTTATATATTTTTCATAGATCATTTTACATATTTCAGTTAACTTTTAGTCCGTTAATATTCTTTGATTTACATTATTTTGCGTTTAAGTCAACCTAAACATGCATCTGCAGAGGACATATTAACTATACTCCAAGGAGCACTGGAGCATGATGGGAGTTCTGGCTTTTTGTCCAGTATGTATGGTATAAATCAGGCAAAGAAGGCAATGACCATGTCGACAATAAAAGAAATAAGAAGTGTAATAAAATAAAAAAACAAGTTATGTCTTTCCTTAAAGGAATAGTACACCCAAAACATGATTAGCCTTCATTTTCTACTCACCCCCATGCTGAACAACACTCTGGAGTACTTTTTTGATATCTCAAATGCATCTGGAGATCTGGGAGGCTTCTTGCTGTCTGCTGACATTCAAATAATGGAGGTCTATGGCGCCCGAGGCAGAAAGGTCCATAAAAGTCCACAAAAAACGTGTCAATATTCCTCCATACTGCTCGTCCAATGTATTCCAAGTGTCCTGAGTGGGTAGCGTCCATAATTTACTCGAAACAAAGTCATTTAGAATGTTTTTAGAGCATAAACAGTAGTGTATAGGACTTCCTAAAAGCGCGTTCACGAGTCTACGGAAACCGTGGCAGACCAAACCAGATGCGCATTCAGCGTCTGCTCTGCCAATAATGCAAGCGTAGAAGAAGAAATGTGCTGTTTACCTGTGCAAAGAAAGAAACAACGAAAGAAAAATGTCTGAGGACTTCAGTGTTGAGGAAGAGCATGAGTTCTTTGCCGAGCTGAATGCGCACTTTCATCTGGTTTGGTCTGCCGCGGTTTCCGTAGACTCGTGAACGCGCTTTTAGGAAATCCTATACACTACTGTTTATGCTCTAAAAACATTCTAAATGACTTTGTTTCGAGTAAATTATGGACGCTACCCACCCAGGACACTTGGAATACATTGGACTCCAGAGTGTTGTTCAGCATGGGGGTGAGTAGAAAATGAAGGCTAATCATGTTTTGGGTGTACTATTCCTTTAACAGTTCAATGCAGACAGAAAACGTTTAGATTCAAGATTTCAGGTTTGTTGAGCTTCTTTGGCTCAATCACAGGCGCCTCCTAAAATGATGGAGGCAGACATCATCAGAGGTCATGGATTGGCAGGATGGAAATGGTTTATGGTAAGAGCCAGGTACAAACAACACCAGTTGAGGGGCAGAGGTGTCGATCTCTTATTATCCTTATTTTTCCTCCCTAATCCATTTAGCTGAAGCCACTTTATTGGGTTTTTCCAGAATAATCAGCAAGGCAAAGTAAAAAGAGAAAAGACTCCCATTCCAAATTAAAAGCATACAAATATAACCAGTTAACAAACTGCTTGCAGTTTTACCCTGAAAGATCTGAACGTATGTGGGAGGTTAACTCATCTCTGTCAGACATCAGCCTAAATTTTAGATATAAAACTACTTCCTTCTGTGTTAACTACTTCCTCAGTTGTTGCATCATCATCATTCATAGATATTATATATGTAGATGCCTCATTGAGTGGGTTGGCCCACTGCTGGGGTGTAACTGGCTGTCCGCCATATTGGAGGAGGCAAAGCTGCGCTTTAATAGGTTTCCTTCCTGACTACCTAATGATCTGCTACATCTGAGTTTTGAGATTGAGAAAAACTGTTGTTCATGTTCTGTGAGAGACATTGAAACCACGGATCAATTGTTTTTTTCATTGTAATTTGTCAAATGTTTTTTGGCAAGATATCTTTAAATGGCTCCACCCTAAAGTTTGCCAACTGATTTGTTTTTCTCTGAAGGACATTTTTTTTTTATACGGGACCGTATCTCAGTGTAAAATAGTCTGTCTAGTGGTAAATTCTATTTTAGTTCTTGAAAAGAAATGGAGACTCAAATCCAAATTTAAAGTGATTCCAAAATTCTGTGATTTTATCAACACAATAGCTCCTTTGTTTACCTATTCAGCAAAATAATACTGAGAAGCTTCTTTCCTGTTATAAATCTGGACAATTTTGTATACAGGTGTTATTTTGGATTTCTTTTCATTATTCAATTCCTTATTTTTTCCATCAATTATTTGCCTTCTCATCATAGTCTGGTGGTGTATTTGTACAATTTGTAATTGTTTGTATAAATTTGTTTAGTAAAAAACACAAATAAAATTTTAAAGCATGTGTTAATGGTATATTTTTTGTTATTGCCCTAGCTTTAATTCACATAAGATAACGTGAGAAAAAGGTAAAAAACCTAATATGTAAAAGCTTCTCAGATTAGTGCAATAATTTTACAGTTATTCACATTTCATCAGCTGTAAAGTAGAGCAAAAAACTCTGTGCTACAAAACAATATATGAATAACAATAAAGGTGATACATCTGGACCTCTGGACTATCAGTAATCACTGCTGCCACCTGCTGATTTAGAGGGAAACTGCTTATTCTGCCAAATGTCTGTATCTCACAAAGTTAGAAAATCCTTTAAAAATGTCTGTATCCAGATTAAGATCTAAATCATCACCAAAATGTAACGGATTCTTCCTTTCATTTTAATACATTTATAACCTTTTAGTTTTTTGGAAAACAGACAAATCAAAGGTGATGAAACCATCACCTCCTTGGCAGAGGTAATAATGTTGGTGACGAACAATTACAAATATGGAGCAGGTGTGGGTGGAACTAACTAGAAGGAAGCCGAGGGGGGAAAAAACAAGCCCAAGGTGGCAACAGAGAGCAACTAAAGACTGCTTGAATATCATGGAAAATAAAACAAAGATCAACAAAACATAATAACTGAAAACTAAAAACTTAGACTCCCAAATGGGGAAAAACCATGAAACAGAATCTATTATAATTAATCCTTCAACTTTGGTGACAGGATAAGAAAGATACCTGTCAATAAATTAGTATATTGAGCTCTATGTATGGTGAACAAAAGAAAATGAGAAAGTTTTGCTTGAGGGAATAAAAAAATGCCATGGGTCAATCCCCCTATTCATTCCAGGAGAACAGTTTCTTTTCAGAGAATTGGGATTAGAACAGTCCTGTACAGGATTAACTACAAAATCTAAAAGGCAACAAAAAATGATTTTTTTTTTATTTAAGCATATATTGTATAGTATAAATTATTTCGGTGCAATTAAAAACACTTTTTTTTTCAATCGTACTGAACATTTTTATTAAATTGTTTACAAAAATAAAAAGCATGAATGACACCAGCTATTTAACACTGTACAATACATGTTTTGAGTGACTAGAGGTAACAAAAATACACATTTGAGAAACAAGTGCAACAAAAGGCTAGGGAAAAAAACAGTATCATATTAGTAGCATTTTAAAATAAGTATTCAGACATATCATCATATGTTTTCCATGAAGTTTTCTATGTCTTCACTGTTTTGATAGAGGAGAAATAATCTTTTAAAAATTCCACAAGCAGTTACTGCATTATTGCTCGTAAATGTGGTGTTCACTTAGAACAGAATATTTCCTTTAACATTGCATTTGCCAGGAGACACACGCAAATAAAACAATAACTTAATAAAGCACAATGAGGAAGTAGTAAAAAAGGCACATAGATGTATACACCGGTGGGGGTTGTTTACTTAATATTTTCGGCAACTGACTGCTGAATTTTAAAGATGATAGAAGTCATCTGTCACTTTGACGAATTGTAAGTCCAACCCTGACCACTTGGTGGCATAAAGTGTAATAATTAGCTTGTGCAATTGTAACCTTTTTGTATATTTTAGTTCCCAAAAACCAGGAGAAGGACAAATAAAAAATTTCGAACACAATAAACAATACCTCCAATTCACTTTAACAGGTTACACAATTCTCCACCACTTAATTACCACAATTCCAAAGAACAGTTACCGGCAGAGCCAAGGAGATAGGAGAATTGGCGTCAATCATAAACATTTTAAAGAGCAGTGGTGATGCACGTAGGCTCAATAGTTCAAAGGAGTTAGTTGCTCACTCTAGAATTGCCATAGACATAAGCAGAGCGTAACATTTGTGCATGGAAATACTAATGGTTTTTGAAAAGGTAAGTTGTTCAAAGAAATTATGGTTTACATCATCAGCTCATGGTTTTCCCTTACATTTAACCAGCTTAGGAAAGTTAACAATTAAGATTATGGTCAAATTATTACTATTTGGGCTGCTGTAAATTTGTTTTTGTTTTTTTGTTTTTTTATAAACTAAACGTTAAATGTTGAAACAGACTCTAGATTAAATAAAAAGGACACATTTCACATGGTAAACAGAAGTATAATGTGGAGGAAAACCTCTCAGTCAGTAAGATTTTTTGTAATGGTTTTTGTATTTTGTGAAACAATCACCAAAGGTATCGTTTCTTTCATAGACCTGTCTGTATATTGAAAAACATTTACTTTATTGGACAACCGAACGCCATAGCAACCTAACTTGCTTGGTCTTCATCTTGTGCAAGTCTCTTATTCTCCATGGCTTTGGTTGACAGCTTACATTACTTGTAAGGTGATCAGCAAAAAGAGCGATATGACATTTAAATCAATTAATGTAAAAAGACTTTAGGAAGATATTTGGAAAACTAATAAAGAGTGACAAAAAACCTAAAACTGTTAGTAAAGAACAAAAAAAAAAAAAAAAAAACACAAATTCCATTAGAACTCAGTAAATAAACCAGTTGTGTTACAGTTGCTGATTGTTTCCAATTTGTTTTTAGTAGATACAAATATTTAGCAAGAAACAGTCTAATTACATGGACATTAAATCTAGAACATTGAATTTTATACTGTTTAGTATTGTTTTAGAGTAACTGTAACCCCTGTAATATGCCAAATAATATCGCTTAAAACTATAGTCTTCATGGATTTCACAGCATGTCATTTTGATTTAACAGTAAAACCCAACAATAAAAAACAAACCTTTATATCACAACAGGGTCAATAATATCACAGTAAACATTTTAAGGATTTCACAGCATTCAACATCAGTACATTGAAATACTGTATATAAATACGTAACTGAACTTGACACATATCGTCCGAAACACTTAAGTAGTACCTAAATGACTGACTTGGCTCACACAGGATACGGTGCAGCTGTGGTGAGGGAACTGTAAGGAACCTAAACCATCAAATCAATAGGCACACTTATATCAGCAATGGTGCATTATAGCTGCAGTTACTGTGTGGCTCAACTGAATGATTCTGCAAGAAGAGGGTTTAGCCAGACAACGCAGAGATCCTGTGTCAGCTGGCGGGAAACACATAAGCCACACAGGAACAAGTGAGGCACCTCACAGGAAGGAGTTCCAAAAAAACAACCCATCACTTATGTCAGCTTGGCTAGTCTAAGCAAAACGACAAACATGAAACAGGGCTATTGGAAGATGGAAAATTATTTTTGTCCTTGACCTTTGAAGAAAAAAGTGAGAACTCAAAATTAGGAGTTTAATGTTCATATTATACCCAAGTTTGTTGGACACAGGTTAGTGTTACGAATTAGCTGAGAGGTGGAGTTTTTTTTCTGTTAGACAGTGTCATAAAATGAAAGAGATGGATCCAGTATTCAAGGTGAGACAGTCAGTAAAAATATTTCAAAACGTTTAGGAGGTGATGAGAGCGAGTCACTTACCTGGTTTAACAGTTCAGTCCATCCTCTCAACCATAGGCAGGATCAGCCGATCTACTGCCAATGAGATGCGGCACTGAGCCGTAGAGTGGGTCCTCGATGCAGCAACCCCAGCGAGCAAGCAGGACTCCGATCCAAGACAGGGATTAAGATCAGACTGTTGTAGTTCTGAATTCCAGTAGTCCGCAGTCATTTCAGGGGTTCCGATCCACTCAGGAATGGATAGATCCAGGTTCCAGGAATACAACACAGCATGAAGGCAAGTTCTGAGTCCCATGCGTCGAGCATCCAGCGCAGACAGAAACGCACAGATGGACAGAATCCAGCAGGAGTCCAACCATGGTTCAGGCAAACAGTTCAGGCAGGGACAGACAGGGCCAGTGAGTGAGAGGGAATGGAATCAGGAAAACAGAATCACTAAGGAAATGCTGAAACGCCCTCACCACTGGTTACGGAATAACTCGCCTGAGGACACTGGTTTGAGAATAAACGTCTCATTGGAACAGGGACATAAACCAAACAGCACTCATAGGACACTAATGGAAGGCAAACAGGGAACAAACATCAAACAATGATCTGGCCAAGTTAGCTGGAACTGAGCCCAATATAAGGGAAACGGGAAGGAGGATGAGGTGAGAGACAATTAGGAACTGGATAGAGTTAAGCAGGTGAAATGCATGAGTAATTAAGGTGAGCTATTATCTTGATGATTTAATGAAGAGTAAACAAACAACTGAGGCAGGAATCCAAAATCTATCACGAGGAGGAGACTTTCTCATTCTCTCTCTGTTCTCCTATTCTGCAGAATCTGTTAGTTCAATCTCTAACCTTCTGCTCTCTCTGCTTTTCCTCAGAGTAGCTTTGCCTCGTCTGTTCCTGTTTGGCTGTGACTCCATCCTGGAAAGAAACATCAGCTGTGATGCTGCCATCAACACCTTTGTTAATAGATGTTGGAGATCGGCCTGTTTTCCAGTGTGGTCCTGTTTCTCTGACCGTGACTGAGTGGATGTGCTCTCTTCGTCCTCTGGCATGGGAGCTGCCTTGGTCGGTCTCGGCAGATGGCCGCTCACACTGAGCCTGGTTCTGCTGGAGGTTTCTTCCTGTTAAAAGGGAGTTTTTCCTCTCCACTGTCGCTACAAGCATGCTTAGTGTGAGGGGATTGTATTTGAGTCAATGCAATCAACTGGTTTTCCTTAGATAGAAAACTTTGTATCAATTTGACTGTATGATCTGGTTGAACTGTAAAGTGCCTTGAGATGACATGTGTTGTGAATTTGGCGCTATATAAATAAACTGAATTGAATTGAATTGATTTGAGTTGGAGGAATTTAGACAAGGAACCAGCACT
Organism: Cyprinodon tularosa; assembly: GCF_016077235.1. Classification (NCBI taxonomy): domain Eukaryota; kingdom Metazoa; phylum Chordata; class Actinopteri; order Cyprinodontiformes; family Cyprinodontidae; genus Cyprinodon; species Cyprinodon tularosa. The sequence continues at coordinate 455,975 of NW_024039122.1, read as the reverse complement.
GAGGAACTGAACAGAGATGTATTTATGGGAGGCTGAAACAAAGAGAGGACTAACGAGCAGATTGGGAGCAGGTGTGAACAGAGCAGAACAGGAAAGGAGCTAGGGAAAAAGGAGAACACAAGAGGGCAGCAGAGGGCAACAAATAAAAATCTGAAAACTGAAAAATAACGAGAGAAGACAACAAAAATAAGAATTAAACCACTAAACCTAGAAAACATGGAGCAAAGTAAAACTGAAAACTCAAAAGAAAACATAACAGAACCAGAACTGTGACATTCTCTGGTAGACTTTTGGTACTTCAAGAAATGATTATAATTTTTGCTAAAAGCCGGTCCCTTTCATTTATTGCTGATGGGTTGCATCAAAAGTGGCTTGCAGGTAAATTTTGGTAGATTTATTTTTTTCAGGGAAAATTTGAAGTACAAAAAAATACATCCATAACGGGACATTAACAATTTAGTGTTCATTATTTAAATGTCTTAAAAAAGGCAGATATTAACCAGACCATTATTTTATCATGGATATTTTGCAAGGTCTTTAACTTTCTGCAATAAAATATTTTTGAATGCAAAAACATCCCAAATCAGTTGCTTAGCAACCAAAAAAGCAGTTACAGAAAATTTATTGTTATTGAGGCTTTATTGCATCACTTGATATAACTAAACTTAAACAGTCTCTGAATTTGGAGCAGTTGTCGTTTTATTATCAGTGCTGCTTATCTCCTCATTCTTACATATTTTACAAGAACACAGTGAATCTAGAAGTTTATCCACAACGCTTTTCCGTATAAGCAAATACAACATTGCCTGTGCAAAGGGATAAAGACAAACAGAGATTGAAACCACCATAAAGGAAATATAATCACCAGGCAAGATCAAGAACGAAACAATTAAGGGCAGAAACAGCAGAGAGTAAACAAGCAGCACAACAACCTGAATGGCTGCGATTCGTCGTTTTTCAACAGCAGGGACACTGAGAGATCCAGACAGGGCTTTTATGGTCTCTACCAAGGAAAAGATGAACAAAGGAAATGGCAGGAGCAGAAAAGCTCCTAAAAGGGAAGGAGGTGTTTTTCAAGATAGAAAAACATCAGCAGAAAGAGGGAAGAAAGAGCCCAGACCACTGCACAAACCACTGCAGATGTCTTGATGTTTCTTGTGAATCTGTACCACAGTGGCTTGGCAATGATCAAATATCTGCAAAACCGATATAGGTATTTAGTTTTTAGAGAATATCAGATACAAAACAAAGTTAGACTTTCAGATTAAAGTGATTATGTCAGACAGAAAAAGAAAACAAGAAAAAAAACACAGTTACCTTTCAACTGATATGCACATCATAAATGCAACACTGGCTGTTGCACACAAAACTAGGACACTGCTTAATACGTGATAATTCTGGCAAAAATTCAATGAAATCCTGAGGCAGAGCTGAATGAGATCAGAAATTAAAAGGTTGATTACGTAGACTGGTGCACCAAAATCCTTTTTCACCTGTAAAACAATACAAAACAAAAAAATATATATATTTAAATATATTGGAGAAGGACATAAATCGTACAAAATTAACATTTCTGAGCTTTTAAGACTTAATGTTATTCCTTCACCAACATTATGTAGGTTCTCTGTGTATTTTAATCTATTTTGACTCCTGAGCTGCAGTAACCAAGGAGCAAATTCTCAGAAATAAATCCAAAATTGCCAAAGTAGAAAGAAGATTGTTTTTGTTCTTTGCTTTTTTAGAGGAAAGAAGATCTTATTGATGTGTGCGTAATGCATAATTCATAGTAGAACAGGAAGTGTCTAAAATCATTCCTTTATTGTACATTTTGTTAGCTTGTCTGTCTGCTATATTAACCAATATGATGTGTTTAATTAGATCTGCTTTTTCCACAACTTTGGGAGACACTTTTGTATAAAGTAGGGCATTAGTTCATAAAAAAGTGTTGGGATCTGGAGATTTACCACCTTTCTCCAGCAGAGTGCGCTGTGGGTCTCCTGGGCTGGAGCCCTCCAGCACACCTGAAGCTCATCAGCCCATCAGGAGACCTTCCTACATAAGCAGCAGCCAGACCTTCCTTCAACGCCGCAGTGTTGACCAAGTTTGGTTAGCGAACCTGAGCCTCTGTTAATCTGAAGAATCTTAGTTGCCTCTAGAGAGAAACTGGATTCTAACCTGCCTCTGTCTTCTTGCTCACAGAAAACCCGACTGACGTCTGAAGCTCTGGATGAGCTTTGCCTGTAAACCTGCCTGCCTGCCTGCCCAAGGAAGCCAAACCCGAAGATTTCAGTCTGGACTCCTCCTGCTGCTCTCAAGGAAGAGCTGGAAACTCAAATCAAGGTCTGCCACTTACTAGTCAGAAGCTAGACGCTGCTGCTGCTGAGCACTCTGCTGAACCTACAGTCTCTGGACCCAACTGTTCCTTCTCTCACACAGATCTGTCTGGACCTCTTCAAGGTATATTCTGAATAATCTAAACTCAACAAACCATCTGACTGCCTGGCTAATCAAACTATCCGTCTCTGCAGACATCAGTGATTCCAGCCCCGGACCTGTGCCTGAACCAGTTCATGTTCTCTGTGTGAAAACCTTTCAATAAACTCTGTTAAACTTTTACTCTGCTTCCAGTGGTGTTCTGCATGTGGGTTAAGTCTCTTAAGCCAATCATGACAGAACACTGCGGCCAAACACAAAACCCAGCAGATCAACTCCGGAGGAGGCTTGAGGAGCAAGCTGCCCAAATCCACAAACCACTGCGCCACCGAAAAACAGCCCGCCAGTCGCTTTTTTAATAAAAAGTTTGCTAGACATAATTGTAACCAAATTTAGCTTATGTCACTAAAAAGGGTGCAGGTCTTGTCTCTGTTATGACCACAGGAAGTGTTTGGAGCCGGATAAAGCAGCTGAGAATAACAACAAGTAATTAATTTGCACTGAAGGTAACCCCAGAGTGATTAATGTAACGCATGTAGTTGCCAAAGTCTCCAAGAACTAAGAAAAAACTTAAATGATTTATAAAATGACATCTTGTAATAAAACTAGCTGAAGGGGGGGTAAAAACTTGATAAATATTGAAACAAAGTCAAGTAGGCTACAGTGGAAATAGTACCTTCAGGGCCGGATTTATCAAGATCCAATTTTGCGTGCGGTAATTTGCGCTCGCAAACTGGAATTTTGCGCGAGGGGCTGAACCATGGTTTGCAGGTGATTTAACAAGAGTGATTGCGTAACTGGTGGCAGGTGCAAAACTGTTGGAGACGCCCTATTTAAATGATGGTTTTGCGCGTTTTGTGGTTTGCGGCAAAGTAGTTTGTAGTTTGTGCAAACTAGTCCATTAAGAAATTTTAATCTTACAGTGACACCCCCACCCCCTCCAAAAAAAATAAATATATATATATATATAGATATATATATATATATCTATATATATATATATATATATACAAGCCGGAGGTCGGGGTTCTCCGGTAGGGCGTCAGGGCGACATGGCATTTAGAACGTCGGACAGCACTTCTGAAAAACGAGATTGGGAGATCCCAGCTCTCGCTGCAACCGTACGCTGGAATGACCCAGATGCAAAAAAGTCCAATGTTGCAAGGAGTTTAGTGATATCTGGTATTGCGTGGGTCCTCCTTGTGGCTGGCTCCAAATCCATTCGGAGCTCCCCCAACAGCTCCAAAATGGCAATGCTGGATAAACGATATGTTTTGATGATCGTTTCCTCGTTCACTCCAAAAATATTCACATGGAGTGAAAAAATGCGTTCTCTGCGTCTCCTTGCTTCATTTCGATTTCTCCTTCTTGCGACAATAACAGCTGCCATGTGTGCGCAATTACGCATACAGACCATTTGCACCTTCTTTTGAAACGTGTTAAATATAGAGTCAGATACCTTTCAGGTTTGATAAATCACTTTGCGAGTGCTAAATTAATATATTTACATGTTCTCCTCCCACAAGATGCACTTTTGCGTGTAAACGCCCCATATTGCATATTCATTGCAGAAAAAGTACTAAATGGATAAGAGGCGCTATTTAGCACGTTTTAAAGACCAAATTCTTTTAGCACGCTGTTGATAGATCAGTTTGTACATTTTTTAGTGTGCGCAGTGAAATAGCTCATGTTTTTATACACGCAAACCTTTGATAGATCCGGCCCTCATTGTTATCTGATAGGTTTAAGTAACTTTACACTCACCTGTGACAAAACTGCAACTATCACTAGTAGAGTCAAAGGAAGTCCAATGCTGATTGTGATCCAGTTGACCGTACGTAAGAAGTTAGCCTTAGAAATATGGTAAAAAATTGTTTCATTGTTTGGGTCGCAGCTGTCGTTTATCTCCATCCTTAACTTTTAGACCAGAAATATTGAGAAAGGAGTATCTGTGAACAGAAATGTTTTATGAGGAAAAATCCCAAAGAAAGCATTTCCAATTGTTGTCCAAATATGGCCAAGACTTGTAGGCTTTACAGTAGTAGCCATTCAAAATGGCCCTTCCCAGTCAAACGCAAGCCAAATGGCTGGCTATTCCCCTGCAGCTCCCAGCAAAATCCCCTTCAACTTCCAGCCACTGGCCTTCTCCTGGGCATGCATATTTTTCTACTCTGACTTCATCCTTTCACTGAATTACAGGATCTGACCAGGAGATGATGCTTCTCTTAAGACCTTAATGTCCACAAATCATAAAAGAAATAATATTTTAGTGCAAAGATGGATGTTTATAATGGAATTGTAGGGGACCAGCCAAGGAGCTATCAAGGAAAGTGGGGACATTTTGAACGGCTACTACTGGTACATTGTGTAACCCGTATTCAGACTTTTTCATCTTTTGTGTCCCCTTGTGATCTCAAGCACAGAAATCAGGTAGGTCTCTATGAACTCAGTCTACTTTCATCCCAGTTTCAGTTTATGCTTCTACAGAACAAAGGAATAGCTCTATATAAGCACTACTTTAAAGTTGTAGAAAAGACCTCAACAAGATGAATTAGCAGTCGTACACTGTTTCAACCTTTGTGTATCTTTGTGATCTGACAGAGAAACCAGAGAGCTATTTCTATAAACTCGTTCTACTCTCATCACAGCTTCAATATTCTAAAAACCATTAAAGACTAAATTCCTAGAATTGACTTCACATTCAAAATGTTATGTGACTCTGAAACACAGAAGAATAAAATGTTTCTGTAAAACTATGGGGCCAAAATGGTAGCTTTAATATTTACAAATGTGTGTGGAGAGTTGTGTGTCTGTATCTCGATTTGTGTGTGTGCAGTGGGATTTGAAAATGTGTAAATAAATCTGTAAATGTGTGAGGAGATTTGTGTGTCTGTACAACAATCTGCAAATGTGTAAAACTACTTGTGTGTAATCCGTTTTGCAAATGTGTAAAAAATCCACAAATGTGTATTCAGATCTGAAAATGTGTACTGAGATTTGCAAATGTGTAAAAAATCCACAAATCTGTATTCAGATCTGCAAATGTGTACTGAGATTGGCAAATCTGTAAAAAAAAAATCCACAAATCTGTATTCAGATCCACAAATGTGTACTGAAGCTTGCAAATGTGTAGATCAATCTGTAAGCACACACAGAGACACTTGTGTCTGAAGTATTTTCGCTTCAAGGCCCAGAAATACAGACAAATCATTGGTTACAAGTCAAGCGGTTTTTCGGTTGGCTCTCTTTACACACGTGATTTTTGCTACTCTTCTTTACAGATTGATCTACACATTTGCAAGCCTCAGTACACATTTGCAGATCTGAATACAGATTTGTGGATTTTTACACATTTGCAAATCTCAGTACACATTTGCAGATCTGAATACACATTTGTGGATTTTTTTACACATTTGCAAATCTCAGTACACATTTTCAGATCTGAATACAGATTTGTGGATTTTTTACACATTTGCAAAATGGATTACACACAAGTAGTTTTACACATTTGCAGATTGTTGTACAGACACACAAATCTCCTCACACATTTACAGATTTATTTACACATTTTCAAATCCCACTGCACACACACAAATCGAGATACAGACACACAACTCTCCACACACATTTGCAAATATTAAAGCTACCATTTTGGCCCCATATAAAACAAATGTTAGTAGGCAAATCCCCTGGCCAAGATGGTTTGACTTCAAAATTTTTATGGAAAAACACTTAAGAGAATCATAGCCAAAGCCTGTATTGAAAAAATATGATTCAATGTAATCTATGAAAGAAGGAGTAATTAGATTATTACCCAAACCAGGAAAAGACAAAAGATGTATCGGCATCTTTAGCCATAACAATGAGTTCACAGCGGAAGTGGTTCCATATCAATAATAATATTTAAAAATAACTTTTGGCATTTTAATTTGATAAAAAGTCTTTTCAATGTAAACTTATGCTGTTCATAAAACAACATATTTCAGACAGAATAGAATAACATGTCAAAACAACATTTAATTGCACAAAAAAAAAACTTAATACAGATACTAGATGCAATCAGTATGTTCAGCAAACCCCCCATGGGAAATATGTCTTAGAACCGCCTCTGCCCTCTTTGAGGATTTGTATTCATATCCAGCCATTTTACTACTAAAAACATCTGTTAAATGAGACCAATTGCTATCACACAAAACACAATCTATACATTCACCACTGTGTCGTGCCTTCAACCTTAAAATTGTGCAGTATTTATCAGTTCATCTCTTTATTTCCAAAATAACTTCTCAATTGTAATATTTTGTAAACAGCTTGAATAATTTCCCCAGTATGGGACAATAAAGGGGTTTTCTGTTCTATTCTATTGTATCACTGCAAAAACAGAACAACAAACAAACTTTAAATAAAAGTACTCTATTCTATTCTTACACTGGAAAAAAAATCACAATCTAAATAAGTCAATTTTATCTTAAAAAAAAGTTTTTTTTTTTTTCCTTGAATTGAGGGGATAAGCAAGACAATGGAACAGGACAATTTACATTTAAGAAAAAAAATGCATTGTCTTATTTCAAGTCCATGTTATCTATTTGTTTTATTTTAAGAGTAAAACACTCATTCCATTGGCAAATCACCATATTTACCTATTCAAATTAAGGGTAAATGCACTTCATTTAAGAAATTTTGACTTATTTCTAGATTTTTTTGCAGTGTAGCTTTGATTATTCTCAATCACTAATAAATAAAGCAAGACATATTTACCTTTGAAAAACCTAGAATAAATCTGTGGCGGTTTTCTCAAATGTTTGAAGTCGTTTCCTCTGCATTCACTCTCTCAACAGGACTTTTATTTTGTCATTCAGCATATTGATAAATGTTTTCCTCCTGGACACACCCTTTTCCAGAATGTCACATGATATGGATTTTTCAAAGTCGTAATATTCTTTGTTCTTTGAAGCTACCCTCATCTTCCCTTGAGGCTGCTCTAAGGTGTTAATTTAATACATATTAAAGAACCTTTTTATTTACCCAGATGTGTGCTTAATTCACTATCATCTCTGACATGAGCCTTTATGTTTTCACTAGCAGTGGTTTTTGTTGTTTTATTGATGTCTAGTCATTTAGGGAAAGGATTGTATGAAATCCATCATCAGCGGAATCATCCATACTCCTTGGTGTCCATGAGGAGTATTCTGTTTCTTTAGCCAATAAGTATAAACCATATTAATATTAATTTATTATTTTATTATTAAATTTATTAACTTATTTTTTTTTTATGTATTTTCCGGACTTTTATCTGTTATATTATAAAAACAAAACATAAGAAACTAAACAAATAATTCTTTTTCAGATCAAGTACTTCAGTATTCAGTTATGCAGTCTGGTCCCAGTGTCTGTGATGTAATGAGAGGATGTGATATTATCGTTTTATCTCTTTTCTCGGTGTCTGGGTTCAGTTGGAAAAATTTGCATAGACAAATCATAACCAGAATAATTTCCTGGTACTGATCAGTTTCTTTCAGGAAGTAAAATTTAATACTGTAGCAATGATGCTCTTCAATAAAAATGTGAATATCGATATATATATAATTTTTATTTTTTTACTGAACTCTGGAATGAGTTTGCTTTGTGATTTTTTTGGTCATTGGGTTGGTAATCTATAATCTATAATAATCTATGCCTTCTAACGGTACCATGGTGGAAACGCAACGAGGAAATTATGTGTTGCTGAAATTACATTTGAAGAAATTTAAATGTCTCATTGAGATTTCAATATATTTTGTTAAATAGAAAAGTACTCGGAGAGCACAGATCTCCACCTAGCCGTAAATAGCTAAATCTCACAAATGTTCTGGATCATTACCAGATTTCAAGATTGTTCCTTTGCATGAGGTGAAGATCTGGTAAAATTTTCCTTAAAATACCCTCATAAGTTTTCAGGTAATCCTGCTAACAAACCAACCGCTCTGGTATCTCTTCTGCTCCATACTTCTGCATGGCTGCATTAACAGAAAAATTGCATGTTGTAGGATCTGGTGTCTGTCGTACTCACACCTTCTTCATTCGCTCTGCACTCTTCTTCTATGATCAGCAGATCAAGACGTCAACTGATGCATGGCTCCATTTTCTTGTTTGTATTTTTGTCTTCAGAATAATAATTCTGGTGTCAATAAGAATTGCTGCCACGCGCTGGTTGGGGAAGCTACTTGTTCTGCAAATGCCCCTATGTAAAATAATACTTTAAAGCCATTCTGTATACAGATTACATCAGCAATGTTTGATGGGCTGTTCCTTGGAAAGAGGAGAACCTCTTTTAAAAATCCCATTACAATATGTTATAATAATTAAAAAGTATCTAATGCATCTTTTTCCTATAATACTGTACTGTAATACCGTAATCCTAAATGTCAGAATAGTGGCATGAAGTGCTCTGTGTCTAGGAAGATATGTATTAGTAAAAAGGGAAATTTAGAAAATGATAAACCTGTTTCATCTGTTGTCCACATTCCAAAGGTATTGTTGTGCCGATCTGCAGCAGGAACGCTTTGCATAGATAAAATACAACCTGAAGCCTTTCCTGGTCCTGCTCTATTAATTTGAGGAAACAGAATTTAAAAATCCAAATGCAAATGCGAAGAAGTTCTCCTTTGACTGAGGAAGTTTTTTTTTTGTGTGTGTGCAATATTCTCTAAGTATATTTCTACTTGCTCTCTTCCCCTTGCAACCTCAGTCTGTACAGAGAAACCTCAAAATCCTGGCTGGCCATCATATTCCATGTGATGGAAACTCCTGAGGTTTGGTCCAGCTTTGCTTGCAAAGTGGCTGTATCCCACTCTTCAAAGAAGACTGAGCTGAAAACTCAACATGACCTTCAAATCCAGATTGCAAATCAAATGTGCATGTGCAAAGCAGCTGTTAATCCCGTCCTTCATTGCAAATTTTAATCATAAAAATACACAGTTGTTTCACATAAAATAACTGTATTTTGACTCTACAGCCTCATGCTCTCTCTCCTCCTCCTCCAGTCTCTATGTGTCTTTGCACAGCTTTTGTTTCTTCTTTTCTTACAGGTGGCAAACAACTAATGGAGTATTTATGGCACCGATTGGTATGGAGTGTGAAACTAAATGGCTGAAAATATGTATTTTTCTTAACTTTTTTCTGTAAAAGTCTCTGTAAATGTCTTGGAGGTTTTTGTGAGGACCCAAATGCAGAGGCTGACAGGCAGGGGTGAGTACTTTAAATATTTAATTAAAGATCAGGCAGCTTAAAAATGTTAAACAATTCCACATAAAAATCAAACACAAACCAGAACCATGGAGACATCAGGGGAAAACCATCACAAGGAGCCAGGGTGAGACAAAGTAAGATGAGGAAGCAGCACAGAGGGACGGCAGAGGGAGTGTATTTATGGTTGACTGAACAAAGGAAGGACTAACAAGCTGATAAGGAGCAGGTGTGAGTAGAGCTGAGGAGGAAGCGAAGGGAAAGGACCAACCAAGGGGGCAACAGAGGACAGACAAAGAAAAACCTAAGAAACTTAAATGAATCTAGAACACACCAATAAAGCTAGAAAACAAGGAAAAACCTGGATGAACTTGAAACTGAAAACTTAGAGAAAAACCAACAGAACCAAGATCATTACAGTAAAAGCATTGAAATCCCATGTTTTTACCTCCAAGCTATCCCATCTATCTCTGCGCTGCTTTTTTGGATGGATTCAGAATGACCTGCAGGTTAATAGTATGAAGTTTGCAAACTAGGTGATGTTCCAGTGCCTTTTAGAAGAACCAAGAGTGAATATTCTTTATGAGGAGTTGGACCCATCAGTAATATGTATCCATTCCCAGTAGTTGAATAAAGAAATTTCCTTAATATTATATTAAAATATGGTTTTGAACAGTTTAAATGGGAGGTTTTTATTTTGAAATTTACAATGGGTGGTTTGGTAGTCCAATTTCCAAAACTAGTTGAGTTTAGTTCATAACATTCAGACTTATGCCACAGTTATTTGCTATGTATCATGTAAAGGCTTTTATTTTGCTGGACCTAGAATGCAGAGGACCAGGCTTGGAGATAGGAGCAAATAGTTTATTTGGTGGCATCTCTATAAGTGGGTCAGGTTGAGGAGGAAGGCAAGCTCACTAGACCAGAAGGTGGAGATGAGGGAGGTGGGTTGTGTGGCTTGGTAGCAGGAGACCGGTGTGGCGCTAAATCCAACTAATCGGTGACCATCAGGCAGCAAACAGGAGGCCAGGCTTTAGATACTGCTCCAGACGAGTCTCAGGTGTGTGCAGCCAGCTCCTTCCAAAGCCACATGTATGAGAGAGAGAAAACAACCAAAATGCACCCAGACAGGCCATGTATCATTGGGGAGGACAGAAAGAAGGTTGCTCAGTTAGGCACTGCCAGAACTGCTGAGATGCAGTTTTGTCATATTTTACATTTTAAAAATAAGACACCCTTACATCAACTTATGTGATCCCACAAATTATTATGTTGGACTTTCCTACCATCTATTGTTGGATGAGAAGGAAGAAATCCTGGAAATGGTGGTAGGTCACGTTCCTGGGGTTCTTCTAGACATCATGGAATCAGTCCTCTGCTTATCATCAGTTCATTATTTTGCAATATGGCCATCTGGGTGCTGGCAATTGAATTATCATTTGAAGCTGCTGTATCTGACATTTCAGAGACCAATACCCTGACCCTTTATGTAACTGTAGGATTTACAGAAGCCCCATTCAGAGAAAACTTGTTCAATAAAAACAACATTTCATTGTATTGTTTAAAAGGAAGCTATGTCCCCCTGAAGGCAGTTCCACCTCGGAGCTTCCCTTCCAGTTCTCAGCTACTTGTTTTAACTACTCTTAACTCAAAACTTGGTAAATCTATATAAAAATGAATAAAAACAGGAGTAACTATTAAAAGAATTCACTCCAGATCAGACAGAGAAATTGCTTGGAGTCGGCACAGCTGTGAGCTCAAGTCTTCAGCATGTGATGGCATCCGGCAAATGAGCACCGAACAAGGTCATCTCCTGCTTCTTGTACCTCATGAGTCCATGTGTTGCATCAGGTGGATGCTTAACTGTGCATGTCAGGAACTGGCACGTCATCCATGCCCTAACCTCTGTGCTTCTTGAATCTACCCCTCAGGATTACAGATAGCTCTTTTTTTAATCAATCTGGCTCCTGGATGTATCATTATCCTGTGCTTATTGTACAGACAAAAAGACTGTCCTAATTAGATAGCCCCCATATACACAATGTGATACGCCATCTGAAAGAAGGCCGCCCGCCCCATCTAATCTGGCTAACAGAAAGGTAATACACATGACCAATAAAGAATAAACCTAACAGTATTAAAAAATATATTGTAGGTAATGTAAGATTTGAGACACTGCTCATAAAATAGCTTTGTTGATGAGAGCCATTTGTCTTTTTGTAGTACATCTTTGATATTCCTGAGAAATGTCCTAGAAAGACACAGAAACTGTGTCACTTCAGTTCATCAAGGACATAAATTCAGTCAGATAAACCATCCATCCATCCATCCATCCATCCATCGATTATCTGACACGCTTTTCCCAATTGGGGTCGCGAGGGGTGCTGGTGACTATCTCCAGTTGTCTATGGGCGAGAGGCAAGGTAAACCCTGGACAGGTCGCCAGTCCATCGCAGTAGTCAGATAAACATTTCAGACAACTGTTTTTTGTTCACACCAGAAAAAGGATGTGAGAACATTAAACACAGTATGAACATATTTATCTATATTTCCCCCTTGTCTAAACGAGGGAGGAATCCGCTTCTTATCACACCTGCTTCAACTTCCTACATTTCAGCATAAAGAATGGAACAATGTTAGTTTTATTTAGCCAAGAAAAAGCACAGTGTAATCTCATTTCACACCTCCAAGTAACGGACATCTGTTACGTTCAAAATTGTAGGTTCATAAAAAATAAACTGAGCCCGCACAGAAGGGGGATTTTGGCCTCTGCAGAGGGAGAGAGCCACGTTCAGCATCATCTGCTCTCTGATGGGTCTCCTCAGCAGAAGCCTTTTTATTAGCAGATCATAACACATGGGGTGGGTTACAGAACAGTGTTCCTTTTGACAAGGCAATTGATCAGGTCATGGGACAAAATGCTCCTCCTGATTGAATTACAGAATAGAGTGGTCTCCCGATAACTGTGATTATCCTCGCAACACACATCAGCAGTTTTCTACCAAAGTTCCATGACAGTTTGCATTAAACAGAGTTAAGCATCTCATTTATTAAAGTTCCATACTCAAATGCATTAATTTTATAATCATCATTGAATAAACCTGACAACATCAACAGTGATAAAGCTGTTAGAGTTAAATAACACATTATTATGTCTTTCCCTGCTCATCTCCTATAACCCACATTTCTATGTATATTATAACTCTAATCTGCTCACTTACCAGGATTTTGGGCCTTTCACATCCAGGTGGCTTCTGGACCGGCTGTCAAAATCCAGTTATTCTCACCAATTTAGTGACTTAAGCCACGCATACACTGCGATTTTTTCAAACATTGCATGCAGCTGCAGATCACACTGTACAACTAAACTGCAGGGTTTTTTCATACAGTGTGAGTTCACAGCTCACGATTTATGTGCAGCAAAACGCTCTCCTGCGATCTACCTGCTCAAACTGCACGTCTGAAAACCACGTTGGACTCAGCTTTGCAGTGAGATGGATCTGCTCTGACTCGTCTATCCGGAAGTCAAACAAATAGAAGGGGAATAACTCAATACCGGTATAAAGAACCACGCTGCCTTGGCAATTTGTGCAATTTTGTGCTGAAAGCCCTAAAAAGAAAAGGCGATGACATATTTGCACAAAGACATGGCTGAGCAAACATGGCTAATATGATCTGTCAATTTTACAGAAAAAACTCCATTTCACTTATTGCAACCCTTGCCATGCTTCTGTGTTTACATCTGAGAGGAACAAGAAAAAGAAGAATCCTTCTTTGAGCGCCGAGTGATTTGGCCATGATGGTCGACTGAAATTCAAACATGTTTGATTTTCTCCTGAACTCACCATTCCTGATCGGGAGGTGGTTGTGAGAGGCTGATTGCCCCTCGTTAGGCCCTGTAGACTACACAACGCACGATCAGGCTGAAAGTCAGCCTGATTAAAAAATGCTTGCACGACTTGAAAATCGCCCCGAAAGTCGCACAGTGTATGTGTTGCTTTAGGCTAGGCCAATAGCAGAGCTATTAATTATTTATCAAAAAAAATACTTATCTCTGTTTATTCAAATGTCAACAAAAGGAGGGTGAATCTGGCCTGCATGATCAACCATTCGTTGTACAAAGCACAAACGACTGCAAGTTAAAACAATGATGTCTGTATTCTAATTAAGCATTACAGAAATCTAACATCTATGCAAAACATTACATGCTATTAGAAAATCAAAATGAGGTAGACCAAATGACAAGTTTTGAAAGAAAGAGGAAAACAAAGTTCTAAGAGTTGGTTTAACTGGCTTCTGAGATTGTCCAAGATAAGCCAAATGTTAATACATTCAATAGTGTCCTTTTGGAATGGCAGCAGATATGATGACAACAACAGAGCAGTTAAAACAATGTAAATACATTCGACTTTAAATAAATAATGGTCACAAATGTATTAACAACATAGCAGCATAGGGGGGAGCAGCTTCGGTTCCAGCTCCACACAAGTCCGTTTCCAAACTGGGTCGATTCTTGGAAAAATCTTAGATCAGCCTGATGCAAACAGCAGAGGAATCTAATGGGCTTTAAAGGTAAAGATCCTTTCTGATGCATTTTTTACCATGTGGCTTAAAGATCTCCCCACAGCTGCTTAGCAAGCAGGGAAATAGAAGGTCTGGAAGTGAAATCAAAATAAATGGTCCCCGCTACAGTGAGAAATCAATGTATAACCCCACCAATCACAAAACACGGTCTGTTGTAGGTGATTGGTTCCATAACAAGTCAATCATGGTCATCTGCTTGACCCTCCCCCTTGTGTGCGTAGGCGGGGGAAGCATACCGTCTTCCCCTGCCTTCCCCCAAATCCGAGTTTTTGGCCCAGATGGATCTGATCTTTTCATGGCAGTCTGAACAACACAGATCTGATTTTTTTCAAATGCGACCCAGGCCACTTGGCTATGTTGTCCTGAATCCTATACGAATCTAATCTTTTTAAAGCGACATGTGTCTGAACGGCCAGGTCGCATTTATCCGACCTGAACGCCATTAATTACCCGACAAAGGTCCCGATTCTGGGTCTTGCTATGAAGAAGCGGCAAGAAATACAACAAACATGGCGGACGATGATGCGGAGAGCAGTATTTATATATAACCATCTTCAAAAGATAGTGTTTTCATAATTGGGAAAGATTGCTAGATGTGCTCCGGCACTACCATCCATGTTTACTTCCATAAACACAGTGATATCATTTCGTCCTCTACTGCGCATGCGGGACACTTGCGTTGTATGAATGCATTGTATGAATGCAGTTCACACAGGAGATCACAAGCAAGTCGCATATGTTTGGACATATGAACGGCAACGCAAAAAAAATTGGATTTCGCAAAAAAAAATCAGAATTCAGTATCAAGGCCTGCAGTGTGAATAGTCTCCATGCTGCAGTGCTACCTGTTACTCCTTGAGTCTCAGCTACTTGCTTGCCAGTTCTGGTGGTTCTCTGGTCCATATGGCCTATTGGTTCAGTCACCGCCTACATCCTCTGGTTCTCTGCTCATCACTGCAAACCAGCACTTTCAACCAGGATTCCACTGCCAAGACTGTAAGTATCTCGTCTGCTTCATCTGCCATTATTCTTCACTTCAATAAACCCTTTAAAAAAAACATTGTATCTGGCTGCATATCGGGTTTACCTGCAGTAATGTGTGTGTGAGGGAATTTCTACAAACCAACCAGAAAACCACTGAAATTTTTTTAAAAAAGTATTTATTCCAAAAATGTTCAAAAAAATTATAAACTGGGCCCCAAAAGAGAGGTCAACAAAACAGAATTCAATTCAGGCTAAAGAACTCAAGCACAAACTGACCTAACAAAAAGGACATGAGGGAAACTTAAATAGTGGCTGATCAGACCACTGTTGACACACAAGGGGGGTAACTGACTAACAAACTAATAAACAGATAAACTTAATTAAACAGATAAATAATGGCCAAACACTAAATACTTTTTAAATTTAACTAATTAACAGAATTACCCAATCTAAGAATATTTAAACAAACGATAAACAAATTTACCTTCCCATTACAAATGGTTTGATCCGCTGATTAGCCTGCAACCAATTGAGAAAAGCTGGAGCTCATTGCAGCCCTCCACCAGCAGATCCCAAGGAAACTGGCAACTCAAAGAAGAAGGAATCCTTGAGTCTAAAAGAGTCTGAGCCCTTTCCCAAACATCCCCCGGCCAAAAAAAATAAAACAACTCCTCACACCCAGGCTTTGTATAACAGCAGGTTTGCAACTGCCTGAGAGAGATCTTTTATGTAGAATATAAAATAAAATAAAAAGAATAATGTTTATTAAAATGCAGGAAAGAAAGAAAAAATGCAGAATTTCCTGCATGTTTTAAGCACTCTACCTTTATTTAGCCTTTAGCAGCTAATATTATATTCAGTGATTGACTTCTCTTTTGACACTAAGTACTTCATCCCCAACATGGTAACATGGCTGGGATTGAGGACTCTTGGTGGTCTCAATCAGGAAGTGGCACAAGGAAGCTAATAACTGGACCAATGGAATAAAACTGTCTGTTAGCCAATAGAATCTCTTTATTTGTTTTTAAAAAGTGACACAAGATCATAAAGACCTTAAATATGCTTTAATTTGCAAATTAGTATGTTGAATGTTGCTGCTGCCCAACCAATAAAACTGTTAAAAATAAACATCACAATACAACCATCCTTTATTTTTTCATAAACAAAGTTTAGCTTATTGATCCAGAGACACAGATGAATCAGTATGTTGCTGCCACTGCCACCTTTCTGTAAGGTTTGTAAAAGCATGAAAAAAAACATTAAAGAATGACATTAAATAATAAGATACAAAACTATCATAACTAGCTATTAGGGACGTATCCTTAAATAGTTCAGCACAGGTTTGATCTACATCCAGCTGGTAATATCTACAATATTCACTGTTCATTCATTTCTGCTAAGATCTTTCTGATAAAGAAGAGAAAAACGTTAAATTATCTAAATAAACATCTAATATTTCTAAAATAAACACCACAAAGTGAGAAACTTTGATATACTGAAAAAATGTTTTTATATTATCTGAACATTTCAGTTAAACTCAGATCCAAAATATGTAATACAAGCTAAGGGTAGGGAGACCTGTCTATATAAAATAAAATACAATAAACACACCTGAACTCAGAGAATATCTGCAGCTGTGTGATGTAAACACAGACATCTGAACTCACTTAGAAAAGGATTCTATTAACAGTGAACAGGACATTTTCTTGGTCTCCTCATGAAGCTTGGAGCTCAATCACTCTGTTGTTGTCGCTTATTCGGTTTCCTGTGGAAAGGAAAGAACAGAGATGTCTTGATGCTCTGCTCTGAATTTACTGCAGCTTCAACTGATTTAGAGGAAACTAGGATCAACATGAGACTTCATGTGTTAACAAAATGGCTGCAGGACACGATAAAGAAATATGTCTATTATACAAACTGAGATATCTTTTGTGAAAACTGTAGGATTATTTGCTTACCTTCTGGTTTTTGTTGGTGAAAACTGATCTCGACCAGCTGATGGAGAAGAAACCCCAAACACAGACATTAAATATGCTGTCTGCTGTGTGTCAACTGATAGAAAACTGGATCTCACCACTCTAGGACGATGATTGTAGTACAGAGAATCATAATTCCCACAATCTTTACTCCCATGTAGACAAGATTACCTGTAGAAAGAGAATTTTTTTTTACCTTTTCTGAGGTGGAAAATGTTTTGGTACCAGATCAACAGAAATCCATTCAATCATTTTCTGTCACGCTTATCCCTACTGGGGTTGGGAGGGGTGCTGGTGCCTATCTCCACCTCTCTACGGCAAGAGGCGGGGTCCACCCTGGACTGGTCACCAGTCCATCACAGGGCAACACAGAGACAAACACAACAAACAACCATTCACACCTAAGGAGAATTTAGAGAAGCCAATTAACCTAACACATCCGCTTTAGATGAAATATTCAAATAACCACTGTGAAATGGATTATTATTGGACTATGCTTTTTCTTGATTAAATAAAAGTAACTCTGTTCCATTCTTTATGCTGAGATGTAGGAAAAAGATGGAAGTGTGAAAAGAAGCAGTATTCTTCCACAGGTTAGATAAGGGAGAAACATAGATTAACATGTCCTTATTGTTCTCACGTCCTGTTTCTTGATGAACGGAAAACAGTTGTCTGAAATGTTTATCTGATTGAATTGTCGTCCCTGAAAAACGAAAGTGTTTGTCTTAAGAAGACTGATTGTTCGTGTGTGTGGAGTCTCCTTATAAGCAGGGGTGGGAAGCTATCCCGGCAGAGCCACACTAACAGTTCAGTTGTTTGTGTCGTTCTCCTCTGCAGAGTACAATAAAACCTTATCTAAACTACGGAAGAATCCTGCTTCTTTTCACACTTCCTTCCTTTTCCTACATCTCAGCATAAAGAACGGAACAGTATTACTTTTATTTAATTAAGAAAAAGCACAGTCTAGTAATCCATTTCACACCACTTGGTAACAGCAACAACCTGCCATATTTATTTACCTTTTTCTGGAACATTAAGATCAACTTCAGCTGATGTCTGATTACCAAGATCATTCATGGCCACACAGTAATAAACTCCCCCCTCAGTGACATTGATTCTATAAACGTCTCCTTCAGCTACTTTCATGGCTCCATGTTGGCTCTTCTTGAACCAGGTGAAGCAGCTGATGGGAGGCTTGGCTCTGCTGGAGCAGTTCAGGTACACCCAGCTATCTGCTGATGGACTGATGGATACTGAGGTGTTTTTGGGAGCATCTGAGGAAAATGTGACACACCTTCAGTTTATTGATGAGAAGCAGCTGAACCATGATGTTCTGACAGGATGACTTACAGGAAACACTGAGAGTCACTTCTGTCTTTGCTGTCTTGCTGTGTTTTCCTCCATCCACAGGATATCTGACAGAACAGATGATGTTGTATCCATCATGTGTGTCTGACAGAGTGATGATCTGCTGGATTTTAGTTCTAAACGTTCCATCTGTGTTCTCCTCTATCTGTCTGGGAGAGTCTGGTTGGAGATTCCAGGTGAGTTCAGGAGGTGATTGTGGACAGGGAGTGAGAGCTGAGCACGTTATGGTGACAGAGTCCTTCTCCTTCACATCACCTGAGATTTCAATCCTGGGGCTCCAAGCTGAATCTGTGCTTTCACATCATACACACATTTTACACAGTGAGATCCAGAAAATCTCTACTTTAAACACATGTGGAGCAGAAATGCATCTGAATTCATTTTCTATCGTCAACATTAATATTAGAGATAAATAAAAACAAAAGGCTCTTACCTCTAACTGTTATATTAACAGGATGACAGGAAGCTGTTGCTTTGAACCGCCTGTTCTCAATCCTGAAGAAGTATTTCTCTGTTTGACCTGAATTTACATTAAAAAATACAGTGGTGCAGTTCCTCTCTATGAGGTTTCCAGTAATTTTCATGTTATAGCTGTTTGTTGGCTTACTGCTGTTGTAGATCACGTTAACTTTATTAACTTTAAACACAGGATTACTTTTTATCCAAACTCCAAATGTTTTTCTTAAGCCATCAATGGTTTCTCCTGTTTTCTCTCTAAAGCTAAATGGGATTAGCAAACAGGATCCACTCAGAGCTTCCATCTCCTCTGGTGCAGTAATGCTGAGGGCTGGTTTACAAGTCTGAACTCCTATAAACACAGAATAGAGATGAACACAATGTGGATCAAAATGGTCGTAAAGATAAACTTCCTGATCAATAATCTCCACCTGAGCTGTAGCTTGTTACATGATGAGCCTTTAAACAAGATCAGGATCCAATATTTCAGACTAGAAATGGATCCAGTCATGTCTATGAATGAAAATGAGAAATCAAACAGCTCACCTGAGAAGAAGAAGACATTCAGTAACATGCTGACGGTCAACATGTTCTCAGACAGGGCTGCCATCACACTCCTACAGAGACAAGCTGTAACTTATTACATAAACTTCCAATTTAAATCTTTCAAAAAGAATAATAATAATGAAAAAGTAACAGAAAACCCCCAAAAGTTTTTTCCCCCAAAAAACTTTCAAAATTAGTAGAACAAACTTGTATCTTAGTGAATGATTCCTTAGTGACCTTAGTAAATGACCTTCTGATCCTCAGCAGACCAGACCCTGAACTACCAGTTAACTTTTCACACGAATCAACACCAATTTAGAGCAGAAGACAGCTCCACCCTTCATGGTTAGGTTCTTTAAAAGAGGAAGTCGATGTCATAATCAGTAGATGTTAGATTTTTAGTTTATAATGTGTTTATGTTTTAATTCTTTTTGTGTTTATGTTCTAAAATGTTGCGTATATTTTCCTTATTTTTTGTTTATTTCCTTTTCTAATCTTGGTTTTTAACTGAGATTTGATTTAAAAAAGACAAGGTTGCTGAGATCTATTTCTTTTCCAAGCATCAAAAGTATTTTTCCGTGTAAGAATTTTTTTCAGCATCGGCAAAAACACATGTAGCTGGTCTTATGCTCAGTGGATGAATGCTCAGTATATTGACCTTCAAACTCTCAAGTCATTCTGTGTCAAACTGTGTGACCTCTTCACCCTGACTCTGTTGCTCTGTCTGCATGTGAAAACCGGTCTAATTTCTATAAAAATTTACAGTTTTTCAGTTTTGTTTAATGGATGAGAAAAACACAGTGATGCATGTCAGCATCACGACTGAAAAATGCAGAGTTGTTCTGATAAACATTTAAGAATAGCAGAATCAAACAGAAAGTTTCCACCAAACTGCAGGTTAAAAATTGAATTGCACCAAATTGCCCATGGAAGGGAATGACTTGCTTTTTTTTAAAATATCTAAATATATAGGGTGGAGTTGTCTTAGATAACACATTTTAATCAATTCTGTTAAGGTTAATTTTAACCAGAACAGATAAGGGTTTAATTTTGCTTACGATCAGATGAGGTTTGGGGCCTAAAAAATATTTTCTTGAACAGTAAGATTAAATATTACTGTATGAACTTTATAAGATAGTATCATTTAATGCAAGGATCTTTTGGGGGTTTTGTTTGTATTACTTTTTATCCCATTCTAGTTGGAAGATTTTATATTTGATTTTTTGTTGTCCTTGTTTATAGATGCTGGAGATCGCCCGGTTTTTCAGTGTAGTCCTGTTTCTCTGACTGTAACTGGCTCGGAGCTCGTCTGCCTGGCTGTGTGTTTCCTGGACGGGGCCGCCTTTTACAGCTGCTTTTTGTATCTCTGCTTCTGTCTCCTTGAACCTCAGTCAGCCTCAGCAGATGGCCGCTCACACTGAGCCTGGTTCAGCTGGAGGTTTCTTCCTGTTAAAAGGGAGTTTTTCCTCTCCACTGTAGCTACAAGTGTATAAAAGGCTGGGACTCAAAAGACACACTAAATGTTTACTTCCTCCTGCCGCTAGGGAGCGGTCACGAGTTCCTGTATTTTCTTCTTCGTGTGTTGCTGAATATTACTGCAAGTATTACTGCAAAGTTATTGTTCTGTTTTCTTTGGGGACTCTTATTTTTGACTCGTTCCGTTGGCAGCTTGTCAGTTGAGCCAGTGTCGCATCCATGTTTACCTGCGGGTGCCTTATTGTGATACTTCTGGTGTTGAGTGAATGAAAAAAGTAAGTACTAATTGCTTCTATCTGCTTTAAATGTTTCCCTTACTTCTTCCTGAAAGCCTAATTTATTTGTTTATATTATCTGCAAGCAAGCAGACTTGATGTAAAAATTTTTTAGTTACGTGTATCACGGCCGGCAGCCATAGCGCATGTACGATTTCTTTCTCCACGAGGGAGGGGGAGCAGGTTTAATCATCTAAAAGCAAAATGTATACAAATGTTTTATTAGTTCTGTATTTGAAAAAAAAACAACAACAAAACAAATAATGTACACATGAAAAAAGACTTGCCTGTCGGGAGAAGCCAGATGCCAAGAAACAGAGACAGGAGAAACATTTTGTTAATAAGTTACCAGGATACTGTACGTCACTCTGTCAAGATAGGATAGATGCAGTCCAGACTAGAACTGCAAGTCTTTTTAAACAGGTCCAAAGCCCAACCCAGCAAGTCTACCCCTGGCCTCGCCCCTCCTGGTCACATGTCCCACATACACAGAACACATCTAGAATTTAATATAAATGCAAATTTCACAGATTAAGATTAGAGGATTTCTTTACAGTTTTAATTGCGTCCCAAAAGATTTGTCCCTTACAATGCCTTCTGGCTGTTTGAGCACACATTTTTGCAAATGGTTCATAAATAATTCATTATTTTAATCTTTTTTGGCCTGACATAACAGAAGACATCGGTAAGAAGTAAGAAGGCGGCATGGCTGTTATTGTCAATGTGAAGTGATACAATGCTAGGACACTTGACAGTTAGAGGTGCAATTGAGCAGCCTCAACAACAGGCCCATAACTATCTCCCATAGCAGCTGTAGACGCATCCCTCTGCTAGTGTAGAAGCAGTGTTCGAGACTCTACTCATGCTGGCCTGCAGTTTTTGTGCTACTATAGGTTAAATATATTATAGATTTATTTAGCACGTAATCGACTCAAAGGACCCCAAAGCACAGCAGGGGCTTGAACCATTAATTCCCCGATTAGGGCATTAATAATATTTCCAAGTTGACAGCAAATGTCTAAGTGAAGTCGATGCTTCTTTGATATATTAGTGGGGGGTATAGATGTTTTTTTTTTTTTTTATCTCGATTAATCTTACTAATTTTGAAATTAATCTAGATTAATATATATTAAAATTGCTCATTTGAATTCTGCCAAAGACATTCATGATGCGTGTGTGACCTCTGGAATTTCAAAGAAAGGTTTGCCCTATTTTATGTTTGCAAAATAACATGTAATTTTGAAAAGTATATACATACATACTTTTTTTTGCTCATTTGTTACTGTGTTAGTTGCAAAGTAAAGTGTCCCAGTTTTCTTTGAGATGTCGCACTTCTTAGGAATCTTGTTTGTGTGGGTTGTGTATTGTTTGTGTTTTCCCCTGTTAGAGTTATTGAATGACAATTATAAAATTAATGTGTGTGCATATGAAACATTGAAGAAAAAAGATGCTACATTCTGTCCTGTGATTCAATCAGGAGGGTCATTCTAGACTTGCCTTCAGCAAGAAGGCATTTACAGGGTCATAAACTTTTATGACCTGCCTCTCAGCCAGTTGGTCATTCTAGGGTCATAAGACCCACCCATCTGTTTCTGCTCTGTGAATAAAATACTCGGCTGTTCTGTTGGGGGGCAGAATGGTACTGGGATGTGAGCAGCAGCCTTTCTCATTCCTGCAGGAAAAGCTCTGCTTATAAAGTCCTTTTGTGCTTCAGATTCATTTTTGTCCTATATGAAATAAGAAAAATGAACTCACAATATTTTGAATCTAACATCCCCCTCCATCACCAGGTGGTGCCCGGTTCTCGTTGGCCCTTCCACACACCTGTGGATGGTTGGTTCATTATCTGAGGACTCTTAAGCTGCTGACTGACTGCTGAGTTTAGCTGAGCTTTAATGAGTCTTTGTCTCTCTTAGTCCTAACCTTGTTGTTTTTGTCTTTGCCTCTCGGCAGGAAGTCATCCTGCAAACTCGATGTTTGGCCTCCTCCCCCTGAAAGGATCGTTTGAGCTTCACACTGAGCAGGGGATGCAAACTGGATGTTTGGACCTTCCCCCCCTGAAAGGATTGTTTGAGCTTCACACTGAGCAGGGGATGCAAACTGGATGTTTGGACCTTCCCCCCCTGAAAGGATTGTTTGAGCTTAACACTGAGCAGGGGTTAAATCTCCACACGAACCGTTCAAGTACTTCAGGAAATGTAAGTGGCAGATAGCTCCATCTCTCCTCAAGGAACCAAACCAACCCGAGTAAACCCTGTCCGCACTCCAACGAGTCAACCATGTTGACTCGTTGGAGTGCGGACTGGATTCTGGGAAGGATACCTTTTTCTGGAAACGTGAGTCCCGTTTCAGTTTTTGTTTCTCGCTTAAGTTTCCCACTGAGCCTGAACTAAACTCCGGGTCAGATCCCTTAAAAAGAACATGACACCACTTTAACAAAATAATGTCTCCTTGATCTACTTCTCATCTTTCACGGCTTTCTCCACGGCGTTGTGGTCATGTATTCTCATGATAACTCGCCTCGCAGGTAGTTTGTAAGATGGGTCGCATGTGGCCGTCTGGAGAACAAGCTCGACCACATAAGCCAAGCTGATGAGCAGGAAGCTTTTGGCTATCCACTGAGCGAGGAGATTGGTGAGCTTGGCTGATAGAGCTCTGCTTATAGCTGCATCCATATCAGCACGTCGCATTCGAGGTGGTAATTTCACAGTACGCGTACACAGGTTGGAAAATTGATTCATCCTCGCTCAGAGATATACATCCACATTAAAATATCAAGGTGAAAGTCATCATTAGTACAGTCCCGGCTCTCCCAATCCAACTGTGAGAATATATATATAGCCAATGGGGATGGCTGCACTGGAGTAGACCTACTTAGAATTGATCACTTACAGCAGTTGTTGGAAAACCTAAAATTCAGATGTTTCCAACTTTAGGCTAGATCAATTCAGATTTAAAGATTTGAGTCTGAGATTGTTAAAGGAATAGTACACCCAAAACATGATTAGCCTTCATTTTCTACTCACCTCCATGCTGAACAACACTCTGGAGTACTTTTTTGATATCTCAAATGCATCTGGAGATCTGGGAGGCTTCTTGCTGTCTGCTGACATTCAAATAATGGAGGTCCATGGCGCCCGAGACAGAAAGGTCCATAAAAGTCCACAAAAACGTGTCAATATTCCTCCATACTGCTCGTCCAATGTAATCCAAGTGTCCTGAGTGGGTAGCATCCAGAATTTACTCGAAACGAAGTCATTTAGAATGTTTTTAGAGCATAAACAGTAGTGTATAGGATTTCCTAAT
This sequence comes from Cyprinodon tularosa, assembly GCF_016077235.1. Lineage (NCBI taxonomy): Eukaryota > Metazoa > Chordata > Actinopteri > Cyprinodontiformes > Cyprinodontidae > Cyprinodon > Cyprinodon tularosa. The sequence goes on along the minus strand of NW_024039122.1, from coordinate 431,347 downwards.
AGCGCCCCCATGCGCGCTCACGATTCTACGGAAGCCGGCAGACCAAACCGGAAGGAAGTGCGCATTCAGCGTCTGGTCTGCCGATAATGCAAGCGTAGAAGAAGAAATGTGCTGTTTACCTGTGCAAAGAAAGAAACAACGAAAGAAAAATGTCTGAGGACTTCAGTGTTGAGGAAGAGCATGAGTTCTTTGCCGAGCTGAATGCGCTGGTTTGGTCTGCCGGCTTCCGTAGAATCGTGAGCGCGCATGGGGGCGCTATTAGGAAATCCTATACACTACTGTTTAGGCTCTAAAACGTTCTAAATGACTTCGTTTCGAGTAAATTCTGGATGCTACCCACTCAGGACACTTGGATTACATTGGACGAGCAGTATGGAGGAATATTGACACGTTTTTGTGGACTTTTATGGACCTTTCTGTCTCGGGCGCCATGGACCTCCATTATTTGAATGTCAGCAGACAGCAAGAAGCCTCCCAGATCTCCAGATGCATTTGAGATATCAAAAAAGTACTCCAGAGTGTTGTTCAGCATGGAGGTGAGTAGAAAATGAAGGCTAATCATGTTTTGGGTGTACTATTCCTTTAAAGCAGCTTTGTGAAACTAGCCTCACCAAACTACATTCAAAACTGACTGAATCAATAAGATGTGTGAACTAAAGACAGCTCCGCCCTTTTCGCTTTGCTTTTTTAAAAGATGAAGTCATTGTCCTGATCTGCGGGTGTTCAATCTTTACTTTATAATATGTTTGTGTTTTAATCTTCTCTTTTTTGCTTTATGTTTTAAAATGCCTTGTTTTATCGGTTAATTAATTTTTGTCTATTTCCTTGTCTAAATTTAGTGTTTATCTTTCCAGCTGGTGAGACCTCTCTGTATTTTTAATTCTAACTCAATGTTCCCTTATGTTAAAAAAAAAAACAAAGAAATAATTAAAAAAGTAAAAGGTGCTCACTTCTTACTGTAAAGACTTCATCTGATCGTCAGCAAACTGAAACCCTTATCTGTTCTGGTTAAAACTTAACCTTGACAAAAATGTAAAATGTTTTATCCAAGAAAACTTCACCCTATATACTTAGCTTGTTAAAAAGAGGAAGTCATTTTCTTTAGCATCTTGTTCTGCTTGGGGGATGGGCAGTTTGACTTGCTAATATTTTCAGCCTGCTATTCTTATATTTTTATCAGAACAACTCTGTATTTTTCAGTCGTAATACTGACATGCACCGCTGTGTTTTTCTCATACATTAAATAAAACCGAAACATAATAAAATCAGACTGGTTTTCAAATGCAGGCAGAGCTACAAAGTCAAGGTCAAGAGGTCAGACAGCTCGACAGTGAAGGATATGAGCGTTTGAGGGTCAGTATACTAAACATTCATCCACTGAGCGTAAGACCAGCTACATGTGTTTTTCTATTAATGCACATACTAATGTGGGAGACAGTATGTCAAAATTAGATTCAACCTCTCATGTAGACAGAGCTGATGCCGAAACAGATTCTTACACGGAAAAATGTTTTTCATGCTTAGAACAGAAGTAGATCTCAGCAACCTTGTCTTTTTTAAATTAAATCTTGCTTAAAAACTGAGATTAGAAAAGGAAATAAACCAAAAATAAGGAAAATACACGAGACATTTTAGAACATGAAGAGAAAAACTATTAAAACTTAAACACTTTAGAAACTAAAAATCTAAAATCTGCTGATCATGACATCGACTTCCTCTTTTAAAAAAACTAAACATGAAGGGTGGAGCTGTCTTCTGCTCTAAAGTGGTGTTGATTCTTGTGGAAATTTAACTGGTAGTTCAGGGTTGGTCATTCACTAAGATATATTTTTGTTCAACTAGTTTTGAGAGATTTTTTTAATGCAAGGACTTTCTTTGTGTTAAATCTCTATTTCACTCTTCTTGATAGATTTAAAATGGAAGTTTATGAGATAAGTTACTGACAGCTTGTCTCTGTGAGCTGATGGAGGGATGTAGGAGCGTGATGGCAGGCCTGTCTGAGAACATGTTGACCGTCAGCATGTTACTGAATGTCTTCTTCTTCTCAGGTGAGCTGTTTGATTTCTCATTTTCATTCATAGACATTACTGGAACCATTTCTAGTCTGAAATATTGGATCCTGATCTTGTTTAAAGGCTCTTTGTGTAACAAGCTGTAGTTCAGGTGGAGTTTATTGATCAGGAAGTTTATCTTTACGACCATTTTGATCCACATTGTGTTCATCTCTATTCTGTGTTTATAGGAGTTCAGTCTGCCTGTGACAAGGAACCAGCCCTCAGCATTACTGCACCAGAGGAGATGGAAGCTCTGAGTGGATGCTGTTTGCTAATCCCATGTAGCTTTAGAGAGACACTGGGAGAAATTTTTGATGGTAGAAGAAAAACACTTGGAGTTTGGATAAAAAGTAATGTCGAGTTGAAAGATAAGAAATTTAACGTGATCTACAACAGCAGTAATCCAACAAACAGCTATAACATGAACATTACTGGAAACCTGAAAAAGAGGAACTGCACCACTGTGTTTTTTAATGTAAACTCAAGTCAAACAGAGAAATACTTCTTCAGGATTGAGAATGGGTGGTTCAAAGCAACAGCTTCCTGTCATCCTGTTAATATAACAGTTAGAGGTGAGAGCCTTTTGTTTTGATTTATCTCTAATGTTAATGTTGAGGAGAGAAAATGAATTCAGATGCATTTCTGCTCCAAATGTGTTTAAAGTAGAGATTTTCTGGATCTCACTGTGTAAAATGTGTGTATGATGTGAAAGCACAGATTCAGCTTGGAGCCCCAGGATTGAAATCTCAGGTGATGTGAAGGAGAAGGACTCTGTCACCATAACCTGCTCAGCTCTCACTCCCTGTCCACAATCACCTCCTGAACTCACCTGGAATCTCCAACCAGACTCTCCCAGACAGATAGAGGAGAACACAGATGGAACGTTTAGAACTAAAATCCAGCAGATCATCACTCTGTCAGACACACATGATGGATACAACATCATCTGTTCTGTCAGATATCCTGTGGATGGAGGAAAACACAGCAAGACAGCAAAGACAGAAGTGACTGAGTGTTTCCTGTAAGTCATCCTGTCAGAACATCATGGTTCAGCTGCTTCTCATCAATAAACTGAAGGTGTGTCACATTTTCCTCAGATGCTCCCAAAAACACCTCACACTGAAAAAAAAATAGAGGTTGACAGAACTTACATTTTCTAGGCAACGTGATGCATTTGGTTTTTTGAGTTTTCCTTACTTAAATTCACTGTGGTTGAGTTTACAAAGATTTTTGAGTTCTGCCAACTTAGGTTTTTGGAGTGTTACATAGAAATTTTGAGTTCTACCAACTTAGGTTTTTGAGTTTCACCTTTAAGTTCTGAGTTCTATCAACTTTGTTTTATGAGTTTGACATATAGATTTAGAGTTCTACAAACTCAGATTTTGTAGTGTTATCTGCAAGTTGAGTTCTATCAACTCAGTTTTTTTAGTCCTACCAATCGTCTTCACTACCAATCATTCAACACACAAAAAATTATGTTAATACAACATTTTTATTGCTTCAAGCCAAACATTGCATAGATACAGTATAAAACCATGTTCAACAACATAATCTTAACTGCACAGATCAAAGTAACATGACACTGGACCAGAATGTTCTAGATTCGTAAGAGTGATGATGAGGGAAAAAACAGTAAGACACCATTTTAGTAAGAGGAAAACACACAGGTAATTTTTTGTGAAGTAAGTGTATTAACATATATGAAAAAATAACAGTTTTACAAATTTGGACGGCCTTCAGTTTGTTTTTTTCAATTGTAGTCTCTTTAAATTGGGTGCACCCTTTTAAAAAAAATAAAATGAAATAAAATGTCTTGTTTCCCAACGGAAAAAGAAAAAGGTTTTCCCTTTTTATCTCTGAGTTTTTCTTTTTAGTCCTACCACTCCGACAGGACGATGAATGCAAAAAAAGAAAGTCCTCTTCAGTCCAAATCCTTCTCTTCAATCCAAATCCAGATGTTCACACGGTTGGCTCACCATCTCCATTTAAGGAGAGAATCCAGAATCCAGGGTATCCAAAAAAACAAATTAGAAATTTAATAAGTTATTACACTCAACTTAATGTCACGCGCATTATACACGTGCACGTGCGCTGCTTTTCCTTTCATCAGAACGTGAAAAACATGTGAACTCATGCTTCAACTCGGTGGCAATACACCACAAGGGAATGCTAACTCACGGAGCTAAACGCTAACTGTCTGTACTTTGCAGCACTCACCGGGAAAACTGGTAAGGTCCCAGGGTCGTTCCTCCGTGGTTCTCCAGATGCATAAAATCACAATGTCCGCCAATCTTCTCAAACACGAGGGAAAAAGGCTGTGCCCTTGAAGAAAGGGATAGGAAACCCCGTACCGTAGTGGGCGTGTCCATGAACATAAGCAGTGCGCATGCCCATGAGTTTACAGTTGAGGGAACTCAAAAAATCTTGTATAGGCGATTTAAAACTCCTTGTTAAACCAACTTCTGAGAATTTGAGTTGGGCAAACGTGTATTTATTTGTTAGATGTCAAATTTATATTTCTGAGTCGGATTACAATACAATTGTGTGTTAGAACAACAATTGCCATTTACTTTTTTAACAGTGCAGCACCCATCAGTCCATCAGCAGATAGCTGGGTGTACCTGAACTGCTCCAGCAGAGCCAAGCCTCCCATCAGCTGCTTCACCTGGTTCAAGAAGAGCAAACATGGAGCCATGAAAGTAGCTGAAGGACACGTCAGGTTAAGCATCTCTGAGGGAGGAATTCACTGCTGTGAGGCCAAGACTGAAGGTAGAACTGGAGGTTAGTGAGAGTTTTTGCTCTGCTGTTTGTTGCTCATTTAAAAGAAGGAGGATTGTTTAAAATCTTACAATGATTTGCAAAAGTGAAACCTTTTTGGGGAGGATAACTCGTTAAAGCAATCCTCGTACTCGTACTCATCGTCTCCCGCTTTATCCGGAATCGGGTCGCGGGGGCAGCAGACTAAGCAGAGACTCCCAGACATCCCTCTCCGCAGACACCTCCTCCAGCTCTGTTGCGGGAAGCCCTAGGCGCTCCCAGGCCAGCCGAGAGACATAGTCTCTCCAGCGTGGCCTGGGTCGTCCCATGGGCCTCCTCCCGAGTGAGGCGTCCAGGGGGGCATCCGAAGAAGATGTCCGAGCCACCTCAACTGACTCCTCTCGATGCAGAGGAGAACCGGCTCTACACTGAGCCTCTCCCGAATGACCGAGCTCCTCACCCTATCTCTAAGGGAGAGCCCAGCCACCCTGCGGAGAAAGCTCATTTCAGCCGCTTGTATCCGGGATCTCGTTCTTTCGGTCATGATCCAGATTTCATGACCATAGGTGAGGGTAGGAACGTAGACTGACCGGTAAATTGAGAGCTTTGCCTTTTCGCTCAGCTCTCTCTTCACCATGACAGACCAGTGCAGCGTCCGCATTATTGCAGCAGCCGCACCGATCCGTCTATCGATCTCCCGCTCCATTCTTCCCTCACTCGTGAACAGGACCCCAAGATACTTGAACTCCTCCACTTGAGGCAGTGACTCACCCCCAACCTGAAGGGGACAAGCCACCTTTTTCGAGTCGAGAACCATGGCCTCGGACTTGGAGGAGCTGATTCTCATCCCAGCCGCTTCACAATCGGCTGCAAACCGCCCCAGCGGACACTGTAGGTCTTGGCAGGAGGGAGCCAGCAGAACTACGTCATCTGCAAAAAGCAGGGAGGGGATCCGCTGGTCCCCAAACCAGACCCCCTCCGGTCCTTGGCTGCGCCTAGAAATCCTATCCATAACTGTTATGAACCCCTTCTTGAACCGACACCCCCCTATATTCTATAATTTTCTATGTGAATCCCAGATTGTTCATTCTTGTTTTGCCTTTTCTAAAAAAGTGCTTCAAATCAGTCCTAGCTGTCTTTATCCATGCTGGGTCAGATCCTGACATGAAAAAGGAGGGAGCGAAAGCAGCATAAAGCTACATGCTGTTAGCAAAGCCTTCTTGCTAAACCAGGTCCTGGAAAAGGAAATTTCTAGCACCATTTCTCTCTTTCTCTCTCCAATGCATCTCCAGCCCCTGCGATTGACCTGTCAATCACCCGCAAAAAGTCTGCGTTGTGGCGGGAGGTGGTGAGCAAATATACTTCCTGTCACCTCAGGCGCACCAAAGCTGCGCCCCAAGCTCTCCTATACTTCTGTATTGTGAGGAGCTACTGCGAATGTACAACTTTGAACGAGAGTCAATGGACAAAGCCCCAGGGCGGAAATACGTCATCAATCCAACAAAAAATGTAATGACACTTTACTAGTTATTAAAGATTAAATATTTATCATGCACATCTGAAAAATATGTAGAGATATATTTCGAAATATCTTATGTTCTAATTTAATTATAAAAAAAATGACATTATTTTGTATGTCTTCATCAGGGTCATTGGTTGTGGGGCGGTCCCCTAGCGCCCTCTATTGGCCAGCCGCCACTGCTCTCTGCGTCATTTTTGTGAAGGTGTCGATCAATTGAGACTGGCTAATTTTGGAGTGTTCTCCTCTCAACTCCACTGTGAGGGTGGAGCTGTGAGAACGGAGCAGTGAACACGGACATTTAATTAAAAAATCAGTGCCCCAGGCATACCCAGGTACCACAGATCCACAATGAGGCACGTGCCCCTGTGAAAGGGTCTGCCGACGCCGATGGGTCAGAGAGGACAGGGTTGTAAGAAAATACTGTTATTTCTTTATATTAAATGCCAAATGTCAGCATAAGGTCCAAAGTAGGAAGATAGAAATGTGTGGGAATACTCAAATTTTGAACAAAGCCAATCAAGTCGAAGATAGCAATAAAGGCTGCATTCAATCTATCACCTTCCACATCCGCATGGATGTTAAAATCCCTGACCTCTTAGTATGAAACACTAAATCAGATAGAAACTAAGAACCGATCTAACAATTCAGAGTAAGGACCTGGTGGATGATACAAACAGAATAGGATGCTTTGTAATTTGAATGAGTGAAACCAAGGGTTTAATGTTCAAAAGAGTTGTAATTATTAACTGCCTTTAGAGTCATCAGTAAGTCCGACTGAAAGGTTGCTGCTATTCCTCCTCCTCACTCAGATTTTCTTGGTATGGGAAAATTTTGCTCAATTGGTGAGGGATTGCTTTTGAGTCAATTAGCCGATGCAATCGACTGGTTTTGCTTGGATAGAAAACTGAATTAATTTTACTGTATGATCTGGTTGAATTGTAAAGAGCCTTGAGATGGCGTGTTGTGAATTTGCGCTATAGAAATAAACTGTAGTGAATTGAATTTAAACCACTTGCTGCAGCCAAGTTTCTTTAAGGCCACATAAATCAATGGGATTATCACAAATCAAGTCATTAACTAACTGACATTTTGAAGAAAGAGATCATTACATTAAATAAACCATTAAATAAATCATCATCATATAATTGCATGTTTACAGTTTTACAGATATTGGGTAAATCATCTTTTCCGTCGTTTCCATCAGGACATTTCTTTATATTGGATATTTTGATTTCTGTTGATCTGGTACCAAAACTTTTCCTCCTCAAAGAAGGTCAAATAGACTTAGACTAAAAGACTTAGTTTTTAATCGTCATGTTGTTTACTCACAGCTTTCAGATAGTTTCCATTTGATAAAGTGCAGCAGTGATCAAAATGTGTTTTCTTTTACAGCTAGTGTTGCCTACATTGGAGTAAAGATCGCAGGAATTGTAATTCTCTGCACTACAATCGTGGTCCTAGAGTGGTGAGACCTGATTTTCTGTGAGTTGATATGTTGCTGCTACACATCAGTATTTTTAATTTCAGTGTTTGGGATTTCTTTTCTATCAGCTGGTCAAGGTTAGTTTTCAACAACAAACAACAGAAGGTAAGCAAATAAGTTTTTGCCACACATTATCTTAGTTTGTGTAATGGAAATATTTCTTTATCATTTCCTTCCTGTTTTTATCATAATGCTAAAATAGAAGTGACTTGATGTGCTGCAGCCATTTTGTTAACGTGGGAATTCTCGTGTTGAACCTTGTCTCCTCTAACTCAGCTGAAGCTGCATTAAATTCACAGCAGAGCATCAGAACCTTCTGTGTCCTTACCTTTCCACAGGATCCAGAACAAGCAGACGATAACAACAGAGTGATTGAGATCCAAGCTTCATGAGGAGACCAAGAAAACATATTGTTCACTGTTAATAGTGAGTTCAGATGTCTGTGGTTAAACAGGCAGAAGTTGTTATTCTGGGTTCAGATGTTTTACAAGCTTACCTAAGCTTGTATTACACATTTCAGATTTAACTGAAAAATTTAGAAAATAATTGATTAGGAATATTGATTTAGTACATTTTAGGCTCCACGATTCTCACATTGTGTTGCTAATGTCAAAAATTATAGTTGCTAAGAAGAGGTAAAGCAGTTAAGAAACTAGCAACAATTTTCGAACTGTAAATATTTTATAAGCAGATCGAAGCTGTGTTTTACTTTTTTTAGCAAACGTCTCTAATACCTAGCTCTCAGTACAGGTTTGTTTCCAATTATTTAATGTTACGCTTTAATGTTTTTTTTTATGCTTTTAATAAACTTTCACTTTGCCATAAAGCATCAGTTTCTCTTTTTATACAGTAGGTTGTTTTCAACTCGAAGAGATCGACTGAGTTAGCCACTGACATTCTGTCTAACGTTAGAAAAACATCCAGTCAGATTGATTCAAACTTTTCTATCTAAGGAAAACCAGTTGATTGCATCGACTCATTGACACGAAGGCAATCCCTGACACTAAGCATGCTTGTAGCGACAGTGGAGAGGAAAAACTCCCTTTTAACAGGAAGAAACCTCCAGCAGAACCAGGCTCAGTGTGAGCGGCCATCTGCTAAGGCCGACTGGGGTTCAAGGAGACAGAAGCAGAGATACAAAAAGGCAACTGTAAAAGGCGGCGCCGTCCAGGAAAACACACAGCCAGGCAGACGATCTCCGAGCCAGCTCCCATGTAGGAGGATGAAGAGAGCACATCCAGCCAGTCACAGTCAGAGAAACAGGACTACACTGGAAAGCAGACCAATCTAAAACATCTCTAAACTAAGGTGTTGATGGAAGCAGCACAGCTGATATTTCTCTCCAGGATGGAGTCACAGCCAAACAGGAACAGACCAGATGAAGCTACTATTAGAAAAAGCAGAGAGAGCAGAACGTTAGAGATTGAACTAACAGATTCTGCAGAGTGGGAGAATAGAGATAGAATGAAGCAGAATGATGAAAAAGGGGTCCCTATGTCCTCAAGCAGTCTAAGCCTATAGCAGCATAACTATAGAGATAGCTCAGGATAACCTGAGCCACTCTAACTAGAAGCTTTATCAAAAAGGAAAGTTTTAAGCCTAGCCTTAAAAGTAGACAGGGTGTCTGCCTCACGGACTAAAACTGGTAGTTGGTTCCACAAGAGAGGAGCCTGATAACTGAAAAATCTGCCTCCCATTCTACTTTTAGAGATTCTAGGAACCACTAGTAAACCTGCAGATTGAGAGCGAAGTGCTCTGTTAGGAACATAAGGAACAATCAGATCTCTGATATCAGATGGAGCTTGGCCATTTAAGGCTTTATATGTGAGAAGGAGGATTTTAAATTTTATTCTGGATTTCACAGGAAGCCAATGAAGAGAAGTCAGGATAGGAGAGATATGATCTCTCTTTTTCATTTTCATCAGAACTCTGGCTGCAGCATTTTGGATCAACTGAAGGCTTTTAACTACAGCTTTTGGACTTCCTGATAGTAAAGAGTTACAATAGTCCAGCCTTAAATTAACAAATGCATGGACTAGTTTCTCAGCATCAATCCGGGACAGGATTTTTTTTTGTTTTTTTTGTTGCAATATTCTGCAGATGAAAGAAGGAAATTCTAGAAACCTCTATGATATGGGATTTAAATGACAAGTCCTGATCAAAAACAACACCAAGATTTTTTAGTTTATTAGCTGAAATCAGTTTAATCCCATCCAACTGAAGTGATTGACTAATCAGCTGATTTTGTTAAAGACTAGTTGTTAGGTTCAAAAATGTAGGTTCATAAAAGAGAAACCGAGTCCACACAGAAGAGGGATTTTTTAACGGCTTCCGCAGAAGGAGAGAGCTACAGTCAGCTACATCTACTCTCTGACTGACTTCCTCTGCACAGCCCTTTTATTAGCAGATCATAACACATGGGGTGGGTTACAAAATAGTGTTCTTCTGACAAGGCACTTGATCGGGTCATAGGACATAATGCTCCTCTGATTAAATCACAGAATAGAGTAGTCTCCTGATATCTGTGTGTGACACAAACATCAGCAATTTTCTTCCACCGTTGCATGACAGTTTGCAGTAAACAGAGTGAAGCATCTCATTTCTCCAATGTCCCACACATTAACTTTATAATCATCATTGACTTGACCTAACATTTCCCTCCTGTTGTGCATATAAACATCAGCATGTAGCACTTCTAAAAAGATTTTTACTACACACATCATAAATGCATTGCAGATAGGAAATTCAGTAATCAAAGATTAATGTGCAAAACACAAAAATATGAAAAGGAGTCAAATGTAAAACTTAAGCAAAAACATTAAATTTATTAAGAATGTAAAAAGCTTCAAAAACTTGTACCTTCAGGAGGCAAAACCTCTCCAATAGAGGGAAAATTCCTACCCGATCCTTCCCTAGGAAGCGATCATTATCCCTGTAACAGATTACACAGTTGCCACACCATCAGTATCTTCACCAGCATCTTGGCGGAGTTGAACATAAGTTACAGCAGAATACAGGATTAGAGTGAATCCTATCATTCTCTGAATCATTGACTGGAGGCATGGTATTAAACAACAAATAAAAAGGAAAAATATGAAAAACAATCCTACAAATGGTAAAGCTATCTTCATCAGCACCTGCCACCATGATCTCATGGTGAACCAACTTGTCCATGGTGCTGGACTTGCACCAGAGGTGTGAACAGTCTGTTTTGTTCAAACCTTCAACAACGCGTTTGGAATGCTGCCACCACATCTTGGCACTGTAGGGATGACTTGGTGTGGATCCATCAAAAACCATTCTGGTTTTCCTTTGTTTCTTGCAGTCAATTTGAGTCCATAAGAGCACCAGTCCAATGGTCACCATCAAGCAGCAGAGCAACTTTAGTTTTTCCATCTTCACCAGTCCCTCCAAGGAAGCACCAACTAACCAGGACTCTAAAGGATTGGGTTAGGTTGGTTTCTTCACCAGCGTTGAGACAAAAATCTCTAAATTGCTTAACCCCTTTGTAGATGGGCTTCACCACAGATCCCTACCTTAGTCTTGGGGTACCTGTGAAGGTAACTGGGCTTCCTGTTGGAGAAAGTCTTTAATCAGCTTATAATGACTGGTGGATCCAAGTGTCTCTCTCCCAGATCTTCACAGTGGTTGGAGTTGCTAGTTGCACAATGTAGGGTCCTTCACACCTTGGAGCTGCCCAATTTTCCCCTTGATGATTTTAATCAGCACTCGGTCTCCAGGCTTCAGGCCTTCCTGTGGGGAAACAAAAGGAGCTCTGGGCAGATTACATGTTCTTTGCAACATGTGAGACATGCTCTGCAAAAAATTTTAAAGTAGTTATTTAATCCTGCAGTTGGATTAAATACTTGTTGTACTATACTTATCATCCCTCCCATTGAGACATAATAAACTCATGGCTCAAAATAGCTGCTGCTTTCAATCAGAATTAGAAATACTTTAATTATCCCAGAGGGAAATTACTTTTGTTACACACTCAAGTTACAGTTTTATATATATATATATATTTATATATATATATTAGTGCTGTCAATCGATTAAATTTTTTTAATCGCGATTAATCGCATCAATGCCTGAGTTAACTCGCGATTAATCGCATTTTAATCGCACATTTTTTTCCTGATTGAAAATCATTTAAATACTCTCGATGACATACAAAAAAATACATACAGGCTAGGTTTGTGCCAATGTTCTTTTTTTTAAATGAAAACAGGTCACAGATACTGATTTATGCCAAAAATAACAAATATGTAGCCAAAAAAAAGGCCCTGAAAACAGGCTGATGTAAAAGACAGTCTTTACAGTTAATACAGTCTTTTGAACAAAGACAAGCATTTTACCCTACTGCTATAAAATTTAGTAGAGTTAACATTAGATGTTAATTAACCAAGGTAATAATGAACAATTTTCAATCAATACATCAAAATCAATAAACCGACATCACTAGATGGAGGTAGTCTATGCTATAGAAAGTTACTTTTCAGCCTCTTAACAAAAATGAGAACACACACACAAGCACCCACCCACCCACGCACACAAACACACACGCGATACTGACCTGTGGCGTACACAGACGGCAAGAGTGCCGTAGCAGATTCCATTTCACCTCAGTAATCAGTTTTCTCAGCGTATTTCAGGTTGCTACTAGTTACCAGACACTCAACTTGTTTGTTGGTGGTGGGGCTTAAAGAAAAGGCACTAGCGCCACCCAGTGTATGAGCGTCTTTTTCCCTTGAGGAGGTCCGCTCTCGAAGCCTATGAGAAATGCATACACTGGGGGAAAATAGCCCCGCCTTCCCGCAGGCTGCAGCGGGATGTACTTGGAAAATTGTACCATAAAACCACAGAGCGTTAATCTCACGTTAAAAAAATTATCGCCGTTAAAATGGCCTCGCGTTAACGCGATAATAACGCGATAATTTTGACAGCACTAATATATATATATATTAGTGCTGTCAATCGATTAAATTTTTTTAATCGCGATTAATCGCATCAATGCCTGAGTTAACTCGCGATTAATCGCATTTTAATCGCAAATTTTTTTTATGATTGAAAATCATTTAAATACTCTCGATGACATACAAAAAATACATACAGGCTAGGTTTGTGCCAATGTTCTTTTTTTTAAATGAAAACAGGTCAAAGAGACTGATTTATGCCATAGAAACATATGGCAAGAAGATGGGGAGGCATGTAGCAAAAAATAAATATGTAGGCCCTGAAAACAGGCTGATGTAAAAGACAGTCTTTACAGTTAATACAGTCTTTTGAACAAAGACAAGCATTTTACCCTACTACTATAAAATGTAGTACAGTTAACATTAGATGTTAATTAACCAAGATAATAATGAACAATTTTCAATCAATACATCAAAATCAATAGACCGACATCACTAGATGGAGGTAGTCTATGCTCTAGAAAGTTACTTTTCAGCCTCTTAACAAAAATGAGAACACACACACAAGCACCCACACACACACACACACACGATACCGACCTGTGGCGTACACAGACGGCAAGAGTGCCGTAGCAGATTCCATTTCACCTCAGTAATCAGTTTTCTCAGCGTATTTCAGGTTGCTACTAGTTACCAGACACTCAACTTGTTTGTTGGTTGTGGGGCTTAAAGAAAAGGCACTAGCGCTACCCAGTGTATGAGCGTCTTTTTTCCTTGAGGAGCTCCGCTCTTGAAGCCTATGAGAAATGCATACACTGGGGGAAAATAGCCCCGCCTTTCCGCAGGCTGCAGCGGGATGTACTTGGAAAATTGTACCATAAAACCACATAGCGTTAATCTCACGTTAAAAAAATTATCGCCGTTAAAATGGCCTCGCGTTAACACGATAATAAAGCGATAATTTTGACAGCACTAATATATATATATATACATATATATATATATATATATATATATATATATATATATATATATATATATATATATATATATATATATATATATATATATATATATATATATATATATATATATATATAAACATCCAACTACACAATATAATAAAGATAAAAAATAAGAATATAGGGGAGCTACTGTTTCCACTGGTCCCCTTTAACCCTTTAGAGTAGGACACTACAAGTATGAGCCTATCACCATGAGGCTGCAAACACAGAGGTCATATAACTTGCTTTACCGTCAACTATTTGGATGCACGGTTTTTGATAATTTTGCAGAGCTAATACAGTTGTTGAGAAAAGTTTTACTTTTAGCTCTGTGAATTGCTGTTCTACTTCTGGGATCCATTAAATTGTTTCTGACATAACTACTAGTGACATAAAAAAAAACCTTTAAAAAAGTAAAAGAGTTTTATTTTACATAATATGGAATCTAAGCCCTGCAGTAATTGCAAAATTCTAAAAAGACATTCTTGTAGCTTTTTACCTTCTTCTGAAATAACATGGCCCAAACAACAGACTTGTTTCTGCACCCGCTAAAAATTTTTTTAACTGGTTTTATACCTTTGCTTCACATTTTAGCAGATATTGTTTTATCCTTGGCCTGTGTTGTGATTTAGGAACTATTTTAACTGAATCTATAGTTGTCAACAGTCCTACATCAATTCTTCCTGTAGACCGCAAAGCATTTGGAATATCTTTGAAATCATTTTCATCAGATTGTGATAGCAAAGAATGCTGAGTTATTTTAACACATACTAAATCTTGAACCTGGGGTTTTACATCGAACAGAATTTTATAAGGCTGTTCCCATAGTTGGAACAGATAGACATAAAGCAGAAATGCTAAGCATGTTGCATTAAACACAGAAGGATTTAGTTGCAACACCATTACATGTATTATTCATACAGCCTTCATTCCCCCCAGCGTGGGGAAAATTGCAATGCCTAATTTTCCATCAACTCTCATTTTAACAGAATAATGGGGTCAGTTGGTGATATAACAACAAAAACTTGCAACCTTGCAACCTTTTTCCTGTTTGAAGGTTTTCTATTTCTATTTTCCTTGACATCCATTCCTAGGATGTTTGATTATTAGCTGATTTTACGAAAATTAGCCTTTTAGATGGTTTTAGCATTTACAACTTTAACTTACTTTAACACACCTAATAGTTTTGGAGACCATGCGGATGCATTAGGAAGGCTGTCAGTTGGATCAATGCTGCAGTCATCGTTCCACCGATTAAAAATGAACAAACACAACATTAGATCTATTTATGAATTTTTAATAATAACATGTCTACTTTGCGTATGTATCATATCAACGGCTCCCATTTGGAGCTCATTTATTTATTTATCTATATATTTATTTATCTATTTATTTTTATTTATTTATTTTTGCATTAGTGCTTGTTTCTAGCCAGCACACAACATTTCTCCATTGATCAACTTCCACACACCATCTATTTCATACTTTTACTTCCACTTCTACAAGTATTTTAAATTACTTGGAACAATCTGACACAAACTTTCCATACCCCTTATGATCTTCTCTATACTCTTCCCTGAACCCATCCTTTTTAATTCTTTTACCTCCCTGGCTCTCTTTAGTTATTTTATTCTTTAGTTCTTATTATTTTATTATTTTCGAATAGAGGCGTCCCTCAAACCCATATATTTTTAACCATATATTCAAGTGTTTATTTTTTGTTGGATCCTGCGCTTCTACAAACTTCTAATTGTAGATTTTAAATTATCTCTAAATTCATTTGGACCTTTACCCAATTTAAGGAATTTTGTCCAGTACAAACACCTAGGGTATTCTACGCACTGGATGCTTATTCAGGAGGACAGTACCCAAAAACTGTTATTAATTTCTGTTTCTACCTTTTCAGGTGAAAAATTCTTGCCTCTGCATCCAGAAGAGCTGTACTGTATTAAACCCCCGCTGTTGTAGTATGAAACAACAGAACCCAACAGTTCGATTGTTTCCTCACACACTCTCACACAGTCACTCCTATTTTAAGGCCATTATTATTTTTTTTTATTTTAACCAATATAGACATAAAACACCTATCGTTACGTGTACAATTTGGAGTCTCAAACTCCAGGCTCTCACACGCACCGGATACCCAGATGCCACATCTGTCAACAAAACTTGGTTTCATCAAAGATCCCTGCTGCGGCAGCTGCAAAACTTATTATCTCGAGAACAACACAGAGTCCCAAACTCTAACGCAGAGAATACCCAGATGCCACATATGTCAACAAGACTTGGTCTCGTCAAATATTCTTGTGATTACAGCTGTAACTTAAATGGTCCCAGACCAACTTTTGATCAAAGGCTTTAGGCCTACCCTTTGCCGTGTAGACCAGTACTCAGTGGGAGTCGTCACCAAGATGCCCAGGGCAGGGCTGGACCAAACTGGCCCCGTCCGGCGAAGGGAGGACAGCTGTCAACAGATTCTTGGCCTTGGTCCCACACGGTCCTGGACAATTGGATCTTGACTCCCGGGTTTCGGCACCAAAATGATAGGTTCAAAAATGTAGGTTCGTAAAAGAGAAACCGAGTCCGCACAGAAGAGGGATTTTTAACGGCTTCTGCAGAAGGAGAGAGCTACATTCAGCTACATCTACTCTCTAACTGACTTCCTCTGCACAGCCCTTTTATTAGCAGATCATAACACATGGGGTGGGTTACGAAATAGTGTTCTTCTGACAAGGCAATTGATCAGGTCATAGGACAAAATGCTCCTCTGATTGGATCACAGAATAGAGTGGTCTCCTGATAACTGTGATTAGCCTTGCACAAACATCAGCAATTTTCTACCACCGTTGCATGACAGTTTGCAGTAAACATAGTGAAGCATCTCATTTCTCCAATGTTCCATATGTACACACATTAACTTTATAATCATCATTGAATAAACCTAACACTAGTCCAAAGACTATAACTTCTGTTTTGTTTGCAGTCAGAAGGAGAAAGTTAAAAGTCATCCAGGTTTTTATTTTTTCAGACATGCCTGTAATCTACATAATAGATTATGATAATAATAGACTTTCTCAAGAATTTTAGATAAGAAAGGAAGATTGGATATCAGTCTATAATTGACCAAGTCATCTGGGTCAAGAGACGGTTTCTTAAGCAGAGGTTTCATTACAGCAACTTTAAAAGCCTTTGGTACATATCCCTGTAACAGAGATAGATTAATCACATCTAAAATGCAGGAGGAGATCAAAGGAAATACCTCCTTAAATAACCTGGTTTGAACTGGATCTAACATACAAGTTGAAGGCTTAGATGGAGACAATAATTTTGCTAACTCAGAAAGTTCAACTGGATCAAAGCAGTCTAAACCCGGTTCAGATTCCATGGCTACCTTAGATACAATCGCGGATAGAGGAGTGCTTATGATCTTAATTTTAATGAGATACAATACGGATAAGCACTGTATCAATAATGTTTTATCTACAGCCAATCTGTAATTATTCTTGGTTGTTATTTTTTTTTTTTTTTTGCGCTCCCACCATATCCTGGTTTATTTAAACCTTTCTGTTCTTAAGATTTCCATAGTTCAACATTACATGTTAGATGTTACCTCATTATTTTATTCATTTTTTCCTTATGAGCTCCACTTTTATTATTTACTCTCCTCCTCTCAGCTTCTCAGCTTTTCTCCCTGCAGCTGCTGCAACTCATCTCCTCTGAAGCCCACTGTGTGTCTTCCTCTTCCTTCCCTACAGCGCTGCTGGATTCTTCTTCTTTTTCTGTCGGTTTCTGTCGGTTTCCTGCTCATTCTTCATATCCTCTTCTTCTTAAGCAAGTCCTGTTTAGTATTCACTAAGTATTTTTTATGCTCTTTTTTCTGTTTCCCTCTTCATTTTCTCATGCAAAATAAGTAATTAAAATTTGTCTTATGGGTGACAAATGCAATCGACTTTAGTATATAGTCTACAAATTCATAATTTAATCATTTATTTTAAAAAAATGGTGTTACTTATTGCCACATATGGTGAAGAGAAAAAGAGCATTTGACCAAAACAGAGGAAGTTGGTTTCTGGGTTCTTTTAGTTCCTCAGAGGGACAGTATGAGGAACTAAAATTACCCAGAATTAGCTCATCTCACTCCTTTTAGATTCTTTTAAACTTTCTTCATTATGTGCCTAACTCTAGACATTAAAGATGGTTTCTAGCTGTCAGGCTTTGAAGTGGTTTAACATTCTTGGTAAGTAACCTCTGGGTGTTTTCATTAACTATTATGTTTACTCTATTCAGTTGCATTTACTCCTTTTCTGTGTTCTTAACTTTAAAATAAAACAATCTAAATCTACATAAGGGTAGAAAAAAACGTCCTCTTCTGGGGAAAGATAGAACATACATTTTCTGAGGTACTTTGAAATATTTTGGACGACACTTAAAGTCGGTCAGAGCTTATCTACGTTTGCTCAGCTGTTTTTAACAAGTCAACAAGAAGTGCTTGCTCATATTTGTTGGTGGCAGAATTTTACTTTGTGGTAAGAAAGACATTTTATATTTTTTATTTATGTTTGTTTTCAGTTGAAACTATAATGTTAGCTTCATATTTCTGCTTTTTTAGAAGTGATGCGTGGAAATGCTATGGAATTTATTTTGCTTTTCACAAAATGAGCTTGAAGCACAGGAACGTTTTCTGAGGAGCAGAGTATTTTTTTTATGAAATTGCAATAAATTTAAGTTTTGTCTATTTAATTTATTTCTGTGAGCTGATGGAGGGATGTAGGAGCATGATGGCAGCCCTGTCTGAGAACATGTTGACCGTCAGCATGTTACTGAATGTCTTCTTCTTCTCAGGTGAGCTGTTTGATTTCTCACTTTCATTCATAGACATTACTGGATCCATTTCTAGTCTGAAATATTGGATCCTGATCTTGTTTAAAGGCTCTTTGTGTAACAAGCTGCAGCTCAGGTGGAGTTTATTGATCAGGAAGTTTATCTTTACGACCATTTTGATCCACGTTGTGTTCATCTCTATTCTGTGTTTATAGGAGTTCAGACTGGTTGTGACAAGGAACCAGACCTCAACATTACTGCACCAGAGGAGATGGAAGCTCTGAGTGGATCCTGTTTGCTAATCCCATGTAGCTTTAGAGAGAAACCAGGAGAAACCTTTGTTGTCAAGAAGAAAACATTTGGAGTTTGGATAAAGAGTCATCCTGTGTTTAAAGATAAGCAATTTAACGTGATCTACAACAGCAATAAGCCAACGAACATTTATAACATGAACATTACTGGAAACCTGAGTAAGAGAAACTGCACCACTGTGTTTTTTAATGTAAACTCAAGTCAAACAGAGAAATACTTCTTCAGGATTGAGAACGGGTGGTTCAAAGGAACAGCTTCCTGTGATCCTGTTAATATAACAGTTAGAGGTGAGAGCCTTTTGTTTTAAATTATCTCTAATATTAATGTTGAGGAGAGAAAATGAATTCAGATGCATTTCTGCTCCAAATGTGTTTAAAGTAGAGATTTTCTGGATCTCACTGTGTAAAATGTGTGTATGATGTGAAAGCACAGATTCAGCTTGGAGCCCCAGGATTGAAATCTCAGGTGATGTGAAGGAGAAGGACTCTGTCACCATAACGTGCTCAGCTCTCACTCCCTGTCCACAATCACCTCCTGAACTCACCTGGAATCTCCAACCAGACTCTCCCAGACAGATAGAGGAGAACACAGATGGAACGTTTAGAACTAAAATCCAGCAGATCATCACTCTGTCAGACACACATGATGGATACAACATCATCTGTTCTGTCAGATATCCTGTGGATGGAGGAAAACACAGCAAGACAGCAAAGACAGAAGTGACTCTCAGTGTTTCCTGTAAGTCATCCTGTCAGAACATCATGGTTCAGCTGCTTCTCATCAATAAACTGAAGGTGTGTCACATTTTCCTCAGATGCTCCCAAAAACACCTCAGTATCCATCAGTCCATCAGCAGATAGCTGGGTGTACCTGAACTGCTCCAGCAGAGCCAAGCCTCCCATCAGCTGATTCACCTGGTTCAAGAAGAGCAAACATGGAGCCATGAAAGTAGCTGAAGGACACGTCAGGTTAAGCGTCTCTGAGGGAGGAATTCACTGCTGTGAGGCCAAGACTGAAGGTAGAACTAGAGTTTAGTGTGAGTTTTTGCTCTGCTGTTTGTTGCTCATTTAAAAGAAGGAGGATTGTTTAAAATTCATAACTGCACTACCTGACAATGATCTGCAAAAGTGAAACCTTTTGGGGGAGGATAACTCGTTGAAGCAATCCTAAAGGTTATTAAAAAGGGGTCAGAGCAGGTGAGCCAGCTGACCCGATACTAGACAGGGGCACAATAGGACAATAGGGCAATTTAATTAATGCAAGCACACAAGCAAATATTTTATAGCACTTATTTATTATTATAAAGCATCATAAATAAATTGCACAATCAGATTGTTATTTTCTGCATCATTAAATATCTACCTGAACCAAACTGAATTGAATTGGCCCACTTGTGAACCTAACTGCATATCTCTAATCCACTATTGATGAAGACACAATTTACATTCATTAAATATCTGTCAGCAAACATGAACTTGAAAACTGAAAACTTGAAATGTGGAACTGTAAAAGGAAAAACCAAAAAAACACTTCTGCATACATACATGTCTGTGTTTATCACTTCTATTTCGGCCCATCCTAAGATGGTGATCAGTCAGCTTTATATTTTTAATGTATATAAGAACCTTATTTTCTGACAATGTGTTTATTTATGAGCAACTATGCAAATTAACAAACGTCTAGAAAAGTAGTCTATATTCTATAATTTTCCATGTGAATCCCAGATTGTTCATTCTTCTTTTGCCTTTTCTAAAAAGTTCTTTAAATCAGTCCTAGCTGTCTTTATCCATGCTGGGTCAGATCCTGACATTTGAAAAAGGAAGCAGGGAAAGCAGAATAAAGATATATGCTGTTAGCCAAGCCTTCTGGCTAAACTAGGTCCTGGAAAAGGACATTTCTTGAACCATTTGTCTCTCTCCTCTCTACAATGCGTCTCCAGTCCCTGCGATTGACCTGTTAATCACCAAAAAGTCTGTGTTGTGGCAGGAGGTGGCGAGCAAATATACTTCCTGTCACCTTAGGCGCACCAAAGCTGCGCCCCAACCTCTCCTATACTTCTGTATTGCGAGGAGCTACTGCACATGTACAACTTTTAATTGATTTTTGGGCCCCAGGGCGGATATACTTCATCAATCCAACAAAAAAATTTATGTTAAATGGTATGTACTTATATAGTGCTGTTATTCAAGTCAGTAGACTTGACCAAAGCGCTTTACACTACATTCATTTACCCATTCACACACACACTTAAACACTGATGGTGGCAAGCTACATTGTAGCCACAGCTGCCCTGGGGCTCACTGACAGAAGTGGGGCTGCCGTACACTGGCGCCACCATCAGTAGACAATGCAGGTGAAGTGTCTTGCCCAAGGACACAACAACACTGAAAGTCGGAGTCGGGGCTTGAACCGTCAATACTTCAATTTCAGGGCAAACTCCTACATCCAACGCCACTGTCAATTATGCTTTACTCTGTATTAAAGATTGAATATTTATCTTGCACATCTAAAAAATATGTAGAGATATATTTCGAAATATGTAATGTTTTAATTTTAAATCAAATTATAAAAAAAAAATTTTGTATGTCTTAATCAGGGTCATTGGTTGTGGGGCGGTCCCCTAGTGCCCTCTATTGGCCAGCTGCCACTGGTCTCTGCGTCATTTTTGCGAAGCTGTCGATCAATTGTGACTGGCTGTGACAGGCACCGGAGATCCACAATGGGGCACGTGATCCTGTGAAAGGGTCTGCCGACGCCGATGGGTCAGAGAGGACAGGGTTGCAAGAAAATACTGTTATTTCTTTATATTAAATGCCAAATGTCAGCATAAGGTCTAAAGTAGGAAGATTGAAATGTGTGGGAATACTCACATTTCGAACAAAGCCAATCAAGTCGAAGATAGCGATAAAGGCTGCATTCAATCTATCACCTTCCACATCCGCATGGATGTTAAAAATACCTGACCTCTTAGTATGAAACACTAAATCAGATAGAAACTAAAAACTGATCTAACAATTCGGAGTAAGGACTTGGTGGACGATACAAAGTTTCAACCAGAATAGGATGCTTTGTAATTTGGATGAGTGAAACCAAGGGTTTAATGTTCAAAAGAGTTGTAATTATTAACTGCCTTTGGAGTCATCAGTAAGTCCGACTGAAAGGTTGCTGCTATTCCTCCTCCTCACTCAGATTTTCTTGGTATGGGAAAATTTCATTTGCTTTAACATCAGCCATTTCAAAGATTCAGAGTGTGGTACTTTAGTTTCCATCGGGACATTTCTTTATATTGGATATTTTGATTTCTGTTGATCTGGTTCCAAACATTTTTCCTCCTCAAAGAAGGTCAAATAGACTTAGACTAAAAGACTTAGACAGATTATAATCGTCATTTTGTTTAGCCACAGCTTTCAGATAGTTTCCATTTGACTTACATGTGCCGCAGTGACCAAAATGTTTCCTCTTTTACAGGTAGTGTTGCCTACATTGGAATAAAGATCGTGGGAATTGTGATTCTCTGCACTACAATCGTGGTCCTAGAGTGGTGAGACCTGATTTTCTGTGAGTTGATATGTTGCTGCCACACAGCAGTCAGTATTTTTAATTTCAGTGTTTGGGATTTCTTCTCTATCAGCTGGTCAAGGTTAGTTTGCAACAACAAACAACAGAAGGTAAGCAAATAAGTTTTTGCCACACATTATCTTAGTTTGTGTAATGGAAATATTTCTTTATGATTTCCTTCCTGTTTTTATCATAATGCTAAAATAGAAGTGACTTGATGTGCTGCAGCCATTTTGTTAACGCAGGAAGTCTCGTGTTAATCCTAGTTTACTCTGAATCAGTTGAAGCTGCAGTAAATTCAGAGCAGAGCATCAGAACCTTCTGTGTCCTTACCTTTCCACAGGAAACAGAACAAGCAGACGATAACAACAGAGTGATTGAGATCCAAGCTTCATAAGGAGACCAAGAAAACATTTTGTTCACTGTTAATAGTGAGTTCAGATGTCTGTGGTTAAACAGGCAGAAGTTGTTATTCTGGGTTCAGATGTTTTACCAGCTTACCTAAGCTTGTATTACACATTTCAGATCAGAGTTTAACTGAAAAATTTAGAAAATAATTAATAGGGAATATTGATTTAGTACATTTTAGGTTCCCTGCTCCACGATTCTCACATTGTGTTGCTAATGTCATAAATTAAAGTTGCTAAGAAGAGGTAAAGACGTTTAGAAACTAGCAACAATTTTTGAACTGTAAATATTTTATAAGTAGATCAAAGCTGTATTTTACTTTTTTTTTAGCAAGCATCTCTAATACCTAGTTCTCAGTACAGGTTTGTTTCCAATTATTTAATGTTACTCTTTAATAATTTTTAATGCTTTTTATAAACTTTCACTTTGTCATAAAGCATCAGTTTCTCTTTTTATGCAGTAGGTTGTTTTCAACACAAGATGGCTGAGGCAGCAACAGTGATCCTTCAGCTAAACTCACTATCTCTATTTATTCACTGTATAGCTAATAGCACAAAAAGTGAAGTCACCTGTCACCATCTTGGTACTTCCCATTCTCACTGAGATGGGCCATAAAATGCCTACCTGTGTAGCATTTGGCTACAAAAACAAGCAGTTTGCTTGCTTGAAAAAGTCTTTTCACAGGTAATTTTACAGTCAGTGGATGTATAAACCAAGACAATCCATGTATAAACTGATGTATCCTATAATATAGTATGTTGCGTAACATTAGACTATCTTGGACCAACTTGAAGAGATCAACTGAATAGGCCACTGACATTCTGTCTAACGTTAGAAAATCATCCAGTCAGATTGATTCAAAGTTTTCTATCTAAGGAAATCCAGTTGATTGCACCGATTCATTGACTCAAATGCAATCCCTCACACTAAGCATGCTTGTAGTGACAGTGGAGACGAAAAACTCCTTTTTAACAGGAAGGCTTTGTGTTTTCTGGACCCGGTCCAGGAAACACACAGCCAGGCAGACGAGCTCTGATCCTGCTCCCATGTCAGAGGAAGAAGAGAGCACATCTGGCGAGTCATAGTCAGAGAAACCGGACTACACTGGAAAGCAGACCAATCTAAAACATCTATAAACAAAGATGTTGATGGAAGCAGCACAGCTGATATTTCTCTCCAGGATGGAGTCACAGCCAAACAGGAACAGACCAGATGAAGCTACTATGAGAAAAAGCAGAGAGAGCAGAACGTTAGAGATTGAACTAACAGATTCTGCAGTGGGAGAATAGAAATAAGATGATGAAATGGGGGTACCTATGCCCTCCATACGTCTAAGCCTATAGCAGCATAGCTACAGATATAGCTCAGGATAACCTGAGCCTCTCTAAGCTTTACCAAAAAAAGAAAGTTTTAAGCCTAGCCTTAAAAGTAGACGGGGTCTGCGTCACGGACTAAAACTGGTAGTTAGTCCACAGGGGAGGAGCCTGATAACTAAAAGATCTGCCTCCCATTCTACTTTTAGAAATTCTAGGAACCACTAGTAAACCTGCAGATTGAGAGCGAAGTGCTCTGTTAGGAACATAAGGAACAATCAGATCTCTGATATCAGATGGAGCTTGGCCATTTAAGGCTTTATATGTGAGAAGGAGGATTTTAAATTCTATTCTGGATTTAACAGGATGCCAATGAAGAGAAGCCAGGATAGGAGAGATATGATCTCTCTTTTTCATTTTCATCAGAACTCTGGCTGCAGCATTTTGGATCAGCTGAAGGCTTTTAGCTGCAGCTTCCTGATAGTAAAGAATTACAATAGTCCAGCCTTGAAGTAACAAATGCATGGACTAGTTTCTCAGCATCACCCCTGAACAGGAGATTTCTCATTTTTGCAATATTTCTCAGATGAAAGAAGGAAATTCTAGAAACCTCTTTGATATGGGATTTAAATGACAGGTCCTGATCAAAAATAACACCAAGATTTTCTACTTTATTATCTGAAATCAGTTTAATCCCATCCAAATGAAGTGACTGAGTAATCAGCCCATTTCACCTTGGAGAATGAGGAAGATCTATCATTAACATGAACAAACTGAATTCAATCAGATTGATAAGATTTAAACCAGTCTAGCGCTGTTCCTTTAATTCCAACAAAATATTCAAGTCTTTCTAAAAGAATATTATGATCAACTGGATCAAATGCAGCACTGAGATCCAACAGGATGAGCACAGATACAAGTCCATTATCTTAGCCATGAAAATATCATTAGTGACTTTCACCAGAGCTGTTTCAGTGCTATGATGAGCTCTAAAGCCAGACTGAAACTCTTCCAAAAGTTCATTATGGTGTAAGTGGTCGCACACTTGTTTGGCAATTAGGCAACATTAGAAAGACATTACAGTTTTCTAATGATACTGCCACCTGTAGCTAAAACTAAGAACTGCAGCACTCCTCTGCTAGTGCTCATGCTTGACAAAGTTTCATTTCTTTCTTTTTTACCTTCTTGAGTTGGCATTTGTATCCTGGATGCTGGTCACATATGAGAATCCACAAAATCCATTAATATAACGCTTCGATTTTCTTCTAAGTCGGAACCATTTAACATGGACATGCAAACTGCAAACCCGAAGGAAAATAGGCTAAAGGCTTATAGATGGATAGGCGCTGAACTTAGTCATAAAGGGTCTAATAAAATGGCTATATAAAAGTAAAGTATAAAAAGATAAATGATATCTATTTAAATGCACCAAGTTAAACAACTGCTTCAACATTAGTAATTTTAATATTTATTTTGCAATAAACGTGTCTTATCTTTTAGTCCGTTAATGCATGATGATTTGAGTTCTGGCTGTTGAACCAGTATGCATGGTTTAAAACAGGTAAAGAAAGCAATGGACATGTAGACAAAAGAAGGAAAGTAATAAATGTAATAAAATGAAAATAGAAATGAAAGTCCTGTCTTTCCCTAACAGTTCAATGCAGGCAGAAATCTTTTAGATTCAAGATTTCAGGTTTCTTGAGCCTCTTTGGCTCAATCACAGGCGCCTCCTCAAATGATGGAGGCAGACATCATCAGAGGTCATGGATCAGCAGGAGGGAAATGGTTTATGGTAGGATCCAGGTACAAACCCCACCAGTTGAGGGGCAGAGGTGTCTCTCTCTTATGATCATCATTTTTCCTCCTAAATCCATTTAGCTGCAGCCAATTTATTGGGTTTTTCCAGAATAATCATCAAGGCAAAGTAAAAAGAGAAAAGACTCCCATTCCAAATTAAAAGCATACATATATAACCAGTTAACAAACTGCTTGCAGTTTTACCCTGAAAGATCTGAACGTATGTGGGAGGTTAACTCATCTCTGTCAGACATCAGCCTAAATTTTAGATATAAAACTACTTCCTTCTGTGTTAACTACTTCCTCAGTTGTTGCATCATCATCATTCATAGATATTATATATGTAGATGCCTCATTGAGTGGGTTGGCCCACTGCTGGGGTGTAACTGGCTGTCCGCCATATTGGAGGAGGCAAAGCTGCGCTTTAATAGGTTTCCTTCCTGATTACCTAATGATCTGCTACATCTAGGTTTTGAGATTGAGAAAAACTTGTTAATTTTGTGTGAGAGACACTGAAACCACGGATCAATTGTTTTTTAATTGTAATTTATCAAATGTTTTTTGCCAAGATATCTTTCCAGCCCAAAGTTTGTCAGCTGATGTGTTTTTCTCTGAAGGACATTTTCCCAAATTTAAAGTGATTCCAAAATTCTATGATTTAATCAACACAATAGCTCCTTTGTTTACCTCGTTCAGCAAATGAATACTGAGAAGCTTCTTTCCCGTTATAAATCTGGACAATCTTGTATCCTGATGTTATTTTGGATTTTTTTTCATTATTCAATTCCTAATTTTTTCTATCAATTTGTCTTATTTGTCTTTATTTTCCTACTGGTGATGTATTTGTACAATTTGTAATTGTTTGTATAAATTATTAAAAAAAAACACAAATACAGTTTTAAAGAACATGTTAATGGTATATTTTTTGTTAATTCTCTAGGGCTGGGCGATAATTCAATAACGATATATATCGATCGATAGACGTGTAGCGCAATAGAAAAAAAGAGGGTCGATAAAAGTTCGATAAAAAAGAAACGCAGTTTTCCTTCCTTCTCATTGTAGCCTAGCATGTAGGTTTATGCTAGTCACTGCTTCCTCCCAACCAATCACAATCGCGGACCCAGGCATGCCGTCACCAAGCGCCGCCCTCTCAAACCACAACACAGAGCACACGAAGATGCAGCAAGGAGAGGCGGAGGAAATTGTTCCAAAGAAGGGTTTTTGTAGTTCGGCAGTCTGGCAGTATTTCGGTCATGGCAAGTCGGACCAAAAACAAACCACAGTCATCTGGAAAATGTGTCGGGAACCAGTGAAAACGAAGTCTGATAACACAACCAACTTTTTTTTTTTTTATCGTCTCTCTTAGCCGCTCACACCCGCAGGAGTACGAGCTGTATAGGCCCCGACGCGGCTCTCCTCCGAGGAATCTTCGGAAAATATATATATTTCAGTTCTGGGCAGTTTCCCACGTAGTTCTAACAATTGAGAGAAAAATGCTGAGGGGCCAGAAACTTCAAAGTAATAACTCAGGTTAAAGCAGGAAACGGGGGCGGTGGGGGGGCATTTATTTATTTGTTATATTTATTTTGGTCACTTTTGTTTATTCTTTGTCAGTATTTAATAACATAACCCAGGTCTCTTAAGTTATTTTTCTTTAAAACAATTCTGTTATGGTTAAAAAAGTTGGTTAAATAAAGATTTAATTCGAAGTCTGTGTTTGTGTTTTTTATTAAAATTAAATCATTTAGCAAAATTATAAAAAGTCCAGGCAGAGCTGCACATAAAATATGGTTTCAAATCTTTTCAATAATTATCGATATCGATCAATATGCATTTTTTTTTATCGATAAGCTTTTTTTCTATATCGCCCAGCCCTATTCTCTAGCTTAAATTTACATACACTGAAGATAACGTGAGAAAAAGGTGCAAAACTTAATGTGTTAAAGTTTCTTAGATTAATGCAATAATTTTATAAATCCCACATAACAGTTATTCACATTTCATCAGCTGTAGAGCAAAAAATTGTGTTCGCTACACAATACATGAATAACAATAAAGGTGATGCCTCTGGACTTGTTCAGTCCAATGCTGAAGCTGTCAGTAATCACTGCTGCCACCTGCTGGTGTACAAGGAAACTGCTTATTCTGCCAAATGTCCCCATCTCACAATGTTAGAGAATTCTTAAAAAATGTCTGGGATAGACTTCAGTCCTCCCTTAACCCAATAAAAGGAGTAGGAGTTCAGAAAATGAATGAATTAATGCCTCAAAAAACAGCTTACTAATTTGTCTCAATTTTGGCAACAGTAGTTTTGCTAGTGAGTACTAGTGGGGTTTTCAAATATGTGATTATTCAAATGGTGTTGTCAGGAAGAGCTATGTTTGGTTCTCCAGCAACCACCAAACTAGGATTAGTTACTGCATTTGCCTCAAATGGCAAGAAATGCTTTAAATGTATAGGATCAGATTGTACTGGAAGTATAAACTGTGAGGGAAACGAAGACTACTGCTACACATCAAAAGGTAGGAGGCCTGTTTCTTTCTTTGTACAACAGACAGAAGAGTATTACATCATGTAAATATCAGACATTTAGCTCATAGAATGTTTTTTGTCTTCTCAGTAAGTACAAGCAAACAGGAATTTTGGAGAACAAGGGCTGTGCCTCCAAGCTATGCTGCACAGATACAACAATAACTACGCTGACCTTATGCCCTGAAGCAGAAAACAGCTGCTGCCAGGGTAACTACTGCAACGCTGCCGGCAATACAAGAGCTGACCTCCTGTTGCTGTCCGTGCCACTGATATTCTTGGTTTTGTGCGTTTAGCTTGAACTAAAAGCTGTTTTTTCTGGGAAGCTCATTTTATAATAATTTTATTTCTTTTACTTTTTGGAGGGGGTTGGTATGTTAGAAGGCAAAAACTTTACTAAGCATGCACAGAAGGAGTCTCTTTTCCCTGCATTCTCATGCAGCTGATACAATTATTTTTCTTATATTATTTTGTCAATTTGAGCCTCATTGTTAGAGTATTTGTAACAAAGCCTTGTTTTGCTTGTGTGTATCTCAACAATCCATAAATTATGAATATACATCTTAATATTTTGTGCTGGTTAAAGATTAAACAATATAGAGAATAGTCAAATTTTTGTTATCTCATCTTTCTTTCTAAAATATTTTTTTCTGACTTAATGGTACAAGTATTTTCTCCGATTTGTCATGATTTTATAATAATTTGTAGGTTTTTGTGTTTTGCCAAAATGAACCCAAACATATATTTATTGAATGCTTTCCTATTGTTGAGAACACAAAAGTAACTACAGCTTCCAGCTTGCCTTGTTGCACTGATGTCACACCCAAGGTGATAAAAGTAGAAACAGACCCGGCGTCCGGTCTCTTTAACTGTCAATCCTGATACAAAGGAAACACACATTAGCTGGATTCTGTGCTTGGAAGCAAAGAGGTAAAAACATGTTGCACTGTGCTGCACTGGTAAAAGCTGCAGACCACCCTTTTTTTATTTCCTTGAAAGAAAAACTTATTCTGAAAGCTTGGAGCCTTCAGCATGAATCATCTGCAAAACTATCCTGATTAATTGTTATGGATTATAAGCAGAGATGGCAAAAGTACTCACTTTCCGTACTCGAGTAAAAGTACAGATACTTGTGTTAAAAAATACTCTGGTAAAAGTGGAAGTACTGATTAAACTTCTTTACTCAAGTAAAAGTAACAAAGTACAGGCTTGTAAATTTACTTAAAGTTTAAAAGTAAAAGTAGAAACCACTTTTTTCATGCCGTTGCCTACATTTTAAATGGATGTCTGCCAATAGGACTAGATCTCCGTTGTGTTCATTTTCAATCATCTCGTCGTCCATGCTACTATGCTAACGCCACCGCCACCAAGCTGCAATGATTTGCCGCCAATGAATACCGCCGAATCTGTCGATTCATCTTGTAGTGGTGCGTCAAATGCAACATAGATTCCCATCCAATTAGATTGAATTTGGTATTGATGACGTGAAAAATAATAACGGTAACTGAATTGAAATGATTCAAAACTAAAGTAACGAGCCAATTTTTTTAAATGTAAGGAGTAGAAAGTACAGATATTTGTGTAAAAATGTAAGGAGTAGAAGTAAAAAGTCGCCATAAAAATAAGTAATAAAGTAAAGTAAAAATATCAGAAAAATCTACTTGGGTACAGTAACGAAGTATTTGTACTTCGTTACTTCCCATCTCTGATTATAAGGGAAGGCATGGCATGAATACTTGGGAGATAAACAAAGTGCTCCTTGCTGAAAGTCGATTTGATTATAGTCACAAAATTGCTTTGGCCTAACCATATAACCAGACCCGTTTTCTCACATCCTCCATCACAGAACCACAAGAACCAGAGCTAATTGGCCTTATTCCACTGCTGAACTAGCTGGGAAGACAAGTCAAAAACACTGCACATTTTGAGAAGCTAGGCTTCTCATTCTGCTTTTAAGTTGTAAACTGCAGAGAGTGTTAGCACTAATTGCTCTTTCTGCAAACTGGCTGAACGAAGGCCTCCACCACACCAGCACTACCTTGTTTTTCCCCAGGTCCACAGTGGCCGTAAACTTTTGCAACCCCTCTGCTCTACAGCCATCATCAAGACTCAAAGTACTTCAAGAGCCACGGGTTCACCCTGGCTGCTACAAAGATACTGTTAAGAAAAAAAATGTGTTCGTGGGCACAGGTTTAATTACAAATATTAATGTCTTTTTTTTTTCTTGGCTGCATAGTGGCACAGTTTGTGTCACCGTTACTGTCAGGTCTAAGCACCTAAAACAGAAAGAAAGAAGGCACAGAGACAATTAATTTAGTTACTCGCGAGGAGCATAGGAAGAAGACTGCAGAGTTTACAAATCTCCAACCCACTCTGCAGTCTTCAGCTTTCCCCTTGCCATTTATTGAAGTCAGGGGATGTCCCTAATTACATCAGCTGAGGTTAACTAAAGGGAGAGGGAAACAAAAGGATCTTACTTTAAACCTCAGCACATATGTTAAAACAAAGCATGTGGTTGTTTTACAATTGAATTGTTCCAAGAAGACATGTTTAGAAGAAACATGTGATAGAGGATGTTCAGGTCTCCTTCACAACCCGTCCGTTGCATGACCTTTATCTGTAACAATCTTAAGCAAGAGTTAATAAAAAGATGAATCACGCACTATACATCATAATAGTTCATTAGAACACAACCCATGAAACACAAACAGAGTATAAATAAAATATTTCTAACAGTTACCTTCAATTCGCAAAGAGGGCTCTTTTTGCATGGAGGTTACATGGTTGCTGCGTTCATGCAAGGGCTTCTCTGAAGATACTCCAGTTTCCTCCCAGAGTTCATAAAGATAAATGTTAAATGTCTCTAAATACCCCTTAGGTGTGAGTGTGTGCATGTATCTCCCATGCAATAGACTGGTGGTATGGTGATATTTCTGATATGGAGTACATGGACAGCTGTCCAAAGAGTCTTTGCCACATAGGGCAGCACCAGGATGAGACCCCCTGTTGCGTGCCACCCTCATGCACCCCCCACCGTAAACGCACTGCGACTTGGAGCTCTCCTGACATCAACACACAGAAGCGCTGCAGACAGGGAAGATTAAACCGGAGGCTCCGGTGCTTGGTTAGCAATGGTCGGCTAACCCTTGCAATTACACCGCTCGAAATTGTCCAATTACTGGACAATAAAATGGATGAACTCAATGCCAGTACTTCCATACATACTGTGTTTCTGTGAAAACTTTAAAGACTTTTTTACCCTGTTTTTAAAAAGGAGCGCTATGGCAGGTCATTCATCCCTGCTGCAACCAAACACTACAATGCAACATTACGACTCAGACTAAACTGTAAGACCAGGTTGGTGACTCACTCATTCATGATCATCCACTTCTAGAAAAATGTGGTCACTTACCTGCTGTCTCCGACCGCAGAGGTTCCTGCCTTAGACACCGACCAACCCAGTTCTGCTTTCAGTACACGTTCTGAGAAATCTTTTTGTTCGTCTGCCTCAAATATTGGATCCTTCATTTCTGAGCCTTGAAAAAAGAAGGAGAGAAACAAGGGAAGAAGAGTGATAAACGCACAGGGAAAGGCAGCAGGTTGGTGTAATACTAGCTGGAAGTACAGGAACAGCCATTTGATACCAAGTGATTCCTCAATATTTTGTTATATTGAAAACATTAACAAGATGTGTAATTTATTCAAACCAATGGAATTATTCTTGTTGGACAATACTATATAGTAACAAAGAACACAGAGAAAAACAAGTTCAGTGCTGAATAATTTTTGGGATAAATTGCACTTTTAAGTGTAGTTTTAATGTGAAATACTTCTTATTTGTACTTACGTAATATTGTCCTTAAGTAACAACAGTCCATTTTGGTATCTCAATATTTTTTTTTTATCCTGGTGGTTAGTTTAACTAACAAATGGGATAGGACTGCCCCTACCCAGCTTTATACCCATAGAATACTGGGGAAGAGTATGTATGGATGGGTTAGTTTATTTGGTCCAGAAAGAGTTTGTTTGAGCTTTTTGTTGGATGTTGACCTGCTGATTTAACTATACAGTAACTTAAAGGAATAGTACACCCAAAACATGATTAGCCTTCATTTTCTACTCACCCCCATGCTGAACAACACTCTGGAGTACTTTTTTGATATCTCAAATGCATCTGGAGATCTGGGAGGCTTCTTGCTGTCTGCTGACATTCAAATAATGGAGGTCTATGGCGCCCGAGACAGAAAGGTCCATAAAAGTCCACAAAAAACGTGTCAATATTCCTCCATACTGCTCGTCCAATGTATTCCAAGTGTCCTGAGTGGGTAGCATCCATAATTTACTCGAAACGAAGTCATTTAGAATGTTTTTAGAGCATAAACAGTAGTGTATAGGATTTCCTGAAAGCGCGCACATGCGCGTTCACGACGCTACGGAAGCCGGCACACCAAACCAGCGCATTCAGCTCGGCAAAGAACTCATGCTCTTCCTCAACACTGAAGTCCTCAGACATTTTTCTTTCGTTGTTTCTTTCTTTGCACAGGTAAACAGCACATTTCTTCTTCTACGCTTGCATTATTGGCAGAGCAGACGCTGAATGCGCACTCTCATCTGGTTTGGTGTGCCGGCTTCCGTAGCGTCGTGAACGCGCAGGCGCGCGCTTTCAGGAAATCCTATACACTACTGTTTATGCTCTAAAAACATTCTAAATGACTTCGTTTCGAGTAAATTCTGGATGCTACCCACTCAGGACACTTGGAATACATTGGACGAGCAGTATGGAGGAATATTGACACGTTTTTTGTGGACTTTTATGGACCTTTCTGCCTCGGGCGCCATAGACCTCCATTATTTGAATGTCAGCAGACAGCAAGAAGCCTCCCAGATCTCCAGATGCATTTGAGATATCAAAAAAGTACTCCAGAGTGTTGTTCAGCATGGGGGTGAGTAGAAAATGAAGGCTAATCATGTTTTGGGTGTACTATTCCTTTAAGGCTAATATTTTGTCTTTATACATGGCTGCAGTACAAACCAACAAATCGGGTATTCCAATCTTTTAGCTGACATAAGAGAAATAAACCATTGCTAGAAAGCAAATTAGATAGCCATAGAACATTGGTTACTTAATTTCCTGATATACAAATATATAGTTAACTTTAGCTGATCTTTTCAGAGAAACAAATGCAATAGGCTGCAACCTTAAGAGTCTAAAAGCCATCTTCACCCTCTAGCTTGCCAAATACTTGTTTAACCTCCTTAATATTACATCAAATGTCCCCTATGAATTTAGTCTATATTTAATTCTAAAGGACAACCCTTTTATTTTTTTTTTGGTTCTAAAGTAAAAAAGTATAATTTCTGCAAAAGGAAACGTTATACAATTTCCTCTGTGGCTTCTTAATACTTATGGCACATTATGTAAAATAGCATATTGATTCAAACCTTATGACAAGAAAAGTCAATCCTATTTCTTATTTTATTTTCAATGTTACTTTTAGTGAATGTTTGGCACTTTTAGTTCTGTTGTGGGAATTTAATACAGAAGTCAGTGAAGAATCAAACAAGCTGCTAAACCCCGCAGTACTGTTAGATCTAATTTAATAAATATTAGTTTTTATTTTATTATTTGTGTTCCGGAGATATTTAGAGGTAAACTGGAAGATTCAAAGAGCCATTTTTGACTCTAGAGCAGGAGATTGCAGACCTCTGTGCTAATGGATCAATCTGGTGCTGCCACTGCCACCCGGTGGTGAAAACAACCAACTACATCCAAAGAGAAACTGTCATTGTTAACTGATTTTATATTAAATCAGGACACCAAAAATAAATAAAAAAAATAAGATGTTACATCAAGCAATATGTAATGAAATGATCTTAGGAACTGTTAGAGACATGGGTTAAAAGAGTTAAAGCACAGCTTTGTTGCACATTCACAACGTAGCATCTAAAACAGGGGTGCTCCCTAGGGCTACTATCGTGCAGCGTTTTGATGCACCCCATTTTTAAAACATCTGAATCAAATGATTGGCTCGTTACCATGGCTCTTCTGAGCTAAATGAGGGGATTGGGCCTTTAGATTCAGGTGCGTTAGAAAAGAGATTCATCTAAAAGTTACAGGATGGTAGCTCTTGAAGACTGGACTTGAGCCCCCCTGATCTAAATTATTTGTTGTCAAATCATTACTGAAAAAGAAGACACAATTATGTTACCTTTGTAACGATCTTGTTTCTTATGGTTTTCTCTAAGTTTAAAGTTTATCCAGATTTTTCTTTGTTTTCTAGTTTTATTGGTGTGTTCTGAATTTATTTAGATTTCTTAGGTTTTTCTTTGCTTGTCCTCTGTTGCCCTCTTGTGTTTTCTTTTCCCTTTGCTTCCTCATCAGCTCTTCTCACACCTGCTCCTTATCAGCTCGTTAATCCTGCCTTTGTTCAGTCAGCCATAAATACACTCCCCCTGCAGTCCCTCAGGGCTGGTTTCTCATCAAACTTCCTCCAACTCCATCTCACTAAGTCTTCCTCCGTCCTCGTGGTTGTTCCCCCAGATGTCTCCTTGGTTTATGGTTTGTTTGACTTTTTTCATGTTTGATTTTTGGATTCCTGCCTCAGTTGTTTGCTTACCTTTTCATTAAATCTAGAAGAAACTCACCTCTGCCTCCCTGCCTCTGCATTTGTGTCCTCACACCACAACCAAATCCTGACAACCTTATCATTTTGGAACATTTCCAACGAAAACATCAACATTTGAGACATTTTGAGCAACAGTCAGTGGCGGCTGGCCAACAGGGGGCGCTGCCCCACACTCAATGACACTGATTAAGACATAAAAAAATGTTTTTAATGATTTAATTAAAATGTAAAATATGTCAAAATAAAGTTATACATATTTTTAGTTGTAAGATAGATATTTAATCTTTAATGACTAGTAAAGTGTCTTTCCATTTTTTTGTCGGACTGGGGACATATTTCCGCCCTGGGGTGCAAAAATCTTAAAGTATTTGACATCCAAGCTTTATAAGACCAAGAAAACATCCTGTTCTGATGTTTCTCATTTTATTTATATAAAAAGACCCCCCTTCCCTAAGCTTCTTTAACACATTTCAGGTTGAAGTTTAAAGGAATAGTACACCCAAAACATGATTAGCCTTCATTTTCTACTCACCTCCATGCTGAACAACACTCTGGAGTACTTTTTTGATATCTCAAATGCATCTGGAGATCTGGGAGGCTTCTTGCTGTCTGCTGACATTCAAATAATGGAGGTCCATGGCGCCCGAGACAGAAAGGTCCATAAAAGTCCACAAAAACGTGTCAATATTCCTCCATACTGCTCGTCCAATGTAATCCAAGTGTCCTGAGTGGGTAGCATCCAGAATTTACTCGAAACGAAGTCATTTAGAATGTTTTTAGAGCATAAACAGTAGTGTATAGGATTTCCTAATAGCGCCCCCATGCGCGCTCACGATTCTACGGAAGCCGGCAGACCAAACCGGAAGGAAGTGCGCATTCAGCGTCTGGTCTGCCGATAATGCAAGCGTAGAAGAAGAAATGTGCTGTTTACCTGTGCAAAGAAAGAAACAACGAAAGAAAAATGTCTGAGGACTTCAGTGTTGAGGAAGAGCATGAGTTCTTTGCCGAGCTGAATGCGCTGGTTTGGTCTGCCGGCTTCCGTAGAATCGTGAGCGCGCATGGGGGCGCTATTAGGAAATCCTATACACTACTGTTTAGGCTCTAAAACGTTCTAAATGACTTCGTTTCGAGTAAATTCTGGATGCTACCCACTCAGGACACTTGGATTACATTGGACGAGCAGTATGGAGGAATATTGACAAGTTTTTGTGGACTTTTGTGGACCTTTCTGTCTCGGGCACCATAGACCTCCATTATTTGAATGTCAGCAGACAGCAAGAAGTCTCCCAGATCTCCAGATGCATTTGAGATATCAAAAAAGTACTCCAGAGTGTTGTTCAGCATGGAGGTGAGTAGAAAATGAAGGCTAATCATGTTTTGGGTGTACTATTCCTTTAACTTAAAAGTTTAGAAAATAATCAAGACTATTGATTTAGTTCATTTTAATTTCCCTGCTCCACATTTCTCACATTGTGTTGCTAATGTCAGAAAATAAAGATGCTAAGATGAGGTAAATACAGTAGTTTGAATCTGTGTTTTACATTTTTTACCAAACAAACTCTTTAATACCTAGTTCTCAGTACAAGTTTGTTTCCTGTTGTTTAAAGTTATTCTTTAATGTTTGTTTTTTTCATGCTTAAATAAACTTTAACTTTGCCATAAAGCATCTGTTTCTGCTTTAATGTAGTAGGTTGTTTTCACCACAAGGTGGCAGTGGCTGCAACAGTCTGATCTGAAGATCTGAAGCAATCAGCTAAACTCACTGATCTCTATTTATTTACTTGATAGCTTATAACCCAGATAAAGTGAAGTCCCCTGGTACTCATCTTGGTACTCCCCACTCTCACTGAGATTGTCCATAAACATGCCTTTGTGTAGCATTTAGCTGCAAAAACAAGCTGTTTGCTGCCTCGAGGAAGATGTTTCATAGGTAATTTTACAGTCAGTGGAAGTACATGGTTTTCCCATTTTTTCCCCCAAGCTCGGGTCCTCTACCAGAAGCCTAGTAGCTTGAGGGATCAGTGCAACGTCTTTGCTGTTCTTAGAGTAAACATTTTCTGGGCCAAGATGTCTGATGTATTTCCAGGGATCTGCTGTAACGACTCCTCAAGTTTGGGGGTCACTGCCCCTAGTGCCCCAATGACCATGGGTACAAATGGTAAATGGCATGTACTTATATAGCGCCTTTATTCAAGTCAGGAGACTTGACCAAAGTGCTTTACACTACATTCATTCACCCATTCAGCACACACTCACACACTGATGGTGGCAAGCTACATTGTAGCCACAGCTGCCCTGGGGCTCACTGACAGAAGCGGGGCTGCCGTACACTGGCGCCACCGGGCCCTCTGACCACCATCAGTAGACAATGCAGGTGAAGTGTCTTGCCCAAGGACACAACGACAATGAAAGTCGGAGTCAGGGCTTGAACCGTCAACCCTTCGATTCAGGGCAAACTCCTACATCCAACGCCACTGTCGCCCGTCGTACAACTGATGTCTTGACCTTCCAGGGTTTTTTT
Source organism: Cyprinodon tularosa (assembly GCF_016077235.1). Classification (NCBI taxonomy): domain Eukaryota; kingdom Metazoa; phylum Chordata; class Actinopteri; order Cyprinodontiformes; family Cyprinodontidae; genus Cyprinodon; species Cyprinodon tularosa. Next base: position 393,726 of record NW_024039122.1, on the reverse strand, counting down.
TTTTCCAGCTTTTCTTTGAGCCCCCTGATATTTCTCTACTTTCTTAGAAATAGTTAGTTTTTCCTGATGTTGCAGTCACTTGGTATTGCTGTGTCAACCATAACGGCTTTCTTCTGCTTTTTGTCCACACCACAATGTCCGGTTGGTTTGCCATTAACCGTTTGGTCTATCTGTATCTGGAAATCCCACAGAATCTTGGCTCGGTCGTTCTCTACCATCTTTGGGGTTGATTCCCACTTTTACCTTGGGGTTTCTAGCCCAGCCCACTCTGGACAGATGTTACTGTACACTATTCCAGCCACTTGGTTATGGTGCTTCATGTAAGCTTTCCTGGTTAGCATCTAAAACCCTGCAGTTATGTGCTGGATTTTCTCAGGGGCCTCTTTGCACAGTTTACTTGTATGGCGTCAATTCACAACACTCATCTCAAGGCAAAAAAATGTTAGAGGTTGAACTAACAGGTTCTGAAGAGTGGGAGAATATAGAGAGAATGAAGCAGAATGATGAAAAAGGGGTCCCTATGTCCTCCAGCAGTCTAAGCCTATAGCAGCATAACTATAGAGATAGATCAGGATAACCTGAGCCACTCTAACTAGAAGCGTTATCAAAAAGGAAAGTTTTAAGCCTAGTCTTAAGTAGACAGGGTGTCTGCCTCACGGACTAAAACTGGTAGTTGGTTCCACAGGAGAGGAGCCTGATAACTAAAAGATCTGCCTCCCATTCTACTTTTAGAGATTCTAGGAACCACTAGTAAACCTGCAGATTGAGAGCAAAGTGATGAATACAAGTCCATTATCTGAGGCCATGAGCGAAGCATTAAAGACTTTCACCAGAGCTGTTTCAGTGCTGTGATGACCACTAAATCCAGACTGAAACAAAAGTTTACTATGGTGTTAGTGGTCTCACACTTGTTTGGCAACTACTTTTTCGACAATTTTTGGGTTAAGAGACAGTTTCTCAGGTAAAAGTTTAATTACAGAAACCTTAAAAGACTTTGGTACATGTCCCTGTAACAGGGATAGATTAATCACATCTAAAATGGAGGAGGAGATCAAAGGGAATACCTCCTTAAATAACCTGGTTGGAACTGGATCTAACATCCACGTTGAAGGCTTAGATGAAGACAATAGTTTTGCTAACACTGAAAGTTCAACTGGATCAAAGCAGTTTAAACCCGGTTCAGATTCTATGGCTACCTTAGATACTGCCCCAGACTTTATTCTGCGCTGTCAGTTTTTGTCCTTACATTTTGATTTAATTAGAAGCTAAAGGAATGAAAAGTCATTCTTTGTTTTAAAATGTAAAAGTGAAATTAGATGTAAGTACCAAGTTCTCCCTTGCAGTTTGATATATCTTTTATTTTGTTTCACAAAAATGCTAAATAGGGACAGGAAGAAGAATTTAGTGCTTTCAAGCAGTGCATATATATTAAGTTATTTTCATATTTTCCCTTCACTGATAAATGTCTTCCTTGAAACTCCCTTGCCTATGAATTCCCCAAACTCCAAAAATCAATTGAATAAACAAATGGCAAAACATTTACATTTTCTCAATTTAAATACGTTTTCCTGCTCAGTTCATTAGCATTTCCTCATACACCCAAACAGTAAGCCATTCATATAGGAGGAATGATTGCACTGGAATATAGAAATGATGTACAAATTTTTTTTTTTTTTTTTGCCTATGTTCCAGTTTTAAATGAAACCATTCAGACAAAAGCAGAAGGCCAAATGGCTGCGGTGTAAGGAGTTTGATGGAAAAAGCTTATTTCTTTTCTTATTTTCCCTTCTCTGATATCATCAATCCAAAATTACAATTGCACCATGTTGTTGCAGAAGCTGTTCAAATTTATTATGCTGCCAAAAGTTAGTGAGCACCAAGATTCTAATTATACACAGCTTATGTTATAGATTGCAAACCCAGTGACCCTGAGGTCACTAAACAAAGTACAGAAACAGTTCCATCAAAATACTTTTTCTTAGTTTCAATAGAAAGCTCCTCTGGAACAGATCATTCGACCTTCCACGAAAACCCATAGGGCAGATTATGTAGCAGAAAGAATGCACAATGCATCTTTGCTGTTTTTCATAAACTAATGTTAATAAAATTTTACTCTCAATTTAACATAACCGCACCAGGAAAAAGTGTTTTTAGGGGTGTTTTTAATGGTGTATGTTTTTGCCTATGTAAAGTGTTCCAACTGCAGATCAGAAATAAACTCCTCATAGAACTTTAGTGTTCCAGGATTCGTCATCAAAAGTTTTCTGTAACATAAAAACCTGTAGCTTGGCAAAGCCACAAAATCTGACATCTCACCAAAAAAAAAAAATCACCTCACACATCCCCATGCTATGATGACCGCTAAATCCAGACTGAAACAAAAGTTTACTATGGTGTTAGTGGTCTCAGTCTCACACCTGTTTGGCAACTACTTTTTCAACAATTTTTGGGTTAAGAGACAGTTTCTCAAGTAAAAGTTTAATTAAAGAAACCTTAAAAGACTTTGGTACATGTCCCTGTAACAGGGATCACTGATAAATGTCTTCCTTGAAACTCCCTTGCCCAAGAATTCCCCAAACTCCAAAAATCATTTGAATAAACAAATGGCAAAAACATTTACATCAAAACAAATTTTTTATCAATTTAAATACGTTTTCCTGCTCAGTTCATTAGCATTTCCTCATACACCCAAACAGTAAGCCATTCATATAGGAGGAATGATTGCACTGGAATCTAGAAATGATGTACACATTTTTATTTTTTTTTGCCTATGTTCCAGTTTTAAATGAAACCATTCAGACAAAAGCAGAAGGCCAAATGGCTGCGGTGTAAGGAGTTTTTTTTCCCTTCTCTGATATCATCAATCCAAAATTACAATTGCACCATGTTGTTGCAGAAGCTGTTCAAATTTATTATGCTGCCAAAAGTTAGTGAGCACCAAGATTCTAATTATAGGCCCAGCTTCCTCAATGGAAGGCATGTTGGTTGGATTGAGGAGGTCTTCGAAGTATTCCGCCCACCGACCCACAACGTCCCGAGTCGAGGTCAGCAGCACACCATCCCCAATATAAACAGTGTTGGTGCTGCACCGCTTCCCCCTCCTCAGATGCCGGATGGCGGACCAGAATCGCTTCAGAGCCGTACGGACTCTTTCTCCATGGCCTCTCCAAACTCCTCCCACACCCGAGTTTTTGCCTCAGCAACCACCCAAGCCACATGCCGCTTCGCCCGCCAGTACCCATCAGCTGATTCCGGAGTACCACAGGCCAAAAAGGCCGGATAGGACTCCTTCTTCAACCTGACAGCATCCCTCACAGGAGGTGTCCACCGACGGGTTTGAGGGTTGCAGCCAAGACAGGCACCGACAACCTTGCAGCCACAGCTCAGATAAGCCGTCTCGACAATGGAGGAGCAGAACATGGTCCACTCGGACTCAATGTCCCCCACCTCCCCCTGGATGTGTTCGAAGTTCTGCCGGAGATGGGAGTTAAAGCCCCGCCTAACAGGGCACTCCACCAGACCTTGCCAGCAGACCCTCACAATACGTTTGGGCCTGCCAGGCCTGACCGTCATCCTCCCCCACCACCGGAGCCAACCCACCACCAGGTAATGGTCAGTAGAAAGCTCCGCACCTCTCTTCACCCGAGTGTCCAAGACATACGGCAGCAAGACAGATGAAACGATGACAAAGTCGATCATCGAACTGCGGCCCAGGGTGTCCTGGTGCCATGTGCACATATGGACACCCTTATGTTTGAACATGGTGTTCATTATTGACAATCCATGACGAGCACAGAAGTCCAACAACAGAACACCACTCGAGTTCAGATCGGGGCGGCCATTCCTCCCAGCCACGCCCCTCCAGGTGTCACTGTCATTTCCCACATGGGCGTTGAAGTCTCCCAGCAGAACAGGGGAGTCCCCAGGAGGGGCACCCTCCAGTACCCCCTCTAAGGACTCCAAGAAGGGTGGGTAATCTGAACTGTTGTTCGGCCCGTAAGCACAGACAACAGTCAGAACCCGTCCCCCCACCCATAGGCGGAGGGAGGCTACCCTCTCGTTCACCGGGGTGAACCCCAACGTGCAGGACCCAAGATGGGGGGCAACAAGTATGCCCACTCCTGCCTCTCACCGTGGGCAACTCCAGAGTGGAAGTATGTCCAACACCTCTCAAGGAGACTGGTTACAGAACCAGAACCACGTGTCGAGGTGAGACTGATTAATTCTAGCCGGAACCTCTCAGCCTCACACACTACCTCAGGTTCCTTCCCCACCAGCGAGGTGACATTCCACATCCCTAGAGCCAGCTTCTGCAGCCAAGGATCGGACCGCCAGGGTCCCCTCCCTCGGCCACCACCCAACACATATTGCACCCGACCCCTACGGCCCCTCTCACGGGTGGTGGGCCCATGTGAGGGGGGACCCATGTTTCCTCTTCGGGCTGAGCCCGGCCGGGCCCCATGGGTAAAAGCCTGGCCACCTGGCCACCAGGAGCTCGCCTTTTTTTTTTTAAACACCATTAATTTTCTTAATAACGCTCCATACCTCAGATAACCCTCTTCCAATAGAGTTACAATACTGCCTCCAACATACCTTCTTAGCTGCTCTAATGGTTTTCCTATGGAAAAAAAACAGTCTCATTGGAATCTGCCTTTTTTTTTAACACCGAACTTTGAACACTGAATAAAAAAAAAAAAGAAACTAATTTTAAACACTGAATTTTTTTAACACCGAATTTTAAACACTGAATTTTTTTAGACATTGAATTCCTTAAACTCAATTTTTATCTAGTAAAAATTCACCAGAAAAAAATTCAGCTGCAAAAAAATTCAGCTGCAAAAATTCAGCTGTAAAAATTAAGCTACATGAAATTCAGCTGCAAAAATTCAGCCGCAAAAATTCAGTATTTAAAATTCGTTGTTAAAAAAATTCAGTGTTTAAAATTTGGTGTAAAAAAAAAGGCAGATGCCAATGAGACTGTATAGCTTGTGCTTTGTTATGTTGAATTAATGCCTCAAAGGTATGGCATCTCCTTACCAATTTAAAAGCTTTATTTCTTCCCCTAATAGCAGCATTACATTCTTCATTCCCCCATGGAATAGACTTTTATTTCCTCTCCCCCCTATTTTAGAAATTGCAGTTTCAGCTGCATTAACAATAACAGATACAATTTTAGAGACATCTCAAAGAAAATTGGGACGCTTTTCTTTGCAGCTACAGTAACACAGTAACAAATGAGCAGAAGAAAGTATGTATAACTTTTTCAAAATTACATGTGATTTTGCAAACATAAAAAAAAGCAAACCTTTCTTTTAAATTCCAGAGGTCGCACACACATATCGTGAATGTCTTTGGTAGAATTTAAATGAGCAATTTTAATCTAGATTAATCTAGATTAATTTCAAGATTAGTGAGACTGATCTAGATTTAAAAAAAAAAAAAAAAAATCTATACCCACCACTAATATATCAAAGAAGCATCGACTTGACTTAGACATTTGCTGTCAACTTGGAAATATCGTTAATGCCCTTATCGGGGAATTAATGGTTCAAGCCCCTGCTGTGCTTTGGGGTCCTTTAAGTTGATTACGTGCTAAATATATCTATAATATATTTAACCTATAGTAGCACAAAAACTGCAGGCCAGCATGAGTAGAGTCTCGGACACTACTTCGACACTAGCAGAGGGATGGGTCTACAGCTGCTATGGGAGATAGTTATGGGCCTGTTGTTGAGGCTGCTCAATTGCACTCTAACTGTCAAGTGTCCTAGCATTGTATCACTTCACATTGACAATAACAGCCATGCCGCCTTCTTACTTCTTACCGATGTCTTCTGTTATGTTAGGCCAAAAAAGATTAAAATAATTAATTATTTATGAACCATTAGCAAAAAGGTGTACTCAAACAGCCAGAAGGCATTGTAAGGGACAAATCTTTTGGGACGCAATTAAAACTGTAAAGAAATCCTCTAATCTTAATCTGTGAAATTTGCATTTATATTAAATTTTAGATGTGTTCTGTGTATGTGGGACATGTGACCAGGCATGATGGGAGGGGCGAGGCCAGGGGCAGACTTGCTGGGTTGGGCTTTGGACCTGTTAAAAACGACTTGCAGTTCTAGTCTGGACTGCATCTATCCTATCTTGACAGAGTGACGTACAGTATCCTGGCACCTTATTAACAAAATGTTTCTCCTGTCTCTGTTTCTTGGCATCTGGCTTCTCCCGACAGGCAAGTCTTTCTTCATGTTTACATTATTTGTTTTTTATTTTTGTTTTTTTTTCAAATACAGAACTAATAAACAAAACATTTGTGTACATTTTTGCTTTTAGATGATTAAACCTGTTAAGATTCTTATTGCCAGGGATCAACTCCTGGCATCTAAAGACATTTTTAATTAGATGCTGTGTGCCAATGCTTTTTTATGCTCAATGAAAACTAACATTCTTTTAATGGAATTCTTTCAGTTGATTCCATTGAATGTTATAACTGTCCAAGGGAACTCTCTCAAGTAGACTGCACGACAAAAAGGAAATGTGCCACAGAGGATTATCTATGTGGTACAGGAAGCATGGTGCGGTTTGAAGGTACTATGTTTAATTGTACTTTGTCTCAGTTTTTGGTTGCCTGCTTTGTATCGACTTTCAAATTGCCTCTTTTTGTTTGCAGGGGGTTCCAAACACTCAGAGAACAAGGCTCGAGGCTGTGTACTGCCTCATCAATGTCTCAACGGATCAATAAACACTGGAAGCTCTAAACTTGTGGTTACCTCAGTGTGCTGCAAATCAAACCTCTGCAACAGTCAAGATTTTCCTGGTAAATACAACCAGTTGATATTAGTTTTTAAAAGATAAGCAGTGATATAGCAGATAACTGCCACATGAAATTTCTTCTTCAAGTATACTTAAATAGCTAAATCATGTTGTTTAAACTGACACAATTTCTAAAACATCATCAGTGCTTTGTCATGTTACCCCATGCTTTATGAGTTCAAGAGGGTTATGTCAGTTTTAAACAAACAATGTACAGTATGTGGAGGGTTTTTTTTGTACTTTTAGACCTGTTCCAATATACTTGTTGAGTCGTCTGATTTCGACTGACATAAAACTCTCATTTAAGAAACAAACAAGACATCAGAAAGGGACTCATGCACATACTTGGTTGTGTAAAAGCAATTTGCAAAACCGAACCGTTTTGGTGCTTTCTCTTCCACTGATCTCGCACTGATTCCCTGCTGCCACTGTCTGTTGAAGGCTTAGATGAAGACAATAGTTTTGCTAACTCTGAGATAAACCAACTTCCAGAGATAAACCAATCGTAGTTATTGGAGTGCTAATGATCGTTTTTTTTCATACGTCCAATTTTATTTTTAAAGAATCACATGAAATCATTATTGCTAAGAGCAGGTGGGATGGACGGTTCAACAGAGCTATGGCTCTGGGTGAGTTTGGCAACTCCATTAAAAAGATATCTAGGATTATTCTTATTCTCCTCTATTAATGAGGAGAAGTATGCTGCTCTTGCTTTACAAAGGGTCCTCTGATACAGCAGTAAACTATTTTTCCAAACTAAGTAGGAATCCTGTAGGCCTGTGGAGCGATATTTTCTCTCCAGTTTCCTAGCATTTTGCTACAGAGTGGGCAACTCTGCATTTAAACAGGGAGTCAGCTTTCTATGCATTATATACCCATACTAAACTTATTGAATATTGACACAAAAAAAAAGTTTGTTGTTTTTTTCTATTGCACTTGGACAGATCATACATTTACATTATAAAATTAAATCTCCAGGTAAGAATTATTATGTTGGTTTATATAGCCACTAAAACTGTCATTAGTCTGCAACAATAGTGATATATTAGCAAATGCTGAAATTTATACTCCATATTTCTCTTTATGAACAATAACTGTTGTTTTTTTCAGAACCTCCTGAATTCTCCTCAAATGGCAAAAAGTGTTTTAAATGTGTCGGATCAGACTGCACTGGAAGTGTAAACTGTGAGGGAAATGAAGACTATTGCTACATATCAAAAGGTGGGAGTCCTGTTTCTTCCTTTGTACACCAGACAGAAAAATATTACATAATTTTAATGTCATACATGTAACTCACAAATTGTTTTTTGGTTCTTTCAGTTAAAACAGACAAAGGAACTATAACTGAGAAGGGCTGTGCCTCCAAGCTAATCTGTTCAGAGAATTCAGTGAATTGGTTTTCCTTTAACTGCCAGGGTGACAACTGTAATGGTGCCGGCATTATAAGTGGTAACCTCATGCTGCTGTTCATCCCACTGAGCTTCTTGCTTTTTTGTTATTAGGTCAAACTAACAGCTATGTTTCTTTCAAGCTTATTTTATGTTGTTTAAAAACAGTCTTTCAACTGCAGAAGGTTTATTAGGCTTCCACCTAAGGATTTTTTTTTGTCCCTCTCTATCACCTTGTAAGCGATTATTTTCCTCACAATTGTGTTGTAAATTAAAGCTATATTGTTTGAGTATATGTAAAAACTTGTTTTACTTCTGTTTCTTGAACAACCATTAATCTTTAGATTCTTATTTTTTTATTATATTATTTGAGATATAATATAAATATTATTATATTTGTCATATTTAATAGCTTGTTGAAAATACAAAAGTTATTTCTTATCTTTTTTGAAAATACATTTCTAAATATAAGGTACATGTATTTTCTTGAATTCTAATAAATTTAGCCCAACTACAGATTATTCAAAAGTCTTCTGATTATTCATTCCTACAAGTGTAAGCCCTTAAAAAAATGTATGCATATGAATCTATCTATCAATCGATGCATCCAGTTTTGAACTGGTGTTTTTTTTCCTTGTTCTTTTAGGTTTTCTATTGCTTCTCCAACTTTTATAAAAGCCAGGAAATAGAACAAACATGGATCATCAAACGTTGGCCTTTTATTTTCACTGCTGTCTGCTGCTTTCAGCCTATTTCTTTCTCTTTCCTCTTTTTTAATATATATATGCAAAGCCTGAAAATGGGATCTCTAAACTTTAATGCAGGTAGGGACAGACATAAGAGAGCTTTAATATCTGAGATGGCATTGATGCTCGTGCAGGACGCCATGGTTGGTAGCTAGCCACTGTTATGCTACGTTCACACCTATGGTGACTGCACTGGACTGGGATTTTGGTCGACTACAGTGCAGCAGAACCGAGCCGTGAGCTCCTGGGCTTGGGACCGAGCTAACAAACCCAACCCGGTGACGGTAGCCTGGATACCGGCGGCCCCATGCCCCGGCAGGTGGGGGGAGTATAGGGCTGCCGCTGTCCAGGCAGGTATAAAAAGTGGGACGTCTGGTTACCCTATTTACACCTAGAACAGCAAAAACGCGCCAGTGCTACTTCATTTTTGATGTTTGTACAAGTTTAGTTTTGACGCACAGCTGAAGCATCTTTCTTGCTCTAGCTGGTTGGGCGGAGCTGACCTATCTTGACCTTTCTTTGCCTGGAACACCATCCATCCATCTTTTTCCGCTTATCTGGGGTCGGGTCGCGGGGGTAGCAGCTTCAGTAGGGAGGCCCAGACGTCCCTCTCCCAGGCCACTTTGACCAGCTCCTCCGGGGAATCCCAAGGTGCTCCCAGGCCAGCCGAGAAACATAGTCTCTCCAGCATGTCCTGGGTCTCCCCCTGGGCCTCCTCCCGGCGGGACGTGCCTAGAACACCTCACCAGGGAGACGTTCAGGAGGCATCCTAATCAGATGCCTGAGCCACCTCAGCTGGCTCCTCTCGATGTGGAGGAGCAGCGGCTCCTAGCCCTATCTCTAAGGGAGAGCCCAGACACACTACGGAGAAAACTAATTTCAGCCGCTTGTATCCGGGGTCTCATGGCAGCTATATTTGCCATGATCAGTGGGTAAGTGGTAGTGATGTTATGAGGTGAGCCGAGGCTTCGAGGCGTATATCGAGTACTGGAAGGGGCGTTTCTGTGAGGCGCGTATCGAGGCTTGCTTCATCCGGGGGAGGAGCCAAAATAGATGACGTCCGAAGCCTCGCTACCCGTCATACCACGTGACCGCTTCAGGAAGTGGTTCAGTTGCCCGGAACTTCAGCAGGCATTTAACAGCCTCTATGTTCAGTCAAGATGTGGGAGTTTTTAGGAGAGTTGGATAGAGTCTGGATAAGTTCTAAGAATATATTGGTGTTCTTTTTTCCAACCCATCTAGTTGGTTAAAAGTAGTTTGGTTAGATTAAACAATGTAATGATCAAAATCTGAGCAAGCCACTAATCACAGATGTAATGGATTTTAAATAGTAGTGCTTTCTATATGAATATGTAATCTATTTAGTGGTGTCAGCTGTAAGAGATGGAGTTCCATTCCATGGCTTGTTGGTCCAAGATCCACCTCTGATTTTTAAAAGTTGCGATAAAACACAACAAGTATTTTGGCTAATGTGACTATTTTGTATTTGTTTCCCTTGTATAAATATAGATTGGCAGAAACACAAAAAATTTGATTGATGGGTTTAATCAAATGATTGGTTGAATACGTAACTTACAACTTGATTAAAACCAAAAACTGAGGAAAAACTATTATGTTTTAATATAAATGACTAACACCTTAAATTTTCTCATCATTGACCAATTTGCACAAAGTCTGTCACTGTCTACTTGACCTTATTTTACTAAAATGACAAAAAAAACAGTGCACCTTATGTCGGGTTTATAAAATGTAGGTTTTTGCAAAAGAAGAACTGAAATACACAATTATGGATACAATTTCTGCAGAAAGGAGAGACAGTTGAACCCCAGACTCAAACACACTGTCTCCCACTGGACCTCCTCCGCAGAGTAGTTTTATTAACAGAACATGACACATGGTTACAAAAAGAGTATTGTTCTGACAGAACAATTGATCAGTTCATGAAGACAGAATGCTCCATCAGAATGACAAGGCAGGATGGTCTCCTGACTGGATCATGACACAGGAGTGGAGCATCCCCTCGCACAAATGTTTTATAAGCACACATTAATTTTATAATCATCATTGAATAAACCTAACACCTTAAATGATTTTTCTCTAAGACATTTTACACACAAAAACACGTACTAAAGATTTTATTTTACAGACCAAACTTAACAATATCAAATGAATTTATATGGGGGAAAAAAAGAAAAACAATATTGCAAAAAATCCCAGATTATATTGCCCACTGTAGTTCTGCACCCCACCAGTAGGTGGTGACATGTTCACATGAGGCTTTATGAACTGTGGGGATCTTTGAAGCGGTTTGGCCATATGGTTCAAATGCCTCATGAGGCTTCCTCTCACCTTCCTCTCACCATCCATCCAGCCGGACATGTTTTTGTCCTCCTTTACGAGGGACTAGGCTTGTAAAGCAGATTTTTATTTTTTTTGCTGGGCTGCAGTACAATATCCAATCATCAAAAATGCATCACTATCTGGTCACAAAAGTAAACAAGGATCAGAATTATTGACGCTTAGTATTAAAGTTAGCGTCTTGTCAAAACCAGGACGTTGTTTAACCCAGAATGGACAAAAGAGCATTTTACATTAAGTTTTGTCGCCCCTGGATGCTAAAATAACTTGTGCAGAGCTGCAAGGTGGACTATACTATAAAACATCACTAGTCCTATGGAAGTGTAGACTGTGACGTGAAAGTGGATTTCAGTGATTGGCCCATAGCTGAAGGGACCATAAAGACAGGTCTGCTGCACACAGACACTTAACCCCAGATTCCACATACTCCGTCAGCGCTCCGCTCCGCTCCGCCCCGCTGACGTACGTCGTGCGGAGCGCTTGTTTTTCATGGAAATCAATGAGAACTGTTCCACATCCACCGCTACTCCTCCGCACGTCCACGTACGTCTTCTCCATCCGTCACCGACAAATTACGGAGCCGAGCTATTTTTTGCTCCGCTCCGGTCCGGCCAGGTCAAGATCCGCAATTGCAATCGCACCAAACAGAAAAAAGAACATCGACAAATTCCGGTTCGTCAAAATAAAATATAGCAGCAACAGATCGGTGACTAGAAATTATAGCACAATTCTTATATATATATATATATATATATATATATATATATATATATATATATATATATATATATATATATATATATATATATAAAAATATTTAAAAAAAACTAACACCGTTTATTTAAATGATTGGATCCAAACTATTGGTTATTCACCAACCAGGAAGCAGATTTCTCATCTCCATTAAAATATTTATTTTATACCGAGGGACTTAAACTTTAATCAAATCCATTCAAAAGAAACTTCTTATTACAGGAATGAAAAGAGATGCTGAGTTTGGGAGTAGAGAACAAGTTCATAAAAAAAAAAAAAAAAAAAGAAGTTTTGAATTATCCTTATCCCCATTACAAAAATCTACAAAAATATATATATATATTTGGGCAGAAACTGAACATATGCTGGATGATGGTGGGATTTTTTTAATATGTCATATTAAATTAAGCGCTCACAGGGTTCATACAGGAATGAGTGACTCTAATTTAATGCTATTTTAATGCTATTAGAAATGATTTTAATGCCATCAACAAGAACCATGTACACAAGTTATTAGTGTACATGAAATATGAAGGAGCTGCAAGCAGAGTTCCATGACTCCTGTATGTATGTAAACACACACACACACACACACACATATATACGTATATATATATTCTCTAGCTTTTTCTCCGCCTGGAGCTTCCTTTCCGAACATACGGCTTTATGATCAGTTCCACGCATATAGCGATATAATATATCTGACGTAATTGTTTTTATAAACATTTTTATTAAAGAATCATAAATGCCACGATAAACATATTTTATTAATTTTAGTGCCAATTAAGGCCTTGATTTAAAAAAAGAATTATGAATTGTAATTCTTTTTAATGATCCGCGGAAACCCTGGTTCATCTGGCGCATGCCCTCTACGATCTCCAAGAAACTCAGAGCGGAGGGGACGGAGCCACAGCGGCGGCTGTAGGCTTTGCTTTGTGCAGGCGGTCTGGAGCGCAGCGGGGCGGAGCGGAGCGCTGACGGAGTATGTGGGATTTCAGGGTTAAGATAAGTTCCCAAAAGACTGAGGCTCTTAAAAATAAAGCTATACTTTTAGAGCAGTTAAATGTGTTTTCTACAATCTCTTTTGTTGTTTAAAAAATATTAGCCTATTTTATTATGAATGTTTCTTGTTAAAAAGATTTTTTTAACGTTTAAGTCCACATATCTTATGCTTTGTGGTATTCTGCACTTTAAAGATTCATCTCGGTGGTCACTTTTTAAACACCACAATGTATTAAATATATGTATTCTTTTTTACATTTCTTTGATATTTTGTTCTATTTAGCTACACAAGCATCCTCTTTAAACTACTAAGAATCGTACTATGAATGTGACTTTACCTGATTCTTATGTACACCTTAGTAATTTATTGATATGCCGCACAATGTCCTCCTTTTTGGTGCTATAGAAATTGCCACCCTAAGTTTGAATCTATTTTGAAGTGAGAAAATTCACCTGAAAACTTCATCTGTGCAGTCAGTTTATCCAGATTACCATCCTGCCTTCCATAATCCAAACTGCAGGCACCCGGATAATAAAAGCTAACATGTTTTGCTCAGTGCTGCATCAGCGCTCCGTCTGTCTCCCTGCCTGCAGCTGCTCCTGTTGCTCTAGATGTGCTGCAGACAGCATGCGCATGCATGTGTTTTGAAGGCGTCGCATATTTCAAAAAATATAGCTTGCACCACAGTGGAATTATTTAAACTAGCACACAGTGGCTGTTGTGAAACCTAAAACACAGAGGTTTCCAACTTTAGGCTACATCAAGGGTTTAGGATTTTAGTCTGAGTTTGTTAAACCTGCTTTGTGACTCTGGCATCCCGCAATCAGATCACAGAGACAATATGGAGGATAAACTTCCATTTTCATGGATTAAAATTTTACATAAGGACACCACAAAATCAAATATGAAATCTTCCAACTAGAATGGGATAAAAAGTAATACAAACAAAACCCCCAAAAGATCCTTGCATTAAATGTATTTAATCTTACTGTTCAAGAAAACGTTCGTTAGGCCCCAAACCTCATCTGATCATCAGCAAAATTAAACCCTCATCTGTTCTGGTTAAAATTAACCTAAACAGAATTTAATAAAATGTGTTTTCTAAGACAACTTCACCTTATATATTTAGATTGTTTAAAAGAAAAAAAAAAGCAAGTCATTTTCTTCAAGATCTTGTGCTTATTGGGGGATGGGAAATTTGGTGCAATTCAATTTTTAACCTGCAGTTTGGTGGAAACTTTCTGTTTGATTCTGCTATTCTTAGATGTTTATCAGAACAACTCTGCATTTTTCAGTCGTGATGCTGACATGCATCGCTGTGTTTTTCTCATCCATTAAAATAAACTGCAAATTTCTACATTTTTGTGTAAATGAGACTGGTTTTCACATGCAGGCAGAGCTACAGAGTCAAGGTCAAGAGGTCAGACAGTTTGGCACAGAATGACTTGAGAGTTTGAAGGTCAAAATACTGAGCATTCATCCACTGAGCCTGAGACCAGCTACATGTGTTTTTCTATTAATGCACATACTAATGTGGAAGAAAATATGTCAAGATTAGATTCAACCTCTCATGTAGACAGAGCTGAAGCTGAAGTCAGAGAAACAGGACTACACATTTTTCTTACATGGAAAAATGCTTTTGATGCTTGTCTTTTTTAAACTAAATCTCAGTTAAAAACCAAGATTAGAAAAGGAAATAAACCAAAAATAAGGGAAAAAAACGCAACATTTTAGAACATAAAGACAAAAAGAATTAAAACATAAACACTTAAAAAACTAAAAATCTAACATCTGATGATCATGACAGCGACTTCCTCTTTTAAAGAAACTAAACATGAAGGGTGGAGCTGTCTTCTGCTCTGAACTGGTGGTTGATTCTTGTGAAAGTTAACTGGTAGTTCAGGGTTTGGTCTGTCTCTGAGTGTGATGGCAGCCCTGTCTGAGAACATGTTGACCGTCAGCATGTTACTGAATGTCTTCTTCTTCTCAGGTGAGCGGTTTGATTTTTCATTTTCATTTGTAGACATTACTGGAACCATTTCTAGTCAGAAATATTGGATCCTGATCTTGTTTAAAGGCTCATCATGTAACAAGCTGCAGCTCAGTTGGAGTTTATTGATCAGGAAGTTTATCTTTACGACCATTTTGATCCACATTGGGCCGGATTTATCAAGATCCAATTTTGCGTGCAGTAATTTGCGCTCGCAAACTGGAATTTTGCGCGAGGGGCTGAACCATGGTTTGCGGGTGATTTAAGAAGAGCGATTGCGTAACTGGTGGCAGGTGCAAAACTGTTGGAGACGCCCTATTTAAATGATGGTTTTGCGCATTTGGTGGTTTGCGGCATGGCGAGTTTGGACAGCAGAAAGCGCAAAAGGAAATTCGACCCCATGGAAATGGAGGTATTGGTGGATGAAGCCAACAAACATTTAAGTGAGCTACAGCAAAGAAGTGTGCCTGTCACACAGAGGAACGCTATATGTGAACAAATCTGTAATAAAGTAGCCTAAACGCTGTTGGTGAAACCTTGCGAACAGTGGATGAAGTAAAAAGAAGATACCAGGATATTAGAAGGCGAACCAAAGAAAAACTGGCATATAACAAAACATCTGCGAACAAAGCAGGAGGGGGCACAGTAGATGAGATGCCTCTGACCAGCATTGAGGAACAAGTACAGCTGACGCTCTGTGAGGAGCAAATCACTGGAATTGCAGCTCCAAAATGGCAATGCTGGATAAACGATATGTTTTGATGATCCTTTCCTCGTTCATTCCAAAAATATTCACACGGAGTGAAAAAATGCGTTCTCTGCGTCTCCTTGCTTCATTTCAATGTCTCCTTCTTGCGGCAATAACCGCTGCCATGTGTGCGCAATTACGCATACAGACCATTTGCACCTTCTTTTGAAACGTGTTAAATATAGAGTCAGATACCGTTAGCAAAATTGCTTTCAGGTTTGATAAATCACTTTGCGAGTGCTAAATTAATATATTTACATGTTCTCCTCCCACAAGACGCACTTTTGCGTGTAAACGCCCCATATTGCATATTCATTGCAGAAAAAGTACTAAATGGATAAGAGGCGCTATTTAGCACGTTTTAAAGACCAAATCCTTTTAGCACGCTGTTGATAGATCAGTTTGTACATTTTTTAGCGTGCGCAGTGAAATAGCTCACGTTTTAATACACGCAAACCTTTGATAGATCCGGCCCATTGTGTTCATCTCTATTCTGTGTTTATAGGAGTTCAGACTTGTAAACCAGCCCTCAGCATTACTGCACCAGAGGAGATGGAAGCTCTGAGTGGATCCTGTTTGCTAATCCCATGTAGCTTTAGAGAGAAACCAGGAGAAACCATTGATGTCAAGAAGAAAACATTTGGAGTTTGGATAAAAAGTAATCCTGTGTTTAAAGTTAATAAATTTAACGTGATCTACAACAGCAGTAAGCCAAGGAACAGCTATAACATGAACATTACTGGAAACCTCAGAGAGAGAAACTGCACCACTGTATTTTTTAATGTAAACGCAAGTCAAACAGAGAACTACTTCTTCAGGGTTGAGAACAGGCCGTTCAAAGCAACAGCTTCCTGTCATCCTGTTAATATAACAGTTAGAGGTAAGAGCCTTTTGTTTTTATTTATCTCTAATGTTAATGTTGACGAGAGAAAATGAATTCAGATGCATTTCTGCTCCAAATGTGTTTAAAGTAGAGATTTTCTGGATCTCACTGTGTAAAATGTGTGTATGATGTGAAAGCACAGATTCAGCTTGGAGCCCCAGGATTGAAATCTCAGGTGATGTGAAGGAGAAGGACTCTGTCACCATAACGTGCTCAGCTCTCACTCCCTGTCCACAATCACCTCCTGAACTCACCTGGAATCTCCAACCAGACTCTCCCAGACAGATGGAGCAGATCACAGATGGAACGTTTAGAACTAAAATCCAGCAGATCATCACTCTGTCAGACACACATGATGGATACAACATCATCTGTTCTGTCAGATATCCTGTGGATGGAGGAAAACACAGCAAGACAGCAAAGACAGAAGTGACTCTCAGTGTTTCCTGTAAGTCATCCTGTCAGAACATCATGGTTCAGCTGCTTCTCATCAATAAACTGAAGGTGTGTCACATTTTCCTCAGATGCTCCCAAAAACACCTCAGTATCCATCAGTCCATCAGCAGATAGCTGGGTGTACCTGAACTGCTCCAGCAGAGCCAAGCCTCCCATCAGCTGCTTCACCTGGTTCAAGAAGAGCAAACATGGAGCCATGAAAGTAGCTGAAGGAGACGTTTATAGGATCAATGTCACTGAGGGGGGAGTTTATTACTGTGTGGCCATGAATGATCTTGGTAATCAGACATCAGCTGAAGTTGATCTTAATGTTCCAGAAAAAGGTAAAAACAATTATGGTAGTTTGTTACTGTTGCTTCTGTCATATTGGCTTTCAGGGATCTAACCCACATTCAGAACACTCAGAGACTGGGAAAAAGTTCACAAGTTTATTAAGGAATATTTTACAATAAAGAACACTGGTTCTGGGATAAACTGGGCCCGGGTCTGGTCACGAATGGTTTTCACGGCAGAGAGGGACAGATTGGTTAGCAGACTTTCAGGGGACTTGCAGGTTGAGTGTTTGCAGGTTAATACTTGGTCAGAGATGAGCAGAGCGGTAGAAGGGGGGAACCATGAGGGTCCAGAGGCTGAAGGCAGGCAGAGGGCTAGGCAGAGGCAGGGCAGAGCAGATAATCTTACTGAGCAGGTTCAGAGCTTCTCTCTCAGCTCTTGCTGAGAGCGGGCAGGCAGGTTTCAGACTGAGTTGGATTTCCAGGGGTTCTACTGAGAACAGACAGCTTGGTCTCACGTTTGGGAAACCCTTCCAGGTCTTCAGATTTCCAGGCAGGTTCTTCCATAACTGGCAAACACTCTGGCGTCGGATTGTAGCTCTGCCCCTCCTTAAATGCCGGTCTCCTGATGAGCTCATGAGCCGCAGGTGTGGTGGTCAGCTTCAGCTCTAGGAGACCTAGAACGCCCTCTGCTGGAGAAAGGTGGACAGACCTCCAGATCCCAACAGCTGAGTTACCAAGAGGTTATTTGAATGTTTCATTTTAACGCAGATCTAAGCAGAATCTGTTTTATTCAGCCTTTTTTTGTCCTTCCAGAGATTGATCCAACTGTTGGAGGAAAAAGTACTCCGCTCTCTGATTTCTTCTTTTTGTGATTTTAGAAATGTGGCTCAAATCAATCTTAAAGCGTCTTTTTCCTATCTGACTCAATCTTCTGTTATGTCTCTTAGAAATTATTGAAATAGTGTTATTTAAAATAGTACTGTAAAATATTTATTTTAAAGTTTACAGATGTTAAATGGTAACAGTCATAATGGTCTGCTTTTCAAAACAAAGCTATGTAGATCTGGAATATCTATTTTCAGAGCTATACTGTCAAAAAAAAAAGAAAAAAACATAAGAAAAAAAAATTTTAAATAAAGAATTTTAAATAAATAACTTATTTTTATATTACTTTTTAATATTCGTTTAGTTTAATGGACCATACTGCTTTTTATGTTATTCCAAGAAGGATTTAGCATCAGAGTTAAAGTTAAAATTGGGGTCAGATGAATGCTAACCACACTTCCTTCCTTCAAAGGAAGTTTGCGGTTCTAAATGCTGCGTAAAGGGTTGTGAAAATACTGTAGCTAAAATAGCTGAGCTCTAAAGATGTCTCATCTATCTCTGTTTTATCAGCAGGAACTGACAACGCTCCATTTCTAACATCACTTTTTTCAGCGTTGGGTGTCGTGCTGATCTTCCTGCTCGTAGGTTTTTGGTGAGTTTGTACGTTTTTGAGGTTAAAGTCTGCAGCATACAGAGACACTTCATCCATGTTCTATCAGTCTGACTACTTCATTTTTTACAGGTTTTTAAGGAGAAAACATCGACCTGCACAAAAGTCTGCGGTAGGTTTATTACCACACTGCTGTTACCATACATGAAGCATCTTCACAATTAAAAGATTTATCATTATCCGCTCCTTCTTACCTGCGACAGAACCCTCCTGAGGAACAAATTTATGAGATGGTGGCAAGTGAAACGGAGAAAGAAGTCCACTATGAGGATCCTAACGTGTTAGTGATCGGACCCAAGGCTTCCTCCATGGATAGCAGCATGCAGCAGCAGCAGGAGACGCTTTACACAGAGGTCAAAATCTCCAAGAAAAAGAGACAGACTGCTGACTGCCCAGAGCCCATCTACTCACAAGTTAAAAAAAAACATTGATCTGTCCTGTTCAAAAACTCTTTCTGTCTGTAAGACGTTTCCTTCATGTCAGGAAACACAGAAAACAACTTTTTATTTTACTGTTTAGTGTTTGCCGACAGAGAGATCTAACCTTTTGCCACCAATAACACTTTTATTTCTGTATGATAAGGAAAACTTCAAAAGTGTCAGGATTTGGTGTTGGATTGAGGACCCAAAGGCAGAGGTGAATTTAGGTGGGTTTAATGAGGTTGACAGGAACTGAGGCAGGAATCAAAAATCCAACAGAAATAACAAACGAACCAGAACCAGGGAGACATCAGGGGAAAACCAAACTCTAGGAACCAGGGAGAGACGAGGTAAGCAGACAGACGTTAGACGAGGATCCAGCAAACAGGAACTGAAGAGGGAGGGCTTTTAAAGGGGACAGAGACAAAGAGAGGGCTAACGAGGGGAATGGAAACAGGTGAGGACAGAGCAGAAAACAGAGCAAGGGAAAGAGGACACAAGAGGGCAGCAGAGGACAACAAATGGAAAACCTGGAAGGCAGTAACTAACAAACCAAGACTGTGACAAAAAGATCTCTTATTTTTGTTTCTACTATGCCTCGGAAATCTAGTGTTATTGTAAGTAATCAATTAATAGAAGAACCTAATCTTGATGCATCAGATAAAGCCGTTGATAGACTTCTATTCATTGTAGATCTGATATTGATGCCAGTTTACAATAATGCTCCCTTACATAGTTCAATCCAATCCAATCCACTTTATCTATATAGCACGATTTCAATAAACACAAGGTTTCCAAAGTGCTGCACAAAAAAGATAAAATAACTAAAATAAACAAAAACAAATAAAAGTAAACAAAATAAAATAAAAGTACTGTCCGTACAGCATAAAAATATGCATGTGTATACATAAAATCAACATGTATATACATAGTTGTTATATTATAATAGGTAATTGTTGATAGCACATAACAAATGCTAAAAAAATGTTTTCAAATGCTTATTGTGCTCACATTGTGGTCATTTACTCTGAAATGTTGAATGGAAATAAATAAAACTAGATGAACTACACAGTGAACAGATCAGGCTCACTATTTAGCAAACCGGTTAGCCTTTCATCGTTTCATACTAAACACTTATGAATGAGTTTTAAAGCGTTAACAAATTAATTAATAATATATTTTTGAACAATTTGTTCGCCGTCTATAAGGGGAGTATTTTTTTCTTGTATTTTTTACATTTCCTGTAGTGTTTCAGGCAGACCACATGTGATTGTAACCTACGTGTGCTAGGGGCAGTTTTCCTGTACAAAAGAAATACGTCAAGACAATATACAAATTACTTTCTCAAATCTAGATTGATTT
Source organism: Cyprinodon tularosa (assembly GCF_016077235.1). NCBI lineage: Eukaryota > Metazoa > Chordata > Actinopteri > Cyprinodontiformes > Cyprinodontidae > Cyprinodon > Cyprinodon tularosa. The sequence goes on along the minus strand of NW_024039122.1, from coordinate 373,037 downwards.
TTGTATTAAGTATGCAGACTACAGATACAGTAGTGTGTTCTGTATCGCTTTATACCATAGGTGCCTGGATGTGTATACATGGTTTGGTAACATTCTTTAAAATTTGCGGCAAAACAAACCTTGTTCTTAAGCCTCTTTCCTACTGAGAATACCTTGTTGAACCGGGTTTATCAACATGGGTCGACCCGCTACCAGTCGGCATGTGGTTCCCTTCCCACTGGCAAGAAAACCTGGGTCTAACCCCTCGCTGGCAAGCTGCTTGTGTTTTTGAGTTCTTGGGCATTTCTTGATTGCCATCTGTTCCCCTCTTCTGTTGGTCTCCTTTTCCCTCGCTCCTTTCTAGAATCCATTGTTCACACCTGCTCCCAATCAGCTCATTAGTCCTGTCTTTGTTCAGTCTCCCATATATACTCTCCCTGTGCAGTTCCTCAGTGCTGGTTCCTCATCTTTTCCTGGCTTCCCACGTGAGTTTTCCAATAAAGTTGTCTGGTTTTTAGCTCCATGTATTGTGTACTTTGGTAAACATTATATAATAGACAGATATATTAATATAAAACGTTGTGTTTATCATATTATATTTAATTGCAAAATATATAACTGCATGTATATATTTCATCTAGTTTGAGTTCAGTTTAAATAGCTTTTGATCTGAATAAAGAAGGGTAATGTTACTGAAATATCATTATAAAATTTGTTTTGGTCTTTCATTTTTTGCAATTGTTTTTTTCGTTTTTTTCCCCATTTGAGTTTCTTTAAAATTGTTAATGATAATAAAATCTTTTGTAAGTTTTTTTGTGTCGAATGTCTTGGAGAAAAATAATTTAAGGTACAATCTTGTTCTGCCATTTTACTGAAATAAGCTCAAGTAGACAGTGAACGTGTTTGTGCAAATTGGGCGATGATGAGTAATATGAAAGGTGTTGGTCATGTTATTCAAACAACAGTTTTTCCAAAGTTTTTGGGTTTTAATCGGGTTGGAAGTTATGTGTTTAACCAATCTTTTGGTTAAATAAACCAATCTAATTTAGTTGTGTTTTTACCCAATCTACAAAACTCACCTCTGCTTTCTCACCTCTGCATTTGGGTCTTTAAAAACCTCCACTTACACCTGACAAATTCTCGTGTCCAATACCTATTACAGTGAAAAATTTTATTGAATTCATGAAAAAGTTTTAGAATTTGAAGGTGTCACCGTCTTGGTTCTGTAATGTTTTACTTTGTTCCATGTTTTCTAGTTTTATTGGTTTAATTCCTATTCTGTTGTATTTTCTGGATATATTTGAGTTCTTAGGTTTTTATTTGTTTCCCTCTGTTCCCCTCTTGTATTGGTCTCCTTTTTCAATAGCTCCTTCCTTGCTCTCTTCACACCTGCTCCCAATCTGCTCGTTAGTCCTCTCTTTTTGCAGTCTAACATAAATACTCTCTTAGGGCAGTTCCTCAGTGCTGGTTCCTCGTCTTACCCCCAGATTCCACATACTCCGTCAGCGCTCCGCTCCGCTCCGCCCCGCTGACGTACGTCGTGCGGAGCGCTTGTCTTTCATGGAAATCAATGAGAGCTGTTCCACATCCACCGCTACTCCTCCGCACGTCTCCGTCCACGTACGTCTTCTCCGTCCGTCACCGACAAATTACGGAGCCGAGCTATTTTTTGCTCCGCTCCGGTCCGGCCAGGTCAAGATCCGCTATTGCAATCGCACCAAACAGGAAAAAGAACATCGACAAATTCGGGTTCGTCAAATTAAAATAGAGCAGCAACAGATCGGTGACTAGAAATTATAGCACAATTCTTATATATATATATATATTAAAAAAAAACAACTAACACCGTTTATTTAAATGATTGGATCCAAACTATTGGTTATTCACCAACCAGGAAACAGATTTCTCATCTCCATTAAAATATTTATTTGAAGGAGCTGCAAGCAGAGTTCCATGACTCCTGTATGTATGTAAACACACACACACACATATATACGTATATATATATCCTCTAGCTTTTTCTCCGCCTCGAGTTTTCCTTTCCGAACATACGGCTTTATAAACAGTTCCACGCAAATTAATAGCGATATAATATATCTGACGAAATTGTTTTTAGAAGCATTTTATTAAAGAATCATAAATGCAACGATAAACATATTTAATTAATTTTAGTGCCAATTAAGGCCTTGATTAAAAAAAGAATTATGAATTGTAATTATTTTTAATGATCCGCTGAAACCCTGGTTCATCTGGCGCATGCCCTCTACGATCTCCAAGGAACTCAGAGCGGAGGGGACGGAGCAACAGCGGCGGCTGTAGGCTTTGCTTTGCGCAGGCGGTCTGGAGCGCAGCGGGGCGGAGCGGAGCGGAGCGCAGACGGAGTATGTGGGATTTCGGGGTTACCCTGGCTCCTTGTGATTGTTTTCCTCTGATGTCTCCATGGTTCTGGTTTGTTTTTTAATTTTTCATGTTGGATTTTTGGATTCCGGCCTCTGTTACCTGTGTTTATTCATGAAATCTATAAAACTCACCTCTGCCTCCTCACCTCTGCATTTGGGGTCCTCAAAAACCACAACCAAACCCTGACAGAAGGTCTTTAAATATTCAGAAACATGGCTCAAACGGGGCCCTGTACTTAGAGAGTGGGATATTCAAAAGTTTCATATTCAGAGGACTTTTCTGATGTAGAAAATTTTAATTGGGAGGTGCGGCTTCCAATAAAATCAGCATCTCATTATTTTCATCTAGCCATGTCTCTATGAGAAACATGACATCAAGATCTTGCTGGGGTGCTGCTGTGGTTTGGAGGTAGAGGTTATGACCTATATACTGTTGCAGGTTTGAGTCCCGGTCCAGCAGACCTTTGCCAAATGTCTCTCAACTCTCTTCTAACCTTCATTCCTGTCTGAATACTTTCAAAAATGACTAAATAAAGGCCACTAGAGCCTGAAAATAATCTTTAAAAAAAGGATCTTACTGTTTATTATCTCTCCAGCTGGTTTAGCTTCACATATATCGTTTTCAAGTCGGATGGTTTACTACTATAAAGTTCTGGTCTTTCCCCAAATTTTCCTGGAAAAAAATCAGTTCTGATAGATACCAGCTCAGCTGAAATTAAATCACAATAAGGTAATTTGAAAGTCCTGATTGCAAACACTGCCACCTTTCTTTCATGTGGAGGAGACAGAGCAGGAAGTAGGGGATCAGCTTTAATGTGGTGTTTGGATGCAAGGAGGAGGTGAGGAAGGGGTTTTCAGGGGCAAGACGGAATTTGGCAAGAGTTTGATTTTCCTGGTAACTGCTAGTTGTGAAACAAATCAAGAAGCTGTAGAGCAATCCTGTTGTTATAATCATTCAATTTAATTCAGTTCATGTCTCCTTTAGTCGCTCTGATAAACAGCTATTATTTGGAAGCCTGGAGTCATGGCTGCTTGGCTCTAAATGGAGAGACTTTCATCCGTGAAACGAGGAAAAAAACATTGTTGGAAGTGAAAAAAGATTAAATACAAGCAACATAAAAATGGTATATGTGCATATATGATACTTAAAAGCTGTTTCTGCTGCTGTGATCAGCTAAAAGCTTCTCATGGGAGTCAGGTGCCACTTGTGGATTTATTCAATCTGCTAATTTGGTTTATGCCAGGTTAGTAATTCAACATGTAGTAGTTCAACTATGTAAAGAAACATAAATAATAAATCATGGAATCTTGATTGAGAATAGAAAAGAGAGGTAAATGTTCTTTGGCTGTCTTGACTCAAATGACTGAGAATTAAGAAAAGGTTATTTGCAATGCTCGTGAGATTCCACTAGAGGGCAGCATCATTCCATCAGGCTCCTGGTATTTAAAACGATTTGTAGAATGTCAGTCCCCCTCCCCTCTTCAAGTTTGTGTATTCACTCTACCTTGCTAAGTGTCCTTGTTGTAATGCAAATAACCTGTGATAGGACCAGCCCTTCTAAATGAGACTGGATAAAGGCTGAAACAAACCGGCATCAGAACCAGAGCATGCTCCAAGCACATTTCATTACCTGCCCCTGCAACATCAGACCTTTTTTGCAGGAATATATTGATAAGTCATATCTAAATATTTTATTTAGGCAAACCTATTGAACAACCAGATATCAGGTCCTAGTTTCTGAGCTGAGAACAGCTCATAACCAGCTTTTCCAACAAGGCAAGGTAGAGCCTATTTATATTGTCCATTTACCAACAGACTCATTTATATTGTTGCAAAGCTCACTATGTGAAAGAAAGAACAATGTAAAGAATAATTTTATTTCGTCTGTTCTCGCCTTTTCATGTCATTCAACATTTCAGCTTAGAAAATGAAAACAGTATGATTACAGTATAGCAGTAACATTTATTCCACCCAAGTAAAAGCTCTACATATGAAGCTGCAATTGTCCCATTTAGCAGTTTTTACAAACCCAAGGTGATTCCTTTCTGCATTTGCGACAGGTTTACTTTGTGCAATGCACACAACGCTCAGTGCTTTGGTTCCTGTTGCAGAGATTGCACACCTGGCCTGCTTATGATAACAATGAAAAAATGGCACATTTTCCCAAAGTAAGAGTTGTAGTATGAACTAGATGAGGTTATCTATGTGTGCTACAAGTTTGGTGGCACTACAATGATCCATAGTGTAATTATTGGCTATTATATGCTTATAATAACAATGAATAAATCTCCAAAAATACAGTTTGGCCTATCTTCCCAAAGTAAGAAAGAAAAGAATGTTAGAACTGTAAATATACAGTTATATGTTTATATTACTATTTTTTAAATGTATTTATTACTGTTTTCAAGGCTGCACTCTAAAATATGATACTGTCTAGAGCTGTTCTAAACAAAATTTCTTTTTGTTTGCAGAAAGCGTCTCAAAATCTCCCCATATAGTCTGCCATGACTGCAGACCCACCCAGCAGAGAGTTTTCAGCATAGTTCCAGATGTAAAGATCATGCATCTTTATCACCTTTACCATCTTATCTCACTGTCAGCTTCACACAAACACATCTGTCCTGTTTTTACGGCACAACCTGTGTGATCTTGTTGCAGTGCTCCATCTGCACACTGATACAAACAGGCCTCAACGTCTCCTTCTAATCATTACTCAGCCGTGGTCTGAATATTTTTATGCAAATATTAAACTAAACCCAGGAGAAATATACAGCATATCAGACTTTAAAGGCTTTAAGCTACTAAATGATGATGATGATGATAGATAATCACCCCCCAAACACCACCACCATTTTCTTTTTCCAAACAAGGTGGTAAAAAAGGAAAGGGAAAATAAACTTAAAACCTCTTTGTTTTCACAAAACTTTTTTTTTCCAATTGCTGGCTTAGGCAAATATGATAAGTTATTATAAACTGAGCATGTTTTCTAAAAATAATATTATTAATTAAAAGAACCTGTTTCATACGTAGGAAGTAAACAGCATGATTTTTAATTAGAGATGTAATGAATAAATAAGCAAATAATTCACCTTTCTCTTTTTCCAACATATTGGTATAGAGGACTATCTTTTATTTCCGGGTGGATCATCTTAATAAGTGGTCCTCCTAAATGTCAATCATTCTGGTGATATTTTTATGTGAGGCCTTCCTACGTGCTCGTCCCTTTAAAATTTTTTATTCTACCCATGCCCACTTCGGTCATTTAGGCTCAACTTTCCCACAGCAGTTCTTTGAAAAAAGTGTCTACGAAGTGTATGAAGAGAAAAGAAAGGCCTTAAAAGAGGCAGACATATCCCAGAATGCTTTAATGGAGAGCTCCTCTTGCAAAGTACTATGGGATTTGCTGTCACTGTAACGGGAACTGAAGGTTGGACCCAATATTCAGCAGACAAACAGAAAGTTTCAAAACAGGTTTATTTCAAAAAATAACTAAAAGAGGACGATGGAAACTCCTCAGAGCGGGTTCTCTGATTCTCTGCTGAGACAGGAAACTCAGGTCAGTGACAAGAATGAAGAGTGGAGAAGACAACAAAAAGTCACTGACCTGGTTGAGAGTTAAGTCCGAAACTCCGAAGAGGTATCCAGGGAAAATCCAAGCCAAGGTCAGAAAAACAGTCCAAGTTCGATAAATGGCAAAAGCCAGGCAGTCAGGCCAAAAACCAAACTGAGCAGGGCAGACAGGGAAAAAGGCAAAAACCAAAAACACATGGGCAAAAAACTGAGAAGAATTCCACAGAACAAAACACTTACTTTGACAGCTTGAGTAACTCACACTGAGTTACTGACCAATTAGGCAGGTGAGCAGGAGCAGAGGAAAAAACCCAACCATCAGCTCCAGGATTATGATAGTCACAGCGGCCCGCTGTCGCCATAGGCTGCCGCTTACCGTCAGTGGCGACTAATAACAAAGATGGACCATGCACCACGCGGAGGAGTTGTTACTGAGGCCGTTTCTCAATATGCGTTCTTGAGCCTTCTCGTGTGCTCGTGACACGTCATCAGCCTCAGCCCGAGTACCGTTCCAATTCTCGAGAACGGCAGATCGAGAACGCACCAAATCCCCGGGTGTTGTTCTCGCCCCGCCCTCTTTATCGACTGTAGTGCACTTCTCTCGGTCCAGTTATGTGTGAACTACCGCTCGTTCTGATGGCGTTTTTTTGCTTTAATTCGGCCAAACGTCCAATTTTTTTATGTTTTTTTAAGCTTTAGAAATTAAAGGTATTGTTTTCAAAATGTTTTGTGTAGGGAATAAATAGTTTTGACTGTTAAAGAAATGCTAAAGAACGTTGCATGTGATGACGTCACGAGTACGCTTCTTCTCCAATACACATACGTGCTTGCGTGCTCGCGTTTTCGTCAAGTCCGATCTTCCGTGAATTGAGAAACGGCCTGAGTTTCAGTCAGTTAACTGAGTTTGCTATAAAGTCTACAATAAAGTCCCTGCTGTGTGTGCGATGAAAACAGCACATTTAAACAGGGCGTGCTCATGTACAAATGGGCATGGCACACTCTTGCATGTGCATTTTTTTAAAGTGGAGAGGGCGGGTCTTTAAAAAAATCCTTCACAATACCTTTAAGTCTTTTCAATTGGTTTAAAAGTTATCATTTGCTCCTGTGTTTTGTCTTTTGTACTATTTGCATATGTTTGAAAATAAAAGCTTTTTCATCCAGCACTAATATGTTTGTTTAATCGTTTTCTAAATTCCTTCTGTATCCATCCTGTGTCGTGAAGTTCAGAGAGAGAAGTTGTTCTTCTCTGGCACAAACATCATGTAGAACATAGCAGCTGTCTTGTTTCCTCACAGCACCTCAGCCAACTCTTTAATCCCAGTCCCCACTGGGATCTGATCAGACTTTATGACCGAGGATGGGCCGCCCATGACCTAACACCCCCCTCTGCTGGGAGCAGCACACAGAAAATACAGCTGAGGGACCCCCTTTCAGAATAAAAGTTTCTTTTTATGCTGCATTTCTGACCCACATTCAGTCCGGGCACATATCACTGGCTCTGGTATCAACACAGCTGAGGCCGTCTGTAGAGGACTGCCTTTACAGTAAATGACTCCTGAGGCTGTTAGAGAGGAAACTTTAGAAAGAGGACTCAGTGTAACTGCCCACTTTAGACAGCCGGAACCTGAGGAAGTCAATTAAGCAGTTAGTGGTTCTTAAAGTGGTGAGAGAGACATTCACAGCTTGCATTAGACCTTGATCCAAACCAAATCACTGGGTCGCTTAACTCATAAAGGTGGATTTAAGACGGGGAAAGGCTTGCCTAAGGGATGTTAAAAACAGGCATATGAGAGTAATTTTTCTCACCTACCTTAAAGTAATTATACCCAATTATCTTTGCATGACGCAGTTTGTTCTCTGATGGTCTCCAACAAACGAAGGCCTTCTTAGAACGTCTTCGATGGCGTCTTCGGGTAATTATTTTGATTTTTTTTTCTCTTTTTGCAAGAAGTTGATGTCAAACATTGTGTATTTTGTAGCAGTTATTTTCCAGACACGAGTTGCCTTTATTTTTATTGTTTTCAAAAGTAGGCAGACAGGACATAGAATTACAGAGAGGAAGGAAGACACAGAGCAATGGTGACGAGGGCGGGACTTCAACCTGTGAAGGCCACGTCGGGGACCAAAGCTTCTGTATGTGGGTCACGAGCTTGACCCCTGTACCACCGCCGCAACCTGATGTCCAACATTATTAAAACAAACATCTGTCTGATTTTTGGTGCCCATTTCAAAATAACGTCGCTGTCTTACTCTATCAACATGACAGTAAATAGTAACTGCTCATGAGAATATCTTGGGGGTGGGATACTGTACCAAGTGTTGTGACTTTGGGGAGTGGCGGCCTAGTGGTTAGGGCCACCACTTGCCCCGGTTTTAAGAGGTTCTGAGTTCAAGCCCCACTCCCACAGACTGCCACTCTGGATCCCTGAGCAAAGATTTTTGTATTTTACCAGTAGTTTACTTAAATCAGAATAAGGTAAATGACCAAGTTATCAATGCAAAATGTCTAAAAAAAATTTAAATTAACGTGACACCAAGTGCAAAATCACTACACCCTGACAGAAATGCAAACAATTGAAAACAAAGCTTCAATATACTGATTTTTTATCAGTTGCACAGTGCAGAACAGCATTACCTGAGACGTTTCATGAGCCATTAAAGCAAAGACAACGGGTGGTTTAGAAAAACAACATTTTAAAGGAATAGTACACCCAAAACATGATTAGCCTTCATTTTCTACTCACCCCCATGCTGAACAACACTCTGGAGTACTTTTTTGATATCTCAAATGCATCTGGAGATCTGGGAGGCTTCTTGCTGTCTGCTGACATTCAAATAATGGAGGTCTATGGCGCCCGAGACAGAAAGGTCCATAAAAGTCCACAAAAAACGTGTCAATATTCCTCCATACTGCTCGTCCAATGTATTCCAAGTGTCCTGAGTGGGTAGCGTCCATAATTTACTCGAAACGAAGTCATTTAGAATGTTTTTAGAGCATAAACAGTAGTGTATAGGATTTCCTAAAAGCGCGTTCACGAGTCTACGGAAACCGCGGCAGACCAAACCAGATGAAAGTGCGCATTCAGCTCGGCAAAGAACTCATGCTCTTCCTCAACACTGAAGTCCTCAGACATTTTTTTTCGTTGTTTCTTTTTTTGCACAGGTAAACGGCACATTTCTTCTTCTACGCTTGCATTATCGGCAGAGCAGACGCTGAATGCGCAATTTCATCTGGTTTGGTCTGCCGCGGTTTCCGTAGACTCGTGAACGCGCTTTTAGGAAATCCTATACACTACTGTTTATGCTCTAAAAACATTTTACATGACTTCGTTTCGAGTAAATTATGGACGCTACCCACTCAGGACACTTGGAATACATTGGACGAGCAGTATGGAGGAATATTGACACGTTTTTTGTGGACTTTTATGGACCTTTCTGTGTCGGGCGCCATAGACCTCCATTATTTGAATGTCAGCAGACAGCAAGAAGCCTCCCAGATCTCCAGATGCATTTGAGATTTCAAAAAAGTACTCCAGAGTGTTGTTCAGCATGGGGGTGAGTAGAAAATGAAGGCTAATCATGTTTTGGGTGTACTATTCCTTTAATATCAAGACAGTGAAGTTATTTCAGGGCAGCAACAGATAAGTCAACATTGGAGCCCAGGCTTTCCACAGATAAAAGAGGATTAAAAAATGGACAGGGTCATGTTGGCTTTAAGTTGAGTCTTATCTAACGCCTTTTATGGTTACAAAAGCAGAGGAGTGAATATAGACCACAAACTTATAGAATCAGGCTGCGTATTAATATTTAAAGTCCATGCAGCATGTTGCCTTCCAAATAGTTCATTACTACAAGTGTTTGTAATTTATTAAGCAGCACAAAAGGGTAGTAGGGGGTAGGGGAGCGGTGGCCTAGTGGTTAGGGCATAGAGCTATGAATCCTGAGGTTCTGAGTTTGAGCCCCACTCCCAAAGACTGCCACTCTGGGTCCCTGAGCAAGACCTTTAACCCCACACTGCTCCCTGGGCGCCGCACAACGGCAGCTGACTGCTTCCCAAGGCGATGGGGGTTCATTTCATTGCTTTGTACTTGTGACAGTGTAATGACAATGTCACAGTCTTGGTTTTGTTATGTTTATTTAGAGTATTCAGCTTTACTTTGCTCCTTGTTTTAGTGTTTAATTATTATTTTGTTGTTTTCTTGTTAGTTCCTGTCTTCCAGGTTTTCCATTTGTTGTCCTCTGCTGCCCTCTTGTGGCCTCTATCCCTTGCTCTGTTTTCTGCTCTGTCCTCACCTGTTTTCAATCCCCTCATTAGCCCTCTCTTTGTCTCTGTCCCCTTTAAAGCCCTCCCTCTCCAGTTCCTGTTTGCTGGATCCTCGTCTAACGTCTGTCTGCTTACCTCGTCTCTCCCTGGCTCCTAGAGTTTGGTTTCCCCTGATGTCTCCTTGGTTCTGGTTTGTTTGTTATTTTTTGTTGGATTTTTTGATTCCTGCCTCTGTACCTGTGCACCTCATTAAACCCACCTAAATTCACCTCTGCCTACTTGCCTCTGCATTTGGGTCCTCAATCCAACACCAAATTGTGACAGACAGTAAAAAAGCTGGGGGGAAAAAAGAAACAAAAAAAGTTTTCCCCAGCTGAACATAAGTGAATTATATAATCGTGCTAAAAAAAGAAATAATTGTTTGTCAACTTTGTATAGAAAATCAACTGGTTGCTCCCAGCAGCAGCTTCTGTTCATCTTTTACATTTTCCAAGACTCCTTTTTAGTTTTAGAAATAGAATTAACTGTGTTCCATCCTGTAATTACATCAGGTAATGTGTCCCTGAACTGCATGACAACACTTGGCCTTACATTACATGTTTTCTTTTGTTGTTTTCTTTTTCTGATCAGAAATCTCATGTCTGCTGTGCCGTCTAATGAAAAATCCTGGTAGTAATTTTGGAGTACGCACGTCCAGGTGAGGGCCCTTTAACTGTGAGATGAATCAGAACAACTGGTTGGTCAGTTGCTAATGAGGTTCCCAGGTGGAATGATAATTGGAATCATACGATATCATTAGAAGGTTACATTGAGTCCACCCAGGGTTACAATCTCAGACAACTTTCCCCATATACATCAAATCTGGAAGTGATTTTCTTAAACCCTTTGGAGTTTAATTCAACACCTTTAAAGTCTCTATATTGTTTTTTTTTTTAAGTATTAAACAGTTAAAGGCATAGAGGACGATCTTCTTTTTTCTGGGTGGATTATTTAAATAGTGGTCCTCCTAGTTGTCAATCATTCTGGTGATATGTTTATGTAAGGCCGTCCTACACGCTTGTCCTGTTAACCATCTTTTTGTGCGAATGCGCACTTTCAGGCGTATATCTGTGGTGAGCTACGGTTTCAGACGGTCATTGAAGCTCACCTTTCTCAACGCGGTTCTTTGAAAATTGCCGAGGGTTGTAAGAGAAAAAGTGTCTACGAAGTGTATGAGAAGAAAAGAAAGGCCAGAAGAGGCAGATATATCCCAGAATGCTTTGAGTGGAGAGGTCTCCTAATAAATTATTATGGGATCTGCTATCACAGTGGCCCACTGTTGCTCTAGGCTAGCGCTACCCAACAGCGGCGACTAATAATAATGATGGTGCAGGCACTGCGCGGAGGAGTAGGAGTTATCTGACCAACGGAGCAAAAAGCAGTCATCATCTGTTTGAATGGTCAGTTAACTGCGTTCGCTATAAAGTCCACTATATAGTCTATACAGTGATTGAGGGATTTAGGGGTTAGGGCGGAGGTTCGGTCACAGTAAGCTTCTATGAGCTATGAGAAAAACAACTTTTAAACACAGCGTGCACGAGGAGAAATGGGCTTGTGCACGCTCTCACATGCGTTTAATAGGGGTTCCCTCTCAGGTTTTTAGAAATGAGAGTTCACAGAGATGTTGGCATTCTGGGAGATACTCTGCTAGTTCTTTATTTTAAAAGCAACTAGTAACAAAGTTTATTAAACGTAACTCTGTGCGACTAAACAAGTGCCTTATTAACAGCGTACTTTTATGATACGGCTGGCTGTGACTCCATCCTGGAAAGAAACATCAGTTGTGCTGCTTCCATCAACACCCTTGTTTATAGATGCTGGAGATCGGCCTGTTTTCCAGTGTGGTCCTGTTTCTCTGACCGTGACTGAGTGGATGTGCTCTCTTCGTCCTCTGGCATGGGAGCTGGCTCGGAGCTCGTCTGCCTGGCTGTGTGTTTCCTGGACGGGGCCGCCTTTTACAGCTGCCTTTTTGTGTCTCTGCTTCTGTCTCCTTGAACCCCAGTCGGCCTCAGCAGATGGCCGCTCACACTGAGCCTGTTTCTGCTGGAGGTTTCTTCCTGTTAAAAGGGAGTTTTTCCTCTCCACTGTCGCTACAAGCATGCTTAGTGAGAGGGATTGTATTTGAGTCAATGAGTCGATGCAATCAACTGGTTTTCCTTAGATAGAAAACTTTGTATCAATTTGACTGGATGATCTGATTGAACTGTAAAGTGCCTTGAGATGACATGTGTTGTGAATTTGGCACTATATAAATAAACTGAATTGAAATTGAAATTGAAATTGAATTGATACGACATTGGAAATTTAACACGTTGATTTTGCTGTGTAGGCTTCATCATATCCGGGGGGTTTAATTTACATGTGTGTTGTTCTACAGTTTTCCTTTAGTACAAAAAACTGTGAAATACATCATATTTGCTTATTGTGTGATTATGGATACCTTAGCAATGTACAGTATATCATACAGCTGAATATTTCCATAAGAATCACCACAATCAGTGGGATTAAAGTATCCCGCTGAGAGTCCCTTTAAAAACAACTTTCCGTCTGCCTCCTGTTTGCTCAGCTACCTCCCAGAGGACAGTCGCCGTGACAGCAGAGTCTGAGGGGAGGAGACTGATTGCACCTCAATTTTTCCACTGAGACTATTACCTAAAGCAGTGAAGCTGCATAACCCCTACCCGCCACACCACTTCTTCTAATGAACTAGTTAATATGTGAACTATTTTGGCATTTTTTCTAACAGTATTTGTTCTTTTGTGTTCATTTTAATTGTTGGTTCATGTTCCCTACTGGACCATTTTATTAATTCTTGCTTTGGGGAGCAAAAATCAGACACCTTTAAAAGGGTGGAGTGGGCAGACATTGGTGTCAGGGGGGAATTTACCATTAGCTGCAAGGGAGAGGGCAAAGATATATGAAAATGATAGTGAGTGCAGTTATGAATCATGGTTTGGAGATGGTGACAATCATATAAGGAGGCTTAGCTGGGGGTGATGAAATCCAAGATGGATTAAAAATGATTCCTGACATTTTCTTACCCAGAGCCCTGCATACAGGCTGCAGCTGCGCCGACACACAAGTAATCTGCAATTCATTCCAGCTTATGAATGACTCTGTGCTGAGGTGATGAGTTTAGCTGCTGGGTGAATAAAACAACACAGACGTGGTGGATTACAAATGACTCGTCAGATCTTTGATGAGTTGCATCCACTCTACTTTTTTTTCCTCCGCTCTGCATTAGAAAATATGCTGATTAGAGCTTCAAAGTTCTCCTCTACTTCCATTTCAGAGAACTGACCTAAGCTGCTTCAGTTCAGTCACCAGGGCCCATCTCCCACCCCCACTCATGCTTCCACCCATCGGTCATCCAACTGTTCTGCCAGCCGTCTATTTTGGTCCATGCGACACCCTTCAAGCAATTACTGCCTGAGTGGTGTCTGGAGTTCTTCCAGAATGTTCCTTCCCAATACGTTTTGGTTAGATGTTGAGTAAACAAAGTATTTACTAGTCAAAATTTACGAGTTCCTTTAATGGAATGAAAAAAAAATCGATTCAGTGGGTAATATATAATATAGACAGCGATCCGTTTTTAATCAGGCTAAATTGGGATACGGATTTAAAGATGCGGAACATTCCTTACAGTTATAAGAGGGGTGTTAGGACAAGTTGGATCCAATGTTCCCATCTTTAATGATCTAAGATTTATTGGGAGTTAATCCTTTTATATACTTGAGTAAATAAACAGTGAAGATAAAAAGAGGGGAGATTAAAAGCTGCTTCTAACGCAGCCATGTTCTTTCCATAAAGGATCAAATATGTTATCATACTGTATAAAGCTTTATTTCATAGTTTGTTTTGCTCCAACCACACATTTCAGTGTGTTTTTGTCATAGTCTCGGAATGTAGGACCCAGAATTTGAGGAGAGAGAGACATTGGAGAAGTTCAAAGCATTAATTAACAGAAACAGAAAAAGCGGAGCTTTGGATCTGCAACGGCTACATCACTGGCACTCAGATGCAAATCACAGACCTACCCACCGTTCTCCTGAGTTGCTGGAGTCTTTTGTTGGGTATGGGTTTTGTATTTTGTTAGGACTCCAGTCTGTGTGGTCTGTGTGTTTGTGTGTTTGTCTTCCTTCCTCCATCAGGCGGCGCCTGGTTCTGATTCTCCTTCTCACACACCTGCAAGGGGTTACCTCGTTAACGGAGCATTCTTAAAGCAATAGTACACCCAAAACATGATTAGCCTTCATTTTCTACTCACCCCCATGCTGAACAACACTCTGGAGTACTTTTTTGATATCTCAAATGCATCTGGAGATCTGGGAGGCTTCTTGCTGTCTGCTGACATTCAAATAATGAAGGTCTATGGCGCCCGAGGCAGAAAGGTCCATAAAAGTCCACAAAAAACGTGTCAATATTCCTCCATACTGCTCGTCCAATGTATTCCAAGTGTCCTGAGTGGGTAGCATCCATAATTTACTCAAAACAAAGTCATTTAGAATGGTTTTAGAGCATAAACAGCAGTGTATAGGATTTCCTAATAGCGCTTTCACGAGTCTACGGAAACTGCGGCAGACCAAACCAGACGAAAGTGCGCATTCAGCGTCTGCTCTGCCGATAATGCAAGCGTAGAAGAAGAAATGTGCTGTTTACCTGTGCAAAGAAAGAAACAACAAAAGAAAAATGTTTGAGGACTTCAGTGTTGAGGAAGAGCATGAGTTCTTTGCCGAGCTGAATGCGCACTTTCGTCTGGTTTGGTCTGCCGCGGTTTCCGTAGACTCGTGAACGCGCTTTTAGGAAATCCTATACACTACTGTTTATGCTCTAAAAACATTCTAAATGACTTTGTTTCGAGTAAATTATGGACGCTACCAACTCAGGACACTTGGAATACATTGGACGAGCAGTATGGAGGAATATTGACACATTTTTTGTGGACTTTTATGGACCTTTCTGCCTCGGGCACCATAGACCTCCATTATTTGAATGTCAGCAGACAGCAAGAAGCCTCCCAGATCTCCAGATGCATTTGAGATATCAAAAAAGTACTCCAGAGTGTTGTTCAGCATGGGGGTGAGTAGAAAATGAAGGCTAATCATGTTTTGGGTGTACTATTCCTTTAAGCTGCTGACTGCCACTACCTCGACGCCAGAGTGTTTGCCAGTTTTGGGTACTCTAGCCAAGTTGAGTTTTGCTGAGTCAAACTGAGTTTTTGTCAACCTGAGTCTTAACATTGTTTTGTCTTTGCCTCTCGGCAGGAAGTCATCCTGCAAACTGGATTTTTCGGACCTTCTCTCCCTGGAAGGATCAACTGAGCTTCAAACTGAGCTGAGGAAACAAACCAGAGGTTTGGATCCACTTTTCCCAGAGGAACCGTTTGAGCTTCACACTGAGCAGGGGATTCATCTGCACAACAGTCCGTTCAAGTACCGCAGGAAATCTGAGTGGCAGTCAGTCTTTCTCCGTTCATCTACAAGCAACCGCATTCTGGGTAACCCTGTCCGCCCTCCACCGTATGAGACAAACACCGGAACACATTCCTCACCTACTGGAGTCTAAGAGTCAACCTAATCTCTGGAAACGTGAGTCTACCAGCCTTTTTTCCTCTTCAAGTTCAAGAATCCATTCTCCCACTGAACCTGAACTAACCGCAGTGTCTTCCCCTCACCTTTCAGTTCCAGTTGAGCAGTGTTCAGAGCAACATTGGAATCTCCACAAAACTTCTCAATAAACCTGTTAAACTTTTTCCCTGGTCCTCTGTAATGGTTTCTCTGCATTTGGGTCTGATCTTTAGTTAAATCATGACATATTTCTCCTTTTGAATCATGATCATACAGCATGTGAAACCTCTTTGAAATCAGTTCAAGGATTAAATTGTAGATGTTTAAAAAGCTGAAAATGCTGTCCTGTTTCTGCTTGGCACGACCCAGATGACTAGGAACTTACAAAGGCATCATCTATTTGCTATACATCTGTTTTCTACAGTGGACAAATCTCGATTTTATCTAGAAGCATCTGAGGGAAGGAGCTGAGTTTTCTAGTAAAATATATCATTTTTTTTTAAAGGAAAATGTTAAAATGTAAAAATTTTACATTCATATCACACTATTAAACTCATTTGTATTTCTCTATTAGATAAACTCTTGATGAAATAAGCTTATGCTGAGTTTTTTTGTTGTTTCTTATGAGTTATGAAAAAAATGCAAGTTTTACAGATACAGTGATCTTTGCTTTATTTTCCTGCTTTAGGGATTGTTTTTTCATTTTCATCAATTTCACAGAAGTATAAAACATACATTTCTGGAGGGGGGGGGGGGTCATGCTCGTGACACTTTTTGTGTTTATGCATTAAAATCAATATATTAAATTGTTTTGTGTTAGAATTTTTCTATTTTGAACATGTTTGAAAAAAGCATGTTTGTAATTAGGTATTCAGCAACAATGACTTTAATTTTCAATGGCCTCATTGGTTCTTTGTCTTGACTATAACGTAATAGATGGCAAAACCCTTTTGTACACGTTCAGGGAGGTCCAAAAGATTATGTTTTTTTTACATTTGTTAATCTGTTTGGATGCTTTAGGTCCATTTGTTGTCAGAAAATGTTATGGTGTGTGTTTCTGGAGTCAGGGTGGTCTATCCTGTCCCCAACAGAACTGGACCAGAGTGTCTATGTCATGAAGCTTTAACAGTCTGCTAATCTTTCACTGTATGACAAATTTGATTTTTGGACCATGACGTTAACCTAACGTTGTATATTACAGGAGCGAGAACAGGATAGTATGACCTACTGACCTCAATTTATCATGCTTCATCAACCATTTTGTTATGCTGGGATCTTGTTACTTGGTGAAATGACCTGCGGCTTCCTTTAAGGCTGCTGCTTCAGTGATCTTAGAGAAGGGGATATGCTCATAACCCACAGACATTTAAGGATTTTTTTTCATGTGTACATTTATATCATCAGAAAATGTCTTCTTTTTTTATTTATCTCCATACTCAGGCTTTAGCTAACAGCAAACAAATACAAACAAGTAATTTCAGGTTTATTTGAGGTTTCTATGTTATCCCTAACAAATGTTTAAAACATGTATCCAAGCAACTATGTGTCAAAAGTGTTGGGAAATATGAGAGGTCATTTTATCCTGAGGTATTGACAAACCATTTATCCAAAGCTGGAACATACCAGAGTTATTAAGGCGGGGTTCGGGCTAAGTGACTAAACTAGCATTACTTTTTAAATTAGAATGATGAAGAGCTGCAGTGGCAGGGCTATAGATAGAAGAGGATGTTCCAAGTCAGTGTTAATTACCCTATCATTTTAACATCAGTTAGGGGACTTCTAATGTGTTCATTGAAACGACAGCTCACTTTGACAGCTAAGCTCTATCTAATATAGGCCTACGATATTTAAAGGAAAAATCCGGTCACATTCAGAATACAAACTTCTGAAAATACTTTAAGTATAAAATTATTACATACTGTTCAATTATTACATATTGTTCAATAAAGTGTTTTTAATTAATAGTAATTTCTTCTGACTGTTTTTTACTGGAGGCATCCATGTTTGTCAAAGAACACTACTGCCACCTACTGGTTTGTGACGTCACGGTGCGGTATCGGCTGTTGATCAAGTCCCAGTGCTGTATCTGGTGTTTGTCACAACGCGCTATTATCCAAGTCATCTTGAAAACATTCTTCTTCCAAATGTTGGCTACATATTACGGGTTTTTTCTCTGGCCAGAAGTTCGATGGCAAATCCTCCCTCTTCAAGTTGGCGATCCAACGACGAACCCGTCCGTGGAGGATCAGGAGTCAGAAAGGTAAAATGACAACTTTTTTTTTTCACTTTTACGCGAAGTATTCCAACATCCAACTGCATTGCACGTGGGCATTGTCAATTTAACTATAACTGGTGAATTTCAATGGTGAAGTCCTCTGAAAATCTTCAATAATTGTTGTTGATGTCACAGTCTTGGTTCTATTTTCTTTTGAGAATTTAGTTTAACTTTGATCCATGTTTTTCTTTGTTTTCTAGTTTTATTGGTTTAATTCCTATTTTGTGGTGTTTTCTGCATATATTTGAGTTCTTAGGTATTTCTTGATTGCCCTCTTTTGCCCTCTTGTGTTGGTCTCCTTTTCCCTAGCTCCTTTCTAGACTCCTCTGTTCACAGCTGCTCCCAATTAGCTCATTAGTCCTGTCTTTTTTCAGTCTCCCATATATACCCTCCCTGTGCAGTTCCTCAGTGCTGGTTCTTAGTCTTTTCCTGGCTCCCCTCATGAGTTTTCCCCTCAAGTAGTGTTTTTTTTTGGGTTCCTTGTACTTTGTACTTTGTTTTTTGGATTTTTGCCTCAGCTATTCAATTAAATCTTAATTAAGAACTCACCTCTGCCTCCTGTCTCTGCATTTGGGTCTTCAAAAACCTCCACCAACCAGGATAGTTGATGGCAGTTGTGTCTAGTAGTTCCCATTGGTTTTGCTTGTAAAGCGGGGAGAATGGCGCTAGGCTTACCGCACCGTGACATCACAGCTGGAAGATGTCAGGAGGGAGGGGTTACTATATTTGGGCATAAATGTCCGTTCTTGTACTCAGTGGTTGCGACAAAAATTGTTAAAAATAATGATCCATTGTTAATCCAAAATGATCCATTGTTTATTTCTTGTTGACTGGACTTTTTATAACAAAACACTTTCCTTAAACCAACATTATTGCATTTATATTTTTTCTATATATAAATTATCTTATATGACAGTCTAATCTTAAATTTTGTATTTAAGATTAGTATTAAAATGCATCACCAAACATTGTGAAAATTTAAATAATAACTATTCCAGTTTATTGAATTAGACAAACAGAGAGACAGACACATAGGTCAAATCATTAATACATAAGAAGTAAAAAGTGAACAGAACTATTCTTACTTTACCTTTAAACACTTCAATAAAACATTATTGATACTCCCTTTTACTTTTTTTATTCTTTCTTTTTTCAAGAATAGCTGTCCACTCCACTATCATTAACTAATCATCTTATTAAAATTAAATTAAATCGGGGAGTGGTGGCCCAGTGTGTCATGGTTTTGGTTCTGTTTAAGTTTTATCTTGAAGTTTTCATTGGTTTTATTTGCATTTTGTTTTATGCAGGTTCTTTTTTATTGTATTTGAGTGCTTAGGTATTTCTTTTTTGCCCTCTGTATCCCTCCTCTGTCAGTCTCCTTTTCCCTATAGCTCCCTTCTAGATTTCTCTGCCCACACCTGCTCCCAATCTGCTGATTAGCCTGGACTTTGTTTCTCTGTCCCATATATGCACCTCCTGCTCAGTCACAGTTGCTGGTTTGTTGTCAGTTCTTTGCCCCCATGTTGTGAGTGTTCCTGGTTCTCAGTTTTTGTGGATTTTGTGGATTTATGTTTTTGGATTGTTGCTTCTGTTACCCTTTTTGTTATTAAATCTTTAGGAAACCACTTCAGCTGCAGTGTCTGCATTTGGGTCCTGTCAAACCTACACCCATAATTGACATAGTGGTTAGGATATAGAGCAGAGGTCATGGATTAGAGGACCAGGGTCTGGATCCGGTCCTGCCCCACCTGCTGCCTAATCAGGACCCAACCTGATTTAAAACATTTATAATTTACTGCATGTTGTCTGACGACAGTGTCTAACTTCACTTGCTCCTCTTCTCCTGTTAATACGGTAAAGCCCTCCAATGAGCTGTCAGTCTGGGTTGCTGCTGCTGCTACTTTTAGACACAGCAGGCAAACCTGTGGCAAGCCGGGCGATGGGAAAGAAGGAGAAGACCATGAGAAAAAGAGAGCAGAGAAAGTGTGGACTGCTGGAAGAACTGCGGGGAACTGGTGAAAGAAAAGTGAAATGGCGTGCTCAAAGATGACCCTTGATACTCTTGGTATGTCACCTTGATATGTGCTTGAGAATGGCTTAGTCTCCATTTAAACCCAGGTTTAAAGCATTGCAGAGCAGCCTAAAGCCCACTGCTCTCATTAGGACACAAAAAGGAGGGAAAAAAAAGAAGTCAGTCCAGGTGTTTTTTCAAATATGTGAATCAGGAAATTGTCTATATACCAAACTGAATGATTCTTGCTCTCTACTTCAAAAAACTCTTTAGAATTTAAAATGGAAACATTTTTTTATTTAAAAATTAAATGTATATGGATACATAAAAAACTCATTTTATTTTTATGTAAAATTCAGTTTAAAGTAACAGATTATAATTAAAAATGCCTCTGGACCTTTACTGGTTGATGATTTTCTTTATTCGTTACCCCTGGCATAGAGCTCTGAGGTCCTGAGTTCGAGCCCCACTCCCACAGACTGGCTCATTGCTCCCCCGCTTCCCCACAATGGCAGCCCACTGCTCCCCAAGGAGATGGGTTGAATACAAGGAGTTAATTTCTCCAATATGAGATCAATAAATTGTATTTATTTTTTAATACGTTTGTCTGTTATGTTTGTGTGTGTTAAATATGAAAAATGTTGATTAAATTCAATATTTAAAAATATTGAATGTAATTAATATTTATTAAACCCTAAAAGTTACTTATAACATATTAAATTTCATTTAAATAATCTGATTTGCTTCCGCGTTTGATTGACGGCGCTCCTAATTCCCATTGACCAATCAGAGAGAGGCGGGGGCGGGCCTTACCTTAGCGTAATCAATCCTCTGATCAGCGGTATCCTGAGCGTCATTAACGGCTGAGACACGCAGAGCCGAGCGGAGCGGCGCGAAGAGCAAAAAGAGCCGAAACGAAAAGCAACATGAAGGAAAGGTTTGTGGTGATCCCCGTGGACAGCGGAGGGGTGGCAACCAGGGAGGGAGAGCACTCACCCCCGGCTGGAGCTCAGCCGGCAGCGGACACCGGCGGCAGCAGCAGCGGGGAGGAAAAGGAGCCGCTGGAGGACTCGGTGTTCGAGCCTCAGGACACCGAGGCGGCGGTACCGATCCTGGAGTACGACAGGGAGCCTAATAAATACGGTGAGACATGTCCGTGGCCCACTTCTTATCTCTGTCTGTCCGGCTTCCAGGGGATTAGACTCTGTGTTAATTGTTGTTTACTAATGGATAAATAAGCACCTCCAAAACTCATCCCTGTGAGGTGAGGAACTATATTACAGATAATGCGACCAATGTGGGGGAAACTGAAAGAGTTTCTTTAAATTAGTGCAAACTTTGTTTAAAAACAATGTAAAGTATATAACTGGATATATTTAGGTTTAATTGGAGGGAACTTCCATAGTGGCTGTCAGTAAAATTCACTGTTTTTCTTTATAAACCAGTCAGGAGTTTGTTTAGCTCCATAAATCAGTGAATAAGGATAAATACACTTAATTTAAGAAATGTTTACTTATTTCTAGATCGTTTTTGCAGTGCACAATATTCTGATCAAGAAAAAGCAAAAAGTTTTTTATTCATATTTGATTGCATATAATTTTTCATTTGATTAATATGTTTAATTCAAGGATAAACTGTAAAACTTCCATTTAATGTCTGTTTTTTCAATATTTTTTCTCTAAATCTGCTGATTTGAACTGATTCACTTTAAAAAGTGTAATATAAGGAGATATAAAAACAACTTAGAGGCAATGTTTTACTTTGTTTTACTGTGAACTTTTATTAACCCAATTGTATCATATTTGATACATGGTTTTTGAGACCTTATTTTCTCATTTTGTATACAGAAAATTGTAAACAAAAAGAAATTTCTTTTAAAACGGCTCTAGGCAATTTAATTTTTTAAAGTGCAGCCTTGAAAACAGTAATAAATACATAAATATATACTAATATAAACATATTACTGTATATTTACAGTTCTAACATAATTTATTTATTTTTTTCTACATCACCAGTGTTATATTTTTATTCTTGAAAACCCAGACTTGCACAATAAGTCGCATGTAGGGAACAGAAAACGTTTAAAAGACTATAGAGAAATGCCTTATGCATCAAATTTGGTGCAAATAAATGATCTAATTTAACTTATACAGACTTTCTTTTTTTATGTAATTTGTCAGAAAGTTCAATGAAAAGTCTAAAAAGTGTTGATTATTTTATGGCCCAGGCTTTAAAGGGTTAATAGTTTAAACAAAGAAAAGCAAACTGATGATACTGATAATATTTTATACTGCTTTCCATATCTCATTACTAGAACGACAGTCTTTGTGTTTCCTTATGAACATAGATTCTTACTTTCTCTGACAGACAGGATAAAAGAAAAGGATGAAACTACAACCTTTTTTGATCCATTTAAATTAAGGTGGTTTTTCCATAGACCTGGATTAGAAAGTTCTGATACTTTCACATAAATTTTTGTTTTTATTCATATTTCTTAAGCAGCATCTCAGATTGTCAGCTCTAACTTATACATTCTAGTCTGCTAGGAACATCCAGCTGACTGTTCAACAATAGACACCTCAATAAATAGTCTTTTGTTTTTGGTTATTTCAGTATAATCCTTAATAGCTTGCATGCAGTATATTCACTGATAAGAAACTTGCATCTCCCCAGTTTGGACCAACCAAGCTGCAGTTTATTTTTTTCCAATCAGCAGCGGATTTCTTGAGGCATCTCTACTTTTTTATCAATGCTTTATTTAACAAAGCTAAATTGATCTTTTAGCATTTAGCCAAATGTTTGCTCTCTCCTAATGTCAGACCTTGTTCCTCCAGTAAATGAAAAACAGGGTCTCTATAGCAACACGCAGGTAGGTAGAAAGCTGAGGAATAATTGCAGGTTGCTGTTGGTCATGGAAGCGTGCAAAGCTACAGAGTAATGATGGTTGGAGCGCTCTGATGGGTGTATCGATTAGTAATCAGCCGAGCGTGCTCTGGTACGTCTCGTTTTGGGGTTTTTTATGTTCAAGATGAGCTACTGGTTGAAACCTTGCTTGATTAGTATGAAGCGAATTGTTTCCATTGTTGCAAGCAAATATGTTTTTGAAATAAAAATTTTAGAAAACATAATAATAAAAAAAATGCTTTTGGGGATCAGGGCTGGGCGATATGAACTCAAATCAATATCAGGATAATTTGGCGGTTTTACCTCTAACGATAAATGCTCCTGCTCCTCCATCAGAAATAAAGACGTGCAGGAAATGCAACTGATCTATTTATAATTTATTTATTGAATAAATCAAATTACATATGACTTTCAAATGAATCTTAAAGTCTTGTACCCGTTCAGTTAAAGAATATTAAAACTGTAAAAAAGATAGGAAAGAAAATATATATAAAAAAAAATAGAAAAGAAAACAAGTGGAACAAGATAATAAAAATATAGTTATAAAAAATGTATATGAAATTATTATTATTTTTTTTATTATTTATCTATTTTTATTTTTTTATTTTTTTATATTCATTTTAGGAATGCACGATATAATCGGCCCCCTATCGATATCGGCCTTAAAACTGAATATCGGACATCGGCCACCCCACCGATATTTAACCCGATATTTGATCAGCTTCTGAGTTTCTAAAGTTTAAAAAATAAAAAATAAATACTACTTCTCCTTCCTCCTCAAAAACTTCTTTTTTACAGACTTAAAAACTTCTAAAGACGAGGGAAAAAATATTGATACATTAAAATATCCCAATATCTTCATATGCTGATATATTGCCATTTAAAAACACCATATCAATCTCTTTTACTAATGAAATATTGCTATATGTCATCGTTATGCTACGAAATCCCCCGAAAATTCACCAAATGTTGCCATATTTTTATATGTTGATATATTGACGCGGTATCGATCTATTTTACTAACAAAATCTCACAAGAATTTGCAAAATATCACGAGAGTTTGTAACAGAACGATGAAATTTCACCAGATTTTGAAAGTAAAATAGATCGATACCGCGTTTTAAAAAATCAATTTGATATCAGCATATGAAAATATATTTGAGTATATTATTTTTCAAAGTGTCAGAAATGGATAACAAAACTGCTATTTTCAATGACTACTTATTTTTGTCCAGCTTTAACATCGGTATCGATATCGGTTATCGGCTACATGAGTTTTAAAATATCGGATATCGGCCAAAATCCCAATATCGTGCATCCCTAATTCATTTGTTTATTTATGTTTTGGCCTGTGGGTGGGGTGGGCGGGCAGCGTGGATTGGGGGTGACAGAACTGTGACATCGAGATTGTATTGACACTTTGAATTTGTCCCAACAATGTCTGTCTTATGTTCAAAATGTTCAATAAACAAAGTCAAAAAAATCAAATAAAAATAAAAATGTACATGAAAAATGTGAATAAAACAAATAATCTAGAAAAGTTCTAAAAAAAATGCTTGAAAAAGTAATCTTAAAACTTGTTCCGGGGGAAAAATAAAATAAAAAATACTAATATTAATAATTAATGAAAATATACTTAGAAAAAAAGACAAATATGAAAGTGGTTAAAAATAAAAAGAAAGTACATACAAAAATTGAAAATAAAATAGCCTTTTAAATTGAAAAAAAAAAACAAAAAAAACAGCAAAGTTACTCAAAGCCTTTTCTTCTGGGTTGCATTTCTATTTACGAATCACGTTTTTTGCTTGTAACAATATTGGAACAAAGTTTACTCCATAGCTTGGTCATTTTAAAATGCTGCTTCAATGTATTTTAGTTCCTCCAATAAAATCAACATAGAAAATCCAGAAAGTTAGGCAGCAGTGGCCATGAATGACTGAATAAAAGCAATCTCAGGCTAAATCAAGCGGTTAATGTCCTTGTTATGACCCATGGTGACACAGAAGAGGCAGGTTATTGACAGAGGAAGCCGGTGTGTTATGATAAGCCTGAAAAATGTCTCCTAGCTCTGAGCCGAAGCTACTTAATAATGGTCTAAATAATTCTGCCATACAGTCGGACAAACTGAAAATGAGCCGAGTTTCCCAGACGCCCTAAGTGGAAGGGTGCTGCCAGGGACAAGCGGCAAAGCTATGAAAATGTTTTCCACATGATTTCCTTACAAAGAGCACCACAACAAGTCGAGACGGGTCTATTCTGCTTCATTCAAATCTAAGTGGGCCACTGGGAAGACGACCTGTGGACGGGGATCTGTGTAGTTATGCTGGCATGTGAACTCGCTGCTTCGGTTTGTCACGGATTATGCTATAAATGACTCCGTCAGACAACCATAAAAAAAGATTTCATCAGCACATGTTTCAATAAGTCTCTGTTTCCTAAAGATATCCTCTGTGAACACATGCAGCATTTCAGTTAGGGATCTTCTATCATGAGGTTTTTTCTGGATGTTTAGAAAAAAAATAGTGCAGATCAGATTCTCTATTAGTTTCTTGCATTCCTTTTAAAAGCCTAAAATACTCCCACTACACACAACTCAGCTGTAATGTAGATATAGTGACTTGCAAGAATCTTTATATATATTGAGCTTTTCCACATTACAACTACAAAATACAAATGTAAAATACCACAACTAAGTGGAAAATATAAATGAACTGATTCCAAATAGCAAGATTGCTCTGCCTAACGTCACTGTTAGCAAAGCTTTGACAAACACTGGGGTTATTTTAACAGCGATATAGTGAAGCTCAGCATTACTTGAGGCATTTTACATGATAAAGGACCAATAAAATCATGTAAAATCAACTTATTTGAGCTTTATGTGGAGTTACCCTTCATTAAAAACATGCTCTGAGGTAATATATGCTTGAGGGACTCATGGGAAGTGGTCTCTAACCACACAACACCCCTCCCCTGGCAGCTCAATTAGCAAATACCTCATGATGCCGCTCACCTGCTGAGTTCCTAATACTTACAAGTTCTTAGTCCGGTCCTTTCCTGATTAAAAAACCTCTGAGTAAATGTATTTTCCGATTCCCAAGTATACAACCCTACTTTTAAGTTTCCTAAGGAGGAGAGGGTTCATTTTTGGAAGTAACCCTGCGATATAAAAAACATGTGACGTTTCTTAAATCACGCGAGTACGTACTCGTGTCCTCGCCAAGTATGTTCTTGAAAAGAACTCAGGAAATTCTGGACTTGGGCAGAACGGGAGCACGCAGCATAAATATGGGTCAATTAGGACAGAACCGTTCTCGTGACGTCATCACAAGCTCGGCTCGTCTGGAGCTGCATTTTATTTAATACAGTCAGATAAACACAAATCCAATGAACATTTTGCCAAATAAAACAAAAAAAAACTCCATCAGAAACAGCGGGCAGTGGCGGCTGGTGAAAAATATTTTTGGTGGGGCTGATATAGCCTAATGTATGTCTCCAACTAACCCAGAATAAGAATTCAAATAAACAATTGGACAATAAATACAATTTAACAGTAATGATTTAATTTACTATATAATAACAGTAACAGTGATGGTTTTGGTCACAATAACCATGACATGAAATTTTCCTACCCTACAACAGGGATGTTCTTCTGGCAAACGGGTAGATAAATAAGGATCTCACCGAATTTGGTGGAAGCTGCACCTCGCTCGTTACGTTCGCCATCGTCCCTCTAATTGCTGCACCTGCGCATTGGTTGCAGAAGCCTGTTAAAGGGCAGTATTATCAGCGCCCCAAGACCATAAAGTTCTGAGACGCTGATTGGCCATTAAATTCTTAAATTGACGTCGTAATAGTATAATGATTGGCAGATTCTCTGCACATGTGGGTCTGTCTGATCAGAGCCCCAAGACAGAGACGGTAGGAGTCTGTCTGTGGAAATCCACAAATTAATGACAGTAGGTAGGGAAATGTAGTTTATATAATTTGTTTTGCTTATAGGTACACACTCTAGAGAGTAAAACTGACATTTATGAGTCAATTTCTAAAAATATATTTTACGTTTCTCTCTTCTTATCAGGGAGGGCGGGGCCCCAGCGCCCCCTATGGGCCGGCGGCCACTGGCCAGCGGTCCTTCACATGCAGCTATGCAGAGAGACGGCCGCTGCAGACGGGCTAACGTTAGCATTGGCTGCCGTTACCCTCGGAGGTCCGCCAGTTGCTGCGGTCCTCTCAACTATGGAAATGTTTTTTTAGATTACGGTTTAAATCACTAAATGGACCACATAGTGACACTTTAAAGTATATAATGTTCTCGCCTCAAATTATCTTAAAATGTACTTGTGTTGAACGACGACAACAGAAAAGAGAAATTCTAACTTAATACTCTGAGCTTTGTGAGCGCAGTGCATGCTGGGACAGCTGTCAATCTCAAGAACGGACAAATCTGCTCTGATGCATCATGGGTAAATAGGGAGGGGCGAGAAAAACATCCGGGGACTTTGTCCGTTTTCTGTCTTCTTGTGAATTGGACCAGTACTAGTGCTGAGGCTGATGACGTTTCACGAGCACACGAGAACGCACAAGTACACATATGGAGAAATGGCCATGTTCTATTTGCATTAACACCCTTTTACTGATGACAGCTTTGTGGAGAAAGGGAGTTTGTCTAAAGGACGGTGCAGTTGGAACACTCAAAGACACAAACACTGTTGTTGTCTTCCGCAGCTATGGCTGGTTATAAATTAACAATATTTGATACCGGTACCTTCACTTCGATATTGGTTTCTGAATGATACCAGTTTTATAATATCAATTCTAATCAAAACAAAATTACATTACATATTGAAGTAAAAATGTCGACTTTTAACTCAGATTTTGTCATTCTAAGCAGTTTCTTTGAGTAAAAAATATTTTCAGTGCAAAAGAACCTTTTTATTCTGCAGTTGCTCCTGGCTGACGGTGTCTCCATTAGAAGCAGGTGAGTCCAATCTTCACCGTGAATTAACCTGTGCAGATTGTACTCACCTGGTTAATTGGCTGGGTAGATTAAATACATGACATGGAGATGACTTGATGACTCCACATTGCCCATGTCTGCCATAGGGAACCCCAGAGCAAAGGCGCCCAAGAGGTTTGCCAGCGGCCATGTTGGGGACTCAAAGAAGTAAAAGCAAAACTTTAATTTATTAGATGAGCAAAGTTGTTAGAGACAAACCCTGAAATATTTCAACCTGTGGCCCAAAAATAACAACACAACAGACCTGAGACCACATAAAAATACACGCCATTACTTTATATTGATTTATACACATGAAATGGATTAACTACATTAAATTTTGAACACATACATTTCTAAACAATATTCAAATACATCACCATTTAGAACATGTTTTCAAATTATTCAATAAGACATTTATTTGTTATAACTTTGTTATATACAGTATTTGAATCATGCATGCACCCAATATTTCCATTTGTGACCCAAAAGTAACAATGGAGCAGACTTTAGACGCCATACAAACAAACAGTCTTTAACAGCCCTAAAAGACTGATTTCACAAAGCCTGCTTTTGCACGAGGCTCTTACCTGTTTGTTCACTTTTACAAAATAGAAATGGAGAGAAAATAAAATATGTAGAATTTCTTTTCCATTTAAATATGTTTGTGGATCAATGTGACAACTTATGGAAACAATCACGTTGTATGAAAACTTTAGCAAGGTGCTCTATTGCCAACAAAACAGTAGAAGTGTGCCGCTAAAGGATGCGATGCTCATAGAGACTTAATCTGATCCAAGTTTGTGTTTTTTACTTCTTTCCTGTTTTCTGAATCGCGATCAATACCTGATGGATTTCAGTAAACATAACGGTTAGTCTGGGGGTGAATCACTTCCTCGTCTCCTGAAACGAATGTCTGGATGATTGAAGCTGGTTACTGTTGCAGATAATGAGTTTAAGGCACCGTCAGTGTGATGGACGGTCAGGCATTTTCCATGACACAAAGAAACACCTTGTGGTATTTTTAGTCATGCTGATCAGATTTGCTCTTTGAAACCGAAACCACTTTATCCTCTTTGTTTGTAATTAATATTGTAGTTTTTCTAACAAACAAAGAAGAAAATAGACTTCACGTTTCAAAGCTGTTTGTTTAAATGTTTTATTCATCTTGGAAAAGTGACGCACCGACTTGTGCAAGCCTCTGTGGACTTTTCGGTTTTAATAGAAAGACCTTTATTTGAGAATCGTGCAACACATTCAAACAGTGGGTTGGTACGTGTTGAAGTCCAGCCAACTTAGATCATATTTCTGTTCTTTTCATGGTTGCAAAATGAACTTTTTTAGAGACGAAGTGTTGCATAGGAAAGAGGAAACAGGGGCAGTGAAGAAAGAGGAAAATTTGTGAAATGTTTTTTTGTTTCAAGAAGTGCAACCTTCATGAGATCTCCCCGACAGTTTAACATGTTTTGTTCTGGTTCTTTCTCATTCTCACAGGATGTATTGGGTGTAAATATACACCTCATAATTGAAACTTGGTCCTCCAATATTTCATGTCCACTGTGTAAAGTCCTGCATGCAGGCATGCAGGCTGTTCCTACAAACATTTGTCTAAGAATCAGCTGCTATCTGTGAATTTCAGCTACAGTGATAGGACGCCACCTGTCCAGCAAATCCAGTAGGGAGACTTTAACTAACTGGAATCATTTTAAAACATCAGTCGTACAGTGATCGGAAACATGAACCAAGGCAGGGGGAAAGAGTGTCCAAAACAAATCACTTTGGCAATATATTGTGTGTTTTTGGCTGCCTGATATAATATTGATCTTTTAGGTCTTAGTATCGATTTTTTATTTATTTATTTATGTTGTTGTTTTTTTAAGCAAACCATTTTTACTACCTATCGGTATCGGCCTTAAAACTGAATATCGAACATCGGCCACCCCACCGATATTTAACCCGATATTTGATCAGCTTCTGAGTTTCTAAAGTCTAAAAAAAAAAAAATAATACTACTTCTTCTTCTTCCTCAAAAACTTCTTTTTTACAGACTTAAACACTTCTAAAGACGAGGGAAAAATATTGATACATTAAAATATCCCAATTTCTTCATATGCTGATATATTGCCATTTAAAAACACCATATCAATCTCTTTTACTAATGAAATATTGCTATATGTCATCGTTATGCTACGAAATCCCCCGAAAATTCACAAAATGTTGCCATATTTTTATATGTTGATATATTGACGCGGTATCGATCTATTTTACTAACAAAATCTCACAAGAATTTGCAAAATATCACGAGAGTTTGCAACAGAACGATTAAATTTCACGAGATTTTGAAAGTCAAATAGATCGATACCGCGTTTTTAAAAATCAATTTGATATCAGCATATGAAAATATATTTGAGTATATTATTTTTCAAAGTGTCAGAAATGGATAACAAAACTGCTATTTTCAATGACTACTTATTTTTGTCCAGCTTTAACATCGATATCGGTTATCGGCTACATGAGTTTTAAAATATCGGCATATCGGATATCGGCCAAAATCCCAATATCGTGCATCCCTAATTTTTACCTAAAACTGAGTGATAATGGGCTTCCTTTGCACCGCCACTCTGGCAGATAGAGCTGTGATCAATCATCTGATGAACATATACAGAGGTTGCTTTTTTATCTATACATTTAATTTCGATATATGGTGATATTTCAATATAGTGATAACTAGGGCTGGATAAAAAAATCAATTTTGAATCGATTCCTTTACATTTTTGCAAAATCGATGTCTAGGAAATGAAATCGATTAATTTTATAGTGATGCGTGTGACGTTCACATTCAAATGAGTAGGAAAGATGCTCTCAATACAGCCAATAGGTTGACTGAAGACATTAACAAATGGGGGCTGACCATAAAACACCCTGTAGTTGTTACAGACAACCCTGCAAACATGGTTTGTGCAGAGAAGATAATGCAGCTCATGAATGTCTGCTGTGTCACGTCCGCTTGCTCGAGTGAGGCTTCACTTTTTCACTTTTCACAAACAAGTTTGCACTTTTGAGACAGTTTTGTTCACATCTCAAGTTACAAATGTCCGATTTACAAGTTTGCACTTTGTGTTTAATATGACAGGAAAAAAATAAAATGCACAAGTATTTTGAAACACAGTTGAACCACTTTTATTAGTGTAAAAACAGATCGAATCAAAATTAATCGATTCAGGACTTTGGCGAATAATACCCAGCCCTAGTGATAACATTGTATGGTGTTAGAAATGAGAATGGGCACCATAGACACTTTTCTGTTGTCCGTACGATACGTATTGTACTATCGCCCAACATTAGAGTATAGGTTAACTTTCTGCAGAGCCAATGGCTACAGAACTTCTTAAGGCCTTTAGATTAGCTCCAAAACAAGAGAGCCTCATGCAGAGGTTGATGTTAAGGATTCGGGCAAGTGACTTTCAGATTTAATTTGCCCCGAAACAATTTTTACTTGCCCAGTATAATGTTTGATTAATATAGTTCCTAATATTCATTTTTGTATATATATCAATGAAACATGTTTGTTTTTCAAATGTTTTTTTGTAATTCAGAAAGTTTCCAGGTTCCCGGTGTGTATATGCATGCGTCAGATAATGAACTCAGGCCTACATTACCGCGTTAACATGCTTTTCAATCCCTCCTGCACATTCTTTTCAAACTAAACTTTGCTTTAAACTGTTGTGTGCTTGGAAAAATATAAATTGTAATGTTAGAAATCTAAAAAAACCTTGACAGGTTAAAAACTTACACTACTACTACTCACCAATTTAACATGTTTTGCTCTATAACATTTAAATGCACCACTCCAATGTCTAAGAGAATTATTATTATTATTTTCCTAATCCCTGACTAGGGTTGGGAATTGAAAAGATTTTCACGATTCCGATTCCCTTTTCGATTCTATGAAACGATTCGATTCTTAATCGATTCTTTTTTCAATTCCAATTTGGGGGAAAAAGGAGAACAAACAGTTTGATTATCAGAATCAACTTTGTTTACTTAACTATTGCACAATCTTACAAACTCAAAAAGATCAAGATGTCCACAGGAAATGTGAAACTGGAGTAACATCTGTGTTTAAATGAAAAATGAATACAAGAACAAACTTAATAACCAACAATGTCTAATAACAAATGATGGGATAATAACCTATTTTAAATAACAAAAAATACTAATTATAAAACAGTAGTAGGGAAAATTAACAGTTCTTTTGCAGAAAGATGAGCATATCTGCTTTTTCTGGAAGGATACGGGATCTTTCAGCGCTTATGGTGTCTCCAGCCGTGGAGAACACCCTCTCAGATGGGGTGGAGGAAGCCTGCACACAGAGGTAGTTTTCAGCCAGTCCAGATAGCAAGGGCAGCGTATCTTGCTTGTTCCACCACCACAGTGTGGCGCTATCCCTGCAGGGGATGGAGGGCAAGCTTTTATAGAGCTGGATTTCCTGATCTACCCTCTGGGCTAAGGAAAGACGGGGCTTTGATTCACAAAGTGACCGCAGCACGTTGTCTTCCTCCTCGAATAGTTCTTCCAACTTGCGTAACTTGCGTAACTTGCGTAAGTTGCGTAACTTACGTAAAAACGTGACGTAAGTCGTGCTCCCCAGAGCCGGCGCTCTCGGCTCTGGTGCTGCGGGAATCGAAAAAAGAATCATTCAGCGAGCTGCCAAACGATGCCATGGAATCGAAAAATACGGAACCGGTTCTGAACAGGAACCGGTTTTCGATTCCCATCCCTATCCCTGACTGATCATTTTTAATCTAGCGTGTATTATAGTTTAGATTAAATTCATCATCCAGCTGCTGCTCTGCAGAATTCTCTCCCCAAGAGCTGAATCACGCCATCTAGTGGAAAATGACGTGGCTTTTTCAAATAATGCGAGAATGTGAACAAAACAACAAAAAATTGCGCCGGCAATGCTTCTGGGTCGTTTTCAGCGAATGTCGGTGATTTTACAGTAATTTTGAGGGATAAATATTTTTTTGCGATCATTGCACTTGCCCGGCGGGCAAATGCAATGAAATTTATACTCTCCCGACAATAAAAACTACTTGCCCCGGGAGATCGGGCGATGGTTAACATCGAGCCCTGGCCTCATGGAATAGATTTCCTTGGTCAGGCAGCTTTTTCCAAGTCATACGTCCCCCAGGTCTACAAACCCTGGCAGACATGATGGAACCACCGACCTCAGAGGATGTTCATTCAGTTGTTGAATTTAGTTTTTTTAAAAAGCATATCATGTGATATGACACAACACTAATTTCAAACTGCAACTGGCTTTAAGAAACTAAAAGGAATCAAGAAAATAAATGTGCTAGTCAGTGACGGTTACTTTATTAGACCAAGCAGAGAGGAAAAAAATATGGAATCACTCAATTCTGACTAAGAAATGACAGAATTGTCTCTTACTCTTCTGTCTTCCCAACTTTGTGGAGCCATTTTAGAGAGGTACCCTTCCTCCCCCAGCAAGCCTGACCTCGGTGTGATAGGACACACTTCTAGAACATGAGGACAGCCTTCCCAGTAGAGTCGAGGCTGTCCTGGCTGCAAAGCGTAACCAATATGATGTTGAACTCTGAGTTAAGAGTAAAACGTCCCTTTGGATCATATGTGAGTCGCGGCACATCAACAACAAGCTTTGTCAATATGATGTGAAAATTAGCTCCTGCACTGAACAAATAGGGCTGATGAATGTAATCAGTGTACAGGGTTGGGTTTACAGTTGGAACAGGAGAATAGTTTCATTTTCAGTAACTGACCTGAGCAATGTGTCTGACTGCTGCTAGGTAGATGTTATCTGGATATAAGAAACTGAAAGCTGGTGAGTCAGAAACCACTAGATTTCACAACAGAAGGATAAACCCAGAGTCAAGTGCTTGTTTTTTTTTTTCTAATGAGAAGTGAAAAAGTGCCCATGGGAGCGGTGTTTAAGACGAGAAAGGACATTTTATTTGTTTATTCACAGGAGGACACGTTTAGCTTTACTTCTGTTTCTTGTAAAGAGGCTCTTTCTCATTTGATCCTGATAACAGATAGTTATTAAAGGAGAAGTCCGATCATATTCAGAATTCAAACTTCTGAAAGTACTTTAAGTATTAAATTATTCCATCCTGTTCAATAAATGATCAGTGTTTTTAATTCAGAGTAATTTTCATGTGAAAGTGCTTCACTGGAGGCATCCATGTTTGTCAAAGAACGCTACTGCCACCTACTGGTTAGTGACGTCACGGTGCGGTATCGGCTGTTGATCAAGTCCCAGTGCTGTATCTGGTGTTTGTCACAACGCGCTATTATCCATGATGGCGAAAACCAGTATTAGGGCTGGGCGATATAGAAAAAAAGCTTATCGATAAAAAAAATGCATATTGATCGATATCGATAATTATTGAAAAGATTTGAAACCATATTTTATGTGCAGCTCTGCCTTGACTTTTATAATATTGCTAAATGATTTAATTTTAATAAAAAACACAGACTTCGAATTAAATCTTTATTTAACCAACTTTTTTAACCATTACAGAATTGTTTTAAAGAAAAATAACTTAAGAGACCTGAGTTATGTTATTAAATACCGACAAAGAATAAACTAAAGTGACCAAAATAAATATAACAAATAAATAAATGCCCCCCCACCGCCGCCGCCCCCGTTTCCTGCTTTAACCTGAGTTATTACTTTGAAGTTTCTGGCCCCTCAGCATTTTTATCTCAATTGTTAGAACTACGTGGGAAACTGCCCAGAACTGAAAATATATATATATTTTCCGAAGATTCCTCGGAGGAGAGCCGCGTCGGGGCCTATACAGCTCGTACTCCTGCGGGTGTGAGCGGCTGAGAGAGACGATAAAAAAAAAAAAAGGTTGGTTGCGTTATCAGACTTCGTTTTCACTGGTTCCCGACACATTTTCCAGATGACTGTGGTTTGTTTTTGGTCCGACTTGCCATGACCGAAATACTGCCAGACTGCTGAACTACAAAAACCCTTTTTTGAAATAATTTCCTCCGCCTCTCCTTGCGACATCTTCATGTGCTCTGTGTTGTGGTTTGAGAGGGCGGCGCTTGGTGACGGCGTGCCTGGGTCCGCGATTGTGATTGGTTGGGAGGAAGCAGTGACTAGCATAAACCTACATGCTAGGCTACAATGAGAAGGAAGGAAAACTGCATTTCTTTTTTATCGAACTTTTATCGACCCTCTTTTTTTCTATTGCGCCACACGTCTATCGATCGATATATATTGTTATTGAATTATCGCCCAGCCCTAACCAGTATACTATGCAAAACAGAGAGAGTAACTGATTGATGACGTGTTTTTTTTCTGGCCAGAAGTTCGATGGCAAATCCTCCCTCTTCGAGTTGGCGATCCAACGACCAACTCGTGACTTATAGTTAAAGTTAAAATAACTCTTTTTTTCACTTTTCCCCGATGTATTCCACCATCCAGCTGCCATGCACGTGGGCATTGTCAGTTTCACTATAGCTCTGGTGAATTTCAATGGTGAAGTCCTCTGGAAATCTTCAATAATTGTTGTTGATTGCAGATGTGTCTAGTAGTTCCCATTGATTTAGCTTGGAAAGCGGGGAGAATGGCGCTAGGCTTACCGCACCGTGACGTCACTGCTGGAAGATGGCAGACTCCCATACTCGGTGATCGTGAATGAAAATTATTGTTTTTATTTATTTACTGATTAACTCTTACTTCAGTAAATCACCTCAAACGTTTTAGTTTTAGGTATAGATCGCCGTTGTTCAACAGGGGGTCTGCGACCCCTAAGGGGTCCACGGACATACTGCATGGGGGTCCCGAAAGATTACTTTTTTTATATATATATTTTTTTTATATTTTATATTTTTTCCACTAATTGAAATGTCTTTAAATCCACATTAACATGAATTCAACACATTTTGCTAAACAGATAAATGGAGGCAAAAGATGTCTTTCAGTCATCAATGCACACATTCAGCGACACACAGGAGCTCTTTCAAGCTGGACACCGTTTCATTCACAACACCTGTCCCATCAACCAGGAATCAGAAATACTTTAATAATAATAAATACTTTCATTACATGACTTCATATGTAATAGAGGGACTATAGGACCAGTTTGATATAACACATTTTCATACAATATAATTAAGGGGTCCCCGCTCCATCTCAGCATCAGTTTGGGGGTCCTTGGCCTGGAAAACCTTGAAGAACCCTAATATAGATAATGATCCATTGGTCACTCCTTGCTGACCGGACTTTTCCATTAAACAGGGTTACTTATTGGACCAATGCTGCAGTAAACCTTGTCTCATGCAGCAGGAGAGTGTCAAAATTTATAACGGTCAGTTGTTGAACAAGGCAGCAGGAATTTAACACCAATATAAAGATTCTTTAAGATTCTTGTAATGTAAAATAAAAAAAAAAAAAAAAAAAAAACAAAGACTTCGAATAAGTGTATAACTGTTGATCTTCATCACTTCCCAAAGGTTACATTTTCTATTTATTTTTTTTGCAGCTGGCTAGAGTTTTCACGATACTAAACTTTTCAACTCGATACCGATACTAAGTAAAATATTTGATACTCAATACCCTTTTCGATACCACAAGGATAAAAACAAAGACTCTAAAATTCAACAGAAATATTTTCATTACTAAAAACATACAAGAAATAAATAAAAAACAATAAGAATAATATTTTGAGGTTGTATGCTTTGCACAATATTAAGCAAGCTTGGTAAAAAACTTGCAAAATTAAAATTAAGTGTTCCTTCTTTGGCTATGTTTTGCAGAACAATGACACTAGCCAAACCGGTTAAACAAAAATAATTCTCAGCAGCTGCACCTGTTACAAAAAAAAGGTCTGAAACTGAAAAATGCACAGAATTATTCAATCACAGTGTTCAGAAAGTGCATTTTCCACTATTCTGCACTTTAGATGGCTGTATCGATACTTTTGAAAATGAGTATTGTATCTGGATACAACGTTTCAGTATCAATACTTTTTTGAGTATCAATACTTTTGACAACCCTACAGCTGGCGCCTTACAAATATGACCAGTTTCAGAAGCTGCTGTAACAGTCTGCCAGATGTTGAACAGCAGAAATGCACCAGTCACTGCATCAAATCTACAAAGTCTTCTACTGCTCTTTGATGTGCATCCAAATTGTTTTATTAGGTTAAAAAGAAATTATCGGAGATGATAAAGTATCATGAAAATAAATAAATATTGCCGTTAGTAGGTGGCAGTAGTGTTCTTTGACAAACGTGGATGTCTCCAGTAAAGCAGAGTCAAATGAATATTACTTAATAATAATAATAATAATTTTATATTTAAAGTACTTTCAGAAGTTTGAATTCTACTTATGACCAAAGATTTCCTTTAAATGTATTCCAAATTGCTTGGAACAATAATGGAAACAAATGTGCACACTTTTCTAAAACATTTCTATTTGAAATGCGCTTTATTATAACTCATATGGAACAATGAATGTTTAATAAAGCCCCTTAAATTTGGGGTTTGCTTTATCTGTTGGCCATATTATCAAAGTCATAAGAATGTAAGGCTGTAAATATTCAATTATATGTAATGAAGTTATGATTTTCACTTTGAAAATATCAAAAAAAAAGTGCTAAACCTTTTTGAAATAATATAAATATTCTTGATACACCTTTGGGAATGTTTTATAGAAAATAATGTTTGAAAATAAAACAACAGTGTCTCTCTGTTGCTGAAATGCAATAATTAATTCCATAAAAAGAGTAGAAACCTTGTAAAACCTTAATATATTAATATATTTACATTTAAAAGTGGTAATTAACATTGATTCTCTGTGGACTCTGGGTTAACTCCCTTAGTAGAAGCAAGTTTATGCCAAAGCCAATAAATCTCTAACAAACGATGTGAAGCTGTCTGAAGATGTAAGAACATCCTCCATGCTGATTATATCAGATGCTGAGGATGACTAAGATTGCATTTAGATTTCTAAATGATTTAAGAGCCATTAGAACATAAATCAGCTCTTGCATGGTGTAGGGTCTGCCAAAGGTGTCATGTTTGACCTGATGTAACATGATAGTAAATCTGTCTGACATTCTGCTCAGTAGACAAAGCGTCTGCCTGCTGTCAGGCTTAAATAGGAGATTAAGAGCTTATATCGATATGAACTACCTGCCGCTGAACCCCGAGGACCTTCATCTTGAACTTGAGACGAGGGCTGCGGTTAAGGAGCCGCATCATGTGAGCAGGTGTCCACCAATCAGAACGTCATGTAGCCCTGCCCCGCCAGTTGGATTCAGTTTAGATGATTGAATATTTTGTGGGCCAGATGGGCTGCGTTCAGCATCGCCTGAGTTTTGTGATGTTTAAAGATAAGGATTATGTCAACATGTCTGTTGCTTTTAAGGCATGCAGTGAATATTAAAATCATATTGGTACAAAAGAAGCAGTGATTTGGTTGCTGAAAGCTTAACCATAAAAAAAATGTTGATTAATTTTCTGATGTCAAGGCCCTATGAGCTGTTTGCCCTTTAATATAAGCTTTAGTTGCTTTGGGGAAAATAACCTCAAGCATGTTTACAATTTGTCCTTCATCACAAATTGATACTCATTTTTACTTTCATGTAACGCATGTTTTTTTTTTTAGTATAAAGGGTTTCCACTAGAAAACCGAATGATCCCGTCAGTTCTTTGGGCAGCACAGTGTTCTGTTAAAGGTATACGTGCTCGTCCAGTTAGCTATCATTTTCTGCGCATGTGCATTTTCAGGGGTATCAGGGTTTCAGCGGGTCATTAAAAATCATTAAAAGTTATTGAATTATTATTTTTTAAATTAAGGCCTTAATTGGCATTAAAATGGCTTCGTAAAAGAAGCTTGAGGCGGAGAACAGGCTAGAGAATGGGGAAAAATTAAAATTTGAACCAAAGTGGCGGGAAAACGAGGAACTCGGGGTGGAATGGTTCACAAAATCCACGGTTCGGTTCGATTCACGGTTTCGTGGTCACGGTTTTCGGTTTGATTCGGTATATGTTGATTGTTACGCCAAAATCCCATAAAAATTTATGAAATTAATGAAAAAATCCCCCCAAAAATAATGAATTGTAATTATTTTGAATGATCCGCGAAAACCATGGATCATTTCCGCATGTTTTGCTGCTTTGAATTTAATTATCTGGCGCATGCTCTCTATAATCTCCAAGGAACTCAGAGCGGCGCGACGGGAGCCACAGTGGAGGCTGTAGGCTTTGCTTTGAGCAGCCGGTCTGGAGCGCAGCGGGGGTTGCTGACGGAGTATGAGGGATTTCGGGGTTAGCCTGACATGTTGGTCATGTTGCTGTTAGCATAAACAAAACGTGTTGCACAATGCTTGCACACTGTTTCACTTTTATCCACAGCTTTCTTTCCGCCGTCATCGTAGGTCCCTCTAAATGCAAAGCGGTCCCATACAGCAGACCTATAAAGTGCTGCTGGCGCGTCTTCCAACTCCTGTTATTTCCCACTCGCCATACCCACACAATTCTCCACAACAACTGATTTTTTTCTGCTACACCCGGCTACGCTGCTTCGCTTCTTCTTCTTCTTGTTTACTACTGGTGGTTGGCTTTGGTCGCAGTACCGCCACCTTCTGCTCTGGAGTGTAAACGCTTCGCCTATGAGAAAAAGGAGCAGCGCATGAACCGAACGCAACACCTTGAATCGAAGACAGTCGAACCCAACGGTTCGGACGGTTTTCATAAACCGTTCCATCCCAAGTATACATGCTTGTCCAGTTAGCTATCATTTTATGCGCATGTGCATTTTCAGGCGTATATCTGTGGGGAGCTACGGTTTCAGACAGTCATTGAACTCACCTTTCTCACTGTGGTGCTTTAAAAAAGGCATAAGAGAAAAAGTGTCCACGAAGTGTATGAGAAGAAAAGAAAGGCCTCTGAAGCGGCAGATGTATCCCGCAATGCTTTGAGTGAAGCAAAGCATTTTTTTACAATGCAGCAATTGATTAACTCAGTTGCTGCATTGTAGGTTTTCAAAATTGAGTTAATCCCTTCCCGCTATCATTACAGCACAGCCACTTTAAAGGGGAACAGAAGACCTCGCCTATTCAGCCAGACCAACAATTCCCTTTAACGACCCCCTTTCAGAGACATAGACAGGTATGGGGCATTGTAGGCTAACAAAAGAAGCCAAACGACCCCCATTCCAAAGGGGGGGGACCCGT
The DNA here is from genome assembly GCF_016077235.1 of Cyprinodon tularosa. NCBI lineage: Eukaryota > Metazoa > Chordata > Actinopteri > Cyprinodontiformes > Cyprinodontidae > Cyprinodon > Cyprinodon tularosa. The sequence continues at coordinate 332,790 of NW_024039122.1, read as the reverse complement.
TCATCCGTTTAAATTTGCATGTTTTCTAAGCCAAAACAAGGCTTTGTTCGACTACTCTATAAAGCCTTGAACTCAATCCTATTTCTGACATTTTGAATTGAAAAAGCTTCCTGGATGGGAAGCGGAACGTCTTCAAACTTGGAAACCAAGTCCAATGGATTGTTTTACTGTAAATTACTATAAATATTTACATATTCATCAAAAGGTTTCGCCACTGTGCTTTTACCCTGTGACCTGTTGTACCACCGTTACTACTTTAATTAAAGCGTATTTAAACAAACACAGCTTAGGGTTAAATTCCTTATAGCACCTCCTATAAAATACATTCTGAGGTTTTATACAGTGTTATGTAGATGAACAACGTTCAACAGCCAATGTGTGCACCATCGTCTTCTGTTTAGGGTTACAGGCATTTGACAGGCTGCCCAGTTTTAGCGATGGGAAACTGTATCCAGGTATCTTCCTGCCATAGGAAGCTCTATAGACATGGCAGGAGAGCAGCTACGTTTCCTGCTCACATACTGAGCGATAGCTTCATTCTGTTTGGAGCTAAAACTCTACATTTGAGATGGAGTTTCACATTTTCCTGGTGGTGTCACCAAGTGATGGTTTACAAAGGCTGTCCAGCAGAGATGTTAGGGGTCACACATTTAGGTTGAACACACTGAAATGAATCTACTTTGAGTTACATTTCTAGAGTGAAACAGCAGAGACCTTCTGAATCCATGATTAGTTGGGATAGTTAGCTAAATTAAATTAGTTAGTAAACAACGTCATGGCTTCAAGTTGTCTGATTGGTAACATGTTGGTTTTCACGTTAATGACTACTACCTTTGATGGGAACCCAGCAGTCAGAACAGACTGAGCTTAATCTCTCTGGAATCTCTCCTGCCATTCACCCATGTTATTGTATCTCTGCAGAGGAAAAAACAAGACGGTTCAGGTTACAGGAAGAAAAAAGTGTTGCTAAATGTTTTTTGACAACAGTTTAAACCTCAACAGTTACGGTTTCTTATGTCAAAACAAATCATTACAGGAGTGTTTTATGAGCCGCTTGCTGACAATCCAGTTCAAACTCCATATGGCTGGAAACAGATTTATAGCAGGGACGCTATGAATGACTTTTTTTAAATGATTTTAATTTTACTCTAAATTAATTGAGAAATAAAGAAAGATTTGTGTTTATCTGGCTGTGTTAATTATTAGGGATGCACGATATAATCGGCCCCCTATCGGTATCGGCCCTAAAACTGAATATCGGACATCGGCCACCCCACCGATATTTAACACGATATTTGATCAACTTCTGAGTTTCTAAAGTCTAAAAAAAAAATAAAAAATTCTACTTCTTCTTCCTCAAAAACTTCTTTTTTACAGACTTAAAAACTTCTAAAGACGAGGGGAAAATATTGATCCATTAAAATATCCCAATATCTTCATATGCTGATATATTGCCATTTAAAAACACCATATCAATCTCTTTTACTAATGAAATATTGCTATATGTCATCGTTATGCTACGAAATCCCCCGAAAATTCACCAAATGTTGCCATATTTTTATATGTAGATATATTGATATCTATTTTACTAACAAAATCCCACAAGAATTTGCAAAATATAATGAGAGTTTGTAACAGAACGATGAAATTTCACGAGATTTTGAAAGTCAAATAGATCGATACCGCGTTTTTAAAAATCTATTTGATATCAGCATATGAAAATATATTTGAGTATATTATTTTTCAAAGTGTCAGAAATGGATAACAAAACTGCTATTTTCAATGACTACTTATTTTTGTCCAGCTTTAACATCAGTATCGATATCGGTTATCGGCTACATGAGTTTTAAAATATCGGCATATCGGATATCGGCCAAAATCCCAATATCGTGCATCCCTATTTATTATTATTCCCCCACTAAATAAGAAGTTAGAATTTATTATTATCCAGAAAATATTAATAACAGGAGGTGAGATGCAGCTCCAGACGAGCCGGGCGTGTGGTGACGTCACAAGTACGCTTCTGTTCCATTTAACTCATATTAATGCTGTGGGATCTCGTTCTCGCAGAGTCTACACTTTCCTGTGTTCCTCTCAAGAACATACTTGGCGAGAACACGAGTCCGAACTCGGGTTCTTGTGAATTAAGAAACAGCCAAAAATTCGCTCTCCAACTTAAAGGAATAGTACACCCAAAACATGATTAGCCTTCATTTTCTACTCCCCCCCATGCTGCACAACACTCTGGAGTACTTTTTTGATATCTCAAATGCATCTGGAGATCTGGGAGGCTTCTTGCTGTCTGCTGACATTTAAATAATGGAGGTCTATGGCGCCCGAGACAGAAAGGTCCATAAAAGTCCACAAAAAACGTGTCAATATTCCTCCATACTGCTCGTCCAATGTATTCCAAGGTGTCCTGAGTGGGTAGCATCCAGAATTTACTCGAAACAAAGTCATTTAGAATGTTTTTAGAGCATAAACAGTAGTGTATAGGATTTCCTGAAAGCGCGCACCTGCACGATCACGACGCTACGGAAGCCGTCAGACCAAACCAGCGCATTCAGCTCGGCAAAGAACTCATGCTCTTCCTCAACACTGAAGTCCTCAGACATTTTTCTTTCGTTGTTTCTTTCTTTGCACAGGTAAACGGCACATTTCTTCTTCTACGCTTGCATTATCGGCAGAGCAGACGCTGAATGCGCACTTTCATCTGGTTTGGTCTGCCGGCTTCCGTAGCGTCGTGAACGCGCATGTGCGCGCTTTCAGGAAATCCTATACACTACTGTTTATGCTCTAAAAACATTCTAAATGACTTCGTTTCGAGTAAATTCTGGATGCTACCCACTCAGGACACTTGGAATACATTGGACGAGCAGTATGGAGGAATATTGACACGTTTTTTGTGGACTTTTATGGACCTTTCTGCCTCGGGCGCCATAGACCTCCATTATTTGAATGTCAGCAGACAGCAAGAAGCCTCCCAGATCTCCAGATGCATTTGAGATATCAAAAAAGTACTCCAGAGTGTTGTTCAGCATGGGGGTGAGTAGAAAATGAAGGCTAATCATGTTTTGGGTGTACTATTCCTTTAACACCTGTAACGGTCACTTCTAATCTGCGAAGATTCTTATTTCAACCATTGCTTATATTAGCTGCAACATATGAATCAAGAAGCTATGATAAAAAAAAAATAATAATTTGATTGACATGATCGTTGATTTATTATTAGCCAAATTTAGGTGTACAAGCTGACGCATAACTAACTGGTCTGAATAAGATAACGGAAAAAACTCCACAGATTTTAAGACAGGATTTTTTAAATAGAAATTTTCTTAATTTTGGGACAATATGGTCTGATAAAAAGTACATTTATTCACATTGTTAACCCATAATGATTTCAATATGATTTCCCTACGACTTTAACCAATATAATGTGCTGAACTAGATTGCTATTTTCACAACTTTTTTGAGACACTTTTGTATAAAGGAGAAGGTTTTTTTTTGTTTTTTGTTTTTTTACAGTGTCCTGTCTGGCAATGTGGCAATAAGAATAATTGTCTTGATGCCAAAAAGAGCCCAACAGATTTTACTTTCACAAGTGGAGCAGTACGGCTATCGCCATATAGCTCCACTTGTTTCATGCATATAAATTGCTTTATTATAATTATGCAGGGAGTTTTACAGATTATATGGACACTGCAAAGTAAGTAGAGCAGAAAAACAGAAGAAGAAAAGGAAAAAAGAAAAAAAAAGAAAAGATGAAAGAAAGAAGAGATAGAAAGGAGAGTTAATGACAAATGGGAGTGGAGGAGAAGTTTTTTTGAATTCTATAAATAATTTTTTTCTGCCTAACAGCATTGATAAACTGCATGACAGCATTTTATCTCCAGCAATTTTAGTATCTGGGAAGAACTGTCCGTCTGATAAATAATCTGATTTTCATTAGAAATTGTAAAGCTTAGCTGTTTTATAAAGTGCAACATAAAACTTGTCTAAAACATTTTTGAGTTGTAGTCGACTAAAGCCATGTTATCACTGGCCATGTAGCGCTGCACTGGAACTGAGTTCACAGGTTAGGCCATGAGTCATTGTTTTCTACTTAATCTATTTTACTTAATCTATATTTTTACAAAATAAAAAGAATCAGTACCATTTTGGTCAATATTTATGTTTTAATATCTATATGAATGATATCAGTATAAATTTTTATTAATATATTTATACATATTTGGATGTTTCTGAAATGTCTTTCAATCCTAAAAATAATGTATGCTGAAAAAACCAAACTCCTTAAAGTCTAAAGTTCCACTTAGTCTGCAGAACTCTGAGAAACTCCAAACTGTCCTTCTTTCCATGAATGCTGTGAACAAAGAAACCTTTAGCGTGGTTATATTTATCAGACCCTCTGGCTGTGATTTGCTCCTTCTGGTTACATAACTAACAGGACAAATAGCTGTTTAGTGTGTTTTGCTTTTGGCGTCTCCTCTATAGTCATATTCATAGAAATGAGGAAGCCATCCACAGTGGATCATGTCAGTCACATTGTCTTTACTAATGCAGGAAATAACGCTGTGCAAAAACCTGCTGAGAGAAATATTATCTGATACTTTAGGAACCATTCAAGTTTACTTATGAAGCAGATTTTTATAAATGAATCAGTATTAGCAGCACTGATATATAATAGCACTGGTAAACTGTTTTTTTTAGCACAGCCATCCTCTGTGCTAAAAACTTCTCAGCTGATCTTATCTGAAGGTCTCGTAAAAATCTGTCAACTCGATCCTTAAAAGGCTCACATGACCTGAGCTCAGAGCCTGTCAAAGCACGCCGCAACCAATCCAGGATCTACAGTCTGTCCTGGTTTATATGACCGCCTGTTTCTAACAAGAAGCTGTTTCCTTTAAGCTTTGGTTGTTTTTTTCTCTCCTCACTTATGAAACATTTCATAGTCTGGTTAGAACTTTTTTTTTTGTTTTGTTTTTCCACCAGCACCTTAGGACTCGAGGTTGGCTGCATGACTCGGTCTCCATTCTGTGCAAATATGCGCGTGTCATGGAAATGTTTTTATTTTTAAAGCAACCAAATGTTGGAGTCATCCTTTAAGATGGAAACATTTTAGACAGGAAAGTATGAGCGAGTTTGTGGAAATAAATAAAGCCTTTTCTATAAATAATCTCCCAGGATCCATTTAATTCCAGATTATATAGTTATTGCAGATTTGGCAGAAGGTAGTTTGGATAATGTTGCCCGTATTATTAATGGTTCCACACTTGTAATTACACATGTGGTCAGCAGAGGGCGCCATTGTTTTATCTGTAGTCTTGAGCAAACATTTGGTCAAATAAAAAGAAAAGCACAGGGGCAGGACTCAAAACATTCCAGATTTGATTTTTATTAAATAATAAAAATACATTAATTTTATATTTTTTGTTAGATTTAGATGGATGTTCTTAAAGGTACTGATGAACACAGCCTGATTCTGACACCAGCAGCTGTATCTGATTGAAGATGAATGGGATCATTAAAAGCTTTTATCTTTAGTTTTAATTTCCTTTGGATCATTGCTTTCTGGTAGCAATGTTTGAAAACTGTTTAACCTGTAGAGGGCGCTGTTGTAGTTAGTGGATGTGCTTATAGGAGATGGATGTTTCTGATTGTTGGACCGCTGAGTCTGCAGGACAAATGCAAACTTTTTTTATATAAACTTTAGCTTAATGTTGCGTCATACCAAACACCAATGGGTGATTTTGTTTCACTTCTATAGTTGAACTATTGTTCTCTATGGTAACAGTAAATCGTTAGCCCCTTAGCTCCCACCTTTTTATATCTTGTGCACAAATGAATTGCATACTCAAATACCATTGGCCAGTAAAAATTTTATAAATCCCACATGGTTGTGATGTTTCTCGTTTGTAAGCTAAGATCTTCTAGTTTCTGGAGATATGGGTAAAACTGTACGTTTCACAAAACCTGAGCTTTGTAACTTTAAACATCTCCAAACATCTCCCTCAAAAAAAAAAAAAAAAAAAAATGCTGTTTTTAATATTCTTTATTCTCCAACTCACTACACTTATTGTTCATGATGTGGACGACAACTGTGTCAGATCTCTAGTCATAAGTATTGTGAAGCTGTGACCCTTTTTGTTTGCAAAAAGTCAATTCATGTGTGCCAACTTGGATTATTCAAATTTTATGACTAATTTCACCATTAAAAAAAAGCTACATTTAGCTTTACACTATTTTTAAGCTGCACAAAGACTACAACATCACATGCGTTTCTGACATACCGGACGTTTCCTACATACTCTGGAAACTGAGAAAGGAAGTTATGTTTGATTTTGGGAGCAAAACTGATTGGTGAATAAGACCCCGTAACATAGATAATCTAAACCGGGGTCACCAACGTGGTGCCCACGGGCAGCAGGGGGCCCCTAATGGACCACATGGGGTGCCCTCAGACTTCTTAGAAAAGAACAATTCACCAGTGGGCTAAGTTTAAAATTTACTTCTATTCTGTTTCTCTCCTTTTTTAATAATTTATAGATCCTTTCCAAATGACAATGTCTAAAATACAATTAGAAATTAAAGGAAACAATAAAAATGTTTATAATGTATAGGGATGCACGATATTGGGATTTTGTCCGATATCCGATATGCCGATATTTTAAAACTTATGTAGCCGATAACCGATATCGATACCGATGTTAAAGCTGGGCAAAAATAAGTAGTCATTGAAAATAGCAGTTTTGTTATCCATTTCTGACACTTTGAAAAATAATATACTCAAATATATTTTCATATGCTGATATCAAATTGATTTTTAAAAACGCGGTATCGATCTATTTTACTTTCAAAATCTCGTGAAATTTCATCGTTCTGTTACAAACTCTCGTGATATTTTGCAAATTCTTGTGAAATTTTGTTAGTGAAACAGATCGATACCGCGTCAATATATCAACATATAAAAATATGGCAACATTTGGTGAATTTTCGGGGGATTTCGTAGCATAACGATGACATATAGCAATATTTCATTAGTAAAAGAGATTGATATGGTGTTTTTAAATGGCAATATATCAGCATATGAAGATATTGGGATATTTTAATGGATCAATATTTTTTCCCTCGTCTTTAGAAGTTTTTAAGTCTGTAAAAAAGAAGTTTTTTTTAGACTTTAGAAACTCAGAAGCTGATCAAATATCGGGTTAAATATCGGTGGGGTGGCCGATGTCCGATATTCAGTTTTAAGGCCGATACCGATAGGGGGCCGATTATATCGTGCATCCCTAATAATGTATAATGAAGTTTAGGTGAACCCTCGCTGTGCATGGGTCAGTGTTGGTAGCCCTTCCTATGACTCAGTAATCTTAAAAAGGTTGGTGACCCCTGATCTAAACTGTAAATTTGCTTTTATTCTTAGATTTTTTTTTACTTTTCCACGGGAATAAAAGTTAGCTGTTGTGGATTATTACGACGCATGATTTTATTTTATCGGTAATACAACTGGATATTACTTTTTTGTTGAGTGTTATAGAAAAAATTCCACGGTAGAGCATGTTTTTGAAATCCAAGAAGACGAGAACAAGGTATGAAGTGAAAATTTTGAGTTCTAATTTGACGATAGATTATTTGTTGTCTGTGTTTGTGGAGTATAGTTGGCTTACCATTGAGTTGATGGTTGTTTTCTTTAGGATCGCCTGATTCTACAGACGTATTTTGCTTCTAAATAAGTCTGCTGTTCAACGCAAAACCCAATATGACGTCAAAACTTCCCGGAGCCGGGCAATTAATGTCTGATATATTGAGTCATTTTAAATTACTGTAATTATATTGATTTGTTTTTTAGTGGCTGGATGAAATCAGATTGATGTATTTCTATATTATACATTATTTATTATTTTTCTGTTAACAAAACGTTTGAATCCCAGACTGGTTTTTATTCTTTGTCCTAATCATGTCTGGGAGAAGGAAGAGCTTAGCTCATCTGGGTCCGTGGTCTCGCTCTCAGGTTAAGTCTGGGCTCGTCTTCCATTTGTGCAATCAGTCGATACATCTATTTAGAGACCAGAAACCTGAGCCTGCTCATCATTGTAGTTGTGTTGAAGTCAGCCGGAACAAAGGATGGTGGACACATGAAACCAACATGATGGAGCATTTCCATCAAGTCCTGTGCAAACATGCCATGTTTCCAAATCTTTATCAACAAATTTAATAATGATAATAATAATTCAGCATTATCAATCTCACATTGGAGAAATGTAGCGCTGCATTTCACCCAGGGGTCGGCAACCTGCGGCTCTGGAGAAATTTATGAAAATCTATTTACGGTATTTTGTTTTAATATGGTGTGCAGGTTGCAAACAAAAATGTATGTTTTCCAATGCTTTAAACATTTGCATTATAAATAAATTTAAACAATAATTTGCGTCAAAGCCATAGAGATCAGTGGTCATAACTTGGAACCAGCGTGGCGCGGTGCCAGGCAAATAAAGCTGCAGGTGTGTCTCGGAATATGAATCCCAAAGGGAAAAAAAGGAAGATTGCTGATGAGAAAAGCAGATTCAAATAGGCCGAATCATTTGCTTTCATTATCAAGGCTGAAAGATTGCCTGCATTTTCGTTTTGTAATGAGAGGTTGTCAAAAAATAAAAATAAAAATTTGGAAAGGCATTTTCAGGGAAGGCTAAATCTGCAGCCCACCACCAAGCTGGGAGGGAGAGAAAAGGTGTGATTGCAGGATAAATTAGAGGAGCGCAAAGATAGATTTAATAAGTGGATTGCATTTCCAAACTCCACTACTGCTGCTAGTTTGGTTGCAAGGATGGAAAACCGTCCTTAGATCAAACAGGCAGCGCTTTGATGCAGGTTTCTGAACTTTCTTCCATTTTTTCCCCAAATCCTACAAATATTAATCAGACCAAGGAACGATGGTGACAGAGGATGTGGGATTTCGGGGCTAGAGAGCTCTGCTCTGATGTCACTTCCTGATTGGTTCCTCATGACTCAATAAACTCCTCCCAACAGAAACACGTCCACCATAGAAAGATTTCTTTATTGTGTTTCTATAAATTCATCATTGCAAGAAAACTTAAACCGTGCAGTGAAGGTGGTGAAGCGGTGCGCGATGGGAGCGTTCACTGTTCCTCCGTCACCTCAGGCTGCTATGTGACATTTGCTTCAGGATAAACATTTAATCGTGAATGCTTATTAAATATGAAGCCCATATAGTCTCCTTCTATAGTGGGATAAAACACTTAGAGCCCGTGTTGCTATACGAGGCTGATGTAAGGCTTTTACATTTTTGCGGCTCCAGACAGATAATTTTTTTTTTTTTGGTCCTATATGGCTCTTTGAGCAGTTTAGGTTGCCGACCCCTGATTTAACCCATCCACTTGGAGAGAAGTGGGCTGCCATCGTGGGGCGCCTGGGAAGCAAACAGGGGTTAAGGGTCTTTCTCAGGGACCCAAAGTGGCAGTCTGGGTGTGGGGCTCAAACCTCAGGATCCCAAGCTCTGCTCTAACCACTAGACTGCCACTCCCCCACTTTAAAAAAAATAAATGTATGGGCTATTTTTAATTCCTGCATGATTGTTTTCTATTTCTAATGACTACATAAAAAACTCCACAATCCACATTGTAAAAGTATTCGGTCCCTTTAACTTTTAAACCTTTTGCCACATTTCAGGCTTCAAACATAAAGATATAAAATTGTTTTTTTGTTAAGAGCCAACAGCAAGTGGGACACAATCATGAAGTGGAACCAAATGTATTTGAACCTGGCCTTTATGATCAGATATAAAGATTACTGTATGGCATCCCCATCTGCTGGAACTAACTTCAAACATTAATCAACTTTCCAGTAGCTTTAACTACCGATCCAGTGAACTCTCTTATTATCACATTGTAAATGCTACTTGTATCTTATGCCTTTTGGTATCCAGCATTTGTCGCGCTTTTTTATGCTGAAAGTTTGACTTTTTCCTCTTTCTTTCCCCACCTTCTCCAGGGACGTTACTTGTTTACTTGCGAATGCACAATATTTCACCTCCGTTCACATGGTGATCTTAAGGTAAATACCAAAAAAGGCTTCATTTGACACAGAAACTGACCAAAACAAAGAAAGTTAACACAGAAAGTAGTCCCTTCGGTCATCTATCAGTTTAAGGTTTTGGCTTGAATGTCAGTCTTGTATACCCCCCGCCCCCCCTCCCCCGGTTTCCATGGAAACATTTTTATCACAGGCCAATAGACATTTGGAATGATCTTTTGGGCCAAATATAATCACCCAGAGGTCCAAACTGGGCCTAGGGGCCTGAGTTTGACTCTACTGTGTAATAACCACCCATTGTTTAGGAACTTAGAGATTTATTTTTTTTGATGAAACATTTTAAATACATATTTCCTCAATTTGTTAACCGGAAGTGTGCAATTCCCTTCGGACAATGAGGTCCAGGATGGCTTTCAGACCGTATTTACGTCACACTGCGTGCCCCTGTTTTGGCATCAGACTGAGGACAATGTCGGATTTCACCAGCAAAGTGACGACTGCTTGTACCACAAAGAGAACTTTTTTTTGTCCTCACTTTGTTTTTGTTGCTAACTGTTGAGTTACAGGGTGACTGAGAGTACGGTGTGATTATGTAATGTTAGTATTGCAGTGTTTCCCGCAGCCTCGCCAAACTCACGCTACCGCCTCGCCAACGTTCCAAAAAAAAAAAACAAAAAAAAAAAACGAAGTTTTAATTCATTGCCAGGCACAGACCTTAAAACAGCATTGATACCTCTACGACTGATAATACTGAACTGCGACACCCACTGGTTGGTTATATTACTACGCCATGGCAGAGGAGTAATTTTCTTTGATCATCCGAGTAATCATTTTGACTATGTATTGGGATGTAATTTACGGTGCTGGAAAAAGTTTTAAAATGGATCTTGAAAGTGCTTGAAAAGTGCTTGATTTTGACTTTGGAAAAGGTGTACGAACCCTGTAGTAGCCTAACCTACCTGAAGCATGTCTGTTATTTTAATTATTTTCTCTTTACAGATTGTAAAAAGAACATTCTGCATGCCTCCTGATTTTAGAGCCTTATTTTTAACCATCCCCACATTAAAATGAGTTTAAGATTAAAGTCTGAATCAGCCCAGTGTCTCTACTTATTTATGTTAGCTGTCAATCTTAGCATAAAGAGGCAGTGTTTTCCTACTTACCCTCCTGCCCATGTGGGTCCGTTAGAGTCTCTTAACACCCGCTGCACCTCCTCCCTTTCCTGTCCCTGCAGCCCCCTCCCTTCCTTTGCCTATATTGATCTGTGTGTGGGTTTGGGGGGGGGGTGGAGGTGCCTGCTCTCCACTCTGAATGATGAGTTAACTGGAATCTGTTGTGTAGCTTTTTGGTAATGTTATTACATCAAATGTTTCCCATCATTAGAGTCTCTGTCTCTTATTGCTAGTAGGAACTGATGGCAATGGCCGCCTTAAACCATCTATATCTAGGAAGTGACTCATTGAAATGGTCCGATCAGCTGATGAGACTAAATATGTCTAAAGAAATTAGCTACTTCCTTTCAGGATTCTTTAACTTTGTCTATTTTCTCTCCCCGGATAGGCTTATCAGCAGATGCTGGTGGTTAATAAGGTCCAGGAGCCCCTGCTAGGACCTTAGTATGTAATTCATGCTGAGCACACGGCTTGACTCAAATAACACTGCATATGCAAATACACTATATTGCCAAAAGTATTTGCTCACCCATCCAAATTATTGGAATCAGGTGTTCCAATCACTTCCATGGCCACAGGTGTATAAATTCAAGCACCTAGGCATGCAGACTGTTTTTACAAACATTTGTGAAAGAATGGGTCGCTCTCAGGAGCTCAGTGAATTCCAGCGTGGAACTGTGATAGGATGCCACCTGTGCAACAAATCCAGTCGTGAAATTTCCTCGCTCCTAAATATTCCACAGTCAACTGTCAGCTGTATTATAAGAAAATGGAAGTGTTTGGGAACGACAGCAACTCAGCCACGAAGTGGTAGGCCACGTAAACTGACGGAGCGGGGTCAGCGGATGCTGACGCGCATAGTGCGAAGAGGTCGCCAACTTTCTGCAGAGTCAATCACTACAGACCTCCAAACTTCATGTAGCTCAAGAACAGTGCGCAGAGAGCTTCATGGAATGGGTTTCCATGGGCGAGCAGCTGCATCCAAGCCATACATCACCAAGTGCAATGCAAAGCGTCGGATGCGGTGGTGTAAAGCACGCCGCCACTGGACTCTAGAGCAGTGGAGACGCGTTCTCTGGAGTGACGAATCGCGCTTCTCCATCTGGCAATCTGATGGACGGGTCTGGGTTTGGCGGTTGCCAGGAGAACGGTACTTGTCTGACTGCATTGTGCCAAGTGTAAAGTTTGGTGGAGGGGGGATTATGGTGTGGGGTTGTTTTTCAGGAGCTGGGCTTGGCCCCTTAGTTCCAGTGAAAGGAACTCTGAATGCTTCAGCATACCAAGACATTTTGGACAATTCCATGCTCCCAACTTTGTGGGAACAGTTTGGAGCTGGCCCCTTCCTCTTCCAACATGACTGTGCACCAGTGCACAAAGCAAGGTCCATAAAGACATGGATGACAGAGTCTGGTGTGGATGAACTTGACTGGCCTGCACAGAGTCCTGACCTCAACCCGATAGAACACCTTTGGGATGAATTAGAGCGGAGACTGAGAGCCAGGCCTTCTCGTCCAACATCAGTGTGCGACCTCACAAATGCGCTTCTGGAAGAATGGTCAAAAATTCCCATAAACACACTCCTAAACCTTGTGGACAGCCTTCCCAGAAGAGTTGAAGCTGTTCTAGCTGCAAAGGGTGGACCGACGTCATATTGAACCCTATGGATTAGGAACGGGATGTCACTTAAGCTCATATGTGAGTCAAGGCAGGTGAGCAAATACTTTTGGCAATATAGTGTATGTGCAAAACTGTTTCGTTTGTGTGCGCCTCAAAGTATTCGTGCATGGAGCTTCTCTGCGGCGCTCTAAGACGGAGAAATCAGCCCTCAGGGCAAAGAAAGAACCCGTTAGATGCTCTCCCACACTAATAAGTCCAAACGCATGTCATGTTTTCTGTGAGGGTGTCTGTTTGCGTGGACGGCCCCCCACTGGGCGGGGCAGCCCCACTCTTCCTTATTTGGACGGTTGAGGTGGGGGTCGGGTCTCACATGGGAGGACAGCTGAATTCAACCGACTAGAACAAAAAAGTCAGGCGTGAGACTCGTCGTCTGCTGGCGAGCGTGGAAGTTCAGCAGGGCATCAGGTCTGAAGATAAGAAGAGAGGAAGAGAGAGGAGGAGAAAGAGACGCAGCTTAGAGGGAAAGGGAGATAAGAGAGGAGGAAGAGTGGGAGAAAAGCAAAATGCCCACTAACTTTACTGTGGTCCCAGTTAAAGACGGCTCTGGAAAGGCAGAGGACGGCAACAAGGAGGAAGATGTGGATGAGAACAATGTGCTGAGAGAGGAAGAAGATCCTACAGGTGAGATTAGATCAGGTTGTTTTTTAGTTATTCAACGTTGAGACCATTTTTTATAGTTTTCTGTACCATGTAGACCTATTATCTGACATTCTGAGGTGTTTTTTAAACATCATTCATCTACTGAGCCTGTAGATAAGAAAGCTTTTCCAGAAAGTTCCAGAGTTTGCTTACAGGAAGGAACCAACCCAAGCTCACAATTCAGCTTTATTTTGAGGGTAATTACTGCTTTTATTTTGATTTTTTAAACTGTTTATGGCTGCGTGTGGGCGGATAATGTGAGATAAATGCTGCGTTTTTAGGGACCGACCGCTTGTTCACTGTCCAACTGCTGCACCAGTGAGTTTCCCTCGCCAGTCAAGGAAGTGTGACATGAGGACGGGTCCATTGTTTCCCTTTATGCCTGAGTGTCCCTGTCTTTCCATTTGTCCTTCCTTCACAGCTGGAAACTCACAGGGTGGTTTTGTTTTTTTAAAGTTTTCTTAGGAACCAGATCCTAAGCCAACCCGCTCTTTCTGCTCTGCTCTAAGTGACCTTCTATAAAATCATGGACTTTAACATCAAGCTCTTTGCCAAAACCTCATACTAAACCGTCCTTTAATGGAAACTATACATTTCAATATGTAAAAATCCAAACATCTTCTACTTATCTTTAGGAATAACAATCAAATTGATTCAGTTTGCTTTAAATTTTGGTTGTCTTTGAAAAACAAACAAAATGTTACATGTATGGGAGTTAAAACTTTGATTTTAAAAACAACAATAATAATTTTTTTTAAAACATATTCGAAACCATAAAAACTCTTGATTGATTGGGGTTCTTCCCAATTAGGATCAGAGAAATGGAACCATATATTGATTGAGAAAAGATTAAAGAATTGATCCTATTGGGATTCTTAAAGCTACAGTGTGTAATTTTCAGCGACATCTAGCGGTCAGACTGCAGACCGCAGCAACATGAACATCTCCCCCCCACCGCTTCTCCCCCCCAACAGTACGGCGAGCGTTACGGGACAAAATTTCTTCCACGACGTCCACATCACCTACCTTCTCAAGTGATGAGGTTTGTTTACATAGATAATTTTACAGATAGTATTTCATTAGTCTGAGTAGGGTATAGATTTCATGTAGACTTAAGATAATAAATATACCCGTTATTTTTTCTACATCGTTGTGACGTTTTGGTGAGCTGCTTTGCATGGTGATATAAACAGACGAAGTAATTGTAGTCATTAGTTTAACAGCGAGATTGTGTTCGCTGGAAGAATATATATTCCCCGTTTACAGAGTCTAAGTCATTTTGGTGGCACGGGGGTTACAACGCGAGGAAGAGGGAGAGGACGAGGGCGAGGGCAGGGAGGCCGTGCAGCTAGGGCCAGGCGAGAGAGGGGTGCCAGCGGGGTGAGAGCAGAGGAGGAAAGGCTTGAAGATCTCCAAAGGAGCTGGAGAGAAGTAACCGAGGTATATATCCAGAAAATCATTTTACAGAAAATTACTGAATCATTACCTATGAAACGTCAGGGACGTTGCTGAATAAGTATACTGGAGAGTAACAGCATCATCACGCAGCATGTTATTGTTTTAGACAGGTCTGAGCATCCTGTACTCCAAAAACTGCAGTGATATTAGACAATTGTGTGTGTAGGATTAATTACCTGTCCAAGAGAAAACTGGCAACTTGAGCGTCACTTTGAAAACCTTTTTCCTCCATCAGTGACTTCCATCGTGTAAATGCCGTGCCAATGTTGATCCGTGTTTTTTGTCGTTTCTTGTCACGCTTGCGTTTATTCTCGTCGTGTTTCCGCTTCTTAGATGACTGGGGTTCGGTGTCCGCCGCTTTTCGTTGTGATACAGAGTAGGCATGATCCTCCATTCGTCTGATGTTTGGCCACACAGTGCCAAACAGTTTGCAAAGTCACTCACGCCTGCCGCCTTGTTCACCTTTCTTGTTACTGAGGCGCAGTATACCTGCTTCTTCTTCTTCTTTGGTTTCAGGCAGACTAAACGCTTCTCAGGCATAATACTGCCATCTACTGTTCAGTACCGTCTCAGTTCATCTCTCTCAACTTGCCGTAGTTATTTTTGAGCGTCATGGGAGATCTCGCAATCGCTAGTTTGTTGCCTCTGCGCTTGCCGTAGCGCAAAGATGTCAGCCTCCATGGCTGCGAGACCCGCTCCTATGTAATTATAAATAACGAATTCTAAGGCAACGCAAATATTATGGTTAAAAGGCTGAGCTCATAGGTGATGATAAATAACATAGTTATGTATAATATATAAAATTTCTGACTTTATATCCCTGTAATTATTACACACTGTAGCTTTAAGATTATTAATGGTTTATTTTTCAGCCTGATTGCTGGAGTGTTTATTTATTTTTTAAATCTTACCTGTTACTGGAATTGCCTGACTACTTATGCAGCATATTAATACTAGTACTTAATTCACTTGAACAACATATTGATAAAATTATAGTAATTAATTGCAGCTTTGAGAACAGTGAAAAATGCATTTTATTTTATTTTAGTTTCTTCTTCTAACACAGCCCTTCCAGTTACAGTATCACAACGTTGTTCTTAATTAGGAAAAAAATGTAAACTGATTAGCAGTTAGATGGTTTCTTGTGTTCTGGGACAGAAGCTAATATAGCAGATTTAATCCGTGTATCATTCGTTCTTTCTATTTTCAATTGTCAATCAAACGACAAAAAATAAAAAAATTGACTGGTTATTTTGTTTTTTGTTCTTTATGATTAAACCAAAAACGAAAAAAGGATTGGTTTTTCATATATCAATTTTAAGCTCAGATCAAGAATACGAAATGGAAAAATGGACAGCAACGCATAATTTGATTTTAATATTTAATCGGTACAGTTTATGTGACCCGGAAGTTTGGTGGAGCGTTAGCTAAAAAAACAATTGGCTTACTCCCACCACGTTCGATCAAGCTGCACCAGATAAGGCAGTCGGACCTATCAGCCATGGACAGTTACGTGTTATTTCGAGGATCCAAGCGTGTAACTCTTAAGGAGGAGGAAATGACAACGGAGAAAATCAGCAGGATTTTCCAGGTATAACTTTTTTCTTGAAACTTTTCTGTGCACTGTACTTTTAACTAGCAACAACAAACAGCTTCTCGATCAACATAGTGTGTGGTTCTAGCGTCGCCATGGTAGCCACTTCATTACCCCAACTGCTGTGCAAAGAGCTATTTCCGGGTCACGTAAACTGTACCGATTAAATATTAAAATCAAATTATGCGTTGCTGTCCGTTTTTCCATTTCGTATTCTTGATCTGAGCTTAGAATTGATATATGAAAAACCAATCCTTTTTTCGTTTTTGGTTTAACCATAAAAAACAAAATAACCAGTCAATTTTTTTTTTTTTTTTTTTGATTGGCAGTTGAAAATAGAAAGAACGAATGATACACGGATTAGATTTAGTTATTTGTTTTCTCTGATCTAATTCAAACAAACTCAGCTGTTTTTCTTCTTAGTTTTGTTTGTTTTGCAGCTCAACCAAAATCAGCCATGTTGTCTAATCTGCTCCTGGCTATTTTATCATCAGCTGGTTAGCTTTAGTCTAGGGCTTTTTTGTCTTTGTTGTAGTTTTTAACATTTTTAAGTTTATGATCCGATGGATCCTTTTGCTAAATAATTTTTATCCTACTGGTGGAAATGTTCACCATTCGTTTCTGAACCATTCTCCTAAACAGTAGTGGTGAGTATTAGCCTGGCTATTGCGAAACGATACGTGTCACGATACTAAGTTCCCAAAAAGATATTATCCCGATATTGCAATATCACTTTATATTGCAATATTTTTCCCAAGTGCATATACAGCAAGTGCTGTATGAGTTCATCAGAAGATATTGATCATTTAGTTATTTTGGTATCCATGTTGTTTGGGGTTTGAGTCCACATGTTCCATTGTGACTGCCTCAAATACAGATATGGATCTGCGCCGCACAGCAAAAAGGCTCCATAGCACTTTCTGAAGAGGTACTTAATTTTCCCTCATCGTTTTAGGTAAAAAAAATTTGTTTTTTAAAAACACACAACCCATTTATGGAGGCCTTAGTGCTCGACATGGCCAACCTGGGTTTGAATCCGGTCTGTGGTCCTTTGCATCATGTCTCTCCCTCTCTCATACCCCCTTTCCTGTTAGCCTACTGTCCAAAAAAACAAGCCACTGGTGCTGTAACCCCCCCCACTCTCCAATAAAAGAAAAAAAAATCGATATTAGGAACTGAAAAATATATATATCTGGCAGCCAAAAATCATGATATATCGCCAAAAGATTTTTTTCCACACCCCTACTAAACAGCAGAAAGTCGGTCTTCAAACGCTTCATCAGTGTTGTGTTGCTACTCAGCTTTTTAGCCCAGAGTCTAGCTGATGGCTGCTTTCCTCATCCTTTGACGTTTCTTGTTTATCTGCTTGGAAACAAGGCTTTGACTTTGTTGACCAAAGACAGTCATAAAGACCCTTTGGTGGATGTACTCACCAAGTTACCAAATTTATGGAAACGTGTTTTAAAGGAAGCAAGAGGTTCAGTGTCCGTTGTTCTAAGCCCTCCTGTGGGTTGCAACGTGGGTAGATAAAGACATCTAAGTGTGTATTAGCTTCGTGAGACCATCCTGATCTCGCGAGCTTTCAAGGTTTCACTCGCAGATCAGTCTGGAGACCCTCCCTAAAAGAAAATTTGGAGCCGTTCACCAAACGAACGTCCAATCAGCGTTGGCTTTGAGGCGGGTTGAGGTGTGACGCAACGAGAAGCGCGACAGCTCAATCCAAAGAACATGGCAGCTTCAGCCGATGAAACTAGCGTTAGCGTGGCTATCGAGCAAGTTTTATTGGAATTACAGAGTATTTCTTCACTGAAAGAAGAGCAAAACACTGCTCTGGAGGCTTTTCTCAGAGGAAAAGATGTTTTTGCTCTTCTCCCGACTGGTTTCGGCAAGAGTAGCCTGGCTTGTGGTTGTGTTTTCGTCGTCGCTCTGTTAGTACGTCATATGCTTCGTTGATCTGATTGGTTTATTTGGCCCGTCTATCACCAACATAGGCCAATCAGCTAACCAGTATTTTCGCCCCTTCCCAAAATTACTTCAACGGAAGGTTTCCAGATGGATATGCGGAGCAAATCCATCTGGCGGAGTCAGGTTAAGTGTGTACTGCTTTTGATGGAAATTAGTTTTGTTAAAGAAATAAATTGCATTAGCATTAAATTAAAGTTTATCATGTCTGCGTTAAAAAAATTGCCCTCTATCTATGACAGTGATGCGTCAGAGTACCAAACCATGGCTTGCTGTTACGTGAATATTCACTGGTTAGGATTAACGACGGAATTTGATCGTTACCAATAAAAGTACAGAATTTGTTACCCCTCCCCAACTATATATTATATATATAACTATATTGCCCTCTTCCAGCCTGCCTGATCCGCAGACACGTCTCTGAAGTTTTCTTTTAAATAGCTTCTTACTTTTACAGCCATCGTTTGACTTTGTTTTAAAGCGTTTCAGGGAAACTAAAGATAAATTAATATAATTACCCTTTCAAACCAAACCTTTTCAATGCTTTTTACTGTGTCAGAGTCCAGAGGCAAATGAGGATATAGTGTGCCAGCGTAACACTGTCACAGGGTGGCTGAAGGGCTTGGATGATCCAGATCAACTGATAAGAAGGACTTTCCGCATCTTGCATTGTTTCTTCTCTATCAGAGCACTTCTGGAGCAATGCTGCGCCGAATTAGCTGCTTCTATGATGGATTTACTGGAAAAAGTGTCATTTTTAATGATGTAATCATCAGACTCTGGTCATCAGGGGATTTCTTGGTGCTTGTACCTGAAATTCTTTGCACCAAAGTTAGAGAAGGTAACTCTGTAGGAATTTCCTTTTCCATCTTTGATATGCTCCATCTGTTTGAGCTTTTATTATTATTATTCTTACTGCAGCTCTTGGCCGCTGACTCTTAGGCCATATGTGCCGCTCAGCCAGGACAGCAGCCTGTGGCAGGTTCTCAGGGTGTAAACTTTTTATTACCCTGGATTGAAAAGCCTTAAGTTTGACCTGCTTATCCGAAGACCTGCTCTCCAACACGCAGACCCTACCTTGCAAATAAACAGATCAAATTAGCAGATTTCTTTTGTAACACTCTTCCTTTTGGCTGGAAACGGTTTTATCAATCAACATGTCTGAGTGTGCAGAGATAGCCATGTTTATCCGAGCACGCAGCCCAGAGAGGTCACAGAGTGCGCTTTTAACTAACTCCTCTTTAACACTCCATGTTTTTCTCCAATGTTTCTAGTTGAGTTGCTACTTTTACAGCCTTTTACACGTCTCTGAGTAGTTTATTTCCCAGGGCTTAATTTCTGCCGTGGAGCTGTAATTACAGCTGCCTGCTGGATTGGGTTTTACAGACTGCGGGGGAGTGAATGGCATTTATTTTGATAGTTGGGTGGATTATTTTCTCTGGCACACGCAAACTGTTTTAGTTTGACGAACGGTGGTTCTGATTGTGACAATAGGAGAGTCGGGCATCCCAGGTGATAGTGGGTATATGTGTGGGTTATCTAAATTCAGTGTAGTGGAATAGCAAACTGCACATGGAGACTGGCTAAAGTTGTTTTCTGCATGTTTCAAAGGGACGGCTCATGATAGCTGAATTGTTATTGGCTCATGAGCATATGCTGGGAGGACAGAGTCAGTCAGGAGTCGCTGGTATTGATTATCCTGCTGGCCTGTTTCCTGTTGGCTAAGTAGGGGGAGGTGAGACCCCACCCTTCCATCCCATAATATAATAGACTGTACTTTTCCTCAGTGACTCATGAACTTCCTCATTGTTCTCTCTTTTGGTAAAAATCCCAGTTACTTATATCTACCTTAACCCCACATGTTTGTCTGACTTCCATGGAGGAATTGCAAACTGAACAGATCAAGGTTTAAACTGCTTGCATTTTATTTAGTGTCAAACTTCCGGTGTTGGGGAAGAGCTAGAAATGTGTACTACTGTGTTGTATTTCAACACATTGTTATGGGAATCTTAAAATCCTTGAAAGTTTGTGAATAAAAAAGGCCTAATCCAAAATAACTTTAAAGTTTTTTTGTTTTATTGAGTCCAATTTAATCCCATCCCTGTAAAAATGCTGATTAAGCAGCTTCTTTATCAAAGACTCTGATCCAAAGACAATAGTTTCTGTCTTGTTTGCATTCAGGCAGGAAATTTAAACACATCCAGCATCCCGGGGAGCAGTGCCGGGATGACGGTCTTGCTCAGAGACCCAGAGTGGCAGTCTGTGGGAGTGGGTTTTGAACTCAAAACCTCAGGATTCAAAGCTCTATGCCCTAACCACTAGGCCACTAGCCTAGTAAACTAGCCCCATCTGCCAGCGGCCAAAATCCTTTTTGCCTGTGAGTGGTCTAGCCTCGATCAATGCCCCAGGCCCTAGGACTGGTGGGCCAATCACAAAGCGGACACAAAGCGGGCGGGGTTTTTTGAGGGCGTGATGACAAAGTTGCGCAACCTGGAGAAAGCACAACAAGGAAGATTGCAACAACTATTGAACAGTTCTCGTTTGAATCAGCTTTGGAATCAGTTTTGGAAGGATTGGACTTGGGGTTTTCGTTGAAGCGTGAGCAGGAAGAGGCTCTACGTTCATGCATTATTAAGGACGTATTCGCCGTTTTACAGACTGGCTGTTTGTTTACACTCCCCCACCAGCTTTCTGTCGCACTAACTATGTCACAGTCAGTTGCGCTCATTGGTCAGAGCGTTGGCCAATAGGCACAGACAGCGGGTTGTTTTCATCAACAATCTTCCGATGTCTCATTCATCGGGGCCAGACTAAATTACACATTTAATTTCACATATACTGTGGTTTATCAGGCTACTAGGCCGCAACTTCCTTTGAATCTTATCTTCATCTGCCTGAATTTGCATCCAGCTGAGGGTTTGGATAGAACACAGAGTTCTAGATGGGAGTGAACACTGTCCTTCTGGGATATAGTGGGAAGGGATTGTGTGAGAATAAAGGGAGTAAAAAGTAGATGTAATAGAGCAATATTCTGTGTGAGGTGTCCAGTAGGAGTTAAAAAAGAAGTGAAGTTCATGTCTTTTATGTGAACTTCTAAATCTTGTAGTTTGTAATGGGAGTACATCTATGGACTCTAGCTGTATCTCAGTTCATCTTTGGAGGAAGCTATCTATTTTGATTGAATGATTGCTTTCAAGGGAGTTCATTAGACGAGGTGAAAATATAGAATTTCCATCGTCAGACTGGATCTGCTGGGGATGTTTTCAGCAACGTTCCTTATTGTTCAGGTGAAGCTAAACCAGGAAGAGGCTGAACTGTTGCTGCCTCAGTCACTGCTTACTGCCCATCTGTCATCATGCGTTTCCTGTTTGTTGGCCAGTCAAATCTGGATTTGTTTTAACCATTTGGTGTCATTTGACAGTTTGCTGAGTTTCTTTTTTTTGTTAAAGCCCCATTTATTTAACACACACACTTGAAGATATAAAAACGTGGAAAAAACCACGTAAAACTTGAAAAACTATGAAAAATACATTGGCAAAAAAAAGAGAAAAAAGCAAAGGCAATCTCAAAAATATTTAGATTAACATTTTAAAAAGTTTCACTTTTGGATTTGAATTTTCTTTTTTTTTTCTCTTTTATTTTCCAAACTTCCATTTACATAGTGTTTCGTTTGCCACAATAATCTAAAAAAAATTTTATATATACTTTTATTACTCCTGTAAGTTATACAAGTCCTGCAAGATTCTCCGTAGTCCTTTAAAATGGGGGTCGTTCTAATTCTTTGTTAACCCTCTCAGGCTCAAATTAAGTTGTAGTTGCAGGAAAAATCTGATATTTGAAGAAAATGATCATATGGGATAGTAATATACAATTCAGACTTTTTTTTTTTTTTTAGAGAGACCTTCACATGCAATGAATTCTGGGATGTTGCAGATTTGCAACAGTGGCCCGGAGTGGTAAATTAACACTGAAGACTGAATTAGATATGAACGTTAACTTTATTTAAATGTCACAAACAAAAAATTAACAAAACAAAATTCAAAAAAATAATTTTCTCACAAAATTAGAGATAACTTTTTCTAAAACTTTTTCTCCACCGACATCTCAAAACCTCTTGAGAAGGCCGTTTCTGTTAAACTGTTGCTCAAAATATAGGCAAACTAGTAGATAAAGCATGTAGCATCCATTGGTACCTGTTTGGGCACACATTGCGAATCCACAACATTGAAATCGAGATGCCTCTGGTGAAAAACCCAGAAGAGATAGAATCTACTAAATGGCATGTGTCATATCTATACACATTCATGATTCATGTTATGTAGTATTAATTTCAAAATAAAGGAAATTGGTAGTGATACTTGCATGAAATTGGTGCTTAGAAAATCTGTGTGAGTGACACCAAGCACTCAGCCATGTTGGAAGTGAGTCAGCAGTGCCATATGATGTGCTGGAGAGAAACTGTTTGTTGCAAATGCACAACTAAGTCCTTCTGTTGTACTTCTGAGTAACAAAAGCTCTTAAAATATGGATTTGGAGTATTTCGCTAAGTGGCGTTTTGCTGTTGCAAATCTGCAACATCTGCCTGGAGAGGGTTAGCCTGTAATACCCGATACTTGTTTATGTCTCTAATGACCCTCTTTCAAAGACATATACAGGTATAGGGTGTTACAGGCTCACAAAAACCTTAAACTAACCCCATTCCAAAGGGTAAGACCTGTTCGTTCTGTTCAGTTTGCATGTTTTCTAAGCCAAAACACAGTTTTTGTTGGGCCACTCTATAAAGCCTTGAACTCAATGCTATTTCTGACACTTTGAATTGAAAAAGCTTCCTGGATGGGAAGCGAAACGTCTTCAAACATGGAAACAAAGTCCAGTGGATTGATTCTTAACTTTTTTTGTAGATTCACTGGCAAAGGTTACCTCTAATGTTTAAATGAAGGTTTCCAGTCTGTTTATATTTTCTCCTCATTGCCTCTGCAGGTAGTGAACGGGAGTTGAGAAAAGCCATTTTCTAGTGTATTTGTACACCAGCATGTGTCCAACCTTGCCTTTCTGTGTTTCTCAACTTTCAGCTGCGTGTTTGCATTGCCTCGTTGCACCAGTTCAATTTTCTACCCTGTAGTTTGACCTTAGATAGGTATTTGGAAATGAAATCTTGTCTATTGCAAAAAATTCAAGTTAAAGCCATTGCTGCTGATCCGATTCAAATCATCTTTGTTAATGATTCCAACCTTAAGCAAAGCAGTCGTGAAGCAACATTTCCGGGCAAACGGCATTCAGAGTTCATTCCCAGTGAGTGGACCTTGTGTCAGGTGTTATCTCTGTAATGTAACATGCTGATGGGTGTGTTTTGGGGAAGAAATGGATGCATGCAGCAAAAACAGAAAAAGAAAAACAGGAGGCAACTGAAGGAATGTTGTGATGGAAGCAAAGAGACACAACATGATAGTATTCCAGGGCTAATCTGCTGCATGAAGGCCAGGCTAAGAAGTTGGTCTCTCTCGTTGTTTTTAAAGAGTGGTGTTGCTGCCTCCTATTTCCTGTCCAGTGATCTCATCTCACCAGTTGTTTGTTCTCAATCTGGTATCTCTGATAAGCTCCTAATGGGCATCTATTTTCCTCCTAAATATTCTTTTTATTGACAGGAGCAGTTGTGAGTCGACCAAGGTCACTATGTGTTTTTGTTTGGAATGGCTTACATTATTTGTATCTCTTGACTCATCAAAAATGTATCGTTATATGAATGTCCTACTGGGATCTGCTCCAATTCTGAAACTGAAACGCAGCCTCAGCCTCTGTAAAAATGTCCTTAATGCTTCTTTAAAATGATTGTGTTTTTCATAGCTTTAATATAAAGAATATTGCAGGATTTAAATGAGCTAAAATGAAGAACCGTAAACAGGAAAGTAGTTCTGTGTTAAGGAACTCCTGAATCCAAACCACACGTAAAAAGCTCTCCAATGTTCCCAATTACTCCATGTGCTCTCTAACAAGGTCAATTACCTTCATGCTTTTCGGTCGTTATTGTTAATTTGCCCGCATTTTATTGCTGCATCTGTTTCACCACCAGCTTGGTCTTTACTAACAACCACAAATGTACCGCAGAGGGGAAACCATGGTTTCTCTCCTAATGGTTCTATTGAAAATGGCCTGATGTTCTTAATCTAGAATATCAGAAGCTTTAAAGCACGTATTGGCTAAATTAAACCCTTCAAATGAGAAGGTTAGAGCAAGACATGGAAGATTTTCATTGATCCCTCTTTTCACATTTCCTCTACATCTTAGAAGCCTGGCTTTTCTCCTCACGTCACAGGTTTACGAGTAAAGCTACTGTCTTGGGACTGAAATGTCGATTTTTACTGTCTGAACCATTTCTGTTTTGATCAAATTTCTTGGATCATTATCCCATTGAAAGACCTACTAAAGTCCTAACCTGACTCCGCCAGATGGATTTGCTCCGCATATCTATCTGGAAACCTTCCGTTGAAGTAATTTTGGGAAGGGGCGAAAATACTGGTTAGCTGATTGGCCTATGTTGGTGATAGACGGGCCAAATAAACCAATCAGATCAACGAAGCATATGACGTACTAACAGAGCGACGACGAAAACACAACCACAAGCCAGGCAACTCTTGCTGAAACCAGTCGGGAGAAGAGCAAAAACATATTTTCCTCTGAGAAAAGCCTCCAGAGCAGTGTTTTGCTCTTCTTTCAATGAAGAAATACTCTGTAATTCCGATAAATTTTGCTCGATAGCCACGCTAACACTAGTTTCATCGGCTGAAGCCGCCATGTTCTTTAGACTGAACTGTCGCGCTTCTCGTTGCGTCACACCTCAACCCGCCTCAAAGCCAACGCTGATTGGACGTTCGTTTGGTGAACGGCTCCAAATTTTCTTAAACGGAGAGTCTCTAGACTGATTAGCGAGTGAAACCTTGAAAGCTCGCGAGATCAGGATGGTCTCACGAGGCTACTAAAGTCCCACATTCTTCTGGTATTTAAAGGGTTTATGAAGCCTCCCCAGGCCTACTGAAGAGAAACATGCTCCAAGTATCACAGATCCTACACAACACTTTCAAAGTCACATCATATGTCTATACAGAAAAAAAAAAAAAAAAAAAAAAAAACCATTAAATCATAATGAAATAAGGTTATATGCACCTAGCGTCCATCCTGATAGTATTTGGATTATTTTTAGCCTGAACAGAATTCCAGCACAGAGCGAAATAAGCTGAAATAAACAGATGTGGCGCCATCTGCTGGCAGATCTATCAGAAATCCAGATGGCGCCTACTAGAGTTAGATATGCCTGCAATCTGAAAAACATGTTTGTCAGCAGAATCTGAGGCAGAAGAGGTAGAAATGAAAATAAAACATCACAACACAACTAGGGATGGGAATCGAAAACCGGTTCCTGTTCAGAACCGGTTCCGTATTTTCCGATTCCATGGCATCATTTGGCAGCTCGCTGAACGATTCTTTTTTCGATTCCCGCAGCACCAGAGCCTAGAGCGCCGGCTCTGGGGAGCACGACTTACGTCACGTTTTTTACGTAAGTTATGTAAGTTACGCACGTTACGCAAGTTACGCAAGTTGGAAGAACTATTCGAGGAGGAAGACAACGAGCTGCGGTCACTTTGTGAATCAAAGCCCCGTCTTTCCTTAGCCCAGAGGGTAGATCAGGAAATCCAGCTCTATAAAAGCTTGCCCTCCATCCCCTGCAGGGATAGCGCCACACTGTGGTGGTGGAACAAGCAAGATACGCTGCCCTTGCTATCTGGACTGGCTGAAAACTACCTCTGTGTGCAGGCTTCCTCCACCCCATCTGAGAGGGTGTTCTCCACAGCTGGAGACACCATAAGCCCTGAAAGATCCCGTATCCTTCCAGAAAAAGCAGATATGCTCATCTTTCTGCAAAATAACTGTTAATTTTCCCTACTACTGTTTTATAATTAGTATTTTTTGTTATTTAAAATAGGTTATTATCCCATCATTTGTTATTAGACATTGTTGGTTATTAAGTTTGTTCTTGTATTCATTTTTCATTTAAACACGGATGTTACTCCAGTTTCACATTTCCTGTGGACATCTTGATCTTGTTGATTTTGTAAGATTGTGCAATAGTTAAGTAAACAAAGTTGATGCTGATAATCAAACAGTTTGTTCTCCTTTTTTCCCCAAATTGGAATCGAAAAAAGAATCGATAAAGAATCGAATCGTTTCATAGAATCGAAAAGGGAATCGGAATCGTGAAAATCTTTTCAATTCCCAACCCTAAACACAACACAACTTGATTGGTTACTATACAGGCCAGCATGTCCCCAACCAGTATCCAAGGACAGTGAGACCAACCCCCACCCCCAGAAAAATCCCACGTTCACAGCAGATGTTACTAACACCAGATCACATCCTGCGCTCTCTCATTACTTGGTGGCTCATTTACTTTAAGCTCTCTTGTTATGATAAACATCAAAATTAACAAAAAGGGCTGGACAGAAACATTCATATCATACTCTGCTTCTGACAAAGACTCAGATGATTCATGTTTGATCGCAAACAGCAGATGGAGAACGCGACCTTTGAGGGCAAACGTAGAGAGGCCAAAGGGAGGTAAGGGAGGATTCTGTTTGAGGCCAAACTGGACAATGGTCAGAGAATTAAATTTTATTACATTTTTTCCCTACCCTATAAAAGTGGCCCCCCATTTCTCTGCTCGTGCATTGCTTCCTTCACAGCCCGTCCCCAACTTGATTTTTTTCAATCGTTGCACGCAGCTATAGGTCACACTGTAAGACGAAACCCGACGCTTTGATATGATCTTCCCGCTCACACTCTACGTCTAAAAACTATGTTGGACTCAGCTTCGCAGTGAGATGGCGCTACTCGGACTTGTCTATCCGGAAGCCAAATGAGTAGAAGAGGTAAAAGACGCCAGTGTCCGTACCTCCTGTTAAATATGAAGCTCATTAGAGTGGAAACTCTGACTTGGCAGTTTGTACATTTTTCTTTTGCTGAAAGCCCTAAAAAGAAAAGGCGAAGCGGTATTTGGACAAAGACGTGGCTGAGCAAACGTTGCTACTACGGTTTGTCAATTTTATTGAAAGAACTCCATTCCACTTGCACCCCTGCCATGCTTCGACGACGACCAGGCTGAAAGTCTCAAAAACTAGAGAATTTGCCCAAAAAGGGCAAAAAATGTGCAGTGTATGCCCGGATTTATCAAATTAAGAGCAGATACAAGTGCCACCCTCTCAGTATGAAAAAATTTGTTGAATTGGCAAAGGTGTTTGAAAAAGCTGGGTGGAGCAGAGATTATTTGTTTGCTTTTAAAGTACCATCCAGCAAACTCAATTATCCCCAATCTGTCCAATTTTAAGAACTGTTCTTCTTAGCCAGGGTGGAGCACCACCTTAAATAGCCATATGACTTCTTCCTCATCTGGCTAAATATTAAATGCATGAACTGAGAAGTAATCGGCCAGATCAGCCAAAGTTCTGATGTGATTTTAGATGAAATTGTTGCTCTTAGCAACCAGCTAAAGCTGCAACTCATTGTAGAAGATAGCTGAGGGTCAGTTTGAAGGCCTATCCGCAGTTTACTGTAGAACGTCCTCTAGCTGCTGCATCAGCTGCAGGGTGGAGCGGTTTATTACTTCCCCTATTTTCAAAAGTCAAATAGAAGATATTTGAGAGGCGATTTTTTTTAGGGAAGTAAGGTTGTTATGTCACGTGAAGTCGCATGGTTTCATTCCTCTTCTCACGCCTCTGAGTTTCATTATCAGTTAATGTTCAAAGTGGATTTAAAGGACAGAACCTAGTGTCATGATATTAATCATTAAAAACAGATGGATTTTATGATATTTCTAGTTTTAGTTTGGTTGGTACTAGTGAGGAATCTGGACTGAAGCTGAGCCTAAGCCCAATTTGAGCCACTTAGAAACCACCTCTCCTTAGTCCATTACAGAATATACATTACAAAAAAGCCCAATTTTAGTTTATGGAGGAAGCTTCTAAACACACTGAGTTACATGTAACCTTTGGAAAATATCTTTGTATGATTAAGGCCTACAAAGATTTTTTGTTTCTGTTTAAAGAAAAATCTTGCTTCATTCTGTATCATTGTCTCATTGTTCTGGGGGAGTGTTGGCCTAGTGGGTTAAAGCAGTGCGCTTGTGGGCTTATGAGTAGTCTGAGGAAGATAAATATAATCAAAGAAGTGTCCTACCATGACTATAAATCTGATCCTAGTGGGAAATTAGTCCTGTAGGAGCAATGATAGCCATGCCAATCCAGGAACTGACTGCAGTTCTACTGTAAGGTGCCTTGGTCAATGTCGACGGCCAGCATACCGGTCATGGAGCAACCATGCATGTTGCTTTAGGTTAATAGAATATATATTAATTAGGTGACGTATGCTTCCAAAAAAGAAAATTCCACGATTAACATTTTTATTATTTTTCACAACTAGAAGACTGGTACCCAGTTAGATCCCCACAGCCTGCACTCTGGGTCTCTGAGCAAAGACCCTGAACCCCACACTGCTCCTAGGATTACACACAGTGGCAGCCCACTGCTCCCAAAGTGGATGGCTTAAATGCAGAGAGTTAATTTCTCCAATCTGAGATCAATAAAGTTCTAAAAATAAAACCCAAATTACTTTAAATATATCGTTACACTTTTTTCTCCTCCATATTTAGATGTCATTAAAACCTTTTTGCCATATTTAGATCTTATTAAAGGCTCTCTGCTGTTATAGAAGCGGAGTACCATTTCAGACTAATGTTCTTTTTGTTTCCTGCACTCATCTCATGGTTGATGCTTACTGATGGAAGCAAGGATTCGTCTATAAGAGGCACTAAGTGTCATTGATCTGAGTAGCTTTGGCTGACCTGCATCCTCTCACTCCGTCCGTACTTCTAACTTTAAGCAGAACCTCCTAAACCACATATCTCGTGTTAATAGTCTTTTTGTTTTGTTTTTTACAACAACAAAAAACTAAAACCAATGTTATTAACTTGTGGTCTTTAGTCTTGGTGTTAATGAAATGGTAAGGTGAATAACTGTCTCTTTTCTCCATGTCATTTCCTCAGTTGTTTGCAAACTGATTGGTAATAAAAGCTGCAGTTAATCCCCACAGCTGTAAAATAATCCAGGCTGATTCCTTTTTTTTCCAAAGTTGAGATTTGGTTTTACAGAAAAGATTCTACTTGGATGTAAATGCCTTCCAATGGATCTACCGTTAGCAGTTAGCCATGATTAGTTTATTATTATTTCCTGGTTTCTACACAATAAGTAAAAAGTTACACAAGCAGCAGCAGGCAGACTAATGTTAAATATTTTTTCTTTTTTTAATAAGATTCCCAAACAAATACCAAACAAGCACCTTTCACTCTCCAGATTTTCTTTATGACAGGTTTTAACTGAAACTAAACAACAACACACATGAAAACATGGAAAAACTCAGTTATCTGTGTCACCAAAACAAAACAAAAAAAAAAACACAAAAAAGCACCAATTAAATCATAAACGCAACATAAAGCTGTTGAAAAGCAGGACAGTATACTTAAGTCCCATTTATACTACCCTCGGAAAAAACCCATCCATGCCGAGCTTCGATCAGTTTACCGTGCCGAGCTCGGTTCCTTATGTCCATTTACAGACCACGCTAGCATTGTTCTGTGCCTCCTGGTGGCGATTTACGGTACTACTGCTCTCTAGAGGTAAACAAGCAAACCAACATGACGGCCCCCGTAACATTCAGGAAATTTGGTAATGATTGTGATATGTCATTGCGGAGAGTCTGGCGAAGAAGGCAGCCTTTGACGAATTTACTTGACAGAGTCGGCTTTTGTGAAGTGGAAACGACAAACAAATGATCTAATCAGGACTCACAGATGCAGGAAACAATGACAGACTTTAAGGTTCACCTCAATGCTAAGCAGAATCATCACTGGAAATCATGTGGCACGGTGGGGAAGCTAGTATTATTATGAACGTCTGAAATTTCATGATAACGGAGGCTGACTGTAAGGAGACGACGCGGTCTGCTCATGAGTCCTTTGATATCAGAGAACTGAGCCAGAACTGAACCGCTCCGAAGCCCTACTGACGAACTAGTACCAGTTTAGTGCGGTTTGGTTGCATCTGGCGCTAGGGGTTTAAATCACATCCATCATGGCGATTCGATTCAGTATCGATTTCCTAACCCAACGATTAGATATTTTTCGATACACAAGAATACACCACGATACAATTCGATTCGATTAATTGGTTATTTTTTCTTTTTTTTTTTAACACCTTACAGGCTGGACAATGTTTTAAATTTGAAATAAATCAATTAAAGCTGTAATATCGTTACAGAAGTAGAAAAATTGCACTCCACCTATATCTATTAAAACCTCATTCACTGAAAAATCATAATGCCCCTGCGTTATAGATTCTGAAAGGCCTTGCATCAAAAAGTACTGCACAAAATCAGTGCAATTAGTGCAAAGCAATAACTCGGCTCCAGACGTCCCGCCCCCTCCACAGACGCTCCGCTGCTCCTCTCCCAAATTGTAGCTGACTGCAGACAGGAGGCCGGCTTGTTTTGTTTTTTATGACCGAAATGGCGGAAAAAAACTCGTAAAGTTTGACCCGCTAGAAGAGCGAGGTGTGCGAGAACGCTGGGACCCTTTTTCCACCTGGATCTCCGCTCTTTTTGGCCCTCATGTCCCTCCGTCGTCGGACTAAACTCGCCCCCACTTCCTCGCCGCCTCGGCCGTATCTAGACCCACAGCGTGTAGCACAGACCACGCTTCAATACTGAGCATAAATCAAAAATGTCTGCATCAAGCTCACTGCAACACACTGCTGTAAGAGTATAACCAGGAAGAGAGGTAGGAGGGCAAAATAGGTTTAGCGCCACCGCAGCACGGGAGGGAGAATTACGCCCAGGAGCAAATGGATAAGAATAGACCGGAGGAAAAAATTAAAAACGTATATCGATTCTCTCGCAGACGTGTCGATGCATCGGATCGTCGGCTGTTGGATCGATACAAAACGATTATTAAATGGTGTTTTTGTGAGGCCGGTGATGTTTAACAGGTTCACAGCTGCAGCTGATCTAAAGAATAGATCAACCCAGCAAACATTCTCATCAGTTTGAATCATTTTATCAATAGTTTTTGATCACTTAATTCAAGATTTCAGATACTTGAGATCTTGATGTTTACAGCCAGCATAGAAAGTGCGATTTTTGTTTTATTTTTTATTCCTGTTTCTTGTTGATATTTGTAGATGAACCAGATGATTATTTTGAAAACCCTCGCTAGAGCTTGATGCTCCTAAATCCTTCTTCTTGTGTAATTTGATCGCTCTGCTTTAAGCTCTGCTTTGACACATCTGTCAGTTTAATGACGGCGGCACCAGATGTTCAGTTAAGTCATCACTTGGGGAACCTAAAAACCAGCTGATTTTTATTTGTATTTAATTATAAAATGCTTTAGTTCCTGTCTGATATTAATCACGATGTTGATTCCCCTTTTGTCTCCTTGGTAACCAGCATTTTTCAGGCTGCCAGTGGTTGTTGTACCAGCATGCGTGTGGCCGGCAGGGAGAAGACAGGAAGAGGAAGTAAAGCGTCACTTATATCTTCCGCCATATCTTCCTCTTGCCAAGCCGTGACATTGCCTCTTGTTTTATAAAAAGTTCAGGATTAGCCTAATCTGGTTAAGGGATTAGTGGCCACTTCACATGCTCTCTGTCAAACAGATTAAAGAGCAGCTAAAAGCAACAACGGTGGAGCGCCGGGTTGATCGAGGTAACCACCGTCTGCCGCCATCCTTCAGGCCGGTCGGCCGCCTGACGCTTCGTTTACCGTTACAATAAAGGACTCCTATCAAATGAACAGATATCAGTAAAATTAAGTGAGTTTCGAATAACTTGAATCAGCCAGTTTAATAAAAATCTTGTACATTTGGTTGTTCTAAAGCTGTAGATGAGCTGATGGACCAAATGCTGCGCTGTGACCGCTTCTACTACACCTCTGCTGCCTTTGCTCTCTCTGCTCCTCCCCTTTCCGTGTGTGTGTGTGTGTGTGTGTGATTGAACTCGCGCCGCTGTCAGTGATCAAAAGCTCAGCGGGTAGAAGGATGGAGTGCGCGCTCACAGACATGCCTGTGTCTGCAGGTTCTGGGGTGGGAGGGTGAGGGTGCTTTGTGATGCGCGGCTGATGTCGCCGACCTTGTCGTCACTTTGGACACACACACACACACACACACACACCAACATGACTGTCACAGAAATAGCTTATCCTCACATTATCACACAGAGCAGCCAGCATTCCTGACTCGTTCCCGTCAGTAGAAGTATCTGAATAAATCGGACCACCATCACTGGAGTTCCCCAAAGACCACTGCTAGGACCCTCTCCCCTCCACCCCCCCTTTTTTTTTTGGAAGCCAGGCTCCTCAGCATGGAGCACAGGGGCGGCTCTCGTCGGAAGGGTAAGTTCTCCCATATTGCATCTACGGTCTGACCGTCCCTTTAACCAGCATCTCAATATTCGATTGGAGAAGTTCTGATGTGATAAAAGCTAAAGATTAAAGCTTTATTCACTTTAAAAAATAGGATCAATCTACTAGAAATGTTTCCAACTTTCTTTAATTTACCTGGAGGTCATCTAGCTTCCTGTTCCTGTTTGTTTTATGGCTTTACCAAATGATGGTAAATGGATAAAGAGGATGAGATGCCTCAACTTTGCATCTGATGCTCCAACAAATACCAGTTTAAAGTTGTTTAAAGAAGTGAGATTTCTCCTTTAATCATTGGTGATGGAAGAAAGCATTCCCATCTTTTTTTCCCCTTTACCATCAAAGTTGTCGGTACAATGAGCCATGGACTAACAGTGGTTGCGTTAGGCAGCTTAGTGCGTTGTCACAGTCTGCGGCTTAGTGGTTATAAATAGTGCGGAAGGTAATTTATTACCACAGCGACCAGAACTGTTAGCACATCCCTAATATACCTGCTCTAACGCATTTATCCCAGCTGCTAAGTTAAGTGCAGATAAAGTTTGTTTTTTGCAGCCTTTACGGCGTAGATCCATTTAGGGGAGCAGAATGAAATGCGACATTCAGAAATGGATTCTGCAGTCAATCATCCTGTGTTACATAGAAATGCTCTCCCAGATGCAGTCAGAAATTAGATTGAAAACCACAATATGTCATAGATCTACTATCTGCCGCTAAAGGTCTGTAAATGTGGTCAGGTGATTGGTTCATCCTCCCTATCTGGAGTGTTGGCAGTTTAAGCTGATATGAATTTCACAGAAAACATTTTTTTAATCATCTTTGTGATCTGATGGTTTTTTAATCCTTCAGTCTGATATATTTTTAGTAAAAGCACTGTAAAAAGGGTTTAAAATCATGAAAACACTAAATCCAGGGAAAAGCTACGTAAACCAAATGAAGTTATCTGTCCATGTAGCGAGATTATTTTGCTTAATAGAATTTATTTATTTAAGATTTTTTAAAATAAGCATAAAATGAAGCATTATGTCCTAAAACACGATCAATTATCCAACACTTCTCAATATAAGTAGTTTTTTTTTTTTTTTATAATTTGCAGTAAAGTCATCAAACTAACAGCCAAAGACCACAATCGGTGGTGGAAAGCACAAATTTAGAAAGATTCTTTATTTTTGCCTCCTATTCAAACTGGTTAGAATTGAATAAAAATCAAAAACTGAAACAAGAAGGAAACAGAATCAGAAGAAAATTATTGACTGGTGTAAATCTGATCAGTTCATCATTAGTGTCTGTTCAATAATTGTCTGGGAAAATGTGTTTTTCTTTTTTAATTTAACTGTAAGTTAATCATTTTAGTTTGCTGGTGAATATTCTCAATTATCCAGGTCATAATCATTCCCAAAAAAAAAAACAATCCACTGGACTTTGTTTCCGAGTTTGAAGACGTTTCGTCTCCCATCCAGGGAGCTTTTTCAATTCAAAGTGTCAGAAATAACGTTGAGTTCAAGATTTTATAGAGTGAAACAAAACAAAAGCCTCGTTTTGGTTTAGAAACATGTAAATTGAACCTGACAAGCAGGTCCGCCCCTTTGAAATGAGGGTCATTTTGTTTCTTTGTTAGCCTGTAATACCTGAAACCTGTCTATGTCTCTGTTCGAAAACCTGGGCTGCATCCTCCAAGGACGCGGTCTACCTGGACTGGATCCTTCGAAGTCCTTGAAAATAAGGAGACCGGAAGAGTTCTGGCTCTGAATTCGAACAGGTCTACCCTTCGGCGGGTTTTACCGCCGTACTGCTCCGCGAAAGTTGACACACAAAGCAGGAAAAGAATGAAAACCGAAGTTTTCAAAACTGTTTATTTATTTATTTATCTACATTAACAAGAATCCAGATTGGAATAAAGGTTCCAACCACCGGGAGCAGGAACAAATCAAATCAAATGTAATGGTAGAAACCTTAGTCAGTTAAATAACCTGCTGCTGTCATTTTGCACATCTCTGATGTTGCTGCTATTTTCAAATATCCATCACTGTAAAAATGTCCATAGCTGCATATTGGTTATTTATTCCCCAGTTTTATATTGTTAAAACACTTTACAGCATTTTATTGTTTATATTTTAACTCTTCCCTATTATGTTATTCTTATACATTTTTCTAAGGTCCTCATTTGTGTGACCATTTTCAATAATCTGCTGTAAATTTGCCCATTGTGGGACAATAAAGAGATTTTCTATTCTTTTCTATAAAAGGGATAGAAATATAGAAGTAAATCTAAACAATGCATGTATAAAAATATATCTGCAAAATCTCTAATATTCAACAACAACAAATACTTAGTTAAGCATAGTGTGCAAAACAGCAATAAAAGAATGAAACAGATTTATATTCTCCACCCTGCAGATATATTAGAATCTGTCCTTAAGTTCCAGCCAAACCCATTTACACAGTAAAAGATAAAAACCTTTAGATAAATCAAACATTACCGCCACATATCTGACTCTATAACCATTAAAACAACTATTTTCATTCATTACAGATGAAACTATTCACAGACTGGATTATATTAAACTGAACTTCCAATTTTCACCACTGTTCGGCACCAAGTAGCCTTTCCTCTGATCACGGCTTGCTTGGTCTCGCAATGAATCCTGGGTAAACCAAGGATAGCGAGGATACATCAGACCCGTCCTTCAAATCGGGCAAAAAGAAGGACGTATTTTAAGGCCGCATAATGAGGACTCTTGGAATCCGACCAGACCTCGGCGCCGCGCTATGACGTAATCGTCCTTCGAATCTGGCCTTCTAAGGACGCGTCCCAGGTTTTCGAACAGAGCAGAAGTCGTTAGTCGAAAGAGGGGTCGTT
Organism: Cyprinodon tularosa; assembly: GCF_016077235.1. NCBI lineage: Eukaryota > Metazoa > Chordata > Actinopteri > Cyprinodontiformes > Cyprinodontidae > Cyprinodon > Cyprinodon tularosa. The sequence goes on along the minus strand of NW_024039122.1, from coordinate 296,870 downwards.
AAAGGGAATTGTTGACCTGGCTCATTTTAGTTGAATATTTAAAGCGTTTTAAGCTGTTTAACTTGCCAATAATGATTAATTACATTCTGAACTAAAATGCCTCCTTGTGAGCAGATTCCAGTTCACCATGACGTAGTCCTCGGCGCTCGTTTCTGCTCGTTCTTTAAAGTGCAGCAGATTTTAGGTGATGCTGTAGTTTTCTGGTTTCTGGCCTGCAGAGAAGTCGAGCAGGTATAAAAAACAAACACACACTTTGCCTCATCCTCCCGTCCACCTGCACTCACTCATCAGCTGACGTCAACTCTCCCCCCTCGTGTCCTCATTCAAGCATTTTAAAGAATCTGGACTTATCATTACAACTCACCGATCACTTTTATGGAGCACTTTTTATTGTTGTGTAAAAGCTGCAGCTGGTGCCTGAGTGTAAGCTGGAGTTACTCTAATCAGGACATGTGAACCCACTGACAGATGTTTCAGCCACTGAGAGGAGGCTGAACCTTATGAGAAAATCACTCTTTGGTCGGCAAACGTGTTTCCATCAACATTTTTTTTATCACTTTAGAAGAGCTTGATGGAAACAAATAAATGTCTAAATTTTGCAAAACTATTTAGAATTTCTGGAGGTGCTTTTTGACTAGAAGAAAAAAGAGAATCTAAAGAGAAACACATTCGTTGAATATGTTCTGACATTTACCTCACATGAATGATCAGCTGTTTTTATTTTATTTATTTATTTATAAAGCATCAATGTAAATCAGCCAGAATTAGCACAACAGCTAATTTGCATCCGCTGTCCTAAGGCAGGTAAAAACTGAACTGAAACAAGACGCTACAGGAGAGAACAGAGTGGACACAACAGATAAGATACCAATAACATAAAATCACAGTAAAATTATGTTAACAAAATTAGGTTAGCTGTTTCCTTCGCCGCGTCCTAAATGCAGCTTTAGCATTCTGTCTCCTGATGGCATCAACCATCACATTGGAACAAAAGAGTTACAACTTCCCTCCATCACTGATCCTGGGTTCATGCTAGCTTCCCAAAAAGTTTTAAAAAAACAATCCTCTGGACTTTGTTTCCAAGTTTGAAGATGTTTCGCTTCCCATCCAGGAAGCTTTTTCAATTCAAAATGTCTGTACATTAGAATTTAGATTTTATTTTTATTGTCTTATGTTTACTTTTTTAGTTACTCAGATTATAAGGTAAAAAATTGACATTTAATATTAACTTCAACTAAGATTTATGAGTTTGCAAACATTTTGACTCCTTTCTGACTCCATACTCCACCAGCTCCATGCTATCTTGCTATCTCTCCCTCCTGTTTATTACAGTCCAGCCCAACTGACATGTATGATGACATCGCCTGCTTAAATAGATGGAAACGCTTCTAATCAGTTTTCTGTCTTTTCTAACACTTTACAAGTTTGCTTAATATCAGTATGAGAATTAGATGGAAACACAGATAATGTGATGATTTCTCAGTCTCCATCACATTGGATCAATTGTAGAAACAGATGATATTATGCTTTTAGCAGGTTGGACTGATACCTGCTCATTATTAGCCCACCAGAAATGGCTGATTAAATCCTATTTATTTACTTGCTTATTTTCCTCACAGCATAAGATTGAAATATAAGTTCTTACATTTTTAAAGTGTATTTGACCTCATATTTAGCAGGTTGGTAAGAAACTTTAAATTTCCTCTTCACAAACCAAAGTGATCTAGATGTTCCATTCGAGGGTTTCAGTATTTTTGTTACCCTGATAGTTTGCTTGTCTAGGGCAGTGGTGTCAAAAGTACACACATTTGTTACTAAAGTAGAAGTATAGATACTGCAGTTTAAAAACACTCTGGTAAAAGTATCAACTTGACCTCTTCACTCAAGTAAAAGTGAAAAAGTATGTGCTCCAAAAACTACTTAAAGTATAAAAGTATAAAGTAACCTTTAAAAAAACAGCCAGATGCCACTATATTAACTGAAAGCTCAATTTTACGACTATTTCTAAAAATTCTTTAAGATAGGGCCAAGGATGAGGGAGGTCTTGCTAGTCTCCATCTCCCGATACGCTCTCGCCTGTGTCCGACATTTCAACATCTTTTTCTGAATCCCACATTGTAGCATGGCATAGGCCAGGGGTCACCAACCTTTTAAGGCTGAGGGCTACTTCATGGCTACCGAGTCATAGGAAGGGCTACCAATACTGACCTATGAACTGGAGGGATCAGTGTTCACCTACAGTAAATCTCATCCATACACTGAAAAAACGATAAAAAAATAAGTAAATTTATCTTAAATTAAGTGTATTTACCTGTAATTTGAGTATTTGTTTTTGTTTGCCAATGGAATTAGCATTTTTACTCTTAAAGTAAGATAGTTAGATAAAATACACTTAAAATAAGACAATGTTGTTGTGTTTTCTTATTTTAAGTGTAAATTGTCTTGTTCTATTGGCAAAATGTCTATTTTACCTCATTAATCGAAGAACAAATGCATTTTATTTAAGAAAAGATGACTTGTCTAGATTTCGATTTTTTTCTAGTGTAAGAAACTCATTTTTATTCTTAGTTTATTCTTTATTTATTTCTAATTTTCTTTTTAATATTGTCATTTTGAAATCAATGAAATATGATGAAATAGTTAACATGGTGAAATAATACATAAATGATGAAAAAGAAGAGAAACAGAATAAAAAAAATTAAACTTAACCCACTGAGTGAGTTCTTCTGTTTTCAGAAGACGAAGAGGGCCCCCCATGTGGCCCTTGAGGGCCCCTTGGTGCCCGCGGGCACTGCGTTGGTGACCCCTGGCATAGAAAATTCACGTTAGCAGTTTGAAGAACACCTGCTTGCTTCTGATGATTTCCTTTAGCTAACCAATGAGTGTTTGCGTTCTGACTCATCCAATCACACTAGTTTTCACTAGATGTGGGTGGAGCCAATGATCTGCATTGGATGGAGCACATGACGGGAAATAAATATTTAGAAACATTAAACCGAAGCCAAGAGTAATGAGTAACGTTTTAAAAATGTAAGGAATAGAAAGAACAGATACTGGTGTGAAAATGTAATGAGTAGAAGTCAGAAGTAGGAAGAAAAATGTAATGTAAGTAATGAAGTAAAGTATACCTAAAAAGTGTACTTAAGTACAGCAACAAAGTATTTGTAATTCATTACTTGACACCTCTGGACTCTAGAGTTCATTGTTCCAGGACTTAATGTTTGGAAGGTTGCTTACTTCTACTTGCATACATAGATCTGGTAGCCTGGTGAGACCATCCTGATCTCGCGAGCTTTCAAGGTTTCACTCGCTAATCAGTCTGGAGACTCTCCGTTAAAGAAAATTGGGAGCCGTTCACCAAACGAACGTCCAATCAGCGTTGGCTTTGAGGCGGGTTGAGGTGTGACGCAACGAGAAGCGCCACGGTTCAGACTAAAGAACATGGCGGCTTCAGCCGATGAAACTAGCGTTAGCGTGGCTATCGAGCAAGTTTTATCGGAATTACAGAGTATTTCTTCACTGAAAGAAGAGCAAAACACTGCTCTGGAGGCTTTTCTCAGAGGAAAAGATGTTTTTGCTCTTCTCCCGACTGGTTTCGGCAAGAGTTTGATCTATCAATTGGCTCCTCTTCGTCATCGCTCTGTTAGTACGTCATATGCTTCGTTGATCTGATTGGTTTATTTGGCCCGTCTATCACCAACATAGGCCAATCAGCTAACCAGTATTTTCGCCCCTTCCCAAAATTACTTCAATGGAAGGTTTCCAGATGGATATGCGGAGAAAATCCATCTGGCGGAGTCAGGTTATAGATCTGGATGTTAGCTGGAAGTTTATTCCCTTTTTTATGGAAGTAAACCCATTTTAATCATATTATCCCCACTTAAAGGGCTGGAGAGAGGAAAAAAAATGGACTCTTAGTCTTTTTAAATGTAACGTGACCAAAACTGAGTGCCTCTATTTGAAAATTACATTTTCTTAGATTGGGATTATAAACTTTCCAGCTCCACTGCATACTATCTATTTTATTTCAAGTCATACATTTGCGTTTCACTGGCAGATCATCTTATTTACTACATTTTTTACTTTGTGTTTGCTGTGTTTTTAAAGGATAAGAACTCATTAAAAAGCACAAAAGATCTGCAGGGTTCTGATAAAAGCTAGTAGCACAAAATTATGTTTTTTTTTGTATCTGAACATGTTTCTAATGTTTATGATTTAAATGAACTTTAAAGATATTCCGTTTTAGCATTTCTCTCCTGTCGACCTCCTGTTCTAAGCACATCCGGACCGGTTCTGATTTCTGATTAGTTTGCCCGTCTCTAACTTTAACCTCTGCGTGTGAAAGAAGAGCTGCTGTTAGCAGAGGAAGGTGACTTTAAGCAGCAGGCTCCTCACATTCACTCTCAATCAGCTGTTCTGCACCAACAACCTCTCAAATGTCACAATGTCAAAGACTCTACGTAGAATCTAACATTGCATTAAAGTCCTGAACAAACGTGCATAATTGCTGTTAAAGTTTAGAAGATCTCCAGATGCTGAACGGCAGTGATGTGGACGAACATCTGTTTTATCTTTGCTTCTACTGTATATAAAACTAGACCAAGTCCCTGAGGGCGCTTTGCTGCTGCTCACCGTCCCAGTCGAACGCAGTGTTTACATTTCCACCTTTAATTCTCCCGATTAGATGGAGGACTTTCTAACAGGCATGCAGAGACCTGGCTCCTGTTCATCCAGCCTCGCTCTCGTCTCATCATCTGTTTATCCAACATGTACGTTTTTTAAAAGCGCCTAATCTGCTGCAAACAGGCGCTGCATTAATTGCGGTGTTTGACATCGGCAGCTGGCACTTCTGCCTTGTTTGGCGAGCTGATATGTAAGTGCAACTAAAGGTCATTGAGGGATTTCTCGACCTGGATGGGACTCATGGACCCCTTGGAATTGTTTTGAGCCTAAAGGGTCAAAGGACAGCAGCTTTTTTATGTGCAGGAAGTTTTATTTTTTTCTGGGTATTGATGACATCAGAATGCGGATGATGGGCCGGAAGGAAAGTTATGGTATAATCCCAGATTAACTTCTGCCAGATGTCATCATTCAGATAGAAACTACATTAAGGTTTCAGATGATGTTCAGAAAGCATTTCTTTTCAAAAAAGAAAAACGGTTTTGTTTCTTTTGTATCTTTAAATTCATGCATGTTTGTATCTGTGCTCGTACCCTAACAGTCTGCATGTCAGCATCCTTTTAAAAACGGACATCAGAGCCTCGTCTCAGAGACCATCTACCCAGAGTTGGTTCAGAAAATGATTACCGGTGCTGAATGCTGTGTAACTGAGCTAAACTAAAACCCCCCTATGACCTGCAGCCCCACCCAGCCAGCTGACATCATCTTAAATCCATTCTCTCATCCAAACTCATCCAAAGATTGTCTCTTCGCTTCATTTGGCCCGCCGTTCTGTTCAGATTGTGCCGCAGTCCTGCAAAGAGCAAGGACGTAATGACTTTGTCAGTGATTACTAGCAGGCTAAGCCTCGCTCCAAGCTTCTTATTCCCCCTACAGCTGGATCAAGAAGGAAAAGTTAGAGAGGGCCTGCAGTCAGAGGCGGCCGCTCTGATCGGTTCAGCAGAAATAAACAGCATTGCTTTTAACTGGATGTTGGTACATGAAGTCGTTCTGCAGCTTTACTATATGAGACATGTTTATCAAGATGTGGAGGGAGGGAATTTGGTCCCGGCGTTTTTAAGCTAAGAACAAAATTAAACCCAGAAATGAACCTCTACAAAAATATTAATTAATTAAAGGTTTTGGGAGTAACTTATCGCTTTTGTTAGACTAAATGTTACAGAAAATTGTGTATTTTTTCCATTTTCTTTATTATTATTATTTTACAGATCCTATTTTTTCCCTTAAATTAATTTTACTAATTGGATTCTTTTCAAATTGCGTTTAACAGATGATATTCTCTTAACATTAAGCCGTGTACAATCAGCGGTCTCGATCAACAAACATGTTCTTTTCCATTTAGACTAATAGAAATGCGTCTTCACTAGGGGTGTCGGAAATAATCTTTTTGGCGATATATCGTGATATTCGGCTGCCCAATATAATATCGATCTTTCACTTCTTAGTATCGATAAAAAAAAGGTTACATAAAACATTGATGGGAAAAAGGGCTACCTCTGCACCACCACTCTGGCAGAAAGCGCTGTGGAGCCCTTTAACTGTGCGTGCAGCACCAAATCTGTATTTGAGGCAGTCACAGTGGAAGAAAACCCCAAACAACATGGATAATAATACCTAATCAATATTTTCGGATGAAAATATACAGCACTTGCTGTTTTATCTCATCATTTGATTTTAATAGCTGGGGAAAATATGGCAATATATAGTGATACTGCAATATTGTAATAATATCATATCGTGACTCAAGTTTCGCAACATGTATCGAATCGCAACACTCATGCCAATACTCACCTCTAGTCTTCACTCCCCACTGCAGAGGAAATCCTGTCCCCAGAAGAGCAGAAGATATGATCTGGAAAACACAATTTGAAAGGAATGCATTTTGTGAAATTCTATTAAAAAAAATAAATAAATAAAAACAGATTAAAAAAGAGAAAAAAAAGATTAAAATAATAAAAAAAAGAAAAGGTTCTTTAAATAACAAATTTTTCAAAGTTTCATTTCTGGATTGCATTTTTATTTTATGCAAATAACCATCTACAAAACATGTCTGCTTACAACAATAATGGACCGAAATTTACTCCGTAGATTAGCAACAGACCAGATTCTACACACAGACTGTTTTATTGAAATATCTCCTCTTAAAACTTCACTTTTTTTCTTTTTAGTACATCATGGGAATGGGGGTGGGGATTTGATATGAAGCAAAATTACCCTAATGATATAAAGCATGGATTCCCTGAAAGAGATGCAGTCAATCATTGGATCTCTTCCTCCCGCTGATTAAATGTTCTCTCTAAAGCAGGGGTGGGCAATTCCAGTTCCTGAGGGCTGGTGTCCTGAAGGTTTTACATCCTTCCTTTATCAAACACACCTGAAGCAAATGGCTGAGTTACCTCCTCAGTGTGCAGTCAGTTCCTCACAAGTCCTCTCAATCAACTAATTACTTGATTCAGGTGTGTTCAACCAAAGGCACATCTAAAAGTTGAAGGATACCGGCCCCCAGGAACTGGAATTGCCCACCCTTGCTCTAAAGCCTGCATTACCAGATACTGGCCTATGCCTCTAAAATGTAGTATCGGGAATTGCAGGCTAACAAAGACATCGACGACTCCCCATTCCTAAGGGGTGGACCCGTTCTTCTGGTTCAGTTTGCATCTTTCTAAGCCAAAACAAGGCTTTTGTTTTTGTCCACTCTATAAAGCCTGGAACTCAACGCTAATCCAGACATTTTCAATTGAAAACGTTACCTGGATGGGAAGCAAAACGTCTTCAAACTTGGAAACAAATAACCTTTTTAAACTTTTTTGAAATGTTCTCTCTAAACTGTGTCAGTCTTACCCAGTTCTGTACCAGTGACCCTTTACTGTTGTTCACCTAATGACTGCATCTCCACTAACTTCTAATGAGTTAACGGTTATTCTAATGAATGGAATCCGTGGAGCATCTTGTCCTTGGTGAGTTATGGTGCATCATCAAAAGTAAATCCTCAGGAGCAACATTAAAGCAGGAAGTGACTGAGTGGTGAATTGAATTGTTTGGATTGGAGGCATTTCATTGGTAGCACCCAATGATATAGGGTCTCTTTATTCACAGCATTTCGTTGAAATTAATTCAGAATGTTATTAATGTGATTGTTTTTTTAGCTGTGGCATTTATTTAAATACTAGAATGTTTTACTTAATTCATAATCTCTGGTATTATTTTCATATAAGATGTTTGTAACAGTTGCCAGTTGATGTTTGCAGCAGGTATGCTAAAGCAGATGTGTGCATAATTTTTGATTACTGATACAAATCTGATGTTTTTAATTGAGCAAAGGTTACTGAGGTTTATTTCATCCAGACTACATAAAGACGTGTTTACCTTCACATAAACAGATCTGACTGTGTAGCTTGAAGCCATTGTGAGATCGCCGAAATGAGCAAGGATCGGAGGAACCATGTCATTAGAGAAGATTGAGTTGCAAAACTAAAGGCAGCAGACTACAATAGAGATGTGTTTAGATCCTTGGTTTATCAAAGCTGTTCTCTCTCTCTTTCCAGTCTTTAAATTGATTTCTGCTAAGCTCACGTCCCTGCAGGCTGAGGGATTTACCGTAATCCTGACTTTCTTTCTTTTCATAGATCAGAGAAAGTAAAACAATGAAAACTCTGAAAGCTAAAGTCGTTTGCACACTCCAGAGCTTTGATCATAACATCACTGTGTTCAACATTAAACTATGCTTTCTTTAAAGCTACAATACTGTCAGCCAGCCTGGAATTAAACATCTACTAGTCAATATATTTACTGACTCTGCTGGACTTTTACTGTCCACGTCTGACCTGGAGCATGAGGCTAAAGGTTGCTAAAGCTCAGGGAGAGGGCATGGTGGTGGAAAACATCCAAACTGTTTACTCAAATGTGGGGGGAAAAAGTGAATTAGACACGTTTCCATTAACTGGAGCGAATTAACCAGGCAATGAAAGGCGTAAGATTGTCAAACGTTTAAGTTACACTTTCCTGGAACAAGAAGGAAGTAGAGTTAGCAAGCTAAATGGACCACAGATCAGAGGGAGGTTTTAAAGAACGGGAATACCATTAATAATGGCAGGTTATACTTTATCACATCAGCTATTGTTAGTCAGGCCACGTGTGATCCAGAGACATGGAGACATCTGATTCTACTGCTAGCTTTCTAGAAGTCTGCAGTGAATACAGCAAATGTGTTTCTAATTCCTCTTTAATGCTTTTAGAGACTGATCTCCAGAAGCTTTGCCTGTCTTAAAACAGGTGCAAACATGTTTGAATCATCTGAAGCAGGGTTCCTGCGGGTCCTTAAAAAGCCTTAAAAGGCATTGAATTCTTCAAAATAAAACTAAGGCCTTAATTGGTATTAAAATGTCTTAAATCAGTCTTTCGTAGGTCTTAATTTTTAAAACATCATAAATAGGATTATTTTTATTACGATTTATTTTTATAATCTATATAAAACGTTAAAATTGACTCTTTTTTTTTTTCATAAAAAAAAATGGCTCTCCATTATTGGTTCCGTCCCGATAGCGGAACCAATAAAAGCGTTGTTGCGGCTGGGACATTTGAGAGATGCGCCATTAACTTTTTGTCTGGAAAATATGAGCAAGTGTAAATGTAACCAAAATTGTCTCCAGCCAAGAGTTTTCTCCATGGCTAAAACCAGGGAACATACATGAGGCTCAGTGGGTTTTATGCAAGAAGTCATTCAAGCTCGGAACGATGGGAATTAAGGCAGTGGAGTCGCACATGCGAAGCACGAAACACAAAGCGTCAAAATGGAGTTACAGAGAAACAGCCGGTATTTCTCAGTTTAGTTCCACCCTTGTCTCTGCAACGCCTCCACTTATCACCAAATCAAACATACTAAGAAAACGAAACAAAGAAAAATAGCTGCAAAAAAGACTTGGCACTGGTTATGTTGGGGCTTTAAAACTGATTTGTTTTGTTCCCTGATAAAACAAATTCAGTTAAATAATTGTTAAAATATATCTGTCATCTGTCATTTGTGTTTTTAGCTTTCTTCCTGTATGTTTTTCAAAATTTGAAACATTAGTGCAGTGGTTTATGTTAAAATAAACCTTTGGGTTAAGTTGTCGCAACTGTGAATTGTGAATTTGGTCTTAAATTTTTATTTCAAGTGGCATTAAAAAGTCTTAAAAAATCTTAAATTTAACTTGCCTTATGCTGTAGGAACCCTGTGAAGGTACACATCTCTTCACAAGCAGCATTATTTTTCTCCCTCATTATTACCTCAATGGCTTAGAACCTCATCTTTCTTCTATGGCTGCCCTCAAACTGCCTCTACCACACCATCATAACATACCACAGCAAACAGTTTGCACGTATTAACATTTACACTGTGATATTTTTGGATCACCGCAACATGGCCACTTATCGCACTTACTAAACAAAAGTTGCACGTGTGATTTAATGCCCCTTATTCTAAATCTTCGAAGATCATGCAATTACTTAATTTTTGAGTAAAATTCAAATCACCATCTCCAGGGAGTGTTAAAACATTTTCAAATTTAGTTGATTTAAATTTTGCGTCTTCATTCAAGCTCTTCTAATGCAATGCTTAAAAAATAGACATAAAAAACATTGATGGAAAAGCATCTGGTTGCCTTGGCAGCACTAAATGACCTTAGGATGAATTTCCTCCTGTTGTTTGACCTGCTTCAAACAGAAGACTGTTTTTCTTCCATAGCTGTAGATTGAAACACACCAACTAATTCCTGGTCCAAACTTACTTTACTGTTGTTCAATTTACTTCTACTGTGAATAAGAGCCAAACTCAGCTTTCCTGCAGAGAATTTAGGCTTGTAAGTACCTCTTGAGCCACCGTAGCAGAGACTTTGGGGTTGAATGTTATACTAAGGTCATTTCTGCTCTTTGGAGCAATAATCAGGAGTTATTGTTCTTCTGAAAGGGAATAACACCAAATTAGGAATAATAAAAGTCAGCCTTTGGCTCCAAACTAAAGGAGCATGTTGGTGTGAACGCGTCCTTAATCAGGTGTTTCTAAACTCATGCAGCTAAGTTTAAAAAGCTAAGAAAACTTCCATGGAAGTGTTACATTTTTTTAATTGAAGTGTAATAGAGTCAAGTGCAATTATTTCATTTTTTGCGTTTCTTTTCATATTAATGTTTTTTTTTTATATATTTTCTTATTTTATTTCTTCAAATTTTATTTCCTCTGATTTTAGGAACGAAGATGAATTCCTGTTGGTCTACTAGATGTTAGCAACATTATTATTGGTCAAGAGCGACCGTTTGAAATGAAGAGAATGTAATCTGAAAATGCAATTTCAAGAGAATGGAGTTCCTAAAACTCAATATAAAATGAGAAATTTTGAAAATGTAAAATCTGTAAAAAAAAAAAAACAAAACAAAAAAAGAGAAATTGCAAAAAAAGAAAACAGCAAAGTTAATCTCAAAACCTTTTTTGATTAGAAACAGCTTCATGTCTGGTTTGAGTTTTATTTTTTTCCAATTTCCATTTCCAAATAGAAATTTGAACAATTTTGGAGCAAAATTCCCTCCATAATAAACCCTCTACAGTGGATCCATTCCAGCTTTCCTAAATTCATTCCTTCTTCATCTCTAAAATCTTTATCGCTCAGTTGTTTCTGTATGAAAGGATAGAAAACAAATAGAAAGGATAGAAACTGAACTTTATTAATCCAACATTGGAGAAATTCACGCTCTGCATTTAACTCCTCCCCTTCGGGAACAGTGGGCTGCCATTGCGCGGTGCTCAGGGATCAGTGTGGGGTTAAGGGTCTTGCTCAGGGACCCAGAGTGCAGGCTGTGGGGATCAAACCGTGCTTGCAACCCTCTCAGAGCATAAGCGCACTTCTCTAAACACTAGGCCTACACTCCCCCTCCCTCTGCCATTTGTCTTTACTGCGTCTCGTTCCTCTCGGCTTTCTTATATAGTTTACTGAACATAAAACATGTAGTAAACTTTTATGAATGTTTGTTCCGTAAAGTTTTCACTTGTTTTTTATGACATCAGCTGCATGGCGAAGTTGGCTTCAGGTTTGTTGTCCTTCATTTGAGTTAGTTTGATTTATTCAAATGGGAAATAATTAGATTTTCCTCCTGGTTTCTGAACCTTAATTTTTCATTTCCCTAAAGACAGACAGCTTTGTTGTACATACATGCATGGCATCATGCTATTTAGCCCTAGCTTGGCGCTCAGTGCTGTTAACAGGAGTTGCTGCTCCTCTGAAGGTTTGGGAAGAGTGAAGAAGAAGGTTCTGAGTGCGACATGGTGACGCTGTTTGAACTGTGCTGTAGCCAACTTCACTGCACCTGCTGAGCAGGATTTGTTATTTAAAGGCATTTCTTTAGTTTCAGATGTCAGGTGAATCGTTTCCAGCCCGGCTTCTGCTTTTTCTTACTTTTCTGACAGTTTATTTAAATATCGCCAGTTCACAACACATGTCACCTCAAGGCACTTTAGAGATACAATTCAACAAGATCATACAGTAAAATTTATTCAAAGTTTTCTATCTAGGGAAACTAGTTGATTGCATCGAAAAGAGCACATCCAGTCAGCCACAGTCAGAGAAACAGGACTACAAGGAAAAATAGGCTTGGCTCCAACATCTAGAAATAAAGGTATTGATGGCAGCAGCACAGCTGATATTTCTCTCCAGGATGGAGTCACAGCCAAACAGGAACAGACCAGATGAAGCTACTATGAGAAAAAGCAGAGAGAGCAGAACGTTAGAGATTGAACTAACAGATTCTGCAGAGTGGGAGAATAGAGATAGAATGAAGCAGAATGATGAAATGGGGGTCCCTATGTCCTCCAGCAGTCTAAGCCTATAGCAGCAGAACTATAGAGATAGCTCAGGATAACCTGAGCCACTCTAACTAGAAGCTTTATCAAAAAGGAAAGATTTAAGCCTTGCCTTAAACGTAGACATTATTAGCCACAGTCTGAGTTTCCTTTTGTTCTAGATGTTCTCAGGAATAACAATCCAGCTGTTTCAGTTATTTGAAGAATCTACTGATGTCCATCTGACTGGTCTACTCATCTGTCATAAAAGCTGTGTCAGCCTGGCTAAAGCAAACAGGATTGTTCTGTTTTATTACGACTTAGTTGTTCATGTACCTACTACTATGAATTATTATGAATTTATAGTTTTCACCCGTTAAATATATTCCTCTGGCTTTTTATTGAGTTCTTTTTTGGCATATCATAACTAATTAAGCTTTCATTGAAAATTAAATATAGCCCAATATTTCCGTCCGAATGTAAATGGCCTTTAGGGAGCTTTGGAGTCTTTTATTTTATTGGTTTTATTGATGCCTATTTTTCCCTACATCCGCCAACCTGTAATCAACTGATTTTTCTATTCACGTTTTCTTAATCAATCATTTTATTTTATGTGTATCTCTAATCATCTTATTTTATTGTAGATTTTAATGGTCTTTATTTATTTGTGTTGCCTTCATTCCACTGCAGTGTACTCTGAAAACCTAGCTTACTTTTTTTTTCTTTTAGAATCAACCTAAAATTCAAAGACTTTTTATATCTAAGAACGAGAGATTGACCAATAAACATTGTTATAAGGCCAATACAGATGAATCCGACATAACTCTAATTAGGGTTGTGGGGAAAAGTCGATTTGGTGATAGATCATGATTTTCAGCTGCCCGATATAATATCAATCCTTCAATTCCTAGTATCGATTAAAAAAAATAACACATTTTTACCTTAATCAATGACGGAAAATAGACAGTCACAGTGAAAGACTGACTCAAACCCCAAACAACATAGATTCTAAAATAATATCTTCTTATGAACATTTACTGCAGCTTTTTTATCTATACATTTAATTTTGGTTGCTGGGGAAAATATCGCAATATATAGTGATACTGTGATATTGTGATAATATTTTATTGTTACACATAAGCCCCATTTACACTACCCTTGAAAAACCGTGCCGAGACCGGTCCGAGCTCAGTAACTGAGATAACTTATTGTGTGTAAATGGAAAGCAAACTGAACTGAACCGAGCTAGACACAACCGGACCGAGATAACTGCAGACCGGTTCCAGAGGTGGGCTTGGCTCGGTTTTTCCCTGGCTCGGTTCTCTGATAACAAGAGCACATGAGCAGAACGCGTCATCTCCGTCTGGCTTCACATCGCGATTCACACTCCATTCCAGTAGTTGGCGGTAATGCCCCTCCAGAAACAGAAGAAGAAGAACAACTTCTTCTTCAACTATGAACAACAATCGAAATCTTCTCCACGCAACATTTTAAATAATGGCATTTTAAACAATAACACCGAAGTACAGCAATAATAATCAAGCATAACTTTCTGAACGTGACGGGCGCCGCCATTTTGATTTGCTTGATTCCCTCCTTCTTCGTCTTCTTCTTCTTCTTGTGTTTTATGGCGGTTGGCAAACAACTTTTGGTGCATTACCGCCACCAACTGTTTGATTCCCTCCTTCTTCGTCTTCTTCTTCTTGTGTTTTATGGCGGTTGGCAAACAACTTTTGGTGCATTACCGCCACCAACTGCTTGATTCCCTCCTTCTTCGTCTTCTTCTTCTTGTGTTTTATGGCGGTTGGCAAACAACTTTTGGTGCATTACAGCCACCAACTGCTTGATTTCCTCCTTCAATACTGGCAGTAATACCGCAGGTCGTCACTAGGAGGCGAGGAGTCGAGGAACCGAGATAGATGTGTAAACGGTCGTCAGAACCAAGCTCGGCCTGGTTAACTGATCCGAGCTCGGACCGGTCTCGGCATGGATCGGTTTTTCAAGGGTAGTGTAAATGGGGCTATAATGTATCCCAACACCAATGCAAATACTCACCCCTAATTCTAACCCTTATGAGTTCCAATGTTATCTTGGTAAAAAACCTCGTAACTTCAATGTTTTTGTTTCAACATTGGATTAATGAAAATTAAGCTGCAGTAAAGCAAATAGAACTAAAATAAACTAATATCTCATTAAATCGCTAAATAACTTTCAAAGTATTGATATTTTAGTTAGCCAATTATTTTACTATGTAACAGAATTCAATAAAGTCATCAATATTTTGATCAATCAATGTCATAGTGATGTTCAATGCTGCTTCTTCTGACTGCATTCACATGATAAAAATGTAACCATTATATATAAATGTTTCTAAAAAAACAAACAAATCAAACACTAACACCAGAGGGAGCAGCAATGCATGCGTCTGATGTGATCTCAGGCCATGGCTGCTGAAAGCAATAATTAATCTGAAAAACACATAAAAAACAACAACAACCGCAGTATCAGTCTGCCTCCACCATGCAGCCCATCTTCAGCAAAGATCCAGTTAAGTTTCAGGTTTTAGTGGTTTTAAACATGAAAGTTATTTACTGGGATCTCTGTTTTCTTCCAACAGGTGATGGCGTCCCAAAGGAAAACAGTCCATTCATCAACAACACGGAACATGACAAGAACAACAGTTACGACGGCACCAACATGGCGCTTTTTGAGGTAATGGTTAGCTGTCACTGATCAGCATCACCCGTCTGGAATACCGTGTACTTGTGCGTTCTCGTGTGCTCGAAACGTCGTCAGCATCACCCCTAGTGCTGTTCCAATTCAAAAGAACAGCAGCGGATGTTGTCCTCACTCTTTACCCAGCATGCATCAGAGACAGCTGTCCCAGCATGCACTGCACTCTCAGAGCTCAGAGTATTAAGTTAAAAGTTCTTTGTTCTGTTGCCGTCGTTCAATAAAAGTACGTTTTAAGATCGTTTGATGACTATATGGACCATTCACTGATTTAATGCCTAATTTAAAAAGAGTTAGAATGTTGAGAGGACCGCGGCAACCTGCGGACCTCTGAGGCTAACGGCAGCGAGGGCTAACCGCGACCCGTCTGCAGCAGCCCTCTCTCTTCATAGCCGTGTGTGGCTCTGATGGAGATTATTTTGTTTTATTTGAAAACAGTTCCATTTGATTTGTGTTTATCTGACTGTATTAATTATTATTCCCCCACTAAATGAAAAAAGTCATCATTTATTATTATCTAGAGACCATTAATAACAGGAGGTGAAATGCAGCTCCAGACAAGCCGAGCGTGTGATGATTTCATCAGTACGCTTTCGTTCCGATTGACCCAGATTTATTTGGCGTGCTCCTGTTCTCCCAGAGTCCAGACTTTCCTGTGTTCTTCTCCAGAACATAGTTGGCGAGGACACGAGTCCGTACTCGCGTTCCTCTGAATTGAGAAACAGCCATTGTGTTTGGACATCAAAATGTGGTAAAGTATTTAAGCCTCAACCTTTAGCTAAAAAGCTTTTTCCCCCTAAGCTCAAAGTATTCAGTAGTTTTGAAGCTACAGAGTGAGTGATGGATTAAAACGTTGGAAAACATGGAAATAAAAATAGAACTGGTTTGGTTAACGACGTGTAGGTTGGGATTAGCATGGAGCCAGTCTGTTGTGATGTTCCATGTGGCAGCCTGTCTGCTCTGCGGTCTCTGCACAGAGCCAGCTCTCTGGTCTGGACCCGTCTGAACCTCATCCAGCTGCTATTTTAGGACTAAATATTATAACAATAATTTTCTGTTCTGGCAAAATTCATTACCGTCACTCTGCATTTAAAGACAGATTAAAAACACAAAACATGCATCCAGTACAAGTTCCAGTAATAAAATGTGGACTTGCTGTGACCACATGGATCGATTTCTAAAACTGGATTCTGTTTGTGGCTGAAAATGAACCTCTGGTAGAAAAGGGCCTCAGGTTTATCATCCAGGGCCGGTCCTAAGCAAAGTTTGATTTTAGGGCTTTTTTTTTTCTTTCTATAAAAGCCATAGCCAAAAATCTATGGCATGAAATGTATTCCTTTATTGTTGCAAAGAACGTGACTTTGTTAATGGAAACTTCAAGCCCGATACAAAATCTCACTCTTGACCAATAAAAATGTTTTTTTTAACATCCATCCAGATCAATAGAAATGCATCTTCAGTCCTTACTATAGAACTGAATAGAATGTGATCTGAAAAACACATTTTAAAAAGCATTTCTAAAACTCAATCTGTAAAAAAATTAAAATATAACATTTAAAATTTGAATTTTATTTGGAAAAGAACAAAAAATGAACAAAAAACACATCAGAGAAAGCAGCAAAGTTACGCTCAATACCTTTTATTGTTTTGATTTAGCGGGGTTTCAAAGTTTCATTCTTGGATTTTGTTTTTATTTTTTCCCATTTAGAAAATGTATTCCTTTTTTGTTTCAATATTGAAACAAAATTCACTCCATACAATCAGCCGTCTACTGATAAGTTGATCAGATAATTGACACTCCTACAATAAACTCATTTGATCTCTGACAGGTCTGTTGCTAAGCATCATCTAGTGCTACTGAAAGTCATAGAATAAATTAGGATGCAGTTTATTTTCATTAATTATTTTCAACAATAATGTGAAAAAATAAACTGTAGCACAAGAGCAAAATAATGAATAAAGCTGTTAAAAGAAAGAGACATAATTGATTATCGGTGTCAATCCACCTCCAAGACTATTTTATATTTTCTACAAGATTAAAGATACTTTGATAAAAAAAAAAAAAAAAAAAGAAATATCCAGATTTCATCATGAAACTGCGTTTTTATAGAAATCATTGTACAAGTAGAATTCCCAAACTGTCAGTTGTTGTTTGGGGCCCCCCTGGTGACCCTGGAGCCCTAAGCGATCCCTGAGTTCTCTGGTTCTTTGGGCCGGCCCTGGTTTAATCTGATCCTGATCTGATGCTTCACAGGAGGAGATGGACAGCCACCCCATGGTGTCATCACTTCTCAATAAACTGGCCAACTACACTAACCTCACCCAAGGAGCCCATGAGCACGAGGAAGCTGATGAAGAGGAGGGCGCCAAGAAGAAATCCGTTAAGGTAACAGCCGCTGACCTCCGTCTGTGTTTTTACCTGTCATGGCGTACGGAAGCACAGGAACCACCGCTCTTGTAAAAAAGTCGTTATTTAACGGCGTCTTTGACCCGTTTTTCACCTCAGACCTTCCTCCGGTCCCCCCCTCTGTTCTTATATAACAGCATTAATAGTTCTCATTATCGCTGGTCAGAAGGAGCACCGGCCACATTTAGGTTTCTGCATTAAGTTTGCCCCTCCATCTCTGGACCTTTTTTTGGATCCAAACTATTTTGACAGTTTTGCCTCAAAGCACACAGATACTTTTCTAACCACAGCCCCGGTCCCATGCTAGTGCCCCGTCCCATCCACTGCTGCGGGCGCCTCCCACTGCCTCCCAGAAAGCAGTGGGTGAACAGATGAGGCTGACTCTGCTGTGGCCCCTCTTTGTCTGGAGAGCTGGAGGCTCATATCAGAGCAGTTAGTTCACTCAAGGTGGAATCTGATTTACCTTTCTTCTTTCTGTTTGACGGACTCTAAAGGACTGTCGATTGTTTTTTAAGTGAAGGATTTTTGGAGGTATTGTTTTTTTACTGGAAGCTGAAGATTTAGATGTAAATGCTTCTTTTGTCACCTTCATGTAAGTCTGATTTATATTTGGATTACAAATTCATACTAAACATCTGTCAACTCTGCAAAAAACTAAAACTGAGTAGTCAGTTTTCTTCAAATAAGTTAGTTTCTTTTCTTTCTTGAGTAAAAAGGTTTGTCAATGGAGTCAGATTATTCATGGTTAAGAAAAGAAAATAAACTGTTATCTTATTTTAAGTGTATAATTCCTATTTATCTTATTTTAAAGGCAGACAGACTCCTTCCACCATCAGATTAACTGATTTACCTGCTCATATTAAGAACAAATACATAGATTTGAAGAAATTTTTATTTATTTTTTAACAGTTTCTGCAGTGGATCAATATCTTCTACTTTAAACATCTGGTGTTATATTGAAAATTTGCTCATTGAGCTGATAAACATCCATATAAATAACATTCCACAGAGTAAGGTTTTTTTAATCCGATTGTCATCCAGAAATATGGAGGTTTTATATTTAAAACATTGCTTATACTATTTGGGGGCAGGTTTTTGCTCACAGTTGATGTAAACTTAAAAACGAGCTGACTTAAAATTAAATTTATTTCAGACGATTTTGACAAACAATAAATGAATCAACTAAATACAAACAAAACAGTCTGGTTAACATCAACAAAACACCAATTTCCAAACTAACTAAATTCACATGAACATAAATAGAAATAAAACCCTCCACCAAATAAACCTGTCAGTATAAACAGCCACAGAAATGACATTGATTAAAAGAAATTGTCTGAAAAGGGGTATGAAGAAGTAAAACTTGTTTTTCATACCCCCTCTCCCTGCTCCCTGTAATTGCACTTAAATTAACTTAAAGTAGAGTAACATTCCTATTAAACTTTTATGCTTTATGCCTGCTGGGGGGGCGAGGGGTGCTGCTGCCTATCTCCAGCTATTAATGGGCGAGAGGCGGGGTTCACCCTGTACAGGTCTCCAGTCCATCACGAGAATTTTAGAGAAGACAACTAACCTAACAGTCATGTTTTTGGACTGTGGGAGGAAGCCGGAGTACCCGGAGAGAACCCACGCATGCTCAGGGAGAACATGCAAACTCCATGTAGAAAGACCCCAGGCCAGGGAATTTAACCCGGAACCGTCCTGCTGCAGCGCTACCCACTGCTCACTCTGCAGCCCCCATGAATGTGTTAATGGGCTAAATTAAAACATTATTTTTAAAAGAAACCTACAAACAGAGAGCATCCCTCACCTCATTATGGTCAGAATTCATTTCTCCATTTATTTTGATTTAAAAAGCTCCTAAATCACAAACACATCCAGACTCTGATTGGTTGAAGCAATGCCAATAGACAGAAAAGTTCATATTTTTGTACATCCGATCTTTCGCATTAGTTTGCTCCTAAACACGTCTCTATATATGAAATACCAGACCTGAAAGAGGGACCACTCACTGGTATCTACCATTGTAGAGTCACTATAAAACCTCCTCCAGGCTAATGAGGTAACAAATAGAAGAGCTGCTCAGTCCTTTCAACTGAAATAAGGAGGAATTAGAAAAAGTTAGTCTGTTGTGTTTAATCAGATCCAAAAGTCACAAAGAAAAGTTTAAAGGACTTCAAGCTTCTAGAAGGTGCTATATTTTTTCCTATCATATTGTATTAATAATTGGATAGCCATATTTCCTAAATAATATTTATTATTTCAAAATAAAATGAAGGCCTTAATTGGTATTAAAATGTCTTAAATCAGTCTTTCGTAGGTTTAAATTTTCAAAACATCATAAATAGGATTATTTTTAATTACAATTTATTTTTGTAATCAAAAGAAAACGTAAAAATTGACAATTTCTTTTTTTTATTAAAAAAAATGTCTCGCCATTATTGGTTCCGTCCCGATAGCGGAACCAATAAAACGTTGTTGATACCGGGAAATTTGGGAGATGCGCCATTAACTTTTTGTCTGGAAAATATGAGCAAGTGTAAATGTAACCAAAATTGTCTCCAGCCAAGAGTTTTCTCCATGGCTAAAACCAGTAACCTGACTCCGCCAGATGGATTTGCTCCGCATATCCATCTGGAAACCTTCCGTTGAAGTAATTTTGGGAATGGGCGAAAATACTGGTTAGCTGATTGGCCTATGTTGGTGATAGACGGGCCAAATAAACCAATCAGATCAACGAAGCATATGACGTACTAACAGAGCGACGACGAAAACACAACCACAAGCCAGGCTACTCTTGCCGAAACCAGTCGGGAGAAGAGCAAAAACATCTTTTCCTCTGAGAAAAGCCTCCAGAGCAGTGTTTTGCTCTTCCTTCAGTGAAGAAATACTCCGTAATTCTGATAAAACTTGCTCGATAGCCACGCTAACGCTAGTTTCATCGGCTGAAGCCGCCATGTTCTTTAGACTGAACTGTCGCGCTTCTCGTTGCGTCACACCTCAACCCGCCTCAAAGCCAACGCTGATTGGACGTTCGTTTGGTGAACAGCTCCAAATTTTCTTCAACGGAGAGTCTCTAGACTGATTTGCGAGTGAAACCTTGAAAGCTCGCGAGATCAGGATGGTCTCACGAGGCTATAAAACCAGTACCAGGGAACATACATGAGGCACAGTGTATTTTGTGCAAGAAGTCATTCAAACTCGGAACGATCGGAATTAAGGCAGTGGCGTCGCACATGCGAAGCACGAAACACAAAATCGTCAAAATGGAGTTCCCGAGAAACAGCCGGTATTTCTCAGTTTAGTTCCACCCTTGTCTCTGCAACGCCTCCACTTATCACCAAATCAAACATACTAAGAAAACAATACAAAAAACATAGCTGCACAAAAGACTTAGTACTGGTTATGTTGTGGCTTTAAAACTGATTTGTTTTGTTCCCTGCTAAAACAAAGTTTGTGAATTCAGTTAAATAATTGTTAAAATATATCTGTCATTTGTGTGTTTTTAGCTTTCTTCCTGTATGGGAAGCTTTTCAAAATTTGAAACATTAGTGCAGTGGTTTATGTTAAAATAAACCTTTGGGTTAAGTTGTTGCAAGCAGGTTTTTCTTCTGTTTCTTGTGAATTTGGTCTTAAATTTTCATTTCAAGTGGCATTAAAAAGTCTTAAAAAGTCTTGAATTTAACTTGCCTTATGCTGTAGGAAACCTGAGTAAGGAGCCCCCTTCATTTATAAAGATCCTGTTTGATTGGAGTTTATGGATATTGGAATATTCTAAGAAACTGAATGTTAGTTTTCTATAAGCTGAAGGTAGAATTATTACATCACTGAAGTCAATCATTTGTTCCAGTAAACGCGCACTTTTATTTGTGTGTTTCTATTTTCTAAATGGATAAAAAATATGTTTGTTTTTCTTTACTGAATCTTTTAGTTGGTTTTCTTCATTCTGTATCATTTCCATCTAACTAGCTCTCTCCTTCCTGTCCACAGAGCCCTCAGATGGGAACCTTCATGGGCGTCTACCTCCCTTGCCTTCAGAACATTCTGGGGGTCATCCTGTTCCTGCGCCTTACCTGGATTGTCGGCACGGCCGGCATCCTGGAGTCTTTGGGGATCGTGGGCCTGTGCTGCGCATGCGTAGGTTTTTAATCCCAGCCAGCGACTGGCTCTTCTTATTTGTGACGATCAGGGAAGAAATCTCTGAGAAAAATGACTCCTCAGTTCATTCAGACACAAACAGGACTTGTTATTTCTCCTGGTTTTACCACCTTGACGTCTGATCTGTCCGCCCTGGACGTGTTAGAAACAAACACCCACTCAGGCCCTATATTTGGCTCTCTCATTGCAGACGGTGGATTATTCCAGATTAATCATGGAAAGTACAAACCTGAAACAATAACTTTAATCTCAGTGACATCATTTTGGCTGGTAATGAAATTTCTCTCCTGGTATTCCTGAGAGTGGCCTTGATTAAACATCATTCCTAATCAAGAAGCAATAATTGATTATTTCTGAACAGACTGATCATTTCCAGGACTTCACCTTAGTGCTGCAGATTTTTCCTGGATGTCTAATGTGGATGGACTCCCGCTCTCTTCCTAAATCCATCTAGATTGCGTTAGCAGGGTTAACCGTACTGTCCATCCCTTCGGTTACGTAACAGAGCTGAGCTTAGTCCAGCAGATTAACGTTCAATTTCACTGCTTTGAGAACATCTGACTTCACACTAATGGCTTCATCAGCGGCCTGCTTAAAGAGGCAGAGGCAGCGTCACTGAAAAACACACCAAGGGCTTCATCACCACATTCAACATCTTCAGATTCTGGTTTTCTTTTACTCCCACGTAGATGCTGTCCACTTTAATATTAAGGCTGCATTTCTACCAAAGATTAACATGTTATTTTAGCCGAATAAACATTGTTTTATGTTAAGCCCATCAGTGGAACGGCTTATCAAAACATAGACTTGTGTTGCTGCAGGTCTGTGTTTATGTTGTCACAGAAAAACCTCATAGTTGGTTTTACTCCCTATTCTTTCTCTTTTTGTTTATTTGTTCTGTTTTTATGTATAGAACACATTTCAAACAAAATGAGGGTGACATAAAGTTCACACATAGAAAGGGAGAACAGACGTTACAACATAAGCTAACTATAGCTAATCATAGTGTGTTGCTATTGAAGTGGAGTTAGCAGAAGGGATTGGTGCTCCCACCCGGGCTCTCCCTTTCCCTGAGGGTGTTTACTCGATGCATTCAAGCGGCCCTCTCCTTTGCGCTCCCTCTTAGGTAACTGCCTCTCAGGATACGTCCCGGCTTCTTTTCAGGGTGTCACGGTTGGGCCTCAAAGTCAATTTGGCAAAGATTTGTCCAGTTCTATCTCAGTCAACCACGCTTCTTGGGATGCATCTAGACTCCACAACCATGAGGGCCTGTCCATCTGTTCACAGGGTGAACGACACATTGCAGCTTGTCAGTCAATTCAGGCTGGGCAGGCAGATAGCTTATAACATCTCCCTGCGAATGCTGGGCAAACTGACATCAGTCACTCGTATCATGCCCTTAGGTTTGCTCCTTCTACGTTCTTTGCAGCAGTGGCTCAACAGCTTTCGCCTAGACACCAGGCTGCACTGACATCGCAGCCTCTTAGTGATGAGGATGTACCCTCCTGCCCGAGCTGGAGATCCTTTTGTCCAGTGGTGTTCCAATGGGATTAGTAGTGTGTTGAAGGGAATTGGTCACCACTGATGCCAGCCCCATTCGCTGGTCCACCGTGTGGCAACACAGAGCGGTTTGGGGTCTTTGGGATCCAAGGGAGTGCACCAAACACATAAACGTGCTGGAGCTGTGGGCTGTTCACATAGCCCTCAGGCGTCTTCTGCCCCACCTAGAGGGAAGGCAAGTGTTGATTCGGAAGGACAACACCTCTGTTGTTTACAATACAAAACACCAAGGAGGCACCAGGTCGGCACGTCTCCTGAAGGTTTCCAGAGATCTCCTGGAATTGGCTTTTCCCCGTCTTTCCACCCTGTGTGCAGCGTATGTGACAGGAGGGCAGAACCAGGTTGCAGACTCTATCCCGCCATAGACCTGCTCCGGGAGAGTGGTCCCTTTATTGCGACGTAGTGCGCATGATCTGGAACCTCTTTGGGCAGGCAGAGATGGATCACCACAAAGGGGTCAACCCATTGCCTATGGTATTCCCTGACCGGGGTGGTGGGCACACTTGGCCAGGACATGCTGGCTCATCCTTTGCCACAGATTTTCCTATATGCCTTTCAACCCCTCTCGCTGATTTGGCCTACCCTATGGAGGGTTATCGAGCAAGGCCACAGAGTGTTGCTGGTAGCTCAGTTCAGTGCTCTGCCCGTGATGAGAACCCGGTTTCCTGCTCGGTGCCCACTATTCTTGAGTTCCTTCTGTCTCTTCTTGATAAGGGCCACTTTCCTTCGACCTGCTGTCACCTATCTGTCGACGACCGTACAGTAGGGTGCCATGAACTGGTTTCTGTTTTTCTGCACTGTGCTCGTAGGTTCCGCCCACAGGCAACTCCACGAGTGCCTGATTGGGATCTGCCATTGGTTCTCGCGGCTATGTGCCACCCGCCATTTGAGCTTTTGGCTCAAGCGGATCTCAAGTGGCTTTCCTTCGACCCTTAAGGTGTATGCTGCAGCAATCTCATGACGTCACCTATCTGTCGATGACCGTAGAGTGGAGCGCCATGAACTGGTTTCTCTTTTTCTGCACAGTACTTGTAGGTTGCACCCACAGGCAACTCCACGAGTGCCTGATTGGGATCTGCTGTTGGTTTTCGCGGCTCTGTGCCACCCGCCATTTGAGCCTTTGGCTCAAGCAGATCTCAAGTCGCTTTCCTCCAAGACTGCTTTCCTGATGGCTGTCATCTCAGCTAAGAGCTACATGGTCTCTCTGTCAGCCCTACCAGTAGCAGGTGGGCTCCAGATGGCTCCGCTGTTGCCCTGTTGCCTAATACTACATTTGTACCTGAGCTGTTGTCTCCATTTCACCATAACCAGCTATTGTGGCTTGCTTGGTTTTAGCCTCAGTCAGATGCAACTGAGGATGGGTCTGTGTTATTGTGCCCAGTAAGAGCCTTGGAGGCATACATTGCAACCACTGTCAATCTAAGACGCTCGGACTCAGCTTTTCCTATGTTATGGGGGTCCACGGTTAGGCTGTTGTCTTTCAAAGCAGCATCTTTCCCATTGGATTGTGTCATCAGGTCACTGCTCCCTGTCAGTTAGTGTGAGGACACATTCCACCAGGTGCATCTCTGCTTCCTGGGCGGCTTTGAGAGGGGTCCCACTGGAAAGGGTTATGTGCTGCTGCTAAATGGGATTCCCCGACCACCTTCACGAGGTTCTACAATGTCAATGTGGCTGCCCCTCATCCACAGGGTCAGGTCCTTTTACAAGGTTCTGCTGGGCCTCCTCAGTGAGGTACATGTTCAGGATTCCTTGTGACATCGCTGACATTAGTCATTCTGTGCTTTTGGCACCGCCCTGTGGCAGTAAGTAGGGATGAAATAGAATGAAAGTTAGGTATGCAACTATGGTTCTATGAATTCCGGATCACCGCCAGAGTTTCTCTGTCTTTCAGAATCCTTGCTTTTGCAAGAAAATTCTTCAGGAACAGAGCAAAGGATGACACCAGGCTATGTATCTTCTGAGTGGTCATCTGGCATCACAGGTGTGACTCTGTTGGTATAATTACTCGACCTGTGCATGCCTGAAGGGAACATTCAGTGCTTTCAGCACTCCCCTGTGGAAGTCATTTAGGATTCATAGAACCATAGTTACATACGTGACTTTCGTTTTTAGCACGACCACAGAATAAAGAAATAGAAATGTGATATCCTACCAAATATCCATCCAAGCATTTCTTTACCACTATAATCTCATATTCATTGGTTTTTCCACAATTTGTTGATCAACAAATGATCCCTCAATAAATAAAAGTTATTTCCTCATATACTCAGTCAGTTTTTAAGTCAGCTTTTTCTTGTTTTCTACCCTTTTTTATTTGTAAAAAGAGCTAAACAAATAGCTGAATACCTTAATTAACTTGTAAAAACAAAACCAGTAAATTCATTTGTTGTTCTAAAACTTGAGCTTTTAAATCGATTTTAAAAGCCAAACATCCAAGTAACAAACAAATGTGTTTGAGGTGTGAAGTCGCCTTGTCTCTGTCGCTCTGATCAAACCCAAGCTGCTGAATAGCTGCTTAGGATTTCACTGGAAACTGTGAGCTGATTGGTCTTAGTCCAGCTTGTCTGTCACTTTAAACCAGACATCAAGCACAAGGACGTGAAGTTTCTTCGTCTCGCCTCGTCTCTTCTCCTTCCTGCTTTCTTTCACTCAAGTTTACACCTTTATGTGATTTTTGTTTTCCATCCTGTTGTCTTAATTTCCTCTTCTCCTCTGCACTGACCTTCCTCTCATCCGGAACGTTCCATTATGTAATCAGCTGATGTAGATCCTCAACCACAATTACTGATTTCAACGGAAAGCTCGTATCCATAACAAATCCATAAGATTAAATGCCACCAGCAGTCCCATTGGTTAAAACTAAAGCAGGGAAATTCACTAAAACAAATAGAAAAGAGGCCATGAAGGTCTTTCTTTTTGTTAAACAGAGGTGATCTGATAACCCAGCTTAGCTTCAATTTGATCATAAATCTTTTTAACTGTTCTTTGATTTCTTTTAGACGATGCTGACAGCGATATCCATGAGTGCAATTGCTACTAATGGCGTTGTACCAGGTAAGATGTTTGTTTTATTGCATCATATGCTGCTGTTATTATGAAGCTTGATGGAGGAGTCCTGCTTTAAAATGGTTTCCCATTTTAAACTCAAGTTATATGAGATGACGAGACGTCTGTTAAATGCACAGATCAGAGATTCACCAACTTAGCCAAGTTTGGCTCCGTCCAGTTAAATATTTTTAGACCTCCAGCTGTGAGCAGTCAGTGGGAGAATCCATGTGAGAAAGTATGGCGGTACTGTTGGAAATAAGGACAAAAAAAAAGTCTTTAGCCTTCAGATTTAGCACTGTTAGCATTACTGAGACAGCACTTCATCCCTAGATAATGTTAATCCTTTAGGGTAGAAATTCCCAGAAGAGTCTAAGTTGGGCTAAAACTAACGATTATTTTGCAAATTGATTAATAATTTTTATATTAAGAATTGAATAGCCATATTGCCTAAAGAAGACTTTTTACTGAATCAAACCAGGTGAAATTCAAACTTTTCCACTTGAGGGGTTCTGGATAGAGCATATTTTTTTATAGGGCACTTTTTTTTTATATTGAATGCAAAATATTTACCGTAATTTTCGGAATATAAGCCACACCTGAATATAAGCCTCAGAAGCTAAATTGCATGATTTGTACATATACAAGACGCACCGGACTATAAGCCGCAGGTTTTTTATGTTTAATTACCATATGGTTCGTGTACAGAGAGGATTGTCGGGAAAGAGGCAACTGTTTGTAGCCTCGTGAGACCATCCTGATCTCGCGAGCTTTCAAGGTTTCACTTACAGATCAGTCTGGAGACTCTCCGTTAAAGAAAATTTGGAGCCGTTCACCAAACGAACGACCAATCAGCGTTGGCTTTGAGGCGGGTTGAGGTGTGACGCAACGAGAAGCGCGACAGTTCAGTCTAAAGAACATGGCGGCTTCAGCCAATGAAACTAGCGTTAGCGTGGCTATCGAGCAAGTTTTATCGGAATTACAGAGTATTTCTTCACTGAAAGAAGAGCAAAACACTGCTCTGGAGGCTTTTCTCAGAGGAAAAGATGTTTTTGCTCTTCTCCCGACTGGTTTCGGCAAGAGTAGGCTGGCTTGTGGTTGTGTTTTCGTCGTCGCTCTGTTAGTACGTCATATGCTTCGTTGATCTGATTGGTTTATTTGGCCCGTCTATCACCAACATAGGCCAATCAGCTAACCAGTATTTTCGCCCCTTCCCAAAATTACTTCAACGGAAGATTTCCAGATGGATATGCAGAGCAAATCCATCTGGCGGAGTCAGGTTAAACTGTTTGGGGAAGCTCCTATTTATTAACATTTCAACACAATTGAATTGAGACAACTCTTCCTGCTGGCATCTCCAACGTCTCACCATTGACTCGTTGATTCCAAGGTTACGTGCAGCGGTTCTATTTCCTTTGTTTACTGCGAAATTGACTACCTTTAACTTAAAAGCTGCATCATATGCATTTCAACATTTTTTTTTACCATAATGAGGGTGTTACACAAACTGTCTTGCGCTCGCAATGTCCGTCTTTCTCGGAGACGTAAACATGGTGCATGGTAAAAATCCATAGATTTAGGTACCGTATTACCCTAGTGGCTGTTAGCTGTAAAAGTCCATAGATAACCCGCATTGTTATATAAGCCGCAAGGTCGAAAAATGGGGGAAAAGTCGCGGCTTATACTCTGAAAATTACGATATATATTTTTTTAGAATCTTTGTATAAGGTCTAATTACTGCTCTGAGTGTATTTCTCTTTCAGGCATATTTTAGAGTCTCTACACTCCAGTTAATGATTAATCGATACTAAATTAGTTGACAATTATTTAAATAATCAATTAAATGATTAGCTGCCCCAGTTCCCGGAGTTTCCAAACCGTTTTTTGTTCCAGGACTGATCTTAAAGCCTTTATTGTCTGTTCAGCCTTCCTGTTCTCTGCTAAAAATCTGCTACTCTCTACTAACTGAGCCACAAACATGAACAAACATGTTGTCTCCTTTCAAACAGCTTTCTTTGTCTTTCCTCTGACTGTTGTTGTTGTTGTTCTCCAGCTGGAGGCTCCTACTACATGATCTCCAGGTCTCTGGGTCCAGAGTTTGGAGGAGCAGTCGGTCTCTGTTTCTACCTGGGAACAACCTTCGCAGGCTCCATGTACATCTTGGGTACTATTGAGATTCTGCTGGTAAGAAATAGGAGCCTGTTTGTTCCTGTATTCGGTCTTTTGCACTGGTTCCTCATTTAGGATTCTGCCAACTGTGCGGTTTTCCATTGTTTTCCTCTGAGTATGCATATAAATCTAACCAAAGAGGAACCAGGCTGTCTTCTACTCTTTTCTCAAGTCTTTGTATTCTTTTTTGTCCTTTTCTCAGACCTACATTGTGCCTCAAGCAGCCATCTTCATAGCAGAGCAAAAGGAGGACGAAGTTGATGCCCTGCTCAACAACATGCGTGTCTATGGCACATGCTGCCTTATACTCATGTCTATAGTTGTCTTTGTTGGAGTCAAATACGTCAACAAACTGGCACTGGTCTTCCTGGCTTGTGTCATTCTCTCTATCCTCGCCATCTACGCTGGAGTCATAAAATCCATTTTTGAGCCGCCAGATTTTCCGTGAGCCCCGTTTTCTTTTTTTTTAAGAGTCTCCTCCACATGTTTTAATCTGCCGATCTGATTCATTAAGGGCAACTTCTCTCTTTGTGCTCGCAGAGTCTGCATGTTGGGGAACAGGACACTAAAAAACAACGACTTCGACAACTGTGTGAAGACGGAGATCATAGATAACCTGACGGTCACCACCAAGCTGTGGAGTATCTTCTGTGAAGGACCTGAGCTCAACGCCACCTGCAACGAGTACTTTGAAAACAACAATCTGACACTCGTTCAAGGCATCCCTGGCCTGACCAGCGGGGTCATCTCAGGTGGGTCTGCAGATAAGACAGTGACGGTCTAGGTACCAGATCTGCTCAGGTTGAGCATGCCAGTTAAGTTACGCTACATTGGCTGCACGTTAACACATGATGTAAAACATAGTGGTTGCCCAGACAACGATAATAACTTCACGCAGCGTCGTTAGCGTGTTCTATGACAGATGAAGTTTTATCTCATCGATAACAAAACTGGTGAACAAAGTAACTGCAAGACCGTGATATAAAGGAAGAGGTCTGGGTAGCGCTGTAGCTAGCTGTGCTCAGGTTACACTAACAGGTTAGCGTCTTTTAAGCTACACTACTTTTGAATTTGTATCAACAAGAAGCGTTTGTTTTCTACAAGTAGAATAACTGTTGTTTTCTTCGTCTAAAATCTCTACGAAAGTCATTTTTAAGATGTTCCATTTGTCCTCCTCTGCCCTCAGATCTTGATAAAAAGAATAAAAATAAAGTTTTTGTTTCACATTGTTAAATGGCAGAGCTAAGTCTGTCTGAGAATGCAGTGCTTTCCTTCAGGACTGACATTGATTGTTTTCTACTTTTGGCTACTTTAGATCGCCAATGAAATGTAAAATAATAGTAAATATGGGTACTAATAAGTTGAAACTCCCAAAAAAAATTAGATCCTTAAGAAATGGGTGCAATACAGTTTGTCCGAGTCACGTTGTAATATGATGACGTCATAAGAAGAGGCGGGGCACCGAGCAGATTTGGTACCTACAACGGCTCATAAGCATGTCGATTAACCCAACTCCCCTAAAACCAAAACAGTCTTTCAAAAGCTCATGATTGTGTTCAGACTGGTTTTCTGATTTCTCAGGCTTATAATGATTTTTAGTTATTCTCTGCCTAAATATTGTGAAAAAAAAACCCAACAGGCGTTAAACTCAAAGCCTAAAAAAGTTATTGGTTAAATAAATAATAATCTTTTGTTATTTAAATTATTTAACCCCTAATACCTGAATTAAATGCCAGGTTTGCATGTTTTTGTTGTTGTTTTTTTCTGTCAGATGCCAAATTAAATCATTAATAATTTGAACATTACAGCTCTAATTAGTATAAATTTAAATATGAAGCTAATTACTGACATTAGGCGTCTAAGAAATAAGATATCATTTTCAAACCTAGGATTTTAACAACTTTATTGGTGTTGTTTATTGCTCAGACAAGATAAATGAATTAAGTCAAAACATGTTTTAAACAAGCATTACCTTTGTTTATAATCAAACTGATCTAAATGCTGGAAAGTCGACTCACTGTGCAAGAAACCACTAAAACAGCATTAGAAATGTGGTTGTGTTTTTCACTTTTAGTGTTTAAAATGTAGAAAATGACTTAGACGTCAGTAACTTTGTTGTTTTTTCCAATGAACTGCTAAACCAGTCTGTGCAATAACTAATCAGTGATAGAAATGTGACTGAAACATCTGTTTTTGACAGATAAGTTTCAATGGTAAAGATCTCTTTAATGTATATTCCTAGGAGCGTTTATTAATGTAGAAATAAATGTTGAATTATGTAGGGAAATTATATGATCATTTATTCATTCATCACTATTTTTGTAATTTTAAATTGATAAATTGTATGAATAAATGCTAATTATTTGAAGCATGTAACAAAAGTAATTTCCCTTTGGGATTATTAAAGTATTTCTCATTCTGATTCTGATATTTTGCATTTTCTACAATTTTACTCAATTACTAACTTTCCTAATCTCCGTTTCTTTTTTGCCTAGTGAAGCTAAAAAGCCTCAAAATCAGAATAAACTTTTAGAAATTCCTAATATGTTGTCAATTATTAGATATCAGTTGTAGGAGATAATAATAAGCCTCTATGTGTTATTTAGATATCTAACCTAATGCAGTTTCTGTACCCAAAGTGCATCTTTGCTTTGGATCCTGTTTAAAATACACTTTAAATAACTTTATGAGAGAAAATAACTTTTTTTTTGTACCTTTATTACCAGAGATGCATATAAACCAACATTTGTATTATACATACACCATGTATGTATAGTAGAATATTATATATATATATATATATTAGCCATTAACAGTGCAGGAGTCAATGAGTCCTTCTACATCTCAGCAGACATTTCCTCTCCACACCTTTCTGAACTTAAAGCTAATAAAACACTCCCCTCTAGTGGCAGCTGTTGTAATGCAGGGTTACATGACAGGAAACATGTATAAACACATGTGTCGGGACTCTTTAGGAATGTCCAACGTCATAGAAGACAAACTAAACACGGAGCGAACTCCGTGCCCAGCCGGAGCCGCAGGCTGTAAACCCTCAGCATATTTCTGGGACAAGTATGTGCAGGTGTCAGACGATCCCAGATGAACTCCTTCTTCTCATCCTGGTTACATAACCTGCTCTTTTCCTGTCTGAGATTTTTTTTTTTTTTTTTGCTAATTCAGTGTTTTATTTAGTAACTCAACACAGCAAAGCAGCCAGATAATTTCTCACATTCAGATGCTTAAAAATTCAGACTACATTAAAGTGATAAATGCTCAGAGGAGATGCAGTGTCTGCACAAACCGGAGGCTGTTCCAGCATAGAAGGTGCTGCTGTTCACCCAGTACCTTATACATAGCAAAACTTGTTTTTTATGCAAAGTGATAAACATACTAGATTAAGGTGGGGGTGCCTCCATGGTATCTATGTGATCTAACAACAGTTTCATACAAGGTTTAATAAAGCAGGACTTTACCCTTTATACGGCACTCAGTGAAATACTTTGAAAATGTAAATTTCAAGCCAATAGTGTTTTTGGAATCCAGGAATAGACCTTATTACCTTTGAAACATAAAAAAATTATTTTGATGACAAAAATTAATGTCAGTGTAATAACAAGAAACGCCAACTTGCCCAGATATATGAAGAAAAATAAAAGTGCGTCTATAAGAAATTTATAAAAAAAAACACTCTGAGTGTGAAATAAATATTTTTTGGTACAACATAACTTCAGAGGCATTAATGCTGATACTGACATTTTTTAGTTTATTAACCTAAATATAATTGTTAACTAGGCTTATTCATGTTTTAACTTTACTTTTTAATTAACTTTTTAACTTTTTTTTTCTTGACCTAACTTTTTTTCCAACTTAATTTATAGTAGGTAATATTTTAGTCAAGTTCTCATCTAATTGGTCTAATGCCAAAATCAGATGTACAGCCATTAGGGGTGGAGCGGTTCACAAAATCCACGGTTCGGTTCACGGTTTCGTGGTCACGGCTTTCGGTTCGGTTCGGTATATGTTGATTGTTACACCGAAATCCCATACAAATTAATGAAAAAAATCCAAGAAAATTAATGAATTGTAATTATTTTTAATGATCCGCGGAAACCCTGGATCATTTCCGCATGTTTTGCTGCTTTGAAATTAAGCATCTCGCGCATTTCCCTCTACGATCTCCAAGGAACTCAGAGCGGAGCGGATGGGAGCCAGGCGGTCTGGAGCGCTGACGGAGTATGTGGGATTTCGGGGTTAGCATGACATGTTGGTCGTGTTGCTGTTAGCATAAACAAAATGTGTTGCACAATGCTTGCACACTGTTTTTATCCACAACTTTCTTTCCGCCGTCATCGTAGGTCACTCTAAATGCAAAGTGGTCCCATACAGCAGACCTATAAAGTGCTGCTGGCGCGTCTTGGTCGCAGTACCGCCACCTTCTGCTCTGGAGTGTAAACGCTTCGCCTATGAGAAAAAGGAGCAGCGCATGAACCGAACGAAACGCACGCGAATCGAACCGAGACAGTCAAACCGAACGTTCCATCCCTAACAGCCATGTAGCAGGATCTTTGCTGAATGGCTGGATGTAGATCTTTTCCTTCTAGACCTCACTGAGGGACGGAGGGACTTCATTTATAAGGGGTATGCAAGTGATCAAAAACGCTAACTTGCCCTATAAGGGGTTAAAGAATTAGCAACTGATTTATTTTCTTGGTCCAATAGAAAGTTTTCTAGTGATGGATGCGAGGAGTTCTCTCCTCGGTGGACTGGTTTGGTAGGAGCTGCTCCATCAACCATGAGGAATGACCCATAGAAAGGAAATTAGCGTTAAAATCATCTAAATAGGCTTTTATTCCTTCAAGCTCCACTAATATGTCAGAACTAATGAGGAATCACATTATTCTTCATAACTCATGACTCTGTCCACATTCCTTCATTATCTGATCATTATCTGCATCTTTACAGTTAATCAGTCAGTAGATCAAACCAGTTGGCTTTTACTCTGCAATATTGAAATGTTTCCATCTTCTGCCTCCATGTTGCTTTTTCTTCTCCTTCCTCCTTCCTGTCCTAATTTTTTAATACCTTGTCGTTGGTGCGGTTGTAGAAAACATGTGGTCGCAGTACGGCCCTCTTGGCAAGTTGGTGGAAGACAAGAAGCTGTCCTCTGTTGGTGGAAGTGACCCCGCCAAGGACATTTACCTTCCCTACGTGGTCAACGACATCACCACCTTCTTCACTCTGTTGGTTGGAATCTACTTCCCTTCTGTCACAGGTGAGACTAACCTGCAGAAGCATAACAACCAGACTTCACATTCTCACCTGTTGGAGCTGTCAGACCGTATCTCTACGCCGTGTCTTCTAGGCATCATGGCGGGTTCGAACCGCTCAGGTGACCTGAGGGATGCCCAGAAGTCCATCCCCATTGGAACCATCCTGGCTATTGCCACCACTTCTTTCATCTGTATCCTATCATGTCTTAAACTCATTTCAAGGAACCCATTGACTGCTTAAAATAAAGCACAATTCTATTCAGTTTATTTCTATAGCGCCAATTCACATCATGTCACCTCAAGGCACTTTACAGTTCAACCAGATCATCCAGTCAGATTGATTCAATGTTTTCTATCTAAGGAAAACCAGTTGATTGCATCGACTCATTGACTCTTCAGCAATCCCTCACACTAAGCATGCTTGTAGCGACAGTGGAGAGGAAAAACTCCCTTTTAACAGGAAGAAACCATACTAAGATTATTTTCTTTATTTACAACACTAAAGTCATAAGACTGAAAATAAAGTCATAATATTAAGAGAGCAAAGTCATAATAATATGAGAGTAAAGTTGTGACAAAAATGTCTCCAAACAGCAGCTTGAGCCGAGCATTTAATCTGTGGGGTTAAAGAAAGCTACTTCTTTCCTCAATCTCCCCATATTTTGACAATAATTTTGGGTGCTGGAAATCCTTGAAAATGCTTGAATTTTGACGTTCTGTTTTCAAGGTTTGAAAAGTGCTTATATTTTGGATGAAATGCTTGAAAATGCTTGAAATTGTAACTATTTCTTTCGCAACAAATACCTATCTAACTGAATCGTTTGTTTATTAAATGGAGAAATAAAATGTTGGAGAGCCCGAAAATGAAACCTGCTCGCTTATGTGTGACTGCGATCTGCCAGTCTATTTCCATGTGTGACTCCGCCCCCATGAAACCACTACTGCACCATGCCGGGAGGTTGTCGTTTCAATGAACGTTGGCTGGAAGATGAAAAATACAAATTATGGATTAAACGAGGACAAACCCCACGAGTTGCTTCTTGTAAAGTCTGCAAAAAAGATGTGCAGCTTTTCACAATGGGCGAGTCTGCGCTGTCGAGTCACATGAAGGGTGAGTCATAGACTTTTAAGTAAGCCAACTGAAGTAGCCTAGTACACGTTAACGTTAGCGCCTATTTGTTTACGCTAGTAACTGCTAGCTAGGAATTCACAGGCTAAGTTACTGAGTGACTGAGAGTACGGTGTGATAATGTAATGTTAGTATTGCAGTGTTTCCCGCAGCACTATCTTGGCGAGGCGGCTGCCAAACTCCCGCTACCGACTCGCCAACGTTCCAAGGCCCAGACCTTAAATTGATAACTCTACGGCTGATAATACTGAACTGCGACACCCTCTGGTTTGTTATATTACTACGCCATGGCAGAGGAGTAAAACTCTACCCCAACCCCCCACTCCCGGCAGTCAAACGCACAAAACTGGTTCTGGCCGACAACTGGTGGTGGTGTAAGGTGCTGGAAAAAGTTTTGAAATGGATCTTGAAAGTGCTTGAAAAGTGCTTGATTTTGACTTTGGAAAAGGTGAACGAACCCTGAATGATTTTCCTCATTTTACAACTTTAATCTTGTAATATTTTAACTATTTTCTCACAGTTTTATAACTTTATTCTGTTAATGTTAAGTCTCTCATCTCGTATTGTTGAATATTTATTATAATATTATATAAATATTATGACTTCATTCCCATAATAGTTTGGCTTTAATCTCATAGATTCACTGTTATGATCCACTGTCTCATGTTTTTCTTCCATCCAACCACAGTTATCAGGCTGATAACTGTCCCTGTGGGCAGCAGAGAGGCATTTTGTTTCCATAACAACCATTTAATGTATTGAACATACTTGAATTAATTCATAAAAAGCCTTCTTTTTATAGGAAGCAGGGGTTGATAAACTCCTCTCAGTCTTTGATAGAAAAGATAAAGAACTTTTCAGTTCCAGGTTATTTTTAATTCGTACAGTTCTGATACTTTATTAACAGGCTTCACAGATAGATCTCAGGTTTTTTTGGGTTATTTGTTCTCTTTTGGAGACATAGAAGGTAATAGAAACTCAAACCAGCCACCAGGTACCATGGATGAGATAATTTAACCCTTTGCTGGTCTGTTGATTCTCCTGAGCTGCTCCTCCCAGATATCTCCACCGTGGTTCTCTTTGGCGCCTGTATCGAGGGAGTCCTTCTTAGAGACAAGTGAGTAAAAACCTGATTTTACCGAAGAAACAGCGTTTCTTAGAGAAACACATCCTGGAAAAAATCTTCTTTTGACAGGACAGGTGAATGCTTTGGTCAAAATGTTTTCTTTTTTCCTTGTTTGATGCTACAGATTTGGGGATTCGGTGAAAGGGAACCTTGTCATCGGCACGCTGTCCTGGCCCTCGCCCTGGGTCATTGTGATCGGCTCCTTCTTCTCCTGCTGCGGAGCGGGTCTGCAGAGTTTGACCGGCGCTCCTCGACTCCTGCAGGCTATCGCTAGAGACGGCATCGTCCCTTTCCTGCAGGTTGGACACAGATCCACGCTGCCAGCTCTTGTTCCTGTTTGACCATTGCTAATAGCGGGCTGTTTGTGTGTCTGGGGGAAGGTGTTTGGACATGGGAAAGCTAACGGAGAACCGACGTGGGCTTTGCTGCTGACCGCCGGGATCTGTGAGATCGGCATCCTCATCGCCTCCCTGGACGCCGTAGCTCCTATCCTTTCCATGTGAGGATCTGTTTGCATTGGATCAGTTCCTGCTCTCCTGTTATAAAAGCAGATCATGTCTGATCCCCTCAGTATCCTCACTGTTCAACAGCATTATAAAGTCATAAAGGGGGAATTTAGTGTAATAATAAGTGAGAAATGCATCAGTTTGTTTTTGCTTGTTGTCTGCAGGTTCTTCCTCATGTGCTACCTGTTTGTCAACCTGGCCTGTGCTGTTCAGACGCTGCTGCGAACGCCCAACTGGAGACCACGCTTCAGATACTACCACTGGTAGGTGTTAAAGGACTAGTACACCCAAAACATGATTAGCCTTCATTTTCTACTCACCCCATGCTGAACAACACTCTGGAGTACTTTTTTGATATCTCAAATGCATCTGGAGATCTGGGAGGCTTCTTGCTGTCTGCTGACATTCAAATAATGGAGGTCTATGGCGCCCGAGGCAGAAAGGTCCATAAAAGTCCACAAAAAACGTGTCAATATTCCTCCATACTGCTCGTCCAATGTATTCTAAGTGTCCTGAGTGGGTAGCGTCATTTAGAATGTTTTTAGAGCATAAACAGTAGTGTATAGGATTTCCTGAAAGCGCGTTCACGAGTCTACGGAAACCGCGGCAGACCAAACCAGATGAAAGTGCGCATTCAGCTCGGCAAAGAACTCATGCTCTTCCTCAACACTGAAGTCCTCAGACATTTTTCTTTTGTTGTTTCTTTCTTTGCACAGGTAAACAGCACATTTCTTCTTCTACGCTTGCATTATCGGCAGAGCAGACGCTGAATGCGCACTTTCATCTGGTTTGGTCTGCCGGCTTCCGTAGACTCCTGAACGCGCTTTTAGGAAATCCTATACACTACTGTTTATGCTCTAAAAACATTCTAAATGACTTCGTTTCGAGTAAATTCTGGATGCTACCCACTCAGGACACTTGGAATACATTGGACGAGCAGTATGGAGGAATATTGACACGTTTTTGTGGACTTTTATGGACCTTTCTGTCTCGGGCGCCATAGACCTCCATTATTTGAATGTCAGCAGACAGCAAGAAGCCTCCCAGATCTCCAGATGCATTTGAGACATCAAAAAAGTACTCCAGAGTGTTGTTCAGCATGGGGGTGAGTAGAAAACGAAGGCTAATCATGTTTTGGGTGTACTATTCCTTTAAGGTGGACAGACCTTCAGAATCAGGACCTTAAAACTTTAACTTTGTGTTTCTTTGTTTGTTAATCGCTGGTCCATCAACAGGACGCTGTCCTTCCTGGGGATGAGCTTGTGTCTCGCCATCATGTTCATCTCTTCCTGGTATTATGCCATCATTGCCATGGCGATCGCCGGCTGCATCTACAAATACATCGAGTACAGAGGGTAGGAGTTATCCACGTTCAGAACTTTACTTTGTTACCTGCTGCTCCTCACCTGTTGGAAGCCAGGAGAAAAAATAAGGAGGAAAATATTACAAAGAATAAACTACAAATACTTGGTTGAAAAGCACTTTTTTTCCTCCATAGAGCTGAGAAAGAATGGGGAGACGGCATCAGAGGCCTCTCCCTTAACGCCGCCCGCTACGCCCTCATTCGCCTGGAGGAGGCTCCACCGCACACCAAGAACTGGAGGTAAGGATGGATGGTGGATTCAGGTTCTGACCAGAAAGGCTGAACCTGTTGTGACACATTAGTTATACCTGGTGTTTCTGTTTCGTTTTCCAGTCTTTAGCTAATTTTTTCATCCTTTTTTTAATCTCATTTCATTAAGCTTCTCCTTCCCTCTTTCTTCTACTTCCAGGCCTCAGCTACTGGTGCTCCTGAACCTGGATTCAGATCAAGGGGTCAAACACCCTCGACTGCTGTCCTTAACCACTCAGCTGAAGGCGGGAAAGGGCCTGACGATAGTGGGGAACGTTTTACAGGGAACCTACCTCATTAGGGAGACAGAGGCCAAGAAGGCCGAGCAGGTATGACCCTCATCATGAACACAGCAGCAAACCTACAGCACAGAGGTCAAACTTTTTAAAACTGAAATATAACGGTCAGGTTTTCTAGAAATAAATTATTTTTCGAAAGAACACTGCAAAAAATGTGAATCTGAATAACTAATTTTCTTCTAAAATAAGTGATGTTTTTATTGAATTAAGGAGGAAAGTGAGAGACTTTGCCAATGGAACAAAACAATTTACATTTAAAATATGAAATAACAATTGCATTGTCTTATTTCAAGTGCATTTTATCTAAGAAGCATTTTAAGAGTTAAAAAATCTAATTCCATTGGTAAATTATCTTATTTATCTACTCAAATTAAGGGTAAATAAACTTAATTCAAGAATATGTTGTTTTACTTATTTCTAGATCGTTTTAGCAGTGTAAGACAGTCTTCCCATAGAATAAGATAATATATGATAAAGAAAAAAAGGACAAAATCTCTATCAGGTCAGAGTCTTTCCAAAATAGTTATAAAACAATCCACTGGACTTTGTTTCCAAGTTTGAAGATGTTTCGCTTCCCATCCACGAAGCTTTTTCAATGCAAAATGTCAGAAATTTTTGGTCCACTCTATAAAGAGTTTTCTTAAGGGATCTGACCCACATTCAGTAAAGCACTCAGAGAAACCAGGGTAAAAGTTTAACAGGTTTATTGAGGAGATGAACGGGATTAGATTCAGGAAACTCAGTGTACTGGTGAACCGGAACTGGAAGTGGGAAAGGAAGTATCAGAGGTTAGTTCAAGGTCCGTGGGAACTTTGAACGATGACTTTGGAGAAACAGAGAAAACGGGACTTGCGTTAGTGGAGGAAACTTTCTTCCAAGCATCCATTCTTGTGTGGAGGAACTCGTTGGAGGGCGGACAGGTTTTGTTTGGTTGGTTCCTGAGGCACTATGGAGCGGACTGTCAGTTGGAATCCAGGAGGTCTTGAACGGAACTTGTGGAGGTTAATCCCCTGCTCAGTGTGAGACTCAAACAATCCTTCCAGGGGAAGAAGGCCAAAAACATCCAGCTTGCAGGATGGCTTCCTGGTTGACAAAAACACAGACTCAGTTAGACTCTGCTAATCTCAGCTTGGCTAGAGATTAAAAACTGGCAAACACTCTGGCGTCGAGATAGTGACAGTCCACAGCTTAAGTAATCCTCAGTGATGAACCAACCAGCCGCAGGTGTGCGAGAGGATCCACGAGAACAGGGCACCACCTGGTGGTGGAGGAAGAGAAAGACACACAAGAACACAACCCACACAAACTGGATTTCTAACATAAAGCCTTAAACTCAACGCTACTTCTGACATTTTGAATTGGAAAAGCTTCCTGGATGGGAAATGAAACGTCTTCAAACTTGTAAAAAGTCCAGTGGATTGTTTTCTAACTTTTATGAAAACTAATAATAAT
The DNA here is from genome assembly GCF_016077235.1 of Cyprinodon tularosa. Taxonomy (NCBI): domain Eukaryota; kingdom Metazoa; phylum Chordata; class Actinopteri; order Cyprinodontiformes; family Cyprinodontidae; genus Cyprinodon; species Cyprinodon tularosa. The sequence continues at coordinate 256,917 of NW_024039122.1, read as the reverse complement.
CTTGTTTTAGATGCACTGATTCCATTAGCAGGTCATATCATTGACCTGCTCAAACACTGATTTCAACACCTTGTTTCCTTGTTTTTAGATCATTTTTTTGCAGTTTAACCTCATAATACACTAAATCTGAATAGTTGTTTTGTTCGAGCTGCTCCATTGTGTCTGTATGGATGAAGACTGTTAATGCTTTAAGACGTTTCTTGCAGATTTAACTGGGTCTTGGGGTGTACTCTGCCATCTACTGGTCATTATTATAAATTAAAAGTAAACTGAGGCTAACTGTTCAGCTCCACCAGACTCTAAACTACTAATTTTCCTTGTTGATTAAACTTTAAGCGTCTTCCTTTTTTTTATTGTTTCTTCAGAACATCAAGGCAGCGATGTCTGCGGAACGCACCAAGGGTTTCTGTCACGTTGTGGTGTCCTCCAACCTCAGAGATGGAGTCTCCCACCTCATTCAGTCCGCCGGTTTGGGCGGCATGAAGCACAACACGGTCCTGATGGGCTGGCCTGGAACCTGGAGGCAATCCAATGACCCACTGTCCTGGAAAAACTTCATAGGTACAGCAAACCATCAACTCCTGTCTCTCATAATATATTTACACTAACTAAACCAAATATACTGATAGAAATAATGATAAAACGCCTCAGAACCCAAACCCAGGTAGAACATGGTCTCCCATGGACTCTTCTGTCCCTGCAGAGACGGTCCGTGAGACCACAGCAGCCCATCAGGCCTTACTGGTAGCTAAAAATGTGGACAGCTTCCCCACTAACCAGGACCGCCTCGGGGAGGGAACCATTGATGTGTGGTGGGTGGTCCATGATGGAGGCATGCTGATGCTGCTGCCCTTCCTGCTGAGGCAGCACAAGGTAAGAACTTTCTTTCCTTCCTTCCATCCATCCCCAGCGTATTTGTCTCTATTCTTTTCTGATTGCTTTCCCTCCTGCAGGTGTGGAGGAAGTGCAAGATGCGCATCTTCACCGTCGCCCAGATGGACGACAACAGCATCCAGATGAAGAAGGATCTCCAGATGTTCCTGTACCACCTGCGGCTGGACGCTGAAGTAGAAGTGGTGGAGATGGTGAGACGGTTATTGGGACACAGTTAGATTAGAAAATATTCCCACATTCTGAGCTTTAACAGGTTGACAAGTCAATTCTGATTTTATATAGACTAATCTCACTGTTTCCTGTTTGAAGCTTACTGTAGTGGCGATCGTTTGTCAAACCAAACATCCAATAAAGTTCCAATAAGCCACTATTTAGGCACTGGGGTCACGTTTTCTTGACGCAGGCAAAAGAAGTTGAAGTCTAAACTTTTCAGTTGATTTATTTCCTATATTTTTTTGCGACATTACAGAGTTCAAACATTCCTTGCTCTGTCACCTCTCTTGCGCTGGTAAAAACCCATAGGCCCCTAACCCAAATGCCTGCTGGTCCTTACCAGACTCCTACATTTATAGAAAGTGGACCGCCCACATTTCTTCCTGTTTTACATAAAATAAAGAAAGAAAAAAACGATAAAACAACAAAAAATAAATACACAAAATTCAACAATAAAGTCTGTAAATAATACAAAAAAATATATAAGTTTAGGAATTAATACAATTCAAATGGATAAGAAATAAAGAATAAATAGCTCCAACACTTACAAAAAAAAACTTGAAAACATTTGAATTTTATTTCATTTGAAAACATTAAACATTGAAACCTGCTCAAAATGCTGCTGTCTGTTAGGAATGAAATATTTAGATCAGATGGCGAGATGGAGTGGGGACCCCCTAATTATATATATTGTATGAAATAGTGTTTTGCTTGATTAGACTTTTTTTATATCCCTCCTGCAATTTATTCCACTAATTGAAATGTCTTTAAATCCACATTAACATGAATTCAACAGCAGAGATGGGAAGTAACGAAGTACAAATACTTCGTTACTGTACTCAAGTAGATTTTTCTGATATTTTTACTTTACTACTTATTTTTATGGCGACTTTTTACTTCTACTCCTTACATTTTTACACAAATATCTGTACTTTCTACTCCTTACATTTTAAAAAATTGTCTCGTTACTTTAGTTTTGAATCATTTCAATGGAGTTACCGTTATTATTTTTCACGTCATCAATACCAAATTCAGTCTAATTGGATGGGAATCTACGTTGCATTTGACGCACCACTACAAGATGAATCGACAGATTCGGGGGTATTCATTGGCGGCAAATCATTGCAGCTTGGTGGCGGTGGCGTTAGCATAGTAGCATGGACGACGAGATGATTGAAAATGAACACAACGGAGATCTAGTCCTATTGGCAGACATCCATTTAAAATGTAGGCAACGGCATGAAAAAAGTGGTTTCTACTTTTACTTTTATACTTTAAGTAAATTTACAAGCCTGTACTTTGTTACTTTTACTTGAGTAAAGAAGTTTAATCAGTACTTCCACTTTTACCAGAGTATTTTTTAACACAAGTATCTGTATTTTTACTCAAGTACGGAAAATGAGTACTTTTGCCATCTCTGTTCAACAGACTGTAGTAAACAGATAAATGGAGGCAGAAGATGTCTTTCAGTCATCAATGCTCACATTCAGCGACACACAGGAGCTCTTTCTAGCTGGGCACCGTTTCATTCACAACACCTGTCCCATCAACCAGGAATCAGAAATACTTTAATAATCCCGGGGAGGGATTACTTTAGTTACATTACTTACTGTAATAGAGTGACTATAGGACCACTTTGATATAACACTATTTTAGGGATGCACGATATAATGGGCCCCCTATCGGTATCGGCCTTAAAACTGAATATCGGACATCGGCCACCCCACCGATATTTAACCCGATATTTGATCAGCTTCTGAGTTTCTAAAGTCTAAAAAAAAAAAATACTACTTCTTCTTCCTCAAAAACTTCTTTTTTACAGACTTAAAAACTTCTAAAGATGAGGGAAAAAATATTGATACATTAAAATATCCCATTATCTTCATATGCTGATATATTGCCATTTAAAAACACCATATCAATCTCTGTTACTAATGAAATATTGCTATATGTCATCGTTATGCTACGAAATCCCCCGAAAATTCACAAAATGTTGCCATATTTTTATATGTTGATATATTGACGCGGTATCGATCTATTTTACTAACAAAATCTCACAAGAATTTGCAAAATATCACGAGAGTTTGTAACAGAACGATGAAATTTCACGAGATTTTGAAAGTAAAATAGATCGATACCGCATTTTTAAAAATCTATTTGATATCAGCATATGAAAATATATTTGAGTATATTATTTTTCAAAGTGTCAGAAATGGATAACAAAACTGCTATTTTCAATGACTACTTATTTTTGTCCAGCTTTAACATCGGTATCGATATTGGTTATCGGCTACATGAGTTTTAAAATATCGGCATATCGGATATCGGCCAAAATCCCAATATCGCGCATCCCTACACTATTTCATACAATATAATTATGGGGTCCCAGCTCCATCTCGCCATCGGTTTGGGGTTCCTTGGCCTGGAAAACATTGAGGACCCCTGATCTAAAGGGCCTTGAGATGTTGTGATGTGAATTAGCCCCATATAAATTAACTACATTGAGTTAAATGCATCCTGTAACTGGGGCGGGACAAATAAAGGAGCAATAAAGAGAAAATAAATGCAGAGGAGGGGCTTTTTTTGTGGTGCATCTAGTTCTCTTTTAACAGTGAGGTATTTTCTGTCCCCTGCAGCACGACAACGATATCTCAGCCTTCACGTATGAGAAGACGCTGGTGATGGAGCAGAGGTCTCAAATGCTCAAACAGATGCACCTTTCCAGGACCGAGAGAGAAAGAGAGGTAAACAAACACCTGAACACAACAGCTGACTGATTGTTAACAATGCTGCATTCTGGGATTCCTCTACATCCTGCTGCTTGGACTCTGAGAGCCAAGATAGGATCCATTTCTGCTAAATACCATCAATTTAGCAGCAGTATTAGCAGTCAGCGACACACACACTCTCACTCACTTAGCTGGCTGATTTAAAGCCAAACTCTTAAGCTCTATGACAACTGGCCGCTCTCCATGTTCTTCCTGCTGCGCCTGACTGGGCCCCGCTTCAACGCCCAGATTCAGAGTATCACTGACGAGTCGCGTAGCTCGATCCGGAGGAAGAACCCGGGAGCCGCCGAGAACTCCAGCGTCAGCCGGCAGTCCTCCACGGCGGAGGACACTCAGGAGGACGAGGTAGTGGACTTTTATCAACCCACCGTCCCAGTCACTGTTAGCTTCACAGGGCCGTCTTCACAATGCTCCAGCTCTGGCTACAGTGGTCATCATCCCAACTAATTATATCATTGAAATCAGCTTCTGATGCTTTTCTTTTATCTGTTGGGGACAAATAAGGAGATAAACAGAAAAAACAAGCTGGTACTTCTGAGGTTTGGCTTCTTCTAGTCAGATCGAAGATATTATGATTCCAGAAAGATAGTTTTAATTAGCTAAACATAGCTGATGTTTGGATGGATGTTCATAGTTTACAGCTCAGTTAAAAATAAACCCCTGAGGGCGTTTTTAGTGTCACCTTTTGAGCCGCGCTGCAGTGAAGGGAGGAAACAGTCGTCTGGATAATCCTTTGAGCTTTTTAACCTTCTTACTTTGACTTTGTCCTTGTCCCTGCGGCGTCTGCGTGGCCGTATATCTGAGCAGCTCATTTTCTTTCATTATTTTTGGAGCGCAAAGAACATGTTTAACTGGTAAAAAACAAAAGCTTGCAAAAGGAAATTTAAAAAAATATGCAATTCAGACAGAAGACTTTTGAAATCATTTTAATCCTAAAGACATTTTGAGAATAAGTTTGGGGCTTCCTGAGATTTATTTTTATTTTCATATTTAAAAATGTTTCAACTTATTTATTTTCAACTTTTTTTTTTATATTATAGTTTTTGAAGTTTTTACTTCTTTTACAGATTAAAGTATTTTTCACATTTTACAGAGTAAATAAAAAAAAAAATTATTTAACTTTTTCAGATTGAGATTTAAAAATTATATTTTTATTTTATTGCATTTTAAGATCATATTCTCTAAATCTGGGGTGGGCTTTCCTCTAGAAGAGGAGTAGAGACACATTTCTATTAGTCTGCAGGGACATTGGCAACAACGTTTTCTATTGGTCCTACAAATTAAAATATTAAATCTGTAAAAATACGTTTAAAAAACTGTTTTAAAATAAATAAAATATAAAGTTATTTTTTTGGGGTTAAAAAAGTTTCATTTCAGATTTCCATATATATACATATCCTTCGCTGGCAGAAATAATGGAGCAAAATTCATTCCATATACATCAGGTTAGGAAGATGAATGATGATTTTTTTTTAGCGTGTTTAATTTTCTCTGCTCTGCAGCAACTTTACTTGGTTTAATGAAGATGTTTAGAGGAATATTTCTCCAGGAAGTTAGAACCTCCCAGCTTTTTATTAACAGTAATCCAGGTTTAGTGCTTAAAGAGCCAGGAAGCAACATTTAGGACGACTCCATGTTGGACGTATAAAGTATGCAGAGTCCAGATTGACCAATAGTAGAGCTACTTACTGTGTAGTCATGAAAGCTGCTTTGTGAACACCAGCCCTCATCCTGAGTCTGCTCACCACCTTCCTCCTCCTCCCACACCCCCCCCCCCCATACCCATAGCACAGATAGGATAGCATTATCATAGGAACCTTGATATATATATATTTTAAAGTGAATGCTTTAACCCTCAAAACATTCCTGTCTCTTTTCTCCATATTTCCTATATTTTTATTGAACCTCAGCTGTAGATGTTTCTAGGCAATCATGGAGGCATCCTGCACCTGCTAATTTTTCCCTGCAGGAAATAAAAAAATATATAAATAAAAGCATCTCCACTGCATCTTGCTGACTTTTTGATAAACTTGTGCAAAAGTTCTTCATAAATGCATCCGAACTGAGCAACAAACTTTACAACAGATCACTGGAGGTAATGGAACAAATGCAGCTCCTCTGCTTCCGACCGCTAAGCTAACATAATTAAACACATATTATTATTTTTTTATGGAAAAGAACAGATCAGAGTTTTGTTTTTGTTTTGCTTTTAGTAAACTATTAAAATCATCATTATTTCTATCAGAAGCTGGGGTGTTGCTGCCCTTATAAAAATAAATACCATTAGCAACTAGCACAGCTAGCATTACTAATCAGCAGTCTGCCTGCATATTCCTGAGAGAAGGGTGGCCCTTACCTTAAAGGAATAGTACACCCAAAACATGATTAGCCTTCATTTTCTACTCACCCCCATGCTGAACAACACTCTGGAGTACTTTTTTGATATCTCAAATGCATCTGGAGATCTGGGAGGCTTCTTGCTGTCTGCTGACATTCAAATAATGGAGGTCTATGGCGCCCGAGACAGAAAGGTCCATAAAAGTCCACAAAAAACGTGTCAATATTCCTCCATACTGCTCGTCCAATGTATTCCAAGTGTCCTGAGTGGGTAGCGTCCATAATTTACTCGAAACGAAGTCATTTAGAATGTTTTTAGAGCATAAACAGTAGTGTATAGGATTTCCTGAAAGCGCGCGCCTGCGCGTTCACGACGCTACGGAAACCGCGGCAGACCAAACCAGATGAAAGTGCGCATTCAGCGTCTGCTCTGCCGATAATGCAAGCGTAGAAGAAGAAATGTGCTGTTTACCTGTGCAAAGAAAGAAACAACGAAAGAAAAATGTCTGAGGACTTCAGTGTTGAGGAAGAGCATGAGTTCTCTGAATGCGCTAGTTTGGTCTGCCGGCTTCCGTAGCGTCGTGATCGCGCAGGTGCGCGCTTTCAGGAAATCCTATACACTACTGTTTATGCTCTAAAAACATTCTAAATGACTTCGTTTCGAGTAAATTCTGGATGCTACCCACTCAGGACACTTGGAATACATTGGACGAGCAGTATGGAGGAATATTGACAAGTTTTTTGTGGACTTTTATGGACCTTTCTGTCTCGGGCGCCATAGACCTCCATTATTTAAATGTCAGCAGACAGCAAGAAGCCTCCCAGATCTCCAGATGCATTTGAGATATCAAAAAAGTACTCCAGAGTGTTGTTCAGCATGGGGGTGAGTAGAAAATGAAGGCTAATCATGTTTCGGGTGTACTATTCCTTTAAGTCAGAAGTTTCTAAAAGTTTGCTGACATTCCCAACTCCAGCTTCTTCCATCACATTAGTGCATTTTAGCTGCGCTCTGGTCAGCCTTCCTGTTATCTGCATGAAATCACACTCTCTCCCAGACCTTGCTTCTGGTTCATTTTCAGGAAAGTCAAAGATAGCTAACTCTAAAGCTACTTTGTGATCAGATTTTTATTTTGAATTTCTTAGACTGATGAAAAATTAAACCCTGTTTCATGGTGACTCCTTCCTGATATTGATTTATATTTACCTAAACATGCATTTCACTATTTGTCAATAGTAATGACCACTACTATCAGTGCTCCTTATACGTGTTATTTATTTTTAGCTAACTCTGTAGCCTCCTTCATGCTAAAGTGGGGATCTGTGGTCAGTGGTCATAAAAAGTTTGTATGTTTAAGTTTCTGGCTCTTAATGGTGTTTTAACAGGTACAGCTGGTCGGCCATTGAGAGCTTTCATCACTTCGTGCAGAACGAAGGAGGCCATCGGTGCTTTGTCGTACTGTGCTGGGGTTTCCCTGCTGTTTCTATGCTATGGAGGCAATTTAGTTCCATTATTCCCATAAAGGAACGTGTTCTGTAAATGTAAATTTGAAAAAATGTAATCTATTAATTAAAAATTGGAAAAGTTACCGTTGAGAAAAAAGGAGAAACGTAGCTGTTTTCTTAGACTTCATGTATTTTATTATGGATGTTTTTTCATATTTCTGTTGAAGTGAAGATAATGTGATCCGTGAAAGAATTTGAAGATAATGTAACTTAAAAGTACAAATAGAAATTCAACATATAACATGCATAATAAATTGAACAATGAAACAAATGAAAAGACAAAATAATTAGAAAAACTACATCTAACAAAATTTCTGGATTTTCTTTTTCTCAAATTTAGATTTTTAAAACACTCTTTGCTTGGAACAATAATGGAACAAACTTCCCTCCATACTCCAACAGGAAACAGATCAGTGGTGTGTTCGGATAGCAGCATCCTTAGCAAACACCTTGCCTCCCTGTGACCTTGACTTTCACCTGCATGCATGCAGCCTCAGAACGCAGAGAACGACGGCGTTCTCCTGCAGGGAACCTCTCTGCATGCATCTCCTCTCTCATTCCGTCTTCCATCTCTTTCTCATAGAACCGAATCCTCCCTCGGATTTCTTTTTTTAGGTATCCTTCCTTATCGCGTCCTCTGCCTTCCTCTCAGGCTCAGCTCATCCACGACAAGAACACAGCCGCTCACGTCGCCATGAACGACAAGGCCGAAGCCGGTCCTGAGCGGGTCCACATGACCTGGACCAGGGAAAAGCTCTTCACGGAGCGGAACCGCAACCGGGAGGCCAACGCCAACGTGGCGGTCCGGGACCTGTTCAACATGAAGCCGTGAGTATTTCCACTCAGAAACCCCAGAGTTTGCAGCTGGGATCATTAGCGGCGTGACATGGCGGTGTTTGATGAGGTTACCAGCCCGAGCCGCCTCAGCGTGACGGCTACAGTGAGCACGCATGAGTGTCCTTCATGGCATGGCGGGAAAGCGTGCGCATCTCGTTCACTAACCTGGTTCACCACAGAACATCAGACGGTTTGTGAGGCAGATTGACCTGGAGCGTCCCAGCAGACATCAAACAGCCTCATGTCACTCTGCCGCGGTTCCAGTGGGTCAGCAGTGACGGTTGGAAGCATGCGGTGTTGTAGAAGCATCTAAGCCTGTTTCTGTTGTTCTGTCCCATTTTCCTCCTTCTAGAGAGTGGGAGAGTCTGTAAGTTGCATTCTCTTTGCCCCCCTCCCTCCCTCGGGTCCTCTGTGATCTGTTGCCGTGGTGACTCCACCTTTTTCTCACCGTCCTCCTGCTCATGTCTGGTGTTCCTGTTTTGTTTTTTTTGCTCTGACTGCAGTTTTAAACCTGATGCTGGCTGGATAAGCTCCTCTGATTTAAGCTGCATGATGATGATGATGATGTGATTTTATTGGCTTTAGCGTTTGAACATCCATGTTTTTCAAACCGCAATGAAAACAGACATTTGACTTTGCTTCTGTGCTGTGTTTCCTAATGACGTGTGGCTTTAAAACAAAGAGGAAGCGTTGATGGTTAAAATTGGATTTAAATTCAAATGGGCTAAATTATCGGCAGGTTTGAGGTGTGAACAGCTCTGCCTCTTTGTTTGGGATGAAAACGCTTCTAACTTTGCCTGATTTCTGATTAACAAACAAAAAGTCGCCTTCTTCTCTGTCAAACCTCCTTACGCAGCAAATCGTTCCTTAAACCATTGTGCTATGGAGTGAATTTTGTTCCATTATTGTTGCAAGTAAAGAACATGTTTTGTAAATGGAAAATTTTAAATGAATGCAAAAAAAAGTTTTTTTTTTATTAAAAGAAAAGGGTTTGAGTCATTTAGCTGTTTTTGTAGATGTTTTTGTTTTTGTATTTTATTTTTTTTATTTTATTACAGACTGTTTTCTCAAAATGTATTTCTTTTTTTCTAACTTGATTTCAAAGTTGTTTTCTGACAGATTTGTAACTTTTTTTTTATTCTCTTCACATTATATTAATCCGAAAGATACATTTGTGGAAAGATTTATTTAAAGATAAAATGTAAAAAATATATCTACAAAAAATTGTCATATTTTTTGAAAAAAATTGGATATGAAAAATAAACTTGGAAAATTATATATATAAAAAAAAACTAGAAAACAAAAAAGTTATTTTCTTAACTTTTTTTGAGTTAAACTTTCATAGTTTCCATTCTGGATTTTTTTATTTCCATTTATGAAACATGTTCTATGGTGCAAAAACAATGGACCAAATTTCACTCCATACACTCTTCCCTGCTTCCCTCACTGTGGCGTGTTTGTCTGCTCAGGAACCAGTCGAACGTCCGTCGCATGCACACGGCGGTCAAGCTGAACGAGGTGGTGGTCAACAAGTCGCAGGGAGCCCATCTGGTGCTGCTCAACATGCCGGGACCACCGAAGAACAGAGGAGGAGATGAAAACTGTATCCTTCCACCGGCTGGAATTACCTGGGAGCAGGTTTTTATTAGCTAAGGAGCCCTGTGAAAGCCTGAGCTTTCTACACTGGAGCTACCGGCTCCTCTTGGATTTATAGAGTCTTACAGGGAGTTTAGCCCACAGTTAAACTGTCCATCTGCAGCTTTTCTGATCCACTTCATTCCCACGGCTCTCAGGGAAGCTTTATGGACGGCCGTTAAAGAAGAGCGCATTTAGAGGCGTCTATCAGCTGAAGATACCAAAGGTTAAAGACAGAATAAATATTCTGGTTCTATTTGCATCTAAGCCTTTCCAAAGTCGTTCCTGGAGGGCCGCTGTCCTGCAGGTTTAGAGGTTTCTCTGCCTCAGCAGAGCGGATTCTGATGATTGCAGGTCAGAAAAGGCCTGTTAATGGAACAGATAGACGTCTAAAAGCTGCAGGATTGCGTGGACACGCCTGTCTTAAAGGTTCAAAACATCCACCAGACTTTACTAAACTTTTCCTTTGATTCATTAATAATCTTCCTCCTTTTGTTTGTTCCAGCACTGTCTAGTAAATTAGCATAAATACATAGTAGAAAGAATTATGCTTACTTTCTCTAAGCAATTCTCTTATTTACTTTAAAAGGACGTTCACCATGGGAGACTTTTCATGAAAAGGCCATATGATGCCCCATCGTATGACTTCGTAAAACGTTCTACTAGGTCATATGATGTAACTTACTTTAATTTCATCTAAAGTCTCCTGCGGTCGTCTTCCTTCCAAATACAAAAACCGTATCACCGCTCGACACTCAACAGGCTCCATTTCAGACTTGGCTCAGATTAAACTCTAAACTGTAAATTAGACACAACATTTGGTTCACCACTGTAATTTGCCTCTTAATCAATAGAAATATAAATAATTTCAGTGAGATCAAAAAACTGGAAGAGGGTCAGAGGAATTACTTAGGGCTCTGTCACACCTTGCTGATTTAGCCAGCGTATGCCTGATGTTCCAGAATCTCCTAAAACGCTGGCATACTTTTTTTCAATATTGGGCGTATACATGGCGTACTTATGTCCAAAGACAGCCTAACTTATGCACAGTGCAGGGCAGCGTTTCACGGGCACTACGAAGCATCAGTTTGCATAAAAAGATTAATTTGATCATTGTATTAACCTAGCTGCTGTTTATTTAAGAATAAATAAAAATAAAAAAGAAAGAAGGTTTGCATTTGCAGCAGATTCAGCGTCATGGCTGCTAGGAAGCTTGTTGGTCATCGGCGTGAACGCAGGGAGGATCCATCTCTCACCTTCTCGCTCACTGTACGATGCAGAGGAAGCCTGGAGGAGAACTGATGGTTTCCTCCTGCAATCCCCTTTTATACCAAAACGCTGCCAATACATGCAGGTGGCGCAGCAGGTGGCGCACACGACCAATGTACGGAGGCCTTAGTCCTCGACGCAGCCGACCGGGGTTCGAATCCGATGTCTCTCCCCCTCTGTCATACCCCCTTTCCTGTCAGCCTACTGTCGAAAAAACGAGCCACTATTGCCGTAAAAACAAAAAAAACGCTGTCAGTACGCCATTATACAGTAGCTGTAAGTTAGAAAAATGTTCAGCAGTTGTCTGGAACACGTCAGATACGCTGATATGCGAGAGAGAAGATGGCTATGGAGAGGGGCGTGAAGGAAGCCATCTATGTTAAGAGAGAAAAACCAACTTTAAACAGAGGTGGTGGACTCAGATTCCAGCTTCCAAAAACATACAATTCAATCATAGACATGATCCCTTCCAGATATCACCAAACCCCCCACCCCATCACAGAGGAACGAGGGACCTACCCGCCCCAGCCGGTGAACAATACCTCCTTAACGACCAACCCTTAACAATCATAGACAGGTTTCAGGTATTACAGGAGACAATCCCCCCCGTTAATGGCAATCCCCCCTTTAACGACCGACCCCTAGAATCATAGACAGGTTCAGATATTACAGGCTAACGATGGAACTAACGACCCATTCATCGGTTACCATTGCATGTTTCCAAGCGATACAAGGCGTGTCTATATAAGACTCAAACTCACTGCGGATCCAGACATTTGAATTGAGAAAGCTTCCTGGAGAGGTGGCGAAACGTCTTCAAATCTTGAAAACCAAGTCCAGTGGATATTTTTTGAATTTTTACGGAATTAATTTAGTTTTACTCGCGAGGAGAGTAGGAAGAAACTGCGGAGTTTACAAATCTCCACCCCACTCTGCCGGTCTTCAGCTTTCTCCTCACTATTTATTAAAGTCAGGGGATGTCCCTAATTACACAAGCTGAGGTCTAACTAAGCCAAAGGGAAACACAATGATCTTAAATTTTGAAGATCTTCTAAATTTCTCGACGTAGTCGCCGTATGTCGGCGTGCATCAGCAGACCCATAACTAAACCAACGTTTGCCAGCATTTTCATACACTGGTCTAAATCGTTAAGGTGTGACAGGTGGCTTTATTGAACGCCCCTCAGACTTCCACTCCATTCTACCTTCAGTCCGACTCTCCTGAAGAACCGCTCTGGTCCGTCTGGTACCAGGTGATGCGTGTTGGGATAGCAAAATCAGTCGGTGTGAACGCTCTGCGTGTTTTTCCCGTCTCTACCTTGACTGACCTTGACTGCTGTCCTCTCAGACATGGAGTTCCTGGAGGTTCTGCTGGAAGGCCTGAACCGCGTCCTCCTGGTGCGCGGAGGAGGCCGAGAAGTCATCACCATCTACTCCTAAAAGAGAAAGAAAGAATGAAAACTGTTATCACTGCACATGAGGGCGGGTCGCCATGGATACCAATCACCAGGCTTTTTTTTTTTAAGGAAAAAGGCCAGTATGGTTGTATGAAGGGTAGGTGGTTGTTGCATAGCTGGGAGGGGTCGCTCATGACTGATTGAAGGACTTTGGTGTGCCCCCCCCCCCTCTCTGAGGGAAGGTAGAGCCTAGAGACACTTTATATCCGTCAGCTAACCTGAACCGTTCTGTTCGCTCCGTCGTGTATTGATGTTGTGGAGTCGCCACCTCTTCTCTCTTTACGTCGTTCATCTCAACCTTTTAGCTTTCTTTGTTTATTTTCTCCATGTTGTTTCTGTTGCGTTCAGCTCTGGACCTACGAGGAAAACCCTCACAGAGGTTAAAGGTCGACCTGCGGAGACGTTCGATCCGATTGAATTAGTTAAGACGCTGCTCTGCGGGTAAACACTGCTCCTCTTCCTCACGCGTCAACGCCTCGCCGCGTCTCTCCGTGTTAAAGGACCAGCCTGTGGGAGGCTTCATCTGCAACCCTTCACATTTCCATTCAAGATCTTTGTTTCTAGGGAAAATAGCCATAACTAACGTTCAGCTTGTGCTTTTTAGAAGATCTGCTGGAGTGTTTGGTTGGGAACAAATATGTGATGAGATTTTTACTTTTTTTTGGTTTTTAAATAAGCTGTTTAACAGCATGCGATAGTGGAACGTTTTAAAGATTTCCACTAAAACCCGATGAAGAGGATTGTTGGTATTAAACGTTAGTCGGCTGCGATTCGACGACGAATCTCCCCAAACTGTTCTGGTTACAGCACTGTTAACTTTGCACATCCTTTCTTTGAGCACTTAACTCACTTTCACTTGATTTTTCTCAAGCCAATATTATTGTCAGCACCACTAGATTGTTTCAAAAGAAGCTAGAAGAAGGCAATTGTTTATTTTTTTTTATTGTTATTAGTCTTGTTTGGGTGTTTTTATGATGTTATATTCAGCAGAATTTTGAGTCCCAGACTGAATAGATGAGTTCTGTACGAGGAAGGAAAAAAAAAAGTGCCAAAATGACCACAAGGAAACTGTGGAAGTATGATTATTAGTGCAGCTCTGAGTTTCGGCTGCACTGGTTTTACTTTGATCATTTTCATTTTTTCGTTATTCCGCGGGAACATTGAAATAAACACAGGATTATTATTCTCAGTGGTCTCTATGCGGCTGAATCAGGGCATTTCAACCCATGTTATGTTGCTTCAGAGGCTCTGAGGAGGAAGGATGACCCCCCCCCACCCGCTCGCTGCGCTGCGTATACCTCCACAGTTTCTGCTCCTGATTAGCCGTGCAGTATTTTATCCAAACCGAGTCCCGTTTTCCTGCACTTCTGTGAGGAGAAGGAGACTTTATTTAATTTCTACTTGTCGTTCGTTGATGTGTGGGACTTTATAGATGTTTTTCTTTTCTTTGTAGTGTTTGTTAAATTATACATGATCTGTTACTTTTAAGTGTTTATTACAGGCATGACTTTTACAAAAACAAGAGGATGAGTTTGTGTAAAGACTGCTGCAGATGTCTTTATTTTATTTTCTGTAAGAAACACAAAACGCACAGAGAAAAGATCCAGAGCGAGTCTGGAGCCGAGCTGATGTTGGAGTTCTGCGTCGACATGAAGTTCAATGTTACTGTTTGTTTGGCATCTATACTAACCAAAGATTTAAATAAAATAAACAACAAAAAAATATATATTATTTTGGAAAGTTGTGAGGTTGTATAAATAAAGAGGGTTTCTGTTTTTTACTGTGGTGACTGACTGTAGCTGTGTGCAAAAACCGGTAAAGAAGATGGAAACGAAGGTAAGATTTTATTGAGCGTCTTTGTTGAGTTTTTGGAAACGATCAGCTGGATAATTTTCATCTCACTATGTTTTTGTTTCAGCAAAACTTGAGTTTAGGTTTATTGAAAGTATTTTAGTTACAGTAAAAAAAATGTATAAGTAAAAAGATAAAACAAAATTAATGAAAAAAACCAAGCAAAGCAGAATGGTAGAACTTCTTTTAAAGGTATACTATGCAACCGGTGTTGATTTTCCAGCCCCAGAGGGCGAAAGTAAAAGTGCACTGTCGTAAATATGCTCAGCTGTTCTCCTGGTTTCTCCGTCAAGCCAGGCGCGGTTGTTTTGAGCTTAGCAGACAGGCGAACGCAACGAATGACTAACAGTGAAAGTATGAACATGCACAGAGAGAGAGAGAAACCATTCCAATGTTACTCACAATCGCATCAGCAGAAACGCGAGGTCCGCGTCAGCCTTGCAGCCTTCTTTTTATTTTAGCTCTCGCCATTCGGAAAATGCCCGATGTTCACCCGTGTACGACTCCTCTCTCTGTCCGGAGCCCTTTTCCTCTTTCTTGCCTGCTCCGACATGGGCTTTCGCTGTTTTCTCGCTGGTTCCGCCATGATAACTGCACAAAGATCGCCACTGTGCTAGCAACGAGCATGCTTTTAACTGGGGGCGTGTAGCAGTTCTCGCCGCAAAGCAAGACCGACTCTCGCGAGACTTCTGAGCCTGTGGGTGCGGGTCGGTGCTCCTGCAATTGCAAGTGCGGTATTTCCCCCACAGACCACCAGGGCGGCCGAGAATACACCTGAAATGACTCATTTAATCATCCAAAACGTTATGGAACACATTAATTAACTGAAAAATGTTGCATAGTGTGCCTTTAAAGCCACTGTTTCCAGCAGCAATATTATTGGATATAATTTAATTCCTAACTAGTTTCTAAAGCTATAAATACTACATTATTGTCGGGTTTATAAAATGTAGGTTTTTTTCTTAAGAAGAACTGAAATACACGAATTATGGATACAATTCCTGCAGAAAGGAGAGACAGTTGAACCCCAGTCTCCTCCTGGACCTCCTCTGCAGATTATTTTATTAACAGAACATGACGCATGGTTACAAACAGAGTATTGTTCTGACAGAACAGTTGATCAGTTCATGAAGACAGAATGACGAGGCAGGATGGCCTCCTGACTGAATCATGACACAGGAGTTTCATAAGCACACATTAATTTCATAATCATCATTGAATAAACCTAACAATTATATTTCTGTTTATAAACAAAAATCAATAGTATTCAGTTGTGTGTCAATATAAAGCAACAGAAAAGTAACGGATTTAGTTACCAACTCATCAGCTAGGAGAGTCATTATTAGCTTTCCTGAAAGTCCCTTAAAGGCATCATCCCCTAATCTCTAATCTGGATGTTTTGGAACGCTTGGATCCAACCAGTAAGAGAGATTAAAAACGTTAAATACATTTACTAAAAATGATCTCTTTAACATAATTTCAAATATTCAGCTATTTTGTCACCTGAACAAAAACTACAAAATGTATTTCTGTTCTGTTAGCAGAGGGACTCTGGGTGTATGAGGCTGTGTTTAATCTAGATGCAGGAAGGGGTCTATCTCAGTGCAACATTGTCAAAGAAAGTGAAACATTTCGTAATAAATTAGCGAGACTTTTCACTGAATATGAAATGGGGGGGGGGGTTGCTTTTTCTCTTAATTGGTTGGTTGCTGAATCTGTTTCTGCTTTGGAGGGAACCAGCAACCCCTCGCCACCCCAGCAGGGATAAGCGTGACAGAAAATGAATGGATGGATGAACAGATTCTGTCTCATAAATAATCTTCGCAAATTAGTTCAATCTCACCAATTTCCTTTACAATCAAAAACTCGGTAAAATACAGTCTAGCATTGGGGATACTGATACCGTACCTTTTTTCAAATAATCCTAATGTGTTTGTTAAATGTACAAAATAATATAGCGGCTCTATAATAGTAGCTTTTAAACTGGCTCCTCCGGACCCACTGATCTACAGAGTTAAATGTTTCCCTGCCTTAACCCTTTAAAGCCTGATCCAAGAATAAAACAAAACAGAAAATTACTTTTTTTTTGTTTGAATTCCTTATTAATCCGTGTATCATTCGTTCTTTCTATTTTCAATTGCCAATCAAAAAACAAAAAATAAAAAATTGACTGGTTATTTTGTTTTTTGTTTTTTATCGTTAAACCAAAAACGAAAAAAAGGATTGGTTTTTCATATTTCAATTCTAAGCTCAGATCAAGAATACGAAATGGAAAAATGGACAGCAACGCAGAATTTGATTTTAATATTTAATCGGTACAGTTTACATGACCCGGAAGTTTGGTGGAGCGTTAGCTAAAAAAACAATTGGCTTACTCCCACCACGTTCGATCAAACTGCACCAGATAAGGCAGTCGGACCTATCAGCCATGGACAGTTACGTTTTATTTCGAGGATCCAAGCGTGTGACTCTTGAGGAGGACATGACAACGGAGAAAATTTGCAGGATTTTCCAGGTATAACTTTTTTCTTGAAACTTTTCTGTGCACTGTACTTTTAACTAGCAACAACAAACAGCTTCTCGATCAACATAGTGTGTGGTTCTAGCGTCGCCATGGTAGCCACTTCATTACCCCAACTGCTGCGCAAAGAGCTATTTCCGGGTCACGTAAACTGTACCGATTAAATATTAAAATCAAATTCTGCGTTGCTGTCCGTTTTTCCATTTCGTATTCTTGATCTGAGCTTAGAATTGAAATATGAAAAACCAATCCTTTTTTCGTTTTTGGTTTAACGATAAAAAACAAAAAACAAAATAACCAGTCAATTTTTTATTTTTTGTTTTTTGATTGGCAATTGAAAATAGAAAGAACGAATGATACACGGATTCTTATTTGGCCTTATTCTCTTTTTTTATTATTAATCGATAGTGGTGAATAATTAATTAATTAATAATTAATGAATTTTATTTATCATGCACTTTACATTTGATTTCAAATCTCAAAGTGCTACAAAACAAGTTTAAAAGACCATAACATTAAAAACAGAGTAAAAAGACAGTCATTAAAATCAATACATTAAAAGGCATACGTAGCCTATTAAAGAAAATCTAAAATCAACAATTGTAGGAATTTCTAAAAAGGAAAGTTTTTAGTCCTTTCTTAAAACAATCCACCGTCTGTGGGGCCCTAAGGTGGTCTGGGAGGGCATTCCACAGACGGGGAGCTGCGGCTTCGAAGGCCCTGTCGCCCATTGTTTTTAGCCGTGTCCTGGGTGGGGCCAGACGGTGCTGTTGGCCTGACCGGGTCCGGGAAGAGGTGTGTGGTGTGAGCAGTTCAGTGAGATACATGGGGGCCGCACCGTGCACACAGTGATGGGTGTGCAGAAGAATCTTGTACTCTATACGGGCGTGAATGGGCAGCCAGTGTAAAGTGTGAAGGATGGGAGTGATGTGCTGGTGTTTCCTCACCCTCATCAGGACCCTGGCAGCGCTGTTCTGTACATACTGGAGCTTCTGAAGGCTCCTGCCAGAGATCCCGACGAGGAGAGCGTTGCAGTAATCCAGCCTGGAGGAGACGAAGGCGTGGACGAGCTTCTCTGCAGCAGGGAGGGATAGGGAGGGACGGAGTTTAGAGATATTACGGAGGTGAAAGAAGGACGTTTTGCAGATGGAGGTGACATGATTGTCAAAGGAGAGGTGGGGGTCAAGCTTGACCCCAAGGCTTGTAACAGAGGGAGAGGGGAATGGTATGACCACAGAATGAAACAGAGGTGAGAGGAGAGGAACGGAGTTGATGAGGAGTACCAGTTTGGATGGCCTCTGTTTTTGAGGCATTAAGCTGCAGGAAGTTTTGACTCATCCACGCCTTCATATCCTCCAGGCAGGAGCTGAGGCGGGTGACAGAGTTGGCGGGGGAGCTGGGAGGAGTCATTTTAATGTAAAGTTGTGTGTCGTCAGCATAGCAATGGAAGTTGACCCCATGCCTGCCGACGACACAACTAAGGGGGAGCATGTAGATGGTGAACAGGGTAGGGCCGAGCACGGAGCCCTAATTGCTGTACAGTTTATTATCTAAATGATAAATTAGAATCAATGATTATAAAACTCCTGAAAATGGGTTAATTTGCTAATTTTTTCTATTGTTTTTTCCTTTTCTTTCATCGTTTTTGTTTGAGGATTTATTAAATGTGATTAAAAGCGGTTCCTACTAGATGTTTGGTGAAATAAATCACACTACTTTATGAAACTAGTGTCCTAAAGAAGACAATTTTAACCCTTTAAAGCCCGATCCAAGAATAAAACAAAACAGAAAATAATTTTTTTGGTTTGAAGTCCGTATTTGGCCTTTTAACAAAATATGTAAAAAGAAAAAACAGAAATAAATTTTTGATAATAATTTATTACTATGCGATAAGTCAAGATTATTTTTTGTGTAGTCTTCTGCCCTGAGTTATCAGGTATATCTGATTGTGCACAATAGGATTTTGAGCAAAGTTTTTACCATTAAATTATGCAAAAGGTGTCAGACGCAAAACGTTTCAGAAACCGAATGTATCAAATATGATACATTAGGCATTACAGGGATAACACCAATTGTATCATATTTGATACATGAGATCTTTGCATCATCAGTGTGATCTTGCTTATCTTAAAAACCCTGACTTAAACAATCAGACACACGCAGTGAACAGAAAACGTATAAAATATTCTACAGAAATGCCGAATTTATCAAAATTGATGCAAATAAAGGATTTAATTTAACTCATACAAAATATATATATATATTTATTCTTTTTCTTTCATTTTTCAGAGTTCAATGACAACTCTAAATAAAAAAAAATATTTTCTGTCCATTATTTCATGGTCCAGGCTTTAAAGGGTTAATGAATGTCTGATTGACAGCCCTCTGCAGCCTTTGGGGGCTGCTGGGGAGGAAAGCAATAATCTGCTGGAGCAGAAATGCATCTAAAACAGAAACAGTGAGTCCTATGTTCAAAAACCATTGCTATATAATCCCATATGGCTCTAATTAAAACTATATTAATAAATCCAAGAATTATTGCACTAAATTATCAAAGTCTGCATCTTCCAATATTATTTGAACAGGTATAATAAACTGGTCTGATTGTAAATAACATAACATACATTTCACCAACTTTTATTCTTAACATTTTACAGCTTCAGAGATGTATAGTTTCTGAATTTAGTAACATATCAAAACTGATTTGGTGACAAATTAAAGATATAATAGTAGTAATAGTAACAATATATTTCCGCCAGAACAGAAAGCAGTGGACTATGCTTGGAAGAAAGGTTATTGGTTTTATTTGTAAAAATGTGCTGGATAAAAAAGCTGAAAGAGGGAGGGGCTTAAACTAGTTTTTTTTTTCGTTTTTTTTGTTAATAAACTTTATTATTTACCATACACAACAATACAAAACTGCATTGTAAACATATCACAAAACAACAAAAACATTTGCCAGGGGGAGCATTAACAGAAAACAATAAAAATATAATAAGAAATGACAAAATACTCTTGTTTATAGAAAAACAGAACCAAAGGTGACAAAAATACCAGATGCCACAGTGAATCAACGCAATAAATTATCTACAATTCCAATTTGATTGCAAGCCAATAAAGTTATTTTCAACTTTTTTATTTGTAGAAGGTCGAATTGTAAATATATAATGTTTAAATTCAATCAGAAAAACTGAAAAGTCAGGTTTTTTTCTCAAAAATGTGCATTTATAAAGATTAAAATTTAGCCTTAATAATTATTAAATTGATAAGAAAACTCTTCGCATTCATTCTTTCATTTTGTTGAAAACCAAACAGGACATTTACCCAATATAACTGAAATATTATTTATTTTTTTGACACAATAAAAGTACAAAAGTGTTGCCAAAGACGGGTAGATTCTATGTATGAGTTTAAAAGATATTTCTTCAACCTTGTTAGTGAGAAGAAAGTGATTTGGGAGCAGCCAGATACATTTCCAGGACATATCAATATGAAAACGACCCCAGTATGGAACAACCACAGGAACAGAGGTCTCTTCCTTCTGAAACAGGGATCTAATTAATTTATTATTTTAACGAGGAACAGGGTTAAGACAGATTTTGCCAACAGGAAAATGTATGGGAGTCAAAATGGGAGAATAACTGATTCTTGGTTTCTGTTTGAATAACGTACACATTTCAGACGAAATAGCACCAAAAACTTTGGCATATTCTCCTTTCTGTTTTTTAGTAGAAGCGTAATAAAGTCAAATATGTCGTAATATTATCGGTTTTGGTATGATTTACTAATGTAATGAGCTGGTTTTATCCATGCCTATTTTATACCCTAAAGCCTAAATAATTAAACTTAGCACATCACACATTTTAAAATATATTTTTAAAATGTATAAACCTTTAAAGAAAACAAATTCCTAAATGATATCAATGGATAAAAGGCTTCAAACTAAATTCACCTGAAACACTTTCCTCATTGCTGATGCAGTTTAATGGTGTTCAGTGGAATACCACCAGAGGGCGATCTTTCCTTATATTTCAGCTAAAAAGCTGCAGTTAGGCTTTGTTTACAACAAAAAAACAGCCCAGGGATCATTTTGTTTTCTATCATGTGACTCAGATTTAGTTCTTAATGCTATTTAGCAACCTCTCCATGCTGGTGACCCTCCCTACCACAGAACTGGACAACCTGCAGAGGCTGGCAGTTAAAGTAAGAATAAACTACGGGGGAGGAGGATATGCATCTGTTTCTGCACAAAGGATTCCCCATAATCTCTCCATCTCACTTTAGACATTAATTTATTGGTTTTAGGGCTAAGCCTGTTCTAAATCCATGACTGTTTAAAAATAAACTTTTCATAGAAAAAAGGCAGGAATTAAACTAATGCAGCCTCTAAAGATCCACTGTTTTCTATTGTTTGGTAACTTGCTTTTTATCTAAATTAGTTTATTATTGTAGCTGTTAAATCCAGAATAGTATTTAAACTTATCCTTCTCACCTATAAATCCCTCAATAAGTTCCATCATATATCATAAATCTGATTGTACCTTAAATTCAATCTGCAGGTTTACTAGTGGTTCCTAGAATTTCTAAAAGTAGAATGGGAGGCAGATCTTTTAGTTATCAGGCTCCTCTCCTGTGGAACCAATTACCAGTTTTAGTCCGTGAGGCAGACACCCTGTCTACTTTTAAGGCTAGGCTTAAAACTTTCCTTGTTGATAAAGCTTCTAGCTAGAGTGGCTCAGGTTATCCTGATCTATCTCTATAGTTCTGCTGCTATAGGCTTAGACTGCTAGAGGACAAAAAAACATTCTGCAGAGTTTTTTGTTCTGCTGTCTTTCATCCCTTTGACATAAAAACTGACTCGAAACTCATCTGCTTAACTGTTTATTTTCCAGACAGAGCCTCCTAAGGTGCGACACTGCAAAAACGATCTAAAAATATGTAAAAATGTCTTGAATAAAGTGTATTTACCATTAATTTGAGAAGTTAAAGACAATCATTGGTTTTTTTCTCTTAAAATAAGAAAATCTGATAATATGCACTTGAAATAAGACAATGCAATTTTTTTTTCTAATTTCAAATTACCTCCTCAATTCAAGAAAAATTAACCTATTTTAAGATTAAAAAAAATACTTATTTCGATCTTTATTCTTTTGCAGGGTAGTTTACCGTTACCTTATTCTAATATATAAAGTATGAATCAGTGTTTCTAGATTCCTTTTGTTTGTCTGCTTCTGCCTCCTTGAACTCGGTTTCGGCAGATGGCCGCTCAAACAGAACCTGGTTCTACTGCAGGTTATTTGTGTTAAAAGGGAGTTTTTCTTCTCCACTGTTGCAGCATACATGCTCAGTGTGAGAAATGGCTGTCGACACAATGCAAGCGAATATCTGCTGTCTACATGCTCACCTAGAAGGAGCTGATGACTCGATGCAATCACCTAGTTTTCTTTAGAAACTTTTAACCAATCTGTCTGGATGATCTGATTGAATTGTTTCTGTAGACGACATGTTGTGAATCAGCTGAATTATGAAATTATAATTCTGATGAATTATGTGAAGGCAAGAGCAACAAAACATTCTTTTTGGGTCCTTTAGGAGGAAATGAAGCTGTTCCAAAAGCTGCGCAACATAAAGCTAAATAATGGAATGACGATCAAATCTGTGGCCTAATCCTTTAAGTCGGTTCCCCGACATTTTTTAATTAGATATTTAATCATTTTAAACGTTTTCATGGAACATTTTATTGTGCATTTTACTATTAAATTGTATATTTGATGTATAAATCCAGCTTATAGATGATTAAATAAATGTTACATTTGTTAATTTCGTTGTATATTTAAATTTCTTACATTCCCCCAGGGGTTCTTGATCCCCACTTTTAGAGTCCCTGCTTTAACCCTTTATACAGCAACACATGGGCGGTTCTAGAGAGGGGCCAGCAGGGTCCAGGCCCCTATTATGGCCCATATACTACTGAAAGCAAACAATACAAAAATGCATATATGGTAATTTATTAGTGGATTAGGGATATTTTCCCTTGATTTGAACACGTAAGAAAATTTACCGATTAATTAACTGATTTGTGTATTAAATTAGATAATCCATTAGCTTATTTCAAGTGGATAATTTCTAATTATCTTATTTTAAGGACAAGCAGATCATCTTATTTACCTTCTCAAGGTAATTAAATATGATAAAGCTGATAGTTAGTTATCTCTATAGTTATGCTGCTATAGGCTTAGAACGCCGGAGGACATAGGGACCCGTTTTAATCATTCTGCTTCATTATATCTTTATTCTCCCATTCTTTGTTATTTCTTTGTTTAATTTCTAATGTTATGGTCTTGATGTTTTTTTCTCATCATAGTAGCTTCATCTGGTCTGTTCCTTTTTGGCTGTGACTCCATCCTGGAGAGAAATATCAGCTGTGCTGCTGCCATGAACGCCCTTGTTTATAGACATCGGTTGACAGTTTGCCTTTTGTATCTCTGCTTCTTTCTGTATGTAACATAATGTAAACCTGTTTTCCTAAAGTCAGAAAAATATACTTTAATAAGACATTTTTATAGAAATATTACCTTATTTGCTCAATAGCTTCCAGGTAATGTGATCAATGGACGAAAAATCAGCGTTGGATCATAGCACTGCATCATCTTCAAAAGTTACGCCTTTTATTTTTACATTTCATACTTTTGATATTTTTTTAATTAACTTTTTTATAGAAATATTAGCATTTTTGCTCAATAGCTTCCAAATCATGTGATCAATTCACTCAAAATCAGTATTGAATCATAGCACTCCATCATCTTCAAAAGTTAAGCCTTTTATTTTTCCATTTCAAATTTGAAATTATTATTTTGTTCATTTTTATATGGCAATATTAGCATTTTTGCCCAATAGCTTCCAATTCATGTGATCAATGGACTCAAAATCAGCATTGGATCATAGCACTGCATCATCTTTAAAAGTTGCACCTTTTATTTTTCAATTTCATATTTTTTATATTAATTTTTATATAGAAATATTAGCATTTTTGGCCAACAATTACCAGGTCATGTGATGAATAGATTTAAAATTAGTGTTGGATCATAATTCTCCACTGGCTTCAGGAGTAACGCCTTTTTTATTTTTGCATATGAAGTCTCTGAATACTTTTAGAATAATATTTATGTGTAGATATTGGATATTAGATATATGAAGGTTATTTTGTTTCAAAACAATTTGTGCATTGTAAGTGTGAATTTGAAGCTGTAGAGAGAGTTACATTCTAAGTTTTGTATGTGTAGAATAAAAAAAAACTATTTCACAAGTACTTTTTTTTTTACACCTGTTCATATTTTAAGTACACAAATTCTGTTCTACAAGTTGCACATGAAAAACCTCTTACATTCTTTTCTTCAAATGGTTTAGAACTATTGTTGCAAAACTATTTGTGTGTTGTAACTTTGGTGTTTTGTAATTGTAGACGTTTTTTTAATCTGAGACAATTACACCTCTTCAAATTCTTGAGTACAATTACACAAATTGTGGTCTGTGAGTTGCACATTAAAAATGGCTTCCATTTAGTTTTGCTACAGTTGATCCAAAACAAATGGAATTGGTAAGAGAAGTTAGAAAAAAGTCCTACGCTTACTGGCACAGAATTGCAACAAAAAGTGGGTCTGGTGTAAAACAAAAGATGAGTATGCAGAAAAGCACCTCATGTCCACTGTGAAGTACTGTATGGTGGAGGATCTATAATGCTGTGGGCCTGTTTCTCTTCCAAAGGCCCTTGGAACCTTGTTAGGCTGCATGGCATCATGAATGCTTTGGAATACCAGGACATTTGAAATGAAAACCTGATGGCCTCTGCCAAAAAGCTGAAGATGGGTCGTCATTGGGTCTTTCAGTAGGGTTAATGATCCGAAACATGTGGCAAAATCTACACAAAAATAATTCAGCAGTCACAAAATCAAGGTCCTCCCATGGCCATCTCAGTCCCCAGACCTCAATCCAATGGAAAACCTGTGTGGGGAGATAAAGAGCAGAGTGCACAGGAGAGGAACCAGGACACTGGATGATCTAAAAAGATTCTGCAAAGAAGAATGGTCAAAGATTCCTTTCTCTGTGTTCTCCAATCTCCTCCTCCTTATAGGAGGAGGTTAAGCGCTGCCTTGTTGGCAAAAGGGCGCTGTACAACATATCAGGGGTGCCAATAATTGTGGAACAAATGATTTCACATTTTTGTTTTCTAAATGTGTGATTTTATTTTTACCACCAAAGTAATGTATATGGGGAAAAAGTCAGAATTCTGACTTTTTTCTTAGAATTCTGACTTTTTTTTTCTCAGACTTCTTACTTTAATCTCAGAATATTGGATCTTAATGTAGATGGGCACCATGAAGCTAGAGATGTGGGAGCTCTCAGCTTCACTGACAAAGATGTGAGTTGTTTGAGGTGGCCAGTGACACATTGGTGGAAAATGACGGAATTAGGCAACTTTTTACGTGCCCGATGGGTCCCCTCATTAATGGAGGAGCAGAAGGTCATTAAAACAAGAGAGCTAGTCTCTAAAACAGACATGGCTATGGCTTGATGCTAACATGTTTGTTAGCTGTCAGAATTCTGAGATAAAAAAAGTCAGAATTCTGAGATTAAACTCAGAATTCTGGGGGAAAAAAAGTCAAAATTCTGAGATTAAAGTCAGAATTCTGAAAAAAAAAGTCAAAATTCTGAGATTAAAGTCAGAATTCTGAAAAAAAAAGTCAAAATTCTGAGATTAAAGTCAGAATTCTGAAAAAAAAAGTCAAAATTCTGAGATTAAAGTCAGAATTCTAAAAAAAAAGGTCAGAATTCTGACTTTTTTCCCATTTTAAACTGAAATAAAATTAAAAAATCAGTTAACTTTTTTTTCAGTTGCCCTAATCCTCTTCCGTATAAATGAAAGATTGGATTTTCCCCCTTTTTTTTTTTTTTTTTTTTTTTTTTTTTGCATTTGCGTTCTTTGTTGTTTAAAAAAAGAATTAATTTAAGTCTATATATATAAAATCTGTAGAACCGCCCCTGCTGCTTCGATACGGAAACGTTTGTCGCGGCTTTTATTTTGAAGGATCGCGGGCTTGTTCCGGTGAGCCGCAGCATCAGATCCAGCCCGGGGCTGACTGACTGCCTGACTGACTGCCTGCCTGCCGCTGCGGTCGGATCCTCCTCCGGGCGGTTAGCGGCGGCTCTCCGTGTCCACCTGCCGCTGGATGAAGCTCCTTCTCGGGGCTTCTCTGTTCCCGCTCCTCCTGAAGGCAGGAGCCCCGCTGGAAGATGGACGCTAACCCGGCGGTTACCGCGCTGATTGGAAACCTTTCTTTTTAACTCCTCGCGCTTCTTTCTTCTTCATTTTGGGGATCTGATATTTTTAGGCCAAAAATCATCTCAATGTGTGATCAGAGCGGAAGCGGCGGCGGCTGTGAGGCTGCAGGTGGATGGCCGACCTGAGCGCTTCATCCCGATCATCATCAGAGGAAAATAATAATCATCTTTATATTAATAAAAGCCGCCATGCTTCCCGGGGTCGGAGTGTTCGGAACCAGCCTGACCGCCCGGGTCATCATCCCGCTGCTGAAGAACGAGGGCTTCGCGGTGAAGGCGCTGTGGGGCCGGACGCAGGAGGAGGCGGAGGAGCTGGCCAAGGAGATGAACGTTCCCTTCTACACCAACCGGATCGATGACGTGCTGCTGCACCAGGACGTGGATCTGGTGTGCATCAACCTGCCGCCGCCTCTCACCAGGCAGATCGCTGTGAAAACTCTGGGTGAGTCCATCAGCTCTGCTGTCTGACAGGGTGGAGGCCTGGGGGTCAGACCCAGCCTGGAGATCTCATCCAGGAGCCTTTTTTTTTTGAGGGGGGGGGGGGTGAATGATGGTGGGGGCCCCTGGAGCTGCTCTACTTACCACAGCTTTAAAAAATGGCTTCAAACATGCAGTTTATATAAAGCAGCTCATTTTATTTGATCTTAGCTGGAAAACAGAGGAGAAAACAGAGGTGGCTCTCTGCCCAGGGCAGCATGACCTTAAGGGGCGGATTAGACTTCTGCAACCGAACACATCAAATGTTGCAAACTAGTTTTGCTGGTTTGCTTTTGCACCGTCGCTCTGGAATTTTTAGGGACGCACAGCAGTTTACCGCCAAAGAACAAGGGGGAGCCTATTGGAGAACTCGCAGGAACTTTGGCAGATGGTCACCAGAACTTGGGCAGTACCAGCGGGAGTGCTTATCTTCCAAAAAACGTCGCGTCTGCAAGATATCAAGGTCGCGGAGATGGACCTAGAGTTTCTAGACATGGAAGAGGAACAGGTTCTGGCTGATCTCTCTTCAGGGTTTGGCAGAGACCTTGGTATCTTTATAGAATTTGTCTGAGGCATCGTACAAGTGGTCGTACTTCCGAACCTCCTCGATTAACCTTTCGTCGTAGTTCTCCATTGTAGTTGTTCATCGGTTTTTAAAAATGGCGCGCCCAGGCAGAGAATCAAGAAGGTCGACCACACAGAGAGCCGGAAAGGCATACCGAGGACCAATCACAGCTGCTTTTTGTCTGCGCACTTCAGCTTGAGGTCTGCGCGGGTTTGGGACCGTCCGACGCGTAGTCAGGATTTTTTTGAGTTGCAGAGAGACAGGTTTGAGGGTTGCAGAGGCTATGCGTCAGAAGCATAAATTGGCCTTAAGGAGAGGTAGCTGTGAGGTATCAGTCATGAGCTTCACTGGGAGTTTCCAGTGACACTCAGTGGGGGGGGCTGGAGTTTCAAAATCTCAATGATCTGATCAGACTTAAAAGAATAGAGGTTCTCTGCAACATATGTTTGGTTTCACGTCATTAGAATGATCCCTGTCTGGATGTTTCTGGGTTTAGGGTTAACTTAGATGGAGGTGATGGTTAAAAATCCTCAATAAAGACGAATAAAGGGCTGGTTATCCTCCCGCAGCATTGTGTCGCAGGTATGATGCAGATGTTTTTGATTTATGCCCAATATTGAAGCGCAGTCTTCTCTGTTATTCCACAATGCCAGAGGGCCAATCAGGAACTAGCTGTTGGTCTAGGTACGCCCGAGGCAGAGAGGAAGTGGGCGCAGGTTTGAGTAGCGGTGTAAATAATAATAGTTTTGTATCGATGCATCAATCTAACAGCTGATGATCTGATGTATCAACAAGAGAATCGATTCATGTTTTTTTTTCTCCCTGCGGTCTATTTTTATCCATTTGCTCCTGGATGTAATTCTAACTCCCGTGCTGCGGTGGCGCTAAACCTATTTTGCCCTCCTGACTCGCTTCCTTTAGCCTCTACCCTCTTTCCGCTTACACACACACACACTCACGTAAACAGAAGGCAAGTAAGACATGGCGGTTTTTTGAGTGTCAAAAATAATCGAATCGTTGGGTCAGGAAATTGAATCGCCATGATGGGTGATTTACACTCCTAGGGGGGATTAGGGCTGAGTATTTTCGCCAAAGTCCTGAATCCATGCGATTTTGATTCATACAGTTCTGAATCTATTATTTCGATTCGATCTGTTTTTACAATAACGAAAGTGGTTTAATTGTGTTTTAAAATATTCATTTTTATTTTTTCCTGTCATCTTAATTACAAAGTGCAAACTATGTGTAGCTCAGCCTCCATTTGTTAATGTCTTCAGTCGACCTATTGGGTATATTTGCAGCTGTCTGGCTTGAAGTCATCTTGAGTGCATCTTTCCTGCTTATTTGAATGTGAACGTCATGCGCGTCACAATAAAACGAAACGATCTCATTTCCTAGACATCGATTTTGCAAAAATGTAAAGGAATGTATTCAAAATTGATTAAATCGATTTTTTTTATAAGGGTGAAAAAGGGTCCCAGCGTTCTCGCACACTTTGCTCTTCTATCTGGTCCAACTTCACAAGTGGTTTTCCACAATGGCGGTCATACGAACAAAACAAGCCGCTAAAGTACCAAACAGGAAACACGCATAGTGTAGAGCAGATGTAGATTTGACCAATCAGAGGCCTCCTGTCTGCGGTCACCTACAATTTTAGAGAGGTGCAACAGAGTGTCTGCAGAAGGAGGAGGGGCATATCTTCGTTAACTGCGACAAAAACGCAGACCACCTGGTTTCTGAGCATAAATCAGCCTTAAAGTGAAATAAATCAGATTAGAGTGATAAACGGTGTAAAGCAGCTCCCCCTGATGGAAGAAAGAAGATTATTAAAGATAATGAGCTCATTTATTTATTTATTTGTATCCTTAGAACTTTATCTGGGGATTGGGTGGGTGTGGAAACCCCCCCTGCTTTAGATCAGATCATAGCCGTCTGCGTAAACATTACTCCTGCCGCTCCGCTCCGGTCAGTCCGCTCCAGTCTGCTCGCCATTCTTCTTTCCTGTCCTGTTTCCTCACAGCTTCACTGTTTGAGCGCCTCCTGTTCCTTCCCTCCTCATCCCTTCCTCCTTCCAGTCGGGTAATCAGCCGCGCTCCTGAGGGCGGAGAGCGGCGAGCGCCTCATGCTGCTGCTCCAAGCGTGGAATCCGTCCACGCTGCCGTCAGCTGACGGGCCAGAACCTCAGCAGCAGACCGGCAGCCGGACTTCCCGGCTTTCCATTGGCTGATTTCCTGCTTCTTAATGAGAGGAACGGGATCTAGCAGCTGATTGGTCCATTAGCCGATAGAGCTGGTTTTACTCACTGATTCTTACATTTCAACCACAAACCTTCATCGTTAGCATTCTATTATTATGGGATGGAGCGAACCGCTGCATGAGGCTAACATCTAGAACTGATCCCCACTAATATGAAGCTGCGTGATGTTCTGGACGCTCTAATTCATTCTGAATCAGACTGAGCATGCCAGCTAATCTGGTTAATGTCCAGTTAGCCTCCAACTGACCGCCTCCAGGGCAGCCATGAGGTAGATGATGCTATCCGCAGAGAAACGGAAGGATTTAGGGATGATGTTCTGATGAGGAAATAAGGAAAATGAGGAAAAAAAACAGGCTGGATTATGTTCTATTAAAGCAGCTCTAGTGTTGCTGTCTTTATATTCAGCAGTAGAGCATGGCGGTGGCAGCATTATGCTGTGGGGATCGATTTCCCTCTATAGCTGAGAAGTTGATGACAGTTGATGGGAAGGAAAAAATGCACCGATTTTATTTCTTTATTTTTTAAAATCTTTTCTAAGCATTATTTTGATCAAAACGTTGACCTCCTAAAACTACGTTTAATTAGCTCACTTTACCCTTACAGAAATATAGAGTCATGTAATTAGATTCATTTTTAAACACATTTAAAAACAATCTCAATTTAAACAAAAAGAAAAACTTTATTAACAATAGAAAACAACAACAGCGAATGGAATGGGGCTGCACTCATGATTATAAAGATTAATCTGTTAATTTTTGGATTTATTGATAAATAATCAGATGTAAAAAGGTTCTTTAAAGATGATATTATTCAGAATTTAAACCAGGTGAAGCTAAAATGCCATTTGATGAGTTCAGTGTAGAAAATACTGACAGATCTAGAGTTTTCTCTTCTTGATTATATTGTTTATATAATTTTTTCTATAATTTTGGTATAATTTCTGCTTTCAGTGGGCTGCTGCTATAGCTAACGGCCTGTTTTATACGCTACACACCCCAGATAATGATTAGTTTATGAATACATTAGTTGATTATTATAATAATCGATTTATCTGTATAATTGTTTCAACAGTAAGATGGAGCCACGGCTGCTGGATTCACTAATATTTTATTAAAACACGACACCTTATTCTATTCTAATTATATTACCTTCAATTTCAACCTCATTTTATTAAAAACATTAAAACCCAAATCTCAGCGCATGAGATGGCTGATCATCTAGAATTAAACTGATCAATCGGGTCCAGTTTGCCCCATAGTGAGACCCAGAGGATTAGCAGGACCCTGAATGTGACCCTAACTGCTCCATAAATCTCACAGTTCGGTTCTTTGAATCAGAACCAACCAGAGATCCTCGTTTGTTGTTACTTGTGGGAGAAAACGGGGAAATTCCCGATCAGAATCAGAAAGCTGCAGTGGTTCTTCTGGTTTTACCTGAAAAGAGGCTCGGTATCAGCACCTGGGACCGGTCGGTCCAGTCAGGCAGCATCTCTGCCTCCTCAGCTGGTTGTTTCTCTCTCTCCTTTCTTCCTCGTGTTTCCTTTTCTCGCCGCCACGGCTTCCCTGAGGCTGCAGCTGTAGCAGGATGGAGGACGCCACGCTGCCTCCCGCGCTCTCACAGCTTCTGGCTTCCAGGACGGAACCCTGAGGGAACCACAGACCCAGTTTCCTTTCAAGCAGCTCTGATTTATTTGGCTTGGTTCCCGGGCTTTAACTAGGACGTTTGAAGAGAAAAGGCCCAGTTTCTCAGCTTCAGTTTCTCAGCTTCAGTTTCTCAGCACTAACAGGTTCTGTGAGTGAACCCACCTGATTTTCAAAATGGAAAATCAAGTTCTGACGCTGCTTCCAGGGATTATTACAGTAAATGCTTTTTATAATATTTATTATCATATAAGTGTAGTTTTGCAGAATGAAGCAAACACCGTAGAACAAATTAGTTTTTTATCATTTTTTTTTGTTTCAAAAAACAAAGCTGACCCCTTGTTTAGCCACACTGCAAAAAAACATCTAGAAATAAGTGAAAAATGTCTTGAATTAAGTTTATTTTCTCTTAATTTGAGCAGGTAAATAAGATGACCTGCCAATGGAATGAGTATTTTTACTCCTAAAATAAGATAATTAGATAATTTATGCTTGAATTAAGACAAAACTATATTTTTTTTCTTATTTTAAATGTAAATTGTCTCGTTCCATTGGCAAAGTGTCACACTTACCTCCTCAATTCAAGAGAAAATTTACTAAATTTGACTTTTATTTAGATTTCCATTTTTTACAGTGCAGCTGACTAGCAGTGTGCAGTCAGAACAGTCACAGGAAGCTCCGCCTCCTCTCCTCTAACTGTCTTTACCTCAGACCTGCAAACAGCCTCACATGCTGATGGCTATTGCTGTAGTTCTCTGTGTGGCGATGATCTATGGCAGAGGTCCTCAACAGGGGGTCCGCAGCCCCTAGTGGGCCCACAGAGGTACTGCACGTGGGTCACGAAAGTTTTGGTTAATTTTTTTTATTTATATTCCTGCTGCAATCTTTTCAACTAATTGAAATGTGTTTAAATCCACATTAACATGAATCCAACAGATAAATGGAGGCAGAAGATGTCTTTCAGTCATCGAGGCTCACATTCAGCTACACACATCAAGCTGGGCACCGTTTCATCCACAACACCTGTCCCATCAACCAGGAATCAGAAATACTTTAATAATCCCATGGAGGGATTACTTTAGTTACATTTCTCCATCTGTAATAGAGTGACTATAGGACCAGTTTTATATAAAACAATTTCATACAATATATATATAATTAGGGGCTCTCCGCTGCATCTTGCCATCAGTTTGGGGGTCCTTAGCCTGGAAAACCTTGAAAACCCCTGATCTATGGAGTAAATGCTCATATTTGATCTCTGACTGACTGGATTTACTTTGCAGAAACAACATAAAACTGTATTTCCTCACAGAATGTTGGAGAAAAGCTGAAGAGAAATAGAAGAACACTGCAAAAGCGATCTAGAAATAAGTCAACATGTCTTAAATTAAGTGTATTTCCCCTAATTTGAGTAGAAAAATAAGATAATTTGCCAATGGAATGAGTAATTTTACTCTTAGAATAGGATAATTAGATAATATTCCCTTGAAATAAGACACTGCAATTGTTTTTTTCTTATTTTAAATTAGAGATGCACGATATTGGGATTTTGGCCGATATCCGATATTTTAAAACTCATGTAGCCGATAACCGATATCGATACCGATGTTAAAGCTGGACAAAAATAAGTAGTCATTGAAAATAGCAGTTTTGTTATCCATTTTTGACACTTTGAAAAATAATATACTCAAATATATTTTCATATGCTGATATCAAATCGATTTTTAAAAACGCGGTATCGATCTATTTTACTTTCAAAATCTCGTGAAATTTCATCGTTCTTTTACAAACTCTCGTGATATTTTGCAAATTCTTGTGAGATTTTGTTAGTAAAATAGATCGATACCGCGTCAATATATCAACATATAAAAATATGGCAACATTTGGTGAATTTTCGGGGGATTTCGTAGCATAACGATGACATATAGCAATATTTCATTAGTAAAAGAGATTGATATGGTGTTTTTAAATGGCAATATATCAGCATATGAAGATATTGGGATATTTTAATGGATCAATATTTTTTCCCTCGTCTTTAGAAGTTTTTAAGTCTGTAAAAAAGAAGTTTTTGAGGAAGAAGACTTTAGAAACTCAGAAGCTGATCAAATATCGGGTTAAATATCGGTGGGGTGGCCGATGTCCGATATTCAGTTTTAAGGCCGATACCGATAGGGGGCCCATTATATCGTGCATCCCTATTTTACATGTAAATTGTCTTGTTCCATTGGCAAGGTTTCACACTTACCTCCTCAATTCAAGGAAAAATGCACTTATTTTAAGAAAAAATTACTTATTGAGATTTACGTTTTTTCCAGTGAAACGAGCGCAGATCGATCGGTGGTCGTCATGAAACGTCAGTCAGCAGCTTAGTGATGAATTCATCTATTGATTATCATCTTGTGATACAGCTGTGCAATGCACACTTACAATCATATCACGATTGTTTGTGTTATTAACGGAATAACGATAAAAGTCCAGCACTTTAGAATTTAAGAATGAACAAATTTAACCCTATAATGCCAAATGTATCGTATTTGATACATACGGTTTCTGAAATGTTTTGCGTCTGACACCTTTTGCATAATTTAATGGTAAAAACTTTGCTCAAAATCCTATTGTACACAATCAGATATACCTGATAACAGAGGGCAGAAGACTACACAAAAAATAATCTTGACTTATTGCATAGTAATAAATTATTAATATCAAAAATGTATTTCTGTTTTTTCTTTTTACATATTTTGTTAAAAAAAAAAGTAATTTACTGTTTTGTTTTATTCTCGGATCGGGCTTTAAAGGGTTAAAATTGTCTCCTTTAGGACACTAGTTTTATAAAGTAGTGTGATTTATTTCACCAAACATCTGGTAGGAACCGCTTTTAATCACATTTGATAAATCCTCAAAGGAAAATGATGAAAGAAAAGGAAAAAACAATAGAAAAAAAAATGAGCAAATTCACTCATTTTCAGGAGTTTTTTTAATCATTGATTCTAATTTATCGTTTAGATAATAAACTGTACAGCAATTATCCACCACTATCGATTAATAATAATAATAAAAAAAGAGATACTAAATCAACTTTTCCTAAATAAATGTTACTGAAACTTTAATTGAAATGTCAATGGGGGAAAAAAATAATAAATACCATTTTTTTTTTTTGCCTTAAATGGAAAAATATTTTTAATTTAACATATTATTTGGTGTATTTTTCTCGTAATTGTTGCTGTATGAAAGTTATTAATATGTTTTAGAGTCTTTGCACCATCAGTCTAAATAACAAATAAATTCTGTAACCAAATTAGATCCCAATTATTTCAATAATTGATTAATGCGATTAATTAAGCCCAGTAGCTACAGTGGGAGAAGGTAAAGCGTTGTATTGATCTGCAGCCGCTTGATAAACACCAAATGATCAACAAAGTGTTGTTTGTTTACGTCTCAGATTCTGCAGAAGCTGCTGCTCTTCCTTCCTAGTGGAGGTAGTTGAGCTTTGGTCTAGTTAAAGTAAAGCTCAGGCAGATGTCCTGCTTTGATAACTTTGCAGTCTGCTTCCTCTCTGACTCCATGCAGCTTTAATGCTTCAGTAAGTGGAGGAAGGTCTGAGAATCTGCTTCAGGTTATAGATCATTTAGGAATGCGGGGTGTGATGAGCGGCTCTCCGAGCTGCTGTATTAGCTCCTGATGACAGATGTTCTACTTTGGGCGTTTCTGGGGGAGTTTTCATGCCTTTATGGGGGGGAATCTGAGAGCTGAGCTGAAATGCAACCTGCTGCAGAGTCTCTGCCTCTCTGCGCCCTCATGTTTGGTTTAGACGCTGCAGACAGGATGTGGTGGGAGAGAGAAACCCTGCCGCTCAACTCTGTGTGACCGCCCGAGTCCTCCTGCAACAGGAAGTGTCGTTTCTTTTCTTCTTCTGTGTGAAAGCAGCCTTGAAACGGTTTAGTTGCAGTGGGTGTTGGAAGGGTTAAACCCAGAGCAGCGGTGCTGTTTAGCATCAGAGTGGTGAGTGAGAAAGAATCAGGATGAGTCTGCCTGCAGGGACCCGTCTGGAAACCTCCATCAGACACGTCAGGTGTCTGCCTCATCGCTGCAGACAGGAGGACCATGCGGTCCTCCTGTCTGCAGCACGTCTTCAGAAACACAGACGGATGTCTGCCTTTGAAACTTTAGATTATGGATTGTTAATCTATGATGATCGACTAAATCGACTCTGAACCCATTCTCATATTAATTCCTAAAAATTGATTCATAAAACCCAAGATCCGTTTAAAAATTTTACCTAAATTATCAGTTTTCATCCATGCATCCATTTTCCATCACCCTTATCCCAAGCGGGGTCTCGAGGGGGGCTGGTGTCTACGAGCGAGAGGCGGGGTCCAGAATTTAGAGAAGCCAATTAATATAACAGTCATGTTTTTGGACTGTGGAAGGAAGCAGGAGTACCCAGAGAGAACTCATGCATGCTCAGAGAGAACATGGAACCTCCATGCAGAAAGACCCCAGGCCAGGGAATCGCACCAGGAACCTTCTTGCTGCAAAGCAGCAATGCTACCCACTGCGCCACCACTAATACTTTATTAATTTGTGCAAATTTTTTTTTTAAATTGTTTATTTTTATGTGGAATTTAGTTGTGTTTAAAAAAAAAACCAGATGGTTGTAGATAAACAAAGGAAATGCCTAAAAGACAATCAACTTATGTAAAAGTAAAATCATAACACGGCTCGGACATCTTCTTATAAACGATTTAATCTCATTTTAAAGACATTTCAGTTTCAAATTAATCCTTTTTTAAGTTAATATATTTTGTTTTGGTAAAAAAAAAATTTTTAACATTAGAGGTGCACCGATAAATCGGCCGGCCGATCGATCGGCCCCGATTTCTTTAATTTAGGGTGATTGGTGATCGGCCGATATTTACATATGAAACCGATCTTAACCACCGATCTATTTACCTCCGCGAGTGTCTTAAAATCAGTTGCTATTCCATATTTTTTCTGATCTTTTGTTGAAGTTTTGTTTTTTGAAATGTAAAAAATCAAAAGACCAATGTTGTAGTCTTAAGTTTGTTTTATTTAATATTTATTATTTAATTCATTTCTATGTCAAGGCTCTACCTCATGGGCAGTTAAAACAAGTTTATAATGGTTCAAGGCTTTTGTTCAAGGGCATGTTTTTCAAGAAAAGATTGTAACATTGAAAGTGAATTGCGATCTTGTGACACAGTGTTGGTTATAGCAAAAAAATAATAAAATCGGTATTAACCAAAAATCGGAATCGGCAGGTCAGACTTTTTAAAGATCGGCCATCAGAAATCGGCCAGAAAACTGCAATCGGTGCACCCCTATTTAATATACTTTACTCAATTCAGTTTATTTCTATAGCTCCAATTCACATCATGTCATCTCAGGTCACTTTCCAGTTCAACCAGATCATCCAGTCAGATTGATTCAAAGTTTTCTATCTAAGGAAAACCAGCTGATTGCATCGACTCATTGACTCTTCAGCAATCCCTCACACTAAGCATGCTTGTAGCGACAGTGGAGAGGAAAAACTCCCTATGAACAGGAAGAAACCTCCAGCAGAACCAGGCTCAGTGTGAGCGGCCATCTGCTGAGGCCCACTGGGGTTCAAGGAGACAGAAGCAGACATACAAAAAGCAGCTGTAAAAGGCATCCAGGAAACACACAGCCAGGCAGACGAGCTCCGAGCCAGCTCCCATGTCAGAGGATGAAGAGAGCACATCCAGTTAGTCACAGTCAGAGAAACAGGACCACACTGGAAAACAGGCCGATCTCCAACATCTAGAAACAAAGGTGTTGATGGCAGCAGCACAGCTGATGTTTCTCTCCAGGATGGAGTCACAGCCAAACAGGAACAGACCAGATGAAGCTACTATGAGAAAAAGCAGAGAGAGCAGAACGTTAGAGATTGAACTAACAGATTCTGCAGAGTGGGAGAATAGAGATAGAATGATTAAAAAGGGGTCCCTATGTCCTCCAGCAGTCTAAGCCTATAGCAGCAGAACTATAGAGATAGCTCAGGATAACCTGAGCCACTCTAACTATAAGCTTTATCAACAAGGAAAGTTTTAAGCCTAGCCTTAAAAGTAGACAGGGTGTCTGCCTCACCGACTAAAACTGGTAGTTGGTTCCACAGGAGAGGAGCCTGATAACTAAAAGATCTGCCTCCCATTCTACTTTTAGAAATTCTAGGAGCCACTAGTAAACCTGCAGATTGAGAGCGAAGTGCTCTGTTAGGAACATAAGGAACAATCAGATCTCTGATATCAGATGGAGCTTGGCCATTTAAGGCTTTATATGTGAGAAGGAGGATTTTAAATTCTATTCTGGATTTAACAGGAAGCCAATGAAGAGAAGCCAGGATAGGAGAGATATGATCTCTCTTTTTCATTTTCATCAGAAAGTTATGACCCAGATTCAGCTCCATATCAATTCCATATCGCTCTGACACGAAGGTGACTAAATCAGTTTATCATTTAAAAATAAAAGTTTAGAATGATGATCAAATGAACAGAAGGTGATTAAAGATTAGTTTAGGAAACTGACTGGTAGGTTATGTTGTTGTAAGTAGGAGGGTTGTTGTTCTGGAAGCTGAGGAGGTTAATTAACGGGTGTTTTCCTCTCAGCTTTAATTTAATGAAGGTTCGTGATGAAAAACCTCCTTCCTGGATCTGCTGACAGCTATTAGATAAACTTCTTTAAGTCTTCAGCCCTCGTAATTTAATTAACCTGCCTGTTATTTCTCTATCAAGCATTGGAAGTGCTGCTGGGTAATGTGAAGGAGGGGGGTGTTGAATTAACCAAACTAACTCTGATGTTTTCCACGCTGCCTTGCAAAAAAAAACGTTTCCCTCCCAGTTTTTCTTGTTAAAACCACAAACTTCAGTCTGTTTCATTTGTGTGACAAACATAATTGATTTAAATAGAAATGAAGTGAAAGTTTACAAAATGACTTGCAAAAAAATAAAATAAAAACCCTGAATATTACAGTCCAGGGCAAGGCAAGGCAAGGCAAATTTATTTATATAGCACAATTCAGTACAAAGACAATGCAAAGTGCTTTACATGATTAAAATACAGGAAAATAAAACAGAATCAAAGCAAGTAGGACAAAAATAAATAAAATTAAAAATGCAGAAACAAAAAAGAATATTAAAAATAGTTTGACTAAAGAAAATATGTTTTTGTTGAACTGTTTAACTAGAACAGTCGAAGGCAATCCTAAACAAATGTGTTTTTAGTCTTGATTTAAAGGAACTCAGGCTATTTTTTACAGTTTTCTAGAAGTTTGTTCCAGATAAGTGGAGCATAGGAACTAAATGCTGCTTCTCCATGTTTAGTTCTGGTTCTAGGTATGCAGAGCAGGCTGGAGCCAGAAAGCCTGAGTGGTCTGGAGGGTTGATACACTGATAGCAAGTCTGTGATGTATTTAGAGATTTATAGACTAACAGAAGGATTTTAAAGTCTATTCTCTGAGATACAGGGAGCCAGTGGAAGGACTTTAGAACCGGGGTGATGTGCTCTACTTTCTTGGTCTTAGTGAGGACACGGGCAGCAGCGTTCTGGATCAGCTGCAGCTGTCTGATCCACTTTTTAGGCAGACCTGTGAAAACACCGTTGCAGTAATCAATTCGACTAAAAATAAACGCATGGATTAGTTTTTCCAGATCATGATGAGACATTAGTCCTTTAAGTCCAGATGTTCCAGTCAGAGGTCATCTAATTAGTAAATAACGCGCCTCTGTGATTGAATCTCAGCTGATTAAGAGTAAGACAAGGAGTCAAATAAAGTCAGAGCAAACCCCATTTTGCTTTTTTCCATGCAGCAGCTGATAAAATTTTTGTTTTCAATTATTGGTTTATTAGATAAAAAGTTCTTGCATTCAATTAATTGATAATGTTTGCTTAGAAACATTTGTTTCATTGTAAACTTGAATTTATAGCAGAAAGAGAGGAAAATAGGAGGGAAAAAAAACAAACATGCAAACATATTAAATGAATCGTTTTAAAGGAGAGTGGCGACCTAGCGGTTAGGGCATAGAGCTTGGAATCCTGA
Source organism: Cyprinodon tularosa (assembly GCF_016077235.1). Classification (NCBI taxonomy): domain Eukaryota; kingdom Metazoa; phylum Chordata; class Actinopteri; order Cyprinodontiformes; family Cyprinodontidae; genus Cyprinodon; species Cyprinodon tularosa. The sequence continues at coordinate 217,257 of NW_024039122.1, read as the reverse complement.
GGTTGTGAGTTCGAAACCCACTCCCACTGACTGCCATTCTGGCTCTCTGAGCAAAGACCCGTAACCCCCGATTGCTCCCCCTGTGCGCCCCATGATGGCGGCCCACAGCTCCCCAATGGGATGGGTTAAATGCAGAGTTACATTTCTCCAATGTGAGATCAATAAAGTTCAATTATATTATTATTATTATTTATTATTTACTGTGTTAGGGCTTAGTCTGCAGTGGTCATGATGACTTCATAAACCACTGTAGCGTTTACTCTGCCTGTTTTATTATGGATTCCATTTTATTTCCACATATTCCCCCTTTCAGAACTTATTGAAACTAAGTTTTTGGTCTTAATTTGGACCCACTTTCAACACTTAACGCATCCAATTAAAACATCCACAGCTAGTGTGAAACATGGTGGTGGTATCATCATGGTGCGGGGATTCAGTAGGGACATATCAGCTATTATTATAAGCCAGTCCTTCATAGAGTCGGAGCTGTAATGGTTTAGTTAGAGTTTCCTTTTGAGAATGACTCTGCAGATATTCTAACGTCTAGATGAGCCAAAACTAGAGATGATCTACTGTGTGAATGTCGCATTTTTATCTTTAGTGGTTTGGTTTCACTTCATTATGCAGCGCTTTGTTTTTCTCACACAGGAATCGAGCTAAGATTGAGTGAAGATAGTGGATAGATAAATAAAAACCGGCTCAGGAGGTGTGAACACTGCTTTGCTAAGGCAGAGTTTGCTCAGATGTTTTTCTTAGCTCTCAGAGCTTCATCATCATCATCATGTGAGAGCTTATCTCCGCAGAGTAAACAGATCTCACATGATCTGAGTGTTATTTGCGTTAATGCTGACATGCGCTGAGTCACAGCAACGGTTCATGGAAGCTCTGATGAGCTTCCAGACACCTGCTGTCAGTGACCGCCCAATGGCAAAGAGCTATTTATAACCAGCCTGCAAAGGGCAGGCAGGCAGGCATCATAACTGCATGTTCCACCTCTGATGCTCTTATGCAACGCCACCTCCGAGCGGGGGAGCGGCTGTTCAGCAACCGGGGGGCCGCTCTTTAAAGGGACGCCACCTTTACAGTCTGCGCCATGCTTTGCAGAGTGTGCAAGAATTTCAGGTTTTGCACGTTTATTTAATTCCTCTTTGCCAATAAACGGCTTCAGCCAGTTGAGGTGATCATTATGGGATGAAGGGCCTGGTTGGGATAAGTGAGTTAGCCTTTTGTTGGCCCTTACAGCTGTTGGGTGGGTCAATGTTAATGAGCTCAGAGACTGAAGGCAACACATCCAGGTTTCCAAAGCAGTTTTGGTGGTTTGCCTTTTTAGGGGATTGCTGTTTTCTCCTTCAGCAATAGCTTCCCAAACAATGATGCTTCTATCTCTGTGCTTCACAGTGGGTGTCGGGTTGTTTCCCTACAATTCTTTATTTAGTTTGAGGCAAACATGTCCTCTGCTCGCTGTCCAGATGAAAACGTCCAAAGGAGACAATTTTTTTTATTAGTCTCTCAGTAAAATAACATGTCATCTGATGGTAATTTGAAATAAAAAACATATTTTGTAAAACTTTGAAATAGTTTTTGATAAGAAAAAACAAAATTTATAAATTTTCATGCTCATTTTTTTTTTCAATTACATTTTTTTAACATTTGTTACAGATGTTATATTTACAAATTTAGAAAATATAAAATCATTACCAATAATTGTTTTAAAAAAGAAAGGTTTATAAACAAAAGTAATTCAAAAAAAAATTATATTTCTGTTACTTTGAGTTAATTTCTGTTTTTCTTTTTGCTTTTTCCCAAAAAACTTACATTTTCAAAAAAATCAACAGTTCAAAATTCAGTCCAGAAAACTTCTGGTTTTGTTTGTCAAAAAAAACCCCACAAAATTGTTTAAAAAAAAGAAAAAAAAATAAGATAAACGAAGGTTTATTAAAATAAAAAAAATAAAAAAATCCTTTTTTTCTAATAAAATATTTCTGTTAATTAGAATTCTGTTTTAAATTTTTTTTTCTTCAAATTTACATTTTCAAAAAACGCAAAAATAAGGGAACAAAATTCAGTCCAGAGAACTTCTGGTTTTGTTTTTTAAACCTTTTCTGATATTCTCCGTTGTTTCCGATCAGAATCTTTCTCTGACTCAGTAATTAAAAAAATTAAAATATAAAATCTGAAAAAATATTTGTTTAAAAAAACAAGAAAAATAAGATAAACAAAGGTTTATAAAAATTGAATAAAGAAGTTATTCAAAAAAAATCCTTTTTTTCCAAGAAAATATTTCTGTTCATTAGAATTATTTTCTGTTTTAAATTTTTTTTTTTCTTCAAATTTACATTTTCAAAAAAAGCAAAAATAAGGGAACAAAATTTAGTCCACAGAACTTCTGGTTTTGTTTGTCAAAGAAAATATTTCTGTTAATTAGAATTAATTTCTGTTTCGCATTTTTTCTTTTTTTTCTTCAAATTTACATTTTCAAAAAAAGCAACAATAAGGAACAAAATTCACTCCACAGACTTCTGGTTAATCTGTGTATGGTTCATTCTTTGGTCTTTTAGTTTCAAAACGAAAAAACGAAACAAGCGTGTGTTTTTTTTTTCCGTTTTTAAAACGAAATTATAAAAAACGACATTTGCGAAAATTAAAAAAGGGTACGTTTTTTTTGTTTGTTTTTTTAACTGCAATGGTTAAACCGAAGACAAACTTTTATTTTGTTGTTAATTCAATGGACCTTATGGCAGAACCGGAAATAAAGACCTGAACTCCCAACACCTCACTTTTTTAGTTACCAGTAGGTGGCGGTAATGTACGCCTTCAATTTCTTGCCATTACAATCAACAAGAAGAAGAACTTTTTCAGCTAGCGCTACCAACATGGAAACGTTTGTGTTATTTAGAGGGAATCGGCGTATTTCATTGAGAAATAATGATCTGACCGTCAACAAGATCTCTTTAATATTCCAAGTTCCAAATCGGCGTCCGACACATCGTTGTGTCTTCGCAATGTGTGCTCCATACAAAACCTTCTGACACTAATTACCGAGCAATGTGGAGCTCCATGGCGGCTCAAAGCATCACTGATTTCAGAGCGTGTTTTTCTTCTTTCAAAAAGTTCGATAATCAATGCGGAAAACGGTTCGAGTGCAGCCATTGCCTTTTGTTTAGAAATGGTTTGTTTTGATGCCGTCTTCATCTGCCGTAAATTATTTTTCTTTGGCGACTAACTTCATTTCCGGTACCGCTAAATATTAAAACAACAAACGTATTTTATTTTCAGTTAGATGGCAAAACAAAACTCAAACGCTGTTGATTTTCTATTGATTCGATTTTTCATTTTTTCGATTTAGGTTTTAAAAAACGAAAAAACAGAAAAACCACGTGCTTGTTTTGTTTTTTCGTTTTTGTTTTTGAAACCAAAAAACCAAAGAATGAACCGTACACGGATACACCTTTTTTTATTTTCTGACTCAGACTCCATGTTTAGTGTAAAGCTGTCCAGGACGCCAACAATGAGATGAGTTATAAAGGAGTTTTCCAGGAAGTTGTTGTCAGGAAACGCTGTTAGTGGAAACTATTCAGGTGTTCTTCCAGATGAACACATTAGAAATACATTTAATTAGTGTGTTTCTCTGCCGGGTCACAGCGGCCATTTAATCAGGTTTGATGAAAAGGAAAGGCTGACTTCTCTTCTATTCATCAGCTGATTGCATTTTGGGGCCTTTTTGGGTTTCAGCTGATCTGGAGCCATTTAGGTCCAGTCAGATGAACAGCCTCCCTGAGCCGCCGTTCCCATGCCTTCTCCTTTCAGCTTTCAGCTGTAGGTTCTCACTGCTTCTCCTGTGGTTTCCCCTGACGTCCATTAACATGCTAATGATGGCCAGGAAGGGATGGGGATAGAGATGAAGGGGGGGTTCTTTGTGTTTCGGATGAATTCCCCGACCAGGGAGGGAGTTTCTCTCAAACCGTCGCCTCGCTACGCTTGACAAGTGAGCATCCGACGAACAACCCGTCTCCTCTCTGCCCCTTCAATCTTCTGAGGAGGATCTCTGAGGCGGCCATGAACTCGGGTTGGAAGCTCTCGCATTGTGAGAGAGAGGCCACGCTTTCAATCAGACGCCGGCTTTTACCGTGAGGTATTTCCGCGTCATTAGGCAGAACGTCTGAAGGGGGATTCGGTGTCTCTGTTTTCCAAACCAAGTAATGAAAGTGAGTATTTGCTTTCAGGGACCGAGAAGAGAGTCAAGCTGACAGCTTGTGCTTTTTTTTCCTTCTCTATATGGGGAGAAATTGACAGAATATTAAATGAGGAAGAGAAAAATGTGACGTTCAGGGATTTCCTAGTGATGTCCTAACCTCATATGTGAAGCAACTGGTTTGGTTTGTGTGGATAATGGGAATGGTTTTCTGTTCCACTCATGCATTACACATGACGCTGTCACTAATAACTGTTGTGCAAGTTGAAGGCACGCAGTCATTGTTGTGAAATACAGCTGTGAAGTAAATCGTGTGTCATTAGACAGCAGGGTGTTTGACGCCGTATTTGGTAGAAAGCAACACATGTCAGACTTTGGTTTGTAAGAGTCACAGAGGATGAATCAATGCGGGAGTCATGGCCGATATTAACGTATCAATATTGCCGATATAGCAGGTTACCCATATCTACCTTTATATTATATTTGCCTGCTAGCGATGCAAGTTATCAATTAGTAGATTAATCTAAAATGAATTGATGTTATCAAGCAACCAATGATTTATTAAGAAGCAGCCATTAAAAAAAATTACAACTCATTTTTTTTAGGGCTGCAACTAATTGATTGATTAATCTGTCAAATATTTTTTCTATAAATTGATTAATAATCAGAAAGCCAAAGGTTCGCTAAAGAAGTTCCTTTACGAATTTAAACCAGTTGAAACTAAATCATTTGCACTTCAGGGGTTCTAGATGGAGTATATTGACAGACAAGTTTTTTTTTATCTTAAATGCAAAATGATTATATATTTTTTTACAGTTTTGATATAATTCCTGCTCTAAGTGTGTTTCTCTGTCAGCTAAAGGTATGTTTTACCATCATTATCCTCCAGTTTACGATTAACGGATTACTAAATTAGTTCACAATTATTTAAATATTCGATTATTCCGTTTAATTGTTTTAGCGCTAGTTTTCTCCTTTATCAAAAGAATCTTTCCATTAACATAAGGGCCTAAATATATTCTAATATAGTAAAAGTGTCAACAATAATTAACAATTTATGGTTCCAGGTTCATTAAATACTGACTGGATAAACAAAAATATGTTTTCTTACATATTATCAACAAGGGATCTTTTAAATTACTGAAAAAAAGTGTTAATCACTATAATTTCAATGTACAGAGACGTTAAAACTGTCATTAACAGGCGGGGTATGTCGCTCCGATATGCTGTCAGGCTATTTAATTCCACCGTCCTCTAGTGGACGGCAGTAGAAATACAACACTGAAAGAAATTCTTTTAAGCAGAAGTTAAAATTTTGATGTCGTAAAATATTAATCCATTATTAATCATGATGCAATTATTTGATTACAACTAGGGATACACGATATTGGGATTTTGGCCGATATCCGATATGCCGATATTTTAAAACTCATGTAGCCGATAACCGATATCGATCTCTATGTTAAAGCTGGACAAAAATAAGTAGTCATTGAAAATAGCAGTTTTGTTATCCATTTCTGACACTTTGAAAAATAATAAACTCAAATATATTTTCATATGCTGATATCAAATTGATTTTTAAAAACGCGGTATCGATCTATTTTACTTTCAAAATCTCGTGAAATTTCATCGTTCTGTTACAAACTCTCGTGATATTTTGCAAATTCTTGTGAGATTTTGTTAGAAAAATAGATCGATACCGCGTCAATATATCAACATATAAAAATATGGCAACATTTGGTGAATTTTCTGGGGATTTCGTAGCATAATGATGACATATAGCAATATTTCATTAGTAACAGAGATTGATATGGTGTTTTTAAATGGCAATATATCAGCATATGAAGATACTGTGATATTTTAATGTATCAATATTTTTTCCCTCGTCTTTAGAAGTTTTTAAGTCTGTAAAAAAGAAGTTTTTGAGGAAGAAGACTTTAGAAACTCAGAAGCTGATCAAATATCGGGTTAAATATCGGTGGGGTGGCCGATGTCCGATATTCAGTTTTAAGGCCGATACCGATAGGGGGCCGATTATATCCTGCATCCCTAATTACAACTATATTTCCTTCCCTTTGGAGACTTAAAAACCTACTACAGTGCCGACTTGGCATTCATAGCTCTACTCTGCATTATAGTTATTCGTTAGACTGACGTAAGTGATCAGATTGGACTTCATGTAAATATGTTACTCACTTTATTCTGATTGGATCCTAATAAAAGATCAGTATAAAAATAAAAAATTATAATCCCTCTGAGCGAGGTGGTAAATTCATCCTCTGGCATGGGAGCTGGCTCGGAGCTCATCTGCCTGGCTGTGTGTTTCCTGGACGGGGCCGCCTTTTACAGCTGCTTTTTCTATGTCTGCTTCTGTCTCCTTGAACCCCAGTGGGCCTCAGCAGATGGCCGCTCACACTGAGCCTGGTTCTGTTGGAGGTTTCTTCCTGTTTAAAGGGAGTTTTTCCTCTCCACTGTCGCTACAAGCATGCTTACTGTAAGGGATTGCTGAAGAGTCAAGAGTCGATGCAATCAGCTGGTTTTCCTTAGATAGAAAACTTTGAATTAATCTAACTGTATGATCTGGTATGAATGAATGTAAATGTTGGACAGGATCAAGTTATTCTGAATGAGACGGAGCTGAGGGTGTTTGTAAACTTTACGTCAATGTGATGCATTTCTGATGTTAAATCATGTTGGTGTATAAATAAAGATTCCATCTGATTTTAAAGGAGAAATTGTGGTATTACCCAGACCAAACAGAAATGTAAGTGGACTGAGTGTTTCAGCTCTTAAACTAAGATAATATAGTTTTTTTTTTCTTATTTTGAAGTAAATTTATCTTATTTGTAAATTGTTACCTGCTTATATATGTATTGTGCTACCTAGAGGGTATCAAACTTTTCAGCCTCTGATCCCCCTATTGATACCACAGTTAACACAGTGAAACTTCTCCATTTTTAAGCAATTTAATATGAATATTTATTGTTGAGTCTAACTTCTGTATTGGATCTTTAGACCTCATACTGGTTGATAAATGACTGAATTGGAATCAGTGGTCTAAATGATGTTTTTAGCAGGAATTAACAAGAAGAAGCGACATATTTGGCTGAAACAAACCAATGTACGTAAAGCCCGGCGGTTGCATTGCTGTTGCCACTGAATATCTCTCACAGTGTGCGAGCCTGACTCAGGTGTGAGGCTGAACGAAGCGCCGTGTCCTCCTTCCTCTTACACGTCTCCCATCAGCTTCATCTCACACTCCGTATTCCCGAGGTGACGCTCTTTGCTCCAATCTCCTCTTCAGGAATAAACCCGACTGCTTCTTAATTGGCCAGCAGGGACAGAAGACCAGAAAGGCACAGCTGTAGACATTAGAGGAGACGTGTTGACTCTGTTCGGCTCTTTTCTTCACCTTAAATATACGTGTCTGCTTCCTCTGATCCAACAGGAAGAAAGCATGTCTGTTTGCTGATGACATCTTCGTATTTCTAAGGCACTAAGTGAGACCTTGGAGTACTATGGCGATGTGTTTCTCACTTCCTGTTGTGCTGACGGTGGAAAGGAAGCCTGGGTGTGATACTGAGGGTTGTTGATCACTTCCTGCTTTCAGCGCACACAGCGAGTCTAAGGGGCACCTCATTCATGGGCAGCCATCTCTATGGAAGTAAATATGTGCCATCAGAATTTGAATAAAAAATACCTCTGAAATTTGAATGTTGTATATTAGTGCTTACTTTTTCAGTATTAAAATAAATTCAGAATATATTTTTAACCTAAAAAAAATTCAATGTCATTATTTGTACATAAAAAAAAAATCAGTGTAATTTTTTTTACATGGTTGCAATTTTCAGTTATTAAAAAAATTCACATTCCTATTTCAAAGTGATGAAATTTTCAATATACATATTTTTCACAGTTTAAATTTTCAGTGTTAAAAAATTCAGCATATAAAAAATTCAACTTTTCAAAATTCAAATGCAATATTTTCATTGTCCTCCAATTCAACTTGCTCAAATTCAGCGTCTATAAATTCACTGTAAAAATTGCCAAGGTTACTTCAGGTCACAGACATTAGCAACATTCAAATTTCAGAGGTATTTTTTATTCAAATTCTGATGGCACATATTTACTTCCATACATCTCTTTCCATCCGCAGGGCTTTGCGAACACGTCACTTTTGCTGGTTTTTTTTTTTTTTGCTCTATATGAAATGTATTTGCTGCATATTAAAACATGATGGTGGAAGCATCATGCTGTGGGCATGGTACAAACAAGCAGGCAATTAGGGAAGAAAACTGTTAAAAGACTGATGTGGAAAACGACAATAAATATGCAGCTCCAGCTGCAAAGGAAAAGTTTGAATGGCCTAGTTCAGGGGACGACCAAATAAAAGTTGTTTAAAGCCGCAAAATATACCATGACTTTATCTAGAAAACCTTTTTTTTTTTAAATCTTGTATAGGAAATTAGTTGTTGCCATCTCAAACAATAAATTCATACATTTTTAATGTTGAAACGTATAATTTTCAAGCTAATTCATAGAAAAATGTCTCTTAAAACATATTTCTGGTTCTTTTAATCTCATTATTTTCCATCTTATAAAAAACGCTAAAGCTGTTGTTACCGGTATATATTATAGTAAATTATTTAGCTCTTTATATACATTTTAGCCACTATTAAGAGCCGCTGGAGAGGGTCCAAAGGGCCATATGTGGCTCCGGAGCCGCAGGTTGCAGACCCCTGGCCTAGTTAAAGCCCAGAACTTCTTAAGAATTAAGTCTACATACTTGCAACAGAACGTTACCCTACAAAGTATTAAATAGCTGTGGATACAGATGTGGCCCTTCCACTAAGGTGATCTGTAGAGCCTTTAGCTTGGATCATAATGCAGGAATGAAGATTTACATTAGATTTTCATAAAAACCCAGTGAGGAATATCTAAGAGTAACTCTAGAAATAAAGGGAAGTCGGCTTATTTAAAAAGCTGAGATAGAATCTGATTAACATTGCAGGATGCAAATAGGTGTTTGCATAGAGTGGAGGTGTTCTGTATCTGTATTTGGCTAGTCATGTCTGCACTGTAAACAGCAGTGGATTTTTTGTTTTTGTAGGAAGTGTAAACAGTTTGTTAAACCATTTCTATTTCTCCTCCTGACTGAGAATGTTGCAACAATATAGATTTACTTGCATTGTGTCTTTGGCTCTGCAGCATTCTCTCAAAACAAGCATGCATACAGTGACAGTAGAGAGGAATAACTCCCTTTTCCCATGTTGGTGATAGACGGGCCAAATAAACCAATCAGATCAACGAAGCATATGACGTACTAACAGAGCGACGACGAAGAGGAGCCAAGTGATAGATCAAACTCTTGCCAAAACCAGTCAGGAGAAGAGCAAAAACATCTTTTCCTCTGAGAAAAGCCTCCAGAGCAGTGTTTTGCTCTTCTTTCAGTGAAGAAATACTCTGTAATTCCCATAAAACTTGCCCGATAGCCACGCTAACGCTAGTTTCATCGGCTGAAGCCGCCATGTTCTTTAGACTGAACTGTCGCGCTTCTCGTTGCGTCACACCGCAACCCGCCTCAAAGCCAACGCTGATTGGACGTTCGTTTGGTGAACGGCTCCAAATTTTCTTTAACGGAGAGTCTCCAGACTGATCTGCGAGTGAAACCTTGAAAGCTCGCGAGATCAGGATGGTCTCACGAGGCTAATAATAGAGTAGAATGAAGCAAAATGATGTAAGGGGTCCCTATGTCCTCCATCAGTCTTAGCCTATAGCAGCATAACTATAGAGATAGCTCAGGATACGTGAGTTTTATTTTTTTTTAAAGCAATTCTTTAAAGTAGAAACAGTGTTTGCCTTATGGACTTCCACAGGAGAAGCCTGATCACTAAAAATCAAGGGGAGGGTTTTAGTTCTACTCTGAATTTAACAGGATTGAACTTTTTTTTTTTTTTTTTTTTTATCAATTAATGAATTCATGCTTAAAATAGACTGAAACAGCGGCCTGCCAATATTACTGACTGATTACCTTTTTTTTTTCTTGCATCAGTATCAGCTGATATGTTAATGAGTTGGCTGATTGGTTAGTTTTTTCTCGAGTTCTAAATGATAGGGATGGGACGATTTATGAAAACCGTCAGGATCGTTCGGTTCGACTGTCTCAGTTCGGTTCGCGCGTGTTTCGTTCGGTTCATGCGCTGCTCCTTTTTCTCATAGGCGAAGCGTTTACACTCCAGAGCAGAAGGTGGCGCTACTGCGACCAAAGCCAACCACCAGTAGTAAACAAGAAGAAGAAGTAGCGAAGCAGCGTAGCCGGGTGTAGCAGAAAAAAATCAGTTGTTGTGGAGAATTGTGTGGGTATGGCGAGTGGGAAAGAACAGGAGTTGGAAGACGCGCCAGCAGCACTTTATAGGTCTGCTGTATGGGACCACTTTGCATTTAGAGTGACCTACGATGACGGCGGAAAGAAAGCTGTGGATAAAAGTGCAACAGTGTGCAAGCATTGTGCAACACGTTTTGTTTATGCTAACAGCAACATGTCATGCTAACCCCGAAATCCCTCATACTCCGTCAGCGCTCCGCCCCGCTGCGCTCCAGACCGGCTGCTCAAAGCAAAGCCTACAGCCTCCACTGTGGCTCCCGTCTGCTCCGCTCTGAGTTCCTTGGAGATGGTAGAGAGCATGCGCCAGATGATTAAATTCAAAGCAGCAAAACATACGGAAATGATCCAGGGTTTCTGCGGATCATTTAAAATAATTACAATCCATTATTTTTTGGGGAATTTTTTTCATTAATTTCATACATTTTTATGGGATTTCGGTGTAACAATCAACATGTATCGAATCGAACTGAAAACCGTGACCAGAAACCGTGAATCGAACCGAACTGTGGATTTTGTGAATCGTTCCACCCCTACTAAATGACCCCATCAGAGATTTTTATTCATTTATTTATTGAAAGCCTTTTAAAAATATTTTACACAGTAGAATAAGCAGCTCATCTTAAAATAATTGAACTTTAGAGGTGGCATGTAAAGTAAATTGTAGTTTATTTCATCACAGTATTTAATTTACTAATGTTGAATTTTCTTTGTTGAACCTTTGAAATATCAGAGTGAGGTTTTAGGTTGAGAGGGTGCAAAAATGTATCAACAAAAAATGGACCGTGCAAGAAAAGTCTGGGTGCATTCAGCAGCCTTGCTTCTGCCTCCATTGTTGTTTTTCCAGTTTTATTTGTTATTAAAGGTTAGAATTTGTGTAATCTGAGACTTGTATAACATTTGTTATGGTTGTTTTCAATTTTATCTTGTAAACGGAGGAAAATAAAAGCAATCAGCTAGAAGAATCCACCCCAAAATGTTAGCAGGACTTATCAGGGATCAGTTATGCTACATTCTGATCCATTAAAGAATGTCCAGATGCGTCTGATGCATAAATTAAAGCAACATTTGAAAAAAAAAAATCTTGAAATTACAAAAAAAAAGGCCAACAAGTATAAAAGTTTAAAGAAAACAGCATAGTTAGCGTTAGCATGTTTGGATGTCTGTGTTGTCCTAACAGTCATGGCAGGAATAATTAGCGTGTTTTGAGTCAGACGGGTATCAGCTGATTAGAACAATCTAACCCATGCTGCTGTCTAAAGTCAACGGAGGTCGCTTTGGATTGATGTCTCATGTTAGAGACTCAGCGCCTCGGGCCGCTTCAGACACAGACGTCTCACGCCTCAGCGGTCGCATTGTTTGCTGCCGCTGCTTCCATTCAATTGTGTTTATAGACACGGACACTTTGTTTCTCCCCCTTAGCTATGATATGGGGACCCCCTGGGAACACGTTTCACATGTATGTTTGTCTGAGTATAGGCTGTGGGCTAACAATGATCTGGATCTATTCTACATCAAATATTGGATCTATTATTGATCTGATCTTTGTCAATTTGCATATATTTTGATTATATTTCTATTGGCTTCACATATGGTTAAAGGAAAAGTCCGCTCATATTCAGAATTCAAACATCTGAAAGTACTTTAAGTATGAAATTATTCCATACTGTTCAATAAATAAGTGTTTTTAATTAATAAGAGTAATTTTCATTATAATGTGCTTTACTGGAGGCATCCATGTTTGTCAATGATGTCCTTTTTTCTTCTATTTAACTCGGGCTACCAACACTTATGTCCACCTGTGTAAAGGAATTGATTGGTCCTGTCCCAAAGATCTCCTTATCTGGCTTTTTTTTAAGTAATTTTCTGTCCTGAAGCGTCAGCAGACAGTCTGCAGGTAATGAGCTCAGGATTCAGTGAGTCATGCTTTCCACAGCAGAGCTGAGTGTGTGGAAGCGTAGAGGTGAAGGTAATACCAGCTGTATGCAATAGTGGCCTCCTTTAAAGTGATAACTGCTGGATCACTGCAGCTCTTTAGCTTTTCCTCCCATTCGCTGTCCCCTTCTAGCATCGCTCAGCTCCAATACAAAGATGCCCTTGATGGCCCCAAAAGAAGCTGCTAGAAAAAGAGGAGCCACAATCCCTTCATGCTTTTTTGAAACATTCATTTTAGCTAAATCCTTTAATGGTCAGGCCATCTGCATGAGTGTGTGGAAAACAATTGCTGTTTATTATATGCAAAACTCAGAATTACTTAAGAAAGTATATATCCTTGTTATATGTTTCACCCATGGAGGTCTCCATTTTTTTACCTGAGCAATGCATGCTGGGTAGATGACGCAGTTAGATCCTACTGGACTGGACCCTACAGAGTAAAAACAAGAAGCATTCAGCCATTAGCAGTGTTGCTTTTTTATTGTACTGCTTTTAACTGGTTAAACTAAGGCTAGGTTCACACTGCAGCCTGAAGTGGCCCAAATCCGATTTTTTGACCCATATGCGACCTGGATCTGATCTTTTCATGGTAGTCTGAACAACACAGATCCGATTTTTTCCAATGCGACCCAGGCTACTTTGCTATGTTTGATCCTGAATCTGATACGAATCTGATCTTTTCAAATGCGACCTGTGTCTGAACGGCCAGGTCGGATTCATCCAACCTGAACGTCATTAATATCCGATAGGGGTGGAACGGTTCACAAAATCCACGGTTCGGTTCGATTCACGGTTTTCGGTTCGGTTCGATTCGGCATATGTTGATTGTTACACAGAAATCCCATAAAAATGTATGAAATTAATGAAAAAATCCCCCAAAAAATAATGGATTGTAATTATTTTAAATGATCTGCGGAAACCCTGGATCATTTCCGTATGTTTTGCTGCTTTGAATTTAATCATCTGGCGCATGCTCTCTACGATCTCCAAGGAACTCAGAGCGGAGCGGACGGGAGCCACAGCGGAGGCTGTAGGCTTTGCTTTGAGCAGCCGGTCTGGAGCGCAGCCGGGCGGAGCGCTGATGGAGTATGAGGGATTTCGGGGTTAGCATGACATGTTGGTCGTGTTACTGTTAGCATAAACAAAACGTGTTGCACAATGCTTGCACACTGTTGCACTTTTATCCACAACTTTCTTTCCGCCGTCATCGTAGGTCACTCTAAATGCAAAGTGGTCCAATACAGCAGACCTATAAAGTGCTGCTGGCGCGTCTTCCAACTCCTGTTCTTTCCCACTCGCCATACCCACACAATTCTCCACAACAACTGATTTTTTTCTGCTACATCCAGCTACGCTGCTTCGCTTCTTCTTCTTGTTTACTACTGGTGGTTGGCTTTGGTCGCAGTAGCGCCACCTTCTGCTCTGGAGTGTAATCACTTCCCCTATGAGAGAAAGGAGCAGCACATGAACCGAACAAACCACACGCGAATCGAACTGAGACAGTCGAACCGAACGGTTCGGACGGTTTTCATAAATTGTCCCATCCCTAATACCTGATAAAGGTCACTATTCTGGGTCTTGCGGCAAGAAAAACAACAACCATGGCAGATGATGATGCGGAGAGCAGCATTTATGTTTAACCATGTGAAAAGTGAGTTTTTATGGTTGGAAAAGATCGCTAGATGCGCGCCGGCAATACCATCCATGTTTACTTCCGGAAACATTGAGCACGCTGGCCTGTGATATCATTGCGTCCTCTACTGCATAGGGATGGGAATCGAAAACCGGTTCCTGTTCAGAACCGGTTCCGTATTTTCCGATTCCATGGCATCATTTGGCAGCTCGCTGAACGATTCTTTTTTCGATTCCCGCAGCACCAGAGCCTAGAGCGCCAGCTCTGGGGAGCACGACTTACGTCACGTTTTTTACGTAAGTTACGTAAGTTACGCACGTTACGCAAGTTATGCAAGTTGGAAGAACTATTCGAGGAGGAAGACAACGAGCTGCGGTCACTTTGTGAATCAAAGCCCCGTCTTTCCTTAGCCCAGAGGGTAGATCAGGAAATCCAGCTCTATAAAAGCTTGCCCTCCATCCCCTGCAGGGATAGCGCCACACTGTGGTGGTGGAACAAGCAAGATACGCTGCCCTTGCTATCTGGACTGGCTGAAAACTACCTCTGTGTGCAGGCTTCCTCCACCCCATCTGAGAGGGTGTTCTCCACAGCTGGAGACACCATAAGCCCTGAAAGATCCCGTATCCTTCCAGAAAAAGCAGATATGCTCATCTTTCTGCAAAATAACTGTTAATTTTCCCTACTACTGTTTTATAATTAGTATTTTTTGTTATTTAAAATAGGTTATTATCCCATCATTTGTTATTAGACATTGTTGGTTATTAAGTTTGTTCTTGTATTCATTTTTCATTTAAACACGGATGTTACTCCAGTTTCACATTTCCTGTGGACATCTTGATCTTGTTGATTTTGTAAGATTGTGCAATAGTTAAGTAAACAAAGTTGATGCTGATAATCAAACAGTTTGTTCTCCTTTTTTCCCCAAATTGGAATCGAAAAAAGAATCGATAAAGAATCGAATCGTTTCATAGAATCGAAAAGGGAATCGGAATCGTGAAAATCTTTTCAATTCCCAACCCTACTACTGCATTTGCGGGAAACTTGTGTTGTATGACTGCAGTTCACACAGGAGATCACATACAAGTCGCGAACGGCAACGCGAAAAAAATCGGATTTCACAAAAAATCGGAATTGAGCATCAATGTCTGCAGTGTGAACGTAGCCTTAGACAATGCCACGCTGAGATGCCAGCTGTTATACATGAGATACCTGTTGAAGCAAACTATTATGATCGGCCTGTTATCAACTGTTTACCATATTAGCTAGAGCTAACACTATTAGCTGAAGCTAATCGGAAATGCAGGATGCATTGCAGTATTAGCATGGTGACATTTTATTTCAATTTATTAACACTGAACAGCTTAAGCCGGGCATACGCTGTTCTATGTTTTTGCCCTTTATGTGCCGATTCTCTAGTCGTGCGAACGAGGGGCGATTGGTCTCTCACGACCACCTCCCGATCAGGAATCTAAAAGTCGGGAGAACATCAGACATGTTTAAAATTCAGTCGGCCGTCGTAAGGTGGTCGTGGACAAATCGCTCAGTGCGCAAACAAGGATTCTTCTTCTTCTTGTTCCTCTCAGATGTAAACACAGAAGCATGGTGGGGGTGCGAGTAAAATGGAGTTCTTTCTGTAAATTGACAGACCGTAGTAGCAACGTTTGGTCAGCCATTTCTTTGTCCAAATACGTCATCGCCTTTTCTTTTTAGGGCCTTCAGCACAAAATTACCAAGGCAGCGCGTTTCACTAGAGCTTCATATTCCTCTTCTACTTGTTTGGCTTCTGGATAGACGAGTCCGAGTAGCGCCATCTCACTGTGGAGCTGAGTCTGACGTAGTTTTTTAAACGTACAGTGTAGATCAGGTAGATCGCATTAGAGCGTTGGGTCACACAGAGTGGGTACATTCATCATAAGCTGTAAACTTTTAAACTCTGCAGTGTCACCGTACAGTGTTAGCTGTAGCTGCGTACAACGATTAAAAAAATCGTACAGTGTATGTCCGGCTTTACAGTATTTTTACTGTATTGCTTTTACATTGAAAGTTCACATTTCTTATATAAGTTCTGTTGTTAGAGCTAATTGTGTATCTTATTTAGACTGGGATTAGACCTTATGTTAGCAGTTAGCTACTGGTAGCATTACAAAATCTGATGTCTACTTGTAAATAAACTAGACAATGTTGATTTTGGAATTCTGAGACTTCCAAAACAATCAAGATTTGAGAAAAAAGGAGAAAAGTGTGCAAGTTTCCTGTTAGCCATTCAGCCTTCTTGTTATCCAACTAGAGTCTTGCCCTCTCTCCATTCCTTCAAAATGCTGAAAATACGGTTCCATTTTTAATATTTTATATTTCCGTGCTCTCTCTAACTTTTTTGAAATCTCCCTGGTTACTGAAATTTGCTTATGTTGAGTTTTCTGCTCCATTTGCACAAACGTTAGTTTCTTGTGCACTTTTAACCACAAAAAACACAACATACTGGTTGTCTTTTTTATGTTTTTAATCAGCTGAATGGCCTAAAAGACGTGTTTACACCACAGCAATTTATCAGCATATTAGGCAGACAAAAAACGCTCTTTAAATCATACAAATGATGACATTTTACAACACTTTGAACCTGAAGTGTGTCTGTACAGACGTTCTTCGGTTGTCCAAAGGAGGCAGCTGTATGCTGCTCTGATGATAAAATGCAAATGTCACAGGGGAGGGTGTGGGATGGCGCTTTGTAAGCCTGCAGACGGGTCCTTTATCAGCAGCTGTGTGCGTTATAAGGGCCGCTGCTTTGTATGCTTGTGTCGGGGTGATTAGAGAGGAGAGGAAGCATCTCAGTCCAGCAGTTAATCAGACCCAGGAGGACCAGAGGCATTTGAAGGGAGGCTCATCCTGTACATTTACAGACACAGACGCACAGATCCATCTGCTTTTATTTAGTATTGATTACTTTTATTTATTACTCTGACTTAAACCTCCATACACCTTAAAAGTACTGTAGGTAACCTTGCATATCAATGTGGTTCGATTGGGCTGGGATTGGCAGGGAACCCGTATTCTCTGCTGTTTATACCCCTCTTATGGTTCCTTAGTGCAGTGGCCATTAAAGCGCTCTGCTTGTTGGGGTAATTGTTGCACTCAGACACATTTTGTATTTCCAAACTCCTTACACATTAAGGGCATCAGCTGAGGGTTAGAGCTGGCTGAGTGAGGCTAATGCTGCCCATTATTCATGGTCCTGTTGTACACTAATGGACCTGGAGCTGCATTACGCATATCCTCAAAACACGCTACGGTTGTTCTACCCTCTCTTTCCGAAAGCAAACTGTCCAAAAACAGGCTTTAAATGATGGGTTCTGGTGTTTTACCTCAAGAACAACAGCTACCAATACATAAACAAACCAGCAACACGCTTTATGGCTGAGGTCATTGCTTAGCAACAGCAGTAGCTAATGGTTAGGCTAATGCTAACAGTCTTGTCCTACTTTAATCATGCTAGGCTACTAGACTCTAGCTGCACGTTTTTACTCAACACTGTTGTTCTGTGATGATTTTTTAATCACAAAATTAGATATTCTCAGAAACAAAATAATAAGTACAAAGATAAAACATTGACAAGTTTCTGAAGGAAAATTAACAAAAAAACTACAAAATAACAACTTTAAGACCCCGATTATTATCTACTGTAATTATCTGCCCATTATCCATACCATTAATTAGGATTTAATTGTTTAAATCCCCCTTTTTGTTCTCTTGTCTGGTCTGTTGCAGGGCGTTATAATCCTAGACATGTATAAAGAAAAGGCACCTAATTGTCCGCTATTGCCTACTGCCGCTGCCTAGCCGTGGGGCCGCCATCTTCGGAAGGTCTACAGTTCCGCTTCGTATAGTTCTGTTTGGCAGGGATCAATTAAGTAGCAGCATATTTAATCAACCTTAACTATTTTAATACTAAACTTTAACACTTTTTGGTGCTTCAAATCTATTTATCCATCCATCCATCCATCCATCCAAAAAAAATGCCTTTTCTAGCTGGTTGAACACCTCAAAGCAAAGCAAATATCTGAAATTAGCTGGCATTTCACTAACGGCTAGAAATACAGTAATATTGTTTTAATAGAAAAGCAAACAATAATATGTTCATTTTGAGAAGTTATCTCCAAAGACCTGATGTAAATAATGCGGTTTTGGTTTAGCTGGTATTTAGAACCACCAACCCAAGATGGCGGCCACATTCAATCCCCCCCAGCAGCCAACCTGGGGTCGACACTTTATAATGTCAGTGGTAATAATGTACTTCCTAAATGATTGTGGTGGTATGACCTCCTTATACCCTTAATTTATTTGGTCCAAATGTTCGTCCAGCTGGTTGTCTTGCTTCCCTGTAGTTTTCTATTAACTCCATCAGGGCTGCAGTTTGCATATTAATTTCAGACAGTGTTCAAGTGTTATATATATTCCAGGGAAAGCTATGTTGACCTCCATTCACATGTCTTGCCTTTACTTTGCAGCCATCCCTGTTTTGTAAGTGATTTAGGCTTTATTTAATTTGGGATAACAGACAGTGGCCTGTCTCTTTGTGGGCCTAGCTGTGCGTTTTATGAGAGCTTAAACAGACATGTCCATTTTTAGGATGTGTAGAAATGTTTATTTTTGATTTTCTTTTTTAACGTCGTGTTGCTCATGTTTTGAAACAATAAATATTGCTAAGCCATAAAAAGGAAGTAAATGGTTCTAATTACACGTTGTTAAATGGTTACACCCTTACTGCTTATCTGTTGGTTTGTTGAGCTTTAGTTTAGGCTGAACTAATCCCTGTGATTTGCTGAAGCGAGACGCTTCATGATCTTTCTGATAAGAGCCGGGGTGAGGCACATCTAATCCAGACAAACCTGCTACAGAAACACACACTATTTCTAAACCATGCACTCTTCAATTGCTTTGATATCCAGCTGACTGTTTTATTTTTTAGTATCCAACACAATTGGATGGATTTTAATGTGTAGGAGAAGGTGAGAAAACAACGCCCTACACATTGGATATGGTTGGGTAGGTCTTTAACCTAGACATCGTCAAATGTTTTTACTTAGGACGTGCAGATGGTGAAGTGGTTCGTGCGCACGAACCATGTACGGAGGCCTTAGTCCTCGATGCGGTCGACCCGGGATAGAATCTGACCTGTGGTCCTTTGCTGCATGTCTCTCCCTCTCTCTCATACCCCCCTTTCCTATCAGCCTACTGTCAGAAAAACAAGCCACTGGTGCCGTTAAAAAAAAAAATAAAAAATGATTGTACTTATTATAGTCACTCCACTTTAGTCGGCAGAACCATGGGAACCATTTGTGCATCGCTACCAAAGGTATTGATCACATGGTTGTGGTAATATACTCTAAATTATAGACAGATAATATAAGACTTTGTCAACCATTAGGCCAACATTTACAGCCAAGTCAAGTTTTATTATTTTGAAGGCGACCATCAAGTTACTATTGTGGTTGTTTTAAGCACTGGTACAGTAGTAGCCATTCAAAATTTCCTCACTTTCCTTGATGGGCCCTTGGTTCTTGGGTCACTCTTGGCTGG
This sequence comes from Cyprinodon tularosa, assembly GCF_016077235.1. Classification (NCBI taxonomy): domain Eukaryota; kingdom Metazoa; phylum Chordata; class Actinopteri; order Cyprinodontiformes; family Cyprinodontidae; genus Cyprinodon; species Cyprinodon tularosa. Next base: position 197,541 of record NW_024039122.1, on the reverse strand, counting down.
TTCTTGGGTCACTCTTGGGTGGTTCTTGGGTCACTCTTGGCTGGTCATTGGCTGGTTCTTGGGTCACTCTTAGCTGGTTCTTGGGTCACTCTTAGCTGGTTCTTGGGTCACTCTTAGCTGGTTCTTGGGTCAGTCTTAGCTGGTTCTTGGGTCACTCTTAGCTGGTTCTTGGGTCACTCTTGGCTGGTCATCGGCTGGTTCTTGGGACACTCTTGGGTGGTTCTTGGGTCACTCTTGGCTGGTCATTGGCTGGTTCTTGGGTCACTCTTAGCTGGTTCTTGGGTCACTCTTAGCTGGTTCTTGGGTCAGTCTTAGCTGGTTCTTGGGTCAGTCTTAGCTGGTTCTTGGGTCACTCTTAGCTGGTTCTTGGGTCACTCTTGGCTGGTCATCGGCTGGTTCTTGGGACACTCTTGGGTGGTTCTTGGGTCACTCTTGGCTGGCCCTTGGGTCACCCTTGGCTGGTCCTTGGGTCACTCTTGGCTGGTTCTCGGGTCACTCTTGGCTGGTCCTTGGCTGGTTCTTGGGTCACCCTTAGCTGGTTTTTGGGTCACTCTTGGCTGGTTCTTTGCTGGTCCTTGGCTGGTTCTATGGTCACTCTTGGCTGGTCCTTGGCTGGTCTTTGGGTCACTCTTGGCTGGTTCTTTGCTGGTCCTTGGCTGGTTCTAGGGTCACTCTTGGCTGGTCCTTGGCTGGTCTTTGGGTCACTCTTGGCTGGTTCTTGGGTCACTCTTGGCTGGTCATCGGCTGGTTCTTGGGACACTCTTGGGTGGTTCTTGGGTCACTCTTGGCTGGCCCTTGGCTGGTTCTTGGGTCACCCTTGGCTGGTCCTTGGGTCACTCTTGGCTGGTTCTCGGGTCACTCTTGGCTGGTCCTTGGCTGGTTCTTGGGTCACCCTTAGCTGGTTTTTGGGTCACTCTTGGCTGGTTCTTTGCTGGTCCTTGGCTGGTTCTAGGGTCACTCTTGGCTGGTCCTTGGCTGGTCTTTGGGTCACTCTTGGCTGGTTCTTGGGTCACTCTTGGCTGGTCCTTGGGTCACCCTTAGCTGGTTCTTGGGTCACTCTTGGCTGGTTCTTGGGTCACTCTTGGCTGGTTCTCGGGTCACTCTTGGCTGGTCCTTGGCTGGTTCTTGGGTCACCCTTAGCTGGTTCTTGGGTAACTCTTGGCTGGTTCTTTGCTGGTCCTTGGCTGGTTCTCGGGTCACTCTTGGCTGGTCCTTGGCTGGTTCTTGGGTCACCCTTAGCTGGTTTTTGGGTCACTCTTGGCTGGTTCTTTGCTGGTCCTTGGCTGGTTCTTGGGTCACTCTTGGCTGGTCCTTGGCTGGTCTTTGGGTCACTCTTGGCTGGTTCTTGGGTCACTCTTGGCTGGTCCTTGGGTCACCCTTAGCTGGTTCTTGGGTCACTCTTGGCTGGTTCTTTGCTGGTCCTTGGCTGGTTCTTGGGTCACTCTTAGCTGGTTCTTGGGTCATTCTTGGCTGGTCATCGGCTGGTTCTTGGGACACTCTTGGGTGGTTCTTGGGTCACTCTTGGCTGGTCATTGGCTGGTTCTTGGGTCACTCTTAGCTGGTTCTTGGGTCACTCTTAGCTGGTTCTTGGGTCACTCTTAGCTGGTTCTTGGGTCAGTCTTAGCTGGTTCTTGGGTCAGTCTTAGCTGGTTCTTGGGTCACTCTTAGCTGGTTCTTGGGTCACTCTTGGCTGGTCATCGGCTGGTTCTTGGGACACTCTTGGGTGGTTCTTGGGTCACTCTTGGCTGGCCCTTGGCTGGTTCTTGGGTCACCCTTGGCTGGTCCTTGGGTCACTCTTGGCTGGTTCTCGGGTCACTCTTGGCTGGTCCTTGGCTGGTTCTTGGGTCACCCTTAGCTGGTTTTTGGGTCACTCTTGGCTGGTTCTTTGCTGGTCCTTGGCTGGTTCTAGGGTCACTCTTGGCTGGTCCTTGGCTGGTCTTTGGGTCACTCTTGGCTGGTTCTTTGCTGGTCCTTGGCTGGTTCTAGGGTCACTCTTGGCTGGTCCTTGGCTGGTCTTTGGGTCACTCTTGGCTGGTTCTTGGGTCACTCTTGGCTGGTCATCGGCTGGTTCTTGGGACACTCTTGGGTGGTTCTTGGGTCACTCTTGGCTGGCCCTTGGCTGGTTCTTGGGTCACCCTTGGCTGGTCCTTGGGTCACTCTTGGCTGGTTCTCGGGTCACTCTTGGCTGGTCCTTGGCTGGTTCTTGGGTCACCCTTAGCTGGTTTTTGGGTCACTCTTGGCTGGTTCTTTGCTGGTCCTTGGCTGGTTCTAGGGTCACTCTTGGCTGGTCCTTGGCTGGTCTTTGGGTCACTCTTGGCTGGTTCTTGGGTCACTCTTGGCTGGTCCTTGGGTCACCCTTAGCTGGTTCTTGGGTCACTCTTGGCTGGTTCTTGGGTCACTCTTGGCTGGTTCTCGGGTCACTCTTGGCTGGTCCTTGGCTGGTTCTTGGGTCACCCTTAGCTGGTTCTTGGGTAACTCTTGGCTGGTTCTTTGCTGGTCCTTGGCTGGTTCTCGGGTCACTCTTGGCTGGTCCTTGGCTGGTTCTTGGGTCACCCTTAGCTGGTTTTTGGGTCACTCTTGGCTGGTTCTTTGCTGGTCCTTGGCTGGTTCTTGGGTCACTCTTGGCTGGTCCTTGGCTGGTCTTTGGGTCACTCTTGGCTGGTTCTTGGGTCACTCTTGGCTGGTCCTTGGGTCACCCTTAGCTGGTTCTTGGGTCACTCTTGGCTGGTTCTTTGCTGGTCCTTGGCTGGTTCTTGGGTCACTCTTGGCTGGTCCTTGGCTGGTTCTTGGGTCACTCTTGGCTGGTCTTTGGCTAGTCCTTTATAATTCCTTTTTAAACATCAGTCTTTGTACTAAAATATTCTTTCTTTCATGATATGTGGACGTTAAGATCTAAAGATACTTTAAGACCAGGGTACCTCTTTGCTAACAGTGCTGCAGACATACAGGCCCTATGGAGAAGGGTAGATTGCAGCTAATCATCCAAGATCAATCATTTTGTCTTATCATTTTTCAAATTTTAATTCCCTCTAACTGAATATTTTAACACTGATGTGTCCTACGATGGCAGCCCACTGCTCCCCAAAGGGACGGATTAAACACAGAGGAGAACTTCTCCAATGTGAGATCAATAAAGAAAACATAAAAAAACTATTTTTTTGTTTTGTAATGGAATGTAGTGAAATCTGGACTGAATCATCCGATGCTAAATAGAAGCTCTTTTAAATCAAACCTTTAAGACAGAATAAAGGTCGTGTTGTGAGACCAGGACAATCGTCTCATTTAATGAGTTTGTTTCACCCACTGTAACCATCCTTCACTTACGACAGACTGCTGCTGGACACTAAATTTGCCTCCGTTATTATTCTCGGTTTTTGTTATTATAGCAATAATATGGTTCTTTCTGTTACAAAATCCTCCTCTTTATCAAACATCAGAAGAACATAAAATGATGCTAATTCCTCTGATCTGTTTAAAATAAATGCAATGATTTTATATTGGAAATAGGGAAAATATACAATAATATTACAGGTCAGTTTAGTAAATCTTTGATTAAATATAAGAACTATTATATTACAGTATGGGATTTCCATCAGATCGAGGTGGTCTTGGTGTTTTTTAACTCCTGACCTTCTCTCTGCAGAATGGTTTGTTCATCTGACAGACTCTTCTAGCTTTTCTATTTCTATCCAGACGAAGGGGCCTTTTAAATCAGGCAGTCCACATTAGGCTTAATCCACACTCTTCCACTGCATAGTGAGTTCCAGCTGTTCCCACTGCATCTCGTTGCTGATGCATTTTAATACATCCTATCCACGCTGCTTTTAGCTGGATTAGCTTTTTCTGAAATAACCAGAAAACATCAACTTTTGAAATGATCACGGGCTTCACCCATCGTTTAGCCTCCATTTTTGCTGTATTAAAGTGGGACTTAACATTAACCCGCCCTGTCCTTCCTCAGTTCAACCTTTTATATCCTCTGTGTTGCAGAATCAGAATAGGTCTAAACCTTTTTACCGCACATATAGCATTATCTCTTTGCTCTCTTTGCCGTGAATATTGGCTCAGCAGGATGGATGCCGAGTCATGCAGGGAGGTCCTGATGAGGGGTTGCCTCTCAATTGTAATCCATGCTCCACTAGCTGCTGTCCTACTTAAATTATTGAAAATCCAGCAGGACTTAATAAAAATGTAATTTAGCTTTTGTAAACATTGATTCAAAAAAGTTAAAAAGTAAAAGTACATTCTTTTGAGGATCAGAATGTTCACATTTTGGACAAAGAAGACAGGTGGTTTGAAAGGGGTGTGAAGGAAGCCATTTACGTTAAGAGAGAAAAACCAACCCTAGACAGAGGGGGTGGACTCAGGTTCTAGCTCTCAAAAAAAACTACAACGCAGCGATAGAGTTGATTAATTCCCGCTATCATCACAATCCTTATCGCTAATTAAGTTACAAAGACATCTGCCCTGGTTAGCAAGGCCAACAATGACCCCAACGACTCCCTTTTCAGAGACATAGGCCAGTATCGGGTATTGCAGGATATCAAAGACCTCAACAACTCCCCAATACTAAGGGGTGGACCTGTTCTTCTGGTTCTATTTGCATGTTTTCTAAGCCATAACAAGGCATTTGTAGGTCCACTCTATAAAGCCTGAAACTCAACGCTAATCCAGACATTTTGAGATGAAATATCTTCCTGGATGGTAAGGCAAAACGTTCAAACTTGGAAAACAATATCCAGTGTTTTTTTTATGTTTTACTGTTTTGGAATGACTATGACCTGGATAACGGAGAATCTTCACCATCATATTTAACATCGATGCACCATTTCCATCGATGGTGCCTCCTGTTGCTGTTGGCTGATGAACCACATCTCCTCCCACAGTCACCACACACATCCAGCCATTGATGTAAAACACATCAGATAAGCCCGGTCCTTAAATTTACTCACGCTGGTTCAGATGAAATAGGAAACTGATCTCCTTTTGCAAACTGAGCAAATAAATAATTTGTCTGGGATACAGGCCCTTAAGTCTGACTTTTTTTAAACTGTCCTGCCGTTACTGCCCTATATGGAAGCGCAGATTGCAACTACCAACCCGCTCTGCAGTTTAAATGAGAAAATATTGCCAGATGGTGGGTTCATTACGGTAATTTAAGCAACCATTCTCATTATGTTGATGACATCTTTGTATTTTTTATACTTTGTCTATAAAACAGCAAGTGCTTGTACCTTATTTTCCTCCAAATGTTACAAATTCAGGAAATAATTTGGCATAATCATAGAAGAGCTTAAAAGTCATAAGCTGCCATATTTCCAATTTAATTTGACTTTGTAAATTAAGCCATTTTTAGTGAAAATCTGGTGGGTTTTTTTCCTCTGGATGAATCTCCCTTTCAGTTTTCTAACCAGTGTGTAGGGCAAACCTTTTGTTTTCATAAAATTATCACTTGGCTAACTCTGCAGGTCCAATTCTTTAACACAGCAATATAGTTCAGTAACAATCTCCCATCAAGCCGACTTTTAATAATCACAAAGTCAAAGTTGCGATGCTACGGCAGGATTATGTTGAGCAGAGAGGAAGGAGAAAGTGATTGAAATGGATCAGCGTGTGCAGATGAGGTAAACAGCTGCGATGTGGCCTAGATCATGGTCTGGGGTTGTACCAGTGTCTCATTGCTAAGCTCATTTAATGCAAACCTTCAAAGTCACCTCTTCTTGATGGACGTCCAGGTCGGTTGTTTCAACGGGATAATTTTAAACCCTAACGAAAGCAAAGTGATGCTGGCCTGAAGAGTTCTGTGTAGTATTTCTAGAAATGGTCGCAGAAGTCAAAGCTTAACAATTTTGTTTGCTCAACACATAACTCCTCCTTTTTAAAGAGTTATAGCTATAAACAGACTGTGTTAAAACCTTGATCTTTCAAATCTTTGCTTCCGAAAATCAGAGGTCATTGCTGATTCGACGGGACCTCGGTAGACATGTTAGTATGTTTATTAAAAGTGCTACGTTAAACGGCTCTAGTTATGTTGTAGCTACTTCATGAATGAGAGCAAAACAGCAGATCTATGAGGAATCTACCAATTAACCAGTCCTCTGTGTTCCTGCTGAAAAAGAAGGAAAAATGAGGCGATGTTCCTCTGTTGTTTCTGGCTTTGTGTCTCAGCTCCAGCTGCTTACTGGGTGAACTGGGTCAGACGGATTTATGCCTTGACCTAGCCAATTGTAGCTAATAGCAGATTATTAGGTCGCCTCCATATTTAAAACTGTTTGCTCACCCGTGACCCTGAGGCACGACTGCAGGACAAGCAGCAATTCCCACTTTAAACACGGCATGATGTCAGAGCTGCCAATGCAGGACATGTAGAGCAGGCATCCCCAAAGTCGGTCCTCGAGGGCCCCTGTCCTGCAGGTTTTTAAGGTTTTCAAGCTTCTGCACAGCTGATTTTCATTGATTGCTGATTAACAGGCTTTTGCTGAAATGCAATCATCGGAATCAGATGTTCTAAAGCAGAGAAACCTCTAAAACCTGCAGGACAGCGGCCCTCAAGGACTGAATTTGGGAATGCCTAATGTAGAGGTTTGGCATTCAGCAGGGTCACCCCTAATGTAGGAGCAAGGAAGGAAATGATTAAAGGAAGGAGGAAAGTAAAGAGAAAAAAACAACAAAGAATTAAAGAATAAAGGAGAAGGAGGAAAAGAAAAAGGAAGGATAAAGGAAATGAGCAGTGATGGTGAGATGAAGCCTCATGATGCATTGCACCTTTTCGCCAAATTGCTTCAACGATCCCCATAGTTCATGAGGCTTCATGTGAACATGTCACCACCTACTGGTGGAAAGCAGAACTACAGTTTGAAATAAAATCTGTGATTTTTTTTGCAACTGTTTTTCTTTTTTCCCCCTTTTAAGTTCCATTGAAACTGTTAATGGTTGGTGTGTATAATAAAATCTTTTGTAAGTTTTTTTTAAGTGTAAAATTTCTTAGAACAATCATTTAAGGTGCACAGTTTTTGTGTCATTTTAGTTAAATAAACTAAAGCAGACAGTGACAGTGTTTGCACAAATTGGGCAATGATGAGCCAAATGAAAGGTGTTAGTCATTTTTATTCAAACATGATGACACGCACTTCGGGGAAACGCCCCCTCCATTACTCGACACACGCCACGAAGCCTCGGCTGATCCCATAACATCACTAGAAATGAGTAAAGGGCTGATAGAAAGACGGAATAAAGGGAAATTAATGAATGAATAAAAAAGGATGAAAATAAACATTGAAAAGGTAAAGGATGAAAAGAAAGAAAGGAAGGGTAACTTTTAACAACAACTGTCAGCTAAAAATCACTCTAATGAGGAGCCGGTTAGATTGTAATTCTCCTTCATCTGACAGTGTAGAAAATCTTATTAAAACCCCACAACTGCCTAGAAAACATGCCTGTTTTCTACAGCTTTAGAAAACAGGCCTGTTTTCTAAAGGCCAATTTATGCTTTTGATGCAGAGCCTTGCAACCGTCAAATCTGTCTCTGTGTGCGACCACTCCCCCCAGCGATGACATTCTTCAACCGTCGTCGCAACTCAAAAAAATTCTGACTGTGTCAGATGGTCGCAAACCTGCTCAGACCTCAAACTGAAGCGAACAGACAAAAAGCAGCTGTGATTGGTCCTTGGTTTGCCTTTCTGGCTGTCTGTGTGGTCGTCCTTGTTTCGGTGCCGGGGAGCGCCATTCGCCATTTTTTAAAACTGAGGAACAACTACAACGAACAACTACGAAAAAAGGTTAATCGAGGAGGTTTGCTCCATTAACAGAACCTGTTCCTCTTCCATATCTAGCAACTCTAGATCTATATCCTGTGGCTGTGATATCTTGCAGACGCCCATTGTTGTTTTGGAAGATAAACACTTCCGCCGACACTGCCGAAGTTCTTGCAATTTCTCCAATAGGCTCCCCGTTGCGCTTTGGTGGGAAACTGCTGTGCTTCTCTAGAGATTTCAGACCGACGGTGCAGAAGCATAGCAGCAAAACTGGTTCGCGACATTTGATATGTTCGGTTGCAGAAGTCTACTCTGCCCCTAAGCCATAACAAGACCTGTTTTTGGTCCTCTCAATAAACCTTTGAACTAGGCGCTATTGCAGGGGACCAAGTCACCTTTCCTGGTCAGCAAGGCCAGCAATACCCCTAACAACCCCCCTTTTCAAAGGCATAGACCAGTATCAGGTTTGGCAGGCTAACAAAGAACTCAACGACTCCCCATTACAAAGGGGCAGAACCATTCTTCCAGTTCGATTTGCATGTTTTCTAAGCCAAAACAAGACTTTGTTGGGCTACACTATAAAGCTTGGAACTCAGCTCTATTTCTGACATTTTAAATGGAAAAAGTTTCCTGTAAGGGAAGCAAAACTTCTTCAACTCAGAAACAAAGTGCAGTGGATTGTTTTTCTTTTACACTTTTGGAATGACTATGACCTGGATGACTGAGAACCTTCAGCAGCAATCCAATTAATAATGTATAAAAACAAGTTTGTGGCGATCTCTGGTGATCTCCACTGGAGATCCCCAGTTTGATTTTTAACGGGAAGCTAATATAAAGTCTAATACTGGGGGGCATTTTCCCCCCAAGTTTTCCCATCCAGGTGCAAACTGGACAGTTTCGGAGATGTCTTTGGTTGATCCCTTTTGTGCAGCTGTGGAAAAGGGCTTTCTGGTGAATAAATCCATTCTCTGTGGGTCCAGTTTGTTCAGGGAAGCAAGGATCCAGGATCAGTCCGCTGGATCCGGTTGGTTCTGCAGGAAAAGAAAGCAAGAGTGAAGGGAAAGAGAAAGGGAACGGAGGGTAAATAAATAAAGGGAAATTAGGGAGTTAGTGAGTGAAGGAAGGAAGCATAAGGGGAAAATTTAACGAGGAATAAAGGAAAGTACTGGAAATGACTAATAGACACATTAGCTTCTGATTACAGTTTACAGGTTAGTGTGGAAAATGTGTCGCAGACAGCCCCACTCATCACCACTGCCCCAAGCGTTTCAGATCCACCCTGGATTCCTGATACCATCTGTCATATGAAGCTGGGCTGCTGCTGTTGTTTTCTTAAGTCGTATTTTCTCCGTTTTCCTCACACCGCTGGCCGTCTCCTCTGGCTTTACGCCACTTGATCTGCTGGACAACACTCTAATTAGGTTTCCTACTGCGGCTAAAGCTTGTTTTTATTTCCCTCTGCTGAGCCGCCAGCAATACCAGTTGATCTTATCTACGCTCCATGATCTTAATCATCCTATTAGGGTTTTTTTCTTCCGGTTGGCCACGATATATTAATATAACCAAATATATGCCACACATTTGTTTATGTTTACACGTCTCTGGACTCTGAGGGGAAATCCTCCACAGCTCCAGTCATCTCAGAGTCAGCTGCTGAGGGAGTTGCCTCATTTTGCAGCGATCCATTGTTCCCCTGATGGGAATTGATGTTTTCGTGCACAGGAGGAAATCTGTAGACGTCGTTAAATCCACTCAAAGTGCTCCTCTCCTCTCGCACCTTCAGTTGTTCCTCAGCCTCATTAAAGACCGAGTAAATAAATCAACCGATTCTCCAGCTGAGGAATACAAATCAGTTTCTGTTTTTTCTTTTTTCTTCATAGGTATTGGCAAGAACGTCATTTGCGATAGGACCGCCACTCCTCTGGACGCTTTCCGGATGATGTCAGCTGCCCAGTACTATCCAAAGTTGCTGAGCATTATGGGAAATGTGCTGCGTTTCTTGCCGGCCTTTGTTCGGATGAAGGAACTGCTGGAGGAAGGGTACATCGGAGAGCTTCTGGTCTGTGAGGCCCAGGTAGGACCTACAAGCAAAACGCCTGCTGCTTGACCTTGAGATATTTGCACTGAATGACTCAATGAATCACTTCATTTTCACTCATTTTTGTATTTCTTGTTGCAAAAAATGAAAAAGAATTATCTGTTGTGTCCATAAGGTCCACAGTGGCAGTCTCCTGGGCAAGAAATACAACTGGAGCTGCGACGATCTGATGGGAGGCGGCGGATTGCACTCGGTGGGCAGCTACATCATCGACCTCCTCACCTTTCTGACCAGCCAGCGTGCGGTCAAGGTCCACGGCTTCCTAAAGACGTTCGTTAAGCAGACGGACCACATTCGGGGCATCCGGCAGATAACCAGCGACGACTTCTGCACGTTCCAGATGGTGTTGGAAGGAGGCGCCTGCTGCACCGTCACCCTCAACTTCAACGTCCCCGGAGAGTTTCGCCAGGAGGTGATCGTCGTGGGGACCGTGGGGAGACTGATGGTCACCGGGACGGATCTGTACGGACAGAAGAACAGCTGTGGGAGCGCTGGCGGTCCTGAGCTCCTGCTCAAAGACGCCACTCCTCTAGAGAAGTCCTCCTTGCCGGAAAAGGCCTTCAGCGACATTCCGGCCCCTTACCTCACCGGGACGATCCGAATGATCCAGGCCGTGCGGCAGGCCTTCCAGGACCAGGACGACCGGCGGACCTGGGATGGGAGGCCGCTGACCATGGCCGCCACTTTTGAGGATTGCCTGTATGCTCTTTGCGTGGTGGATACAATCAAAAAGTCCAACCAGTGCGGCGAATGGCAGAACATTGTGGTGATGAAGGAGGAGCCGGAGGTGAGCCCTGCCTATTTGATCAGCGAGGCCATGCGGCGCAGCAGGATGTCGCTCTACTGTTAACATCTAGACCTAAACCGCGGCCTTGGTCTAGTTTAAAGTTCTTCCACTGAGCTGCTGGATTCAATCTAAAACTCGTCTCTAGGTTTATTTAATTGTGCATTATTACTGTTACAGAGTTTATGCCAATGTGATGCAGATATCTGTGGTTTTGCTGCCTAAAAAAGTTGGATTATTAACAATCAAACTTTGTATTTATAAAAAAGCTCCTTCTGTTTTGTTTTTTTATTGTTATATTTGTTAAGGACTAGAGTCCTCCTGCTGGATGCAATTGTAAACAGACTAGTTGTCAACAGAACGGCATTGGAACCGCTTACTGGTTGGCTGGTCAACCACTAACGACGGCCTGTCAGGGATCTGCGTCTGTGTCGTCCTGTTAAGACGAGGCTTGATGGGTTTTAACCACCCCTGCTTGAGCAAATAAGTATTGTGCGTCTTCTCCCTGCGTCCCTCCAGCGACTCGATGAATAGGTGTGGAAACACAGTACCGTACACTGTGGATCCCAACAAGGATAGCCAAGGAAGAACCGTAATCTTCTTAAAATGTGCCGCTCCGTTCTTCTTCTTCTTGTACTCTCGCTAGTTTTACCAAGTGAATGTCTGAAAAGTCCGTGCGCTTGATAGTTTCTGTCTGTTTACCGTTTATTCTGCTGTGTGAAACAGTGGAAATAATAAATCTGGAGGCTTTAACCTTCTGGTTGATGTATGCAATAGAAGAAGGCTTCGGCCTTAGACCAAGGGGGAGATCTTATGCCTTTATGCAGTTGGCTGTGCATTAGCCTTTAGCTCTGTACGAGTGATGATACTTAGATTTTACCCTAATTTATTGCTTTCTATTTTTGTTTATAAGTGTAGCTCATATTTAATGCTAAGCTAACCTTGACTGCTGCTGCTGGTGATTATATTCCTGTCCAACATGCCTGAACGTTCAGTAAAACTGCAAAGTTTTCAACCAGTGAACTATGTAGCACAGTGTGGTCAACCATTGACATATAAACAAATATATGAGGCTCTATTACATAAGGTTGGGGATATTCTCTGTCTTTTTGGGCGGGGGGGGGGGGGGTGTTATGTCATTAGGTCTAGTGTATCCAGAATGACAAACAGTGTTATTTAATTTTTTAGGTTCACTCTGCACCCTATCATTGAAGATTATTAGAAAGGTCTTACCTTACCTGGCTGAGTCTAGCCTCAACTTCAACAAACTTTTGGGGGTTTTTTTGTTTAAGGGTTTTCATTTTAACTGAGAGTCAGAACTTGTAAGTCACAAGTTCAAAATAACAACTGTGATCCTTCTTAAAGTCGTAGGGAAATCATATTTAGATTTCAAATCACTGGCTTAAACATGTATATAAATGTACTCTTTATCAGACCATATTGTCCGAAAAGTTTGAAAATTTCCTTTTTTTCCTCCATTGTTTTATGCAGGTTAGTTATACGTCACCCTGAACATCTCTGGCCAATCAGTTATAAATCCAATAATCTGTTAATCACTTTTTTTTGGTCGTAGCATCTTAATTGTCGCAGCTAATATACGCTACGGTTTAAATAAGAAATCAGAATAACTTCCTTTCCCATTGAGTTCCGTCCCAGTGTTCACGGGGATGGACGTCTGTGTCTTCGGCAGGCGTAGAGCTAACAGAACTGGCAGCGTTGCGAGGCAAGGGCTCAAACATGTACGGCTGTAAGCCTTCTACACCAAACCAAGCTTCTGCCGCCCTGGCGTCCTCTTCCACAACATCTTCGTCCCCGCTTTCCTCCTCTAAATAAAAAATGGATGACGGAGGAAACTCATCCACGACCTCCGACACTAAACTCTCCTCCTCTTGCATGTTTCTGCTGTCCATAGCGTTCCTTGACAGCGTCGTTTCTAAGTCACCAATTTAGTGCTACTTGGTCCCAATGGAATTTCCCATTGGGAACCTGCTAGCACTAAGTTGCTAACTGGTTAGCAACTTAGGGCTGCTTGGTCCCAATGGAATTTGCCATTGGGAACCTACTAGCACTAAGTTGCTAACCGGTTAGCAACTTAGGGCTACTTGGTCCCAATGGAATTTCCCATTGGGAACCTACTAGCACTAAGTTGCTAACTGGTTAGCAACTTAGGGCTGCTTGGTCCCAATGGAATTTCCCATTGGGAACCTACTAGCACTAAGTTGCTAACCGGTTAGCAAGATGCTTCCGACAAACCGGCCACAATCAAACTTGCTTTCCAACCTTCCGCCACAATAATCCCGCCCCCTTGATAATCGAGCAATCAACTTCACTTTATTCACTTATGTAAAGCTGGGCACCACTCGGGAGAATTCGGAAATGAAACGTTTGGAACAGCCATGTCCCGATGACTTTAAGTCAGATTGTTGACTGAAAATGTTGGTAGTTTTCTAAAGCAGCCCTGAACTCATAATCCAAAATGGCTACCTTGATGGCTAATTAAAAAAGTTACTAATTTGCACTTCTAATACTTTCTGTCATAAAGGAGAAGGTTTTGCTCTGTCCTTAAGAGAAAAAAAATGTTGCTACTATGTTTGAATCATTTTGATACTAATCTAATTTAACCGAAATACATGCAGAAAAAATGTAAGATAGAAGCTAGTTTAGGTTCCCTACTCAAAGTTTTGAATATAATGTCATTTAAAAATATTATGAACATTTCTTTAAGTTGCGAGCAGCCATATTTAATGAATAAAGCAAAGGGTAAACGTGTAGCTAGCTATTAGTGGGTATTTTATAGCTAAAATATCCATAATAGTCATGATTAAAACTTAAAACACAAATTATTTTCTGAATTTTTTTGGTCATAAAATAATTTATGGAAAGGTTTCACTATCTTGAAGAGCTAAGATGTTTTACCGCGTTTGAGTTCATGAAATATGGAGAAATACTGGCTAATAGAAAGAAATATTGGTTAATATTGTTAGCATATTAGCCAGAATCCCAAACATTTTCTTTTAGAAATACAGCTGGAAATAATGTCGGATGGAAGTGAGTTTGGGTTCTCTATTTATAGTTTTAAATCTAATGCAAATTAAACACATTAATAAATTTTCTCCAGATAGCAGGCAGCCATTTTTTGATAAAGCGCCAACAAAGAGAAGAATAAACATGTAGCTAACTTATAGTTTTTAATTTTATAGCTAAAATATCCATAATAGTCATGGAAATATTATGATTAAAACTTAAAACACACATTTTTTTTGTCATAAAATCATTTATGGAAAGGTTTCACTCTATCTTGAAGAGCTAAGATGTTTTACCCCGTTTGGGTTCATGAAATATGGAGAAATACTTGCTAATGGAAAGAAACATTTGCTAATATTGCTAATATTTGTTAGCAATATTAGCCAGAATCCCAAAGATTTTCTTTTAGAAATACAGCTGGAAATAATGTGAGATGGTAGTAAGTTTGGTTCCCTATTTATAGTTTTAAATCTAATGCAAATTAAACACGTTAATAACTTTTCGCCAGATAGCAGGCAGCCATTTTTTGATAACGCGCCAACAAAGAGAAGAATAAACATGTAGCTAACTTATAGTTTTTAATTTTATAGCTGAAATATTCATATTAGTGATGAAAATATAATAATTTAAACTTACAACAAAGTAGTTTTTTAGATGAATTTTAGGGTGTTTACCGTTTGGCTAACGCCGTTAGCTTTACATCTAGTTGTAACAGTTGGAAACATGGAGTAAAAACAACAGAAGGCTTATATATTTTCTTTGGAATTTTTTTTTTTTTTTTATCACTGTAGGGTTATATTTTATTTATAGTCGTGCCATTTTCCTGAAAAAAATGGTAACGATACAGGCTGCCTATAAATGGTAACGATACAGGCTGCCTATAAATGGTAACGATACAGGCTGCCTATAAATGCTAACGATACGGGCTGCCTATAAATGCTAACGATACAGGCTGCCTATAAAGTTCAATTAAATGTTAGAAAGAAACCGCCAAAATATGTTTTTGTTTGTTTTATGCCTATTTTTATGTTCCATTTGCAGTTTCAGCTTTTCTACGATATCCTAAAGTACTATCTGTGTAACAACTACTGAAAAGTGTACATATGAAAATACTGTAAAACAAGTGTTTGTCTGAACAGCTGAACAAGTGTAAATGTTTTATCTGTAAAAAAAAAAAAATAACCAAGGAACTGGAATGTGTTTTAATGAGTTTTAAGGTATTTATTGTGTGTTTTTTGATGTTTTACATTTTTGTGGACTGACCTGCAGTTTATTTGTCAGAATAACAACAAACTGAGGCCTTTGGAGCTTTGAGCTTTTTTTTTTTTTTTGTTCCACCTACAGACCAAAATAAACGGCTAAACACCTTGAAAAGCGTTATGTTTGCTGTGGGTCTGACATCACTGCTCTAAATGTTTTTGTCTGGTCATAAAACAATCTGGGATCTCACCGTATGCAGACGACTGTCTGGTCTATATTTTTCAGTTTTAGGCGTTTCGTGTTACGGCATGCTCTGCCTCTTGCTAGTATGTATACTTTATCACACATTCAGCTCAGATACCTTCAGAGAAAATGAAAGAAATGCTTGACAAATATTCTGCCTGGGAAAAAAAAAGTCTGAGCTCATTGCAGATAAGCTATCGCTGTTCAAGATAAACGATTTTGCTGTGTTTGCCGAAGGCCTTATCAAAAACTGCATACAGACTTTCCCCTTTTGTCAGATAAGAGACTAAATGCAAACCTATAAAACCTGTTTTCATTTAGGTGGATTTTCCTCATGAGGGTCTTTGATTTTGTCTTTTTTTTTACTTTTAGGTACTATGAAGACCTTTATAGGCGCTGAAATAGAAAAAAGCAAAGTAGTTAAAGGGTTTCCCTCATCAAACATGTAAACTGGGTTTTATGGGGAGGAATTATCTTGTTTGTTGTTCCTCGGCCTGTGCGGAGTCCACTTTCATGCTTGTCGAACCTGCTGATACCTTAAAGTCTAAAGTTTATGGGAAAAGACAGAAAGGTGAGATTAAAACAGTGTTTATGTTGAGTAACTTACAGTTGCTTTGCAGCTGATAAGAATTTATTAAAGATACAAAAAGTGTCTACAACCCTTATTTTTATTAAAATTGATGTCACAGCTGTTTTAGGAATCCCAACAAACTTTTGATGGGTTTTGTTTCCCAATCTGCTGCAGTCATCCCATTTGTTTGTGCTCTAACACACTTTTTCCTTCCACCTAACTTTCTTTTAGAATACACTCTGTGAACAGCCGGCTTTTATTAGCAGATACCCAGTCTGGGTTACCCTCCCTTTGCTGATTATTCTCTATACATACATTTTCTTTATTGAAAGAAATCCCCACATTTACGCAGATTACGATCTAAATCTGCTTTTATTAATCTCAGAAATGTAACTATTATTCAGTAGAAATTGTGACTCGAGGCCGTTCATTTCTAAGCCATTTATGCGAAGTTTTTTTTTTCCTCTTAACTTCCCATCAACATCTTTGCATACAACCAGCTTTAGCATTGACTCTCTGGCGCCCCCTGCTGTTCTGGACCTGTAAGTCAACTCTGTTTGATTAATCTTGTATGACTTTTACCTTTTGAATTATTTTCCTGAAATAAATTCCCTTTTTTATTGTATTCTTGGATCTACCTGCATATTTCTTGTTACCAAACTTATAGGTCACATTTCTATTTATATAAATCTATTTCTATATATATATATTTAAACCAAATGAAATGCAATAACTGCAGCAGTTAATGTCTAAAGAACAAATATGGAAAGATTGTGTTGCTCAAAGGAAAAGTAGACCAAACATATAAGGGGGTCATGTTTGCTGAACTGAGAGGCACAGTGGATCATCAGTGTGGATCATCAGTGTGGATCTACCCAGCCTGTGTTTAACCTTTCTGTGTGGAAGGTTCTGGTCTGGCTCAGTTTAACGCCTTTGCAGACATTTCCTTGGCCAGCTGCTCCTGCTCTGCTGCAAAGGTTTCCTCAGCTTCTAGATTAAAAACATGGCCGACACTGCAGTGCTTTTATTCAAAGATAATGACTCTGCAACCTGCAGAATTAGAAAAAAAAATTATATTTTTAATTCCCCAAAGAGGATAATGATGAAGGCTGAAATATCCTCTTCCTCCCTGATAGTCAATTATCTGCTCATCATGAAAATGTACTCAGAAAATCAGTATTGTGTGCGTCCTACCAACGCCTGACTGATGCATTTCTTCATTTTGTTCTGAATTACTTTATTATTAAAAGATTACAGCTTTCAAAGTCTGTCTGTATTTATGTTTTTTTGTTTGTTTTTTTGCCTTGTGGCCTCAAAACAAGGACAGTGAGACAAATAAACGTAGGAAGGGCTTCAGTTTAGAACCTGACTGAATCAGCGGGGATCAGCTGGACTGGGATGAAAATAGTTTACTGTGGAGACAAACGGCCTCAAAGAGATGCTTCTTTTGGCCTTGGCGTCTAGTAACCATGGTGGCCCCTGAGTTTCTGTCTGAGGGACAGACGATGTGTCCCTCTGAGATCCCAGCCAAACGATGAGTTCAGGGTTTTAAACATTCGTTATTGATTTGTGTCACATTTGATGTTTTGTTATCCAGGATTTTAAATGTGAAGCATAGATTTTATTGATTCCAATTATTCGTTTCTATGCAGAAAAATATTACATTTTATATTGTATTACATTTGTATGGAAGAAAAACTGCCTTTTTTTTGTACACAGAATTTTAAAGACTGATGGGTTTTTTTTTTTCAAATTGAATTCCTTACACTGAGTTTATGTCTGGTAAAAAATATGCCTGCAAAAAATTCAACTGCAGATATTTTTTTGCAGGCATTTATTTATTTATTTTTTTGCAGCCGATTTTTCACCAGATAAAAATTCCTTGTTTAAAATTTTTGTGTACAAAAAAAACGCAGATATCAACTAGACTGTTTTACTTCCATACATTTGATGGAGAAAAAAAAATCTTTACATGGAATTTCACCTGACCGCATAGATGTACTTGGAAAATTGTCAAAATTTTTACTGAGAGTTTTAATTCGGCAAAATTTGCTCTGGAGGCTTATTACACATTGTTATTGTATTTCTTCTGTAAGGCCTGTCCCTTACAGAACGGTAAGTAAACTCTTATGAACCAAAGTTTTTGCCTGACTTGTTCCTCTTTTTCTTGTCAGTTTAAATAAAATATGTTTTTCACAATAGAATCTACGCACGAACCACTGCTCTAATTTAGCCCAAACCATGAAGCTCCCACCGCTGTGTTTTTATCAGCTTTGCTGCTCAAATCACGTGTTTTGTTTAGATAAATGGTTTTAGTTTTACCTGATATTTGCGCTAAATATGCAGCAAAAAGCAGGCTGTGGGTTTTAACAGTGTTTTAAATGATGGATGGTCAGAATACATTTAATTTCTACACATAAATCACTTTCCTGGCTATTTTGGATCCATATTTGAATGGAGTCACACAGTGTTATATTATTTAACAGTATTTGCTGCCCCCTGCTGGATGTTGGTAATATTACATACTTTATTCTATCCAGTTCATGTAAACATAAAGCTAATATAACATGTTTTTGTTTTAACAAAGCAATCAGAGTTCCGAGCTGAATGCGCTGGTTTGGTCTGCCGCGGTTTCCGTAGACTCGTGAACGCGCTTTCAGGAAATCCTATACACTATTGTTTATGCTCTAAAAACATTCTAAATGACTTCGTTTCGAGTAAATTATGGACGCTACCCACTCAGGACACTTGGAATACATTGGACGAGCAGTATGGAGGAATATTGACACGTTTTTTGTGGACTTTTATGGACCTTTCTGCCTCGGGCACCAAAGACCTCCATTATTTGAATGTCAGCAGACAGCAAGAAGCCTCCCAGATCTCCAGATGCATTTGAGATATCAAAAAAGTACTCCAGAGTGTTGTTCAGCATGGGGGTGAGTAGAAAATGAAGGCTAATCATGTTTTGGGTGTACTATTCCTTTAAGTACTGGAATAACCCATATACCGTATTTTATTAAGTATATTTCTAATTCTGATGTTATACACAAAGTATATGATGTTAAACTAAATTTTTAATGTATCTACCATGTGATTCGAAGTTCTTCATTATTTTTTCCTTGGTCTATGTTGTTCCCTCTTGTTTTACTGGGTTTTTTTTTTTTTTTTGCTTATTTATTTGTGGTTGAGCCTAAATGTGTTGAATCAATCATTTGATTTAAGAATAAATCAGTCCAGTTAGAGATAACAGTCAAAGCAATGTGAAGATTCTCAATACCAGTTTGTTGTTTTATGTATAAAGATAGAAATGAAAAGAGGTCAATTGACAACCCTGTTACACTTCCTGTTTATTTCAGTACTTTGAGCTGAATGTTTTTTATTCCAAAGAAAAGATTGTCTGCTTTTCTAATAAATGCTCCCATTAACTGTATTAAAGTGCACTTTTTTTCAACAAAACAGCAGTTTTTAACTTTTATTGCACATGTTCTGACATTGGAGAGAAACGTTTTTGCTCTGTTAAACTACATTTCTAATCAAATGTAGTATTCATTTGTTATGGAGACCACTATCTAAACACTATGATTTCATATTTCTAACCCTAAATTCCATATTCTGCCTGTTTGAAGGTATAGTGGAGGATTTTTGCCATTTTTTTTTATAAAACCACCCTTTCCGCTTTAAAAAAAAATTTACATGCACAACATTTATGTCTTGTAGTGTCTCGGTTCAGCCACCAGAGGTCAGCAGAGGTTAATATCTTTGCCTTTGGCTTTCTGACAAAAAAAGATTATCTTTGTTTCAATGGTTGCCATTCATACTAAATGTGTTCTTAGTTCTCAAAGTGCTTTGCTTTTAAATATAGACAGTTAAATGCTGAAACTCTAGAGGATGGAAGGACATTCCAGTTGGAATAAAGGGATTTTTGTTTAACGTAAATCTTTTAGGAGTTGATGGAAAATATGGAAATGTCCTCTGTGAAAACTTAGTGTCGCTTTTATATCATATGTTGTAGATTTCTACTAGTTTTCAGATCATCAGTCTGGTGTATATTGCTACATTCTGTTCAGTGATTTCTTTGTTTCTCCAGCAACTTTAACAAACCAAGAAGAACAACAGATGTGTCTTTGATTTGCATCTGACTTGGAATGTTCTTGGCCCTCCATGTTGCTTAAAAACATCAGTCCTCCAAGTACAGATGGCTCTGAGATGACAGAATTCACCAAAACTCATAGATAGGTGTTAAAACATCTTCAGAAAAACCATGAAAGTCCGGTTGTGTCAGATTTAAGCCTGTTTATTGGTAGCCATGACCCGGATGACTGAGACTTTGCACAGGCATGTTATGCCCAACGATATTTTGAGTACATATCAGGGTGATCTAACTTCCTGTAGGGTTGCACTATGTTCTTATCTCCTTTGGAGAGGAAGGGAATGTATCTGATGCTGTAGAGTGTGAATAATCAGTAAAAACCACTGAAGGCAGGAGCAGAACATGTGGAGTGTTATGAGCTTCTTCCAGGACCTTTTCTGAAGGCATCTCACTATTGTAGCTTCTAGAGATGAACTTTCC
Source organism: Cyprinodon tularosa (assembly GCF_016077235.1). Lineage (NCBI taxonomy): Eukaryota > Metazoa > Chordata > Actinopteri > Cyprinodontiformes > Cyprinodontidae > Cyprinodon > Cyprinodon tularosa. Next base: position 177,297 of record NW_024039122.1, on the reverse strand, counting down.
TACTGTGTTTAGACAAAGAGGACAGATTTTAAAGGGTTTCCAACCTACGATGCCAAATAAACCTTCAAACAATTCAATTCAATTCAATTTCAATTCAGTTTATTTATATAGCGCCAAATTCACAACACATGTCATCTCAAGGCACTTTACAGTTCAACCAGATCAAATTGATACAAAGTTTTCTATCTAAGGAAAACCAGTTGATTGCATTGACTCATTGACTCAAATACAATCCCCCACACTCGTCATGTCACTAACAGAGCCTTCCAATTTATTGAACGAGCCCTAAAAACACTTCTTTTCAGCAGAATTCGTTCCTTTTATCCGGACCACATCAATATGTAACAGATCAGAGACTAGAATAACCTTTTATTATCCAGCCATACTTAGATGAGCTCTCTGCAGCCTGAGGAGCCATGTGATTGTTCTTCGCTCAGAAGAACATGTGCTCTGGGTCTTTCGTTCTGCCCTCTAACAGCTGGGTTCTTTCATAACGCAGTCAGTGCGCTCGCCGACATCCAGACACTACCTTTCATCTCAGGAACACTGGTTCCTTTCCAGAGGTTGATCAGGCTGGTCTCTTGCAGCTGAGGGACCATATTCCATAAGGAGATCTGATCTTTTTTTCCTTTTATTAACTCAGCTGAAATTTTAGTGTTTTAAATTTTCCGGGGTCCTGCGGTTCTGTGAGGCTTCTTCGTCCGTTGCAGAGGATCATGGCGGACCCCGGGGAGTGCAGCATCAAGGTGATGTGCCGCTTTAGGCCGCTGAACAGCTCTGAGGTGGCCCGCGGAGACAAATACATCCCCAAATTTATAGGGGACGACTGTGTGCAGATTGCGGTGAGTGTTTGGCCTCTTCAGAAGATCTGGAGTCAATGAATGATCTTTTCTTATCAATATTATACATGTTATCTGCTTTATAAACTGTTTTTTTTAAACCCTTTATAGGGCACTCAGTGAAATTCTTTGCAAATCAAAATTTTTTTAATTTTTTTTTATTCTTTATTTCGAACATGCAATGAAAAAAAAACAATAAAACAATGTTTAAAAACATTGGAGAGAAACAAACAAACCCTTTTTTCCTAAATGAATATATCTCAATTACATGTGCAAAAAGGAGTAGGAAGAAGTAAAACTTATGTACTCCTACCCCTTTAATTCTTGTATTTCTTTAATTTACAATATTCATATTTATGTTGTGATATATATATATATATATATATATATATATATATATATATATATATATATATATATAAATACATACCTACCTACACATACACATACATAAATATGTACACTCACCGGCCACTTTATTAGGTACCCCATGCTAGTAACGGGTTGGACCCCCTTTTGCCTTCAGAACTGCCTCAGTTCTTCGTGGCATAGATTCAACAAGGTGCTGGAAGCATTCCTCAGGGAGTTTGGTCCATATTGACATGATGGCATCACACAGTTGCCGCAGATTTGTCGGCTGCACATCCATGATGCGAATCTCCCGTTCCACCACATCCCAAAGATGCTCTATTGGATTGAGATCTGGTGACTGTGGAGGCCATTTGAGTACAGTGAACTCATTGTCATGTTCAAGAAACCAGTCTGAGATGATTCCAGCTTTATGACATGGCGCATTATCCTGCTGAAAGTAGCCGTCAGAAGTTGGGTACATTGTGGTCATAAAGGGACGGACATGGTCAGCAACAATACTCAGGTAGGCTGTGGCGTTGCAACGATGCTCAATTGGTACCAAGGGGCCCAAAGAGTGCCAAGAAAATATTCCCCACACCATGACACCACTACCACCAGCCTGAACCGTTGATACAAGGCAGGATGGATCCATGCTTTCATGTTGTAGACGCCAAATTCTGACCCTACCATCCGAATGTCGCAGCAGAAATCGAGACTCATCAGACCAGGCAACGTTTTTCCAATCTTCTATTGTCCAATTTCCATGAGCTTGTGCAAATTGTAGCCTCAGTTTCCTGTTCTTAGCTGAAAGGAGTGGCACCCGGTGTGGTCTTCTGCTGCTGTAGCCCATCTGCCTCAAAGTTCGACGTACTGTGCGTTCCGAGATGCTCTTCTGCCCACCTTGGTTGTAACGGGTGGTTATTTGAGTCACTGTTGCCCTTCTATCAGCTCCAACCAGTCTGGCCATTCTCCTCTGACCTCTGGCATCAACAAGGCATTTCCGCCCACAGAACTGGCGCTCACTGGATGTTTTTTCTTTTTCGGACCATTCTCTGTAAACCCTAGAGATGGTTGTGCGTGAAAATCCCAGTAGATCAGCACTTTCTGAAATACTCAGACCAGCCCTTCTGGCACCAACAATCATGCCACGTTCAAAGTCACTCAAATCACCTTTCTTCCCCATACTGATGCTCGGCTTGAACTGCAGGAGATTGTCTTGACCATGTCTACATGCCTAAATGCACTGAGTTGCCGCCATGTGATTGGCTGCTTAGAAATTAAGAGTTAACGACCAGTTGGACAGGTGTACCTAATAAAGTGGCCGGTGAGTGTATACACATATACCTTCATACATATATACAAATTAACAAAAAAAAAAAAAAACACAAACAAAACTTTCTAGAATGCTTCTCTATACCTTTTGAAAATAAATTCTTTGTACATTTTTTTGGAAAGGAATATGTTTGGGCATTGCTTTAGGTTCTCATTTAGTTTGTTCCACAATTTAACTCCCTAAACTGATAAACATAATCTTTTTATTGTTGTTCTACATTTATTAGTCTTCCCCTTAAATAGTACCCTCCCTCCCTTTCAGAGAACATCTTTTGAATATTCCCAATAGGCTATGTCTTACTTTGAACATGAATACTGCAATTTGGTATTCTATCAAGTCCTGGTATTTTAGCAATTTAGATTTTAGAAATAATGTGTTTGTATGATCCCGAAGTCCGGCTTTGTGAATGATTCTTATTGCTGTTTTTTGCATTTGCAAAATTTCACGCCAATATTTTGTTATTGGCTTGAAATTGTTATTGGAATCCAGGACAAGACCTTTGTAACATTCAAAATATATGGATATTTTATGGGAAAAATCTATGTTGATGTAATAAGAAAGGCCAACTTGCACAAATATATTAAGAAAATAAAAGTACTTAAGTTTGAAGTCATGAAAAACACTCAGAGTGAAAGAAACACATTTTATGGTCCAACATAACCTTAGAGGCATTACATTTTTTTAGTTTATAAACCTAAATATAATTGTTAACGAGGCTAATTAACTTTTGAACTTTACTTTTTAACTTTTCAATTAGCTTTTTCCTTTTTTTTCCTTGACTTTTTCCCTTTTTTTTCTAAATTAATTTCCAGCAGCTAATATATCATTGAAGGGCTCATCTAATTGGTCAAATACCAAAATAAGATGTACAGCCATGTAGCAGGATCTTTGCTGAATGGCTGGACATAGATCTTGTGTTTCTAGACCTCACTGAGGGACTCCATTTGTAAGGGATATTCAAGTGATCAAAAACTGTAACCTCCCCTATAAAGGGTTAAGTTTGAACTTCTATTTATAGGCTACAATTAAAAATTATTTTATAATTCAGCTGTTCTTGAGAGATTTCATTCATCTTGTTTTTTAGATATCTGAGATTATCTAAGGTCACAGGATCCTCCTGGACCTCCATGTATTCTCAGTCAACAGTCAATATGCATTCAACAATCTAGGCTTTTAATCACACAGGTGCTGTAATTCACATTTTTCAATACAGCAATTTTAAGTTTAAAGGAGGAAAATCGGCAGAATGCCGTATTTCAGTGTCAGGTACCCTTAAATAAACAACTATGTGAACGACGAGCTTTAGAAGCAGCAGATTTAGGAGAATTGGGGCCCCAGGCAAAGAAAGAGAGGGGCCCCTTTGAATTAAGAGGACAAAAAAATAAAACGGACCCATTCTACAGATATAGAAATGTTAATAGAATAGACATCCATTATCTGTTCTAGGTTGTGTCCCTCTCTTCTTGTCCCTTTTCTTCTTGTTTTCCTCTCTATGTTTTGTACTCAGCTGACTTTTCATGCTGTCTCTAAAGGAATGAAAGACTTTTTCCAAGCACTAAGCTCACTTAGCTGATTGCTCCTTCCTGTGTTTCCAAAAAGGCCAAAGTAAATAACCCAGTCCTTCTTTTCACTGTAGACAAGCCATGATCTGCTTATCTGTTCTCCATTTTTCATTTGGATGAAATAATAGCTGCATGAATCATGACAGCAGACAAGATAGAGGAGAGCAGGAGGCGGGGTTACCAATCTACTCGCTCTGGAGAGCAGAGTTCGCTGCTTTTAGATGTTGTCTCCAAAGTCTCCAGTAGCAGAAAAAAGTCTCTAGATTTGGCGCTAGGAGCTTTTTAGAAATCAAAGTGCTAGAGGGGTCTGAAAAGTGGCTAAATATAGCGACTAAAGCGCTAAGTTGGCAACACTGCTCTTTGCATCGTTTGTTTTCAAATGGTTTGCTGCTGTCTGTTTGGACCTTTCTGAACATGTGCAGCAAATGGACTGATCCAATATGGTGGACACTGAAGGGGGGGGGGGCTGAGACACACTTAATATTATTAGCGTTCTGATGGCATTTTGGCGAAAGGATTTTTATCAAAAACATCATTAATGTGCACAAATAAGGAATAGTTGTATTAACCATACAGTTTTATGGGGCCCCCAGGAACTCGGGGGCCTAGGCAGCTGCCTAGTATTGCCTGGTGGTAAATCCGCCCCTGTTCACAAGTCACCTTGTAGTGGAGATGATTCATTATCCAACTGGGATTAATTCAATCTCAGTATAAAAGCAGCTTTTCTGTGAAGATGTCAGAGGATCTTTAGAGAACAAACAGCATCCTGCAGAGAAAGGAGCAGAACATTTGGGTTATAAAGCCATGCTTTACTTTGATTACTACGCTACAGAAACATGTTATTCTAAGGACAAATTGTCTTACTTGCCTGCTCAAATTATTACATTTAGTTCAAGAAAAATGGCACTGACTCAATATTTCAGTTTTCCTTTAATCAGACACGACACAGATAAAACAGAAACATGGTAAATATGGAGGAGTTGCAGAGATCTACAGCTTTTTTAACTGTTTTCATTGAACTCCATGGTCCAAAACCAGCTGCTGCTCATAAAAAAATATCCTGTATAAAAAAGAAAGCTGAATCCAACAGAACCATCCTGAGTCTAGTTATATTTCTTAAACACTTCAGCGTGAAAAATGCTGTGAAAAAGGATTCAGTCCTCAAAGATTTCCTCTCTTTATACTTCCTGGTTCAACTTAAACGTCTCAGATCATCACACATCTTTTATTAGACAAAGATAACACAATTTGGAATATAAATGCAGTTCTTAAATGGTGATTAAATCTATTAAAGGAAAAAAAAAGCAATTCTTACCAACCTAGAGCTATGTGAAAAAATATTCCCCTCCCTAAGCAAAGACTTTCATTGGGTATTTAATTTGTTTCCATCCCTTCAGGGGAAATAATACCTTCTCCAGCAGCATTGTTTTAATTTAGTAACATTGAGACTAATTTAGCGATAAACCACTTCTTAGAGGTCTGTTCCACAGGATATTTGCTCCTGCTTTACCAAACCGCCCCCAAGCTTACGCTCAAAGTAGAGATCAGATTTTAGCCATTTCAGATTTTTTCTTGAGAGTTTATATCGATTAAAGGCGAGACGTTCAGGCCCTGAAGCAGTAAAGCTGCTGCAGACATTATGATCCTAGTTTGGATCCTAATCATGGGTCAGTATGTGCAAACATTCCACTGGTAATGTGTTTTAAATCTGGTCTAACAGAAGGAGAACTTTCCCCATTTTTATAAATCGCTCTACAACACATATGTCAAAGTCATGTTTGGATTGTTTTGGTTTTTGCTTTTCCCCCCTTTAACGATCCAAGCCAGGCTGAAGTCGGTTGTCTTAGGAGACGGAGTGCACTAACTGCGCTCCGCAAATGCTGCGCCAAAATATTTTTTTTTTGTAATTCAAGTTTTTATTGAATTTTTCCATTTTTAAAACATAAACAAAACAAAATACATTACAATAAAAATAACAAAGAACAAAACGGTGAGGTTTAGTGCAAATTTTTGTTTAATAAATTCCTTTTTCAAAGAACCTCTGGCTGAATTCTGGTTTCCCTGACCTGATTCATCACATTTTTACATTTTTTTGTACAAGACGTGCTTTTCCATTGATCCCAGTATTGTTTTGTCTGTGTGCAATAGCTTTTGTATTTTGTTTTATTTATTCATATTTTCCCGTTGAATGGACTTAGGAACAAATGCAGATAAGAGCCATGAGAGAGAATTCAACTAATTTAATTTTTTTCTTTATTTTCTTATTTTACTATTTGAAAGCACAGTAATGCATTTTCAGTTTATAATGCACTTTATTTTATGTATTTATCTTAATATGTTGATTAATATAATAAAAGGTTATTAATATTATTGTTTTCTGTTTTTAAAAACGCAATGTGTTAGGTCTTGGTTCAATATGCTATGTTCGGCCCTCGGCTTGTAGCAAATTAGTTTTTTGGCCCTCTGTGTATTTGATTTTGACATTCCTGCTCTAGAAGAATATGTTTCCCAAAGCTCTAAAGTATCGTGAGGAAGTTTTTTTTATTTGAAATATTTCTTTGTCTGGTATAGTGTTAGCTTTGGAACCCTACGGAGGCCCTAAAGGGACATTGAGAGAAAAAATAAACTTTTGCGAGATCTCGCAAAAAACTAAACTTTTGCAAGATCCCGCAATAGTATTGCGAGATCCTGCAAAAGTATTGCGGGATCTCACAAAAGTATTGCGGGATCTCACAAAAGTATTGCGGGATCTTGCAATACTAATAAAAAAATAAACTTTTGCAAGATCCCGCAATAGTTTTGCGAGATCCTGCAAAAGTATTGCGGGATCTCACAAAAGTATTGCGGGATCTCACAAAAGTATTGCGGGATCTTGCAATACTAATAAAAAAATAAACTTTTGCGAGATCCCGCAATAGTTTTGCGAGATCTCGCAAAAGTATTGCGGGATCTCACAATACTAATAAAAAAAATAAACTTTTGTGAGATCCCGCAATATTTTTGCGAGATCCCACAATACTTTTGCGAGATCTTGCAAAACTATTGCAGGATCTCGCAATACTTTTGCGAGATCCTGCAAAAGTATTGCGGGATCTCACAAAACTATTGCAGGATCTCGCAATACTTTTGCGAGATCCTGCAAAAGTATTGCGGGTTCTCACAAAAGTATTGCGGGATCTCGCAAAAAAATAAACTTTTGCAAGATCCCGCAATAGTTTCGCGAGATCTCGCAAAAGTATTGCGGGATCTCGCAATACTAATAAAAAAAAATAAACTTTTGTGAGATCCCGCAATATTTTTGCAAGATCCCGCAATACTTTTGCGAGATCTTGCAAAACTATTGCAGGATCTCGCAATACTTTTGCGAGATCCTGCAAAAGTATTGCGGGATCTCACAAAACTATTGCAGGATCTCGCAATACTTTTGCGAGATCCTGCAAAAGTATTGCGGGTTCTCACAAAAGTATTGCGGGATCTCGCAAAAAAATAAACTTTTGCAAGATCCCGCAATAGTTTCGCGAGATCTCGCAAAAGTATTGCGGGATCTCGCAATACTAATAAAAAAAAATAAACTTTTGTGAGATCCCGCAATATTTTTGCAAGATCCCGCAATACTTTTGCGAGATCTTGCAAAACTATTGCAGGATCTCGCAATACTTTTGCGAGATCCTGCAAAAGTATTGCGGGATCTCACAAAACTATTGCAGGATCTCGCAATACTTTTGCGAGATCCTGCAAAAGTATTGCGGGATCTCACAAAAGTATTGCGGGATCTCGCAATACTAATAAAAAAAAATAAACTTTTGTGAGATCCCGCAATATTTTTGCGAGATCCCGCAATACTTTTGCGAGATCTTGCAAAACTATTGCAGGATCTCGCAATACTTTTGCGAGAACCTGCAAAACTATTGCGGGATCTCACAAAAGTATTGCGGGATCTCGCAAAAAAATAAACTTTTGCAAGATCCCGCAATAGTTTTGCGAGATCTCGCAAAAGTTCTTTTTTCCCCCTCCATGTCCCTTTAGGGGCTCCGTAGAACCCCAACCATGACGTCCATTTTTGACCAATCTCTTTCTTATTGTTTATATGCAATGATTACCTTTACTTGTAGATGCAGTTGTAGAATAAAACTGATTTTGTCCACTAAATTAAATCATCCCTAAGGGGACCAATGAGGACAGTCTGGAGGTTTCATTTATTTTATTTTATTTTTTAGCTTCCTGAAGGAGGTCTTATTTTTCCATTAATAAAGAAGATGGCTCTCATTGTTGTTCACTACAGTAAATATTCCAAAAGTGGAGGTCTGGATCTTTGTGATGTGATTCCTTAGTTAGATGGAAGGCCATATTATACAGTTAAATGCTACAAAAGGTGAATGTAGCATAAAATAAGTAGATATTTAATTATTTAATTTAATTATTGCTGGCACAATCTGAACAAAATTGCTGGCATTTAATTATTTATTCCAACCTGGAGAGATTCATCCAGAGAAAAGCTGCAATTAGAGAAGTTTATTGACATGAATGAAATGTTATTTGGCGCTCGGGCCCTGGCAGAAGACTTTGATGCTGTGAATTGACATTCACTTGGATAAGTAACTTAGGAAATGAATGAGAACAATCTTCCCCCAGGGTCCGGGCGCTGGTGGTGGAATGAGCCAGAGGGTGAGCGGGACTGAGAATAGTCAGAAAGTGAGGAGTAGATGGTGCAGACAGAGAGTCTGTGGAAGGGGCGGGGCATATCTCCGCTAACTGCGACACACACGCAGTTTTCTGAGTATAAACCAGCCTTTTGACGGGTATGGGGTGTTGCAGAACAAGGTTTTGATGGGCTACTTTATAAAACCTCGAACTCAATGCTATTTCTAACATTTTGAATTGAAAAAGCTTCCTGGATGGGAAGCGAAACGTCTTCAAACTTGGAAACAAAGTCAAGTGGATTATTTATTTTAACAGGACTTTAAAAATCATGTTCAGAGTCTCTACATTCAGGGTGACTGAACTGAAGAACAAATATGTAAAGCTGATGGAGACACTTTAAATACATCAGGCAGATCATAAAGAAAAGCTCATTCTTTTCCTGAAAGCAAAGTGAAAACGTGTTTAATTTTAGGGGGTGGAGCAGCGGTTGGCACTGATGCCTTGCACCATAAGGTCAAAGGTTCATAACTTTGCATTAAAACTTCCTGCTATGCTGAATCCTCCTTCTTTCCAGGTACTTCAGCTTTTGCAGGGTCTAAATTATGCCTCATAAATACTCAAACAGTAAATACACTTAACAATTCATAGTAAAGAAAAAACAAAGTCTTCCCTACTGATGGGTTTTTGTTGGTCATCCTCCATGTTTCAAAGTAGAAGCTCCTTACTCCATCCTCTCTTTGTGGTTGCCAGGGGAAACCATACTACTTTGACCGAGTGTTCCAGTCCAACACGACGCAGCTGCAGTTCTACAATGCCGTGGCTCTGAAGATCGTCAAAGGTAAGCCTCCGGTATCAGTGCAGCCCAGCAGCCGACGTCCAACCTCTGGGTTCTGATGGGTTCTATAAATGATGCAGATGTTCTGGAGGGATACAATGGAACCATATTCGCTTACGGACAGACGTCTTCTGGCAAAACGCACACAATGGAGGTAAGTTATAACTTTAAACAGTGTTGTAGGATAGCAGTTGCCCCACAATATGATTGCTTTAGTTTTGGTACTTGATGGCTCACTTAAATAACTGGGACTGTCCAACAGATTTGAGTTAAAACAAAATACAGAGCAGAAACAACAATTAGAAGAGTTTTTCTGATGCAATGTTTTAAGTCTTTGGCGCTCAGACGTCGGCGGAAAACATGAGCCCTGAAATTTACTTATATTATATGCATGACCTGATGAATGAGAACAGGGATCAATCCCCCCAGGACTGAAACTGGTGGTGGACTGGAGATGGATGCCAGCTGGAGCGATGAGCAGAGTAGTTTGAGCCTCCATGATGAGCAAGCATGAAGCAACAGTGGAGAGAAAAACTTCCCCTTTGGGAATTAACCTTGATCAGAACCAGGTTAAACATGGCAGACTTCTGCGGCTGGGGATGACTCATGAAACATGGGGATGAAGGCAATCAGCGTGGAGAAGGAGCCAGAGAAAGCTGAGACATGATATTCAGCATGTGATCTAAAAACTCAAATATTTGGGTTATGCAACAGCACTGCAAAAAATCCAAATCTATATAAGTCCTTTTTTCTTAAAATAAGTGCATTTGTTCTTGAATTGAGGAGCTAAACGAGACCTTTTTTCAATGGAACAAGACAGTTTACACTTAAAATAAGAAAACACAATTGCATTGTCTTATTTCAAGTGCATATTATCTAATTATCTTATTTTAAGAGTAAAAATACTCATTCCATTGGCACATAATCTAATTTACCTACTCAAATTAAGGGTAAATACACTTAATTTAAGAAATTTGTACTTATTTCTAGTTCGTTTTTGCAGTGAGGATAGTCCAAAGTTAACCAAGTTTACTTGAAATCATTCTTTAAAATCTGCATTATGTTTACACTTGTGTCTTTGATATTAACATGAGTTTGATGATCTGAAGCATTTAAGTGTCACAAAAAATTACAAACAAGTTTTTAAAAAAGAAAGCAGGTAGGTCACTGCAAAAAATATAAATCTACATGAGTCATTTTTTCTTCAAATAAATCAATTTTTCTTGAATTGAGGAGGAAAGTGAGACATTTTGCCAATGGAATGAGACAATTTACATTTAAAATAAGAAAAAACAATTCCATTGTCTTATTTCAAGGTCATATTATCTAATGATCTTGTTTTAAGAGTGAAAATACTCATCCCATTGGCAAACTCAATCTCATTTACCTACTCACATTAAGGGTAAATACACTTCATTTACGGAATTTTTTCTTGTTTCTAGATCATCTTTCCAGTGTAAGAAATTAAATAAAGGTTAACACTGCAAAAACCATCTAGAAATAAGTACAAAATTTCATAAAATAAGTGTATTTACCCTTAATTTTAGTAGGTAAATAAGATGTTATGCCAATGAAATGAGTATTTCTACTCCTAAAATAAGAGAATTAGATAATATTCACTTGAATTAGGACAAAGCAATTGTTTTTTTCTTATTTTAAATGTAAATTGTCTTGTTCCATTGGCAAGGTGTCTTACTTATCTCCTCAATTCAAGACAAAATTCACTTAATTTAAGCAAAAATGACTTTTTGCAGAGAAGATAGATTTTTGTTTTTGTTTTTTTCCTTTAAAGGGGAAACTTCATGACCCAGATATGATGGGAATCATTCCCAGGATCGTCCAGGACATCTTCAACTACATTTACTCCATGGATGAGAACTCGGAGTTCCACATCAAAGTATGTAATCGCTCAGCACGATGATCCAGATCTCACATGCACACGTTAGTGAAGAGGTTCTTTCTGAAACTTTGTTTGGCAGGTTTCGTATTTCGAAATCTATTTGGACAAAATCAGAGACTTGTTGGACGGTAGGAAATCGGTTTTTCTCTCCTGATTAAGACAAATAATTAACTGCATAAAGTTTTAATCTGACTTTTCTGTACAGTAACAAAGACGAACCTGTCTGTGCATGAAGACAAGAACAGGGTACCCTTTGTCAAGGTGAGATTTCTCTGCCTTCAGCTGTTGTTAGTCTGATCAGATGATAAACCTTGAAAATATTGAAAAGATAAAGTAATGAGGCCTTTTTTTTTTCCTCCATGCTTCTCTCTGAGACTGTGCACTATGTCATTGTCTCCCGTGTCTCTGTGTAGCCCCTCCTGCTGTGCAGCGGGTGAACACAGCATTTCCTTGTGATGTGCCTTTGTGTCCGCAGGGATGTACCGAGAGATTTGTGTGCAGCCCTGAGGAAGTAATGGATGCCATAGACGAAGGCAAAAACAACAGACACGTGGCGGTCACAAGTGAGTTTGCACATTGAGTGCCTTCAGAGCTGCTGGTTCACATGGGTTTGGCCTCACTGGGTCTCCTGACTGCCACCACAGTCAAAGCCAGCACTTATACTTGATTCTGCTCTTCTTTCTGACTGGATTGGGGCAACATTTGCTCAGATCACCAGGGTGGGGCTTACCAAACAGGCAAAATTAATTACGGTGGCTGAGAAGTGCAAAACACAGTTACAATTCAAAAACACATTAACAAATAAAAAACAAAATACCATTTGAAGAAACAAAATTATATTTTATGAAACGTATTTTTGAAAAAAAAAGTAAAAAATTTTTGAAAAAAAATTTACATTTTAGGAAACAAATTCACATTTTAAATAAGTTAGATTTTAGGTGAGAGAAAGTTTCATTTTAGAGAAAAAAAAATACATTATAGGGAAACAAATTTACATCTAAAAAAAACAATTGACCGTTCGGAAACACTTGTACAAGTGCAAAGACAAAACTGCAGGCGGCAAAACACAGTTACATAGCCAAAAACTAGATTGAATCGCTGGGCACCTAACATCCCAGATATCTGCTGTAAATGTTTGGTTGGAAAGGGTGCTCTCTTTCACTGTGTATGGGAGTGTCCAAAGTTACAACAATATTGGAACTTGGTTACGCAAACTTTGTCAGAGATTGTTGGAGTGAATGTACCTGCTGAGGCCAAAATGTGTGTTTTGGGTATTTATCCAGAGAACTGTGCCTTTAACCCCAGACAGTTAAAATTGATTGACTTTGGACTCCTGCAGGCCAGGAGATTAATATCTCTATACTGGAAAAAATGGATATACCATCAAATCACATGTGGGTGAAGGAGATGACATCGTGTATGGCTCTGGAGCGACTCACTTATATTGTCAGAGGAAAAGGAGCAAAATTTGAAAAGACATGGTCACCGTTGACCAAGTTTCTAAAACGTTACAAAGGACATTAAAAGAACTGTGCTGAGATGGCTGGGTTTTATTATTATTATTATTATTATCATTATTATTATTATTATTTTTTTTTTTTTTCCTTTATTCATTATTTGTTTATTATTTTTCTTTCTTTCTCGCGTTGTTCATTATTAATTATCTATGTTTGTTTTTTTTGGGGACCAAGTTATTTAATGAGAATCTGTGTTAAGTGCATCTCTGTCACTTGCTTTTTTTTGTTATGTTATAAAATTCAATAAAAAATATTTCTTACATAGCCAAAAACAAATTAACAAAAGACTGCTACACGGAAAGGGAATGTCCCAGTGGCCGGATGTGACGTCACGATTACCCTGACTTGTAGTACAAACAGCTCAATCTGTAGTCCTCCTGCTTCACATGAAAAGACAGCGGCGATTTTAGATGGAAAGAATTGCACTGAAGCTGTTTTTCTTAAGTTTACGCTAACCGAACAATGTTTTGCCCTTATTGTGGTCTCTGGAACTTTTACAGGACTCGGACCAGGTGGCAGGACCAAGCAGCAGGGCCGAGCTCAATTCGTGGCAGTGGCTGCGTTGCAGCAGTTCCGGTGGTCCTGTCACCTGGTCCGTGTCCCGTAAAAGTTCCAGAGACCGTCCGCACGAAGAACAAAATGGTGTAAATTGGCTGAAATTTGCTCCACAATAATAAAATCGCCGCTGACTTTTCACGTTAAGCAGGAGGACTACAGATTGAGCTGTTTGTACTACAAGTCAGGGAAATCGTGACTAGGGGTGTGGGAAATAATCATTTTGGCGATATATCGTGATATTCGGCTGCCCAATATAATATCGATCTTTCACTTCTTAGTATCGATTTTCACAAAAAAAAATAGTTACATAAAACATTGATGGGGAAAGGGGCTGCCTCTGCACCACCACTCTGGCAGAAAGCGCTGTGGAGCCCTTTAACTGTGCGTGTAGCACCATATCTGTATTTGAGGCAGTCACAGTGGAAGAAAACCCCAAACAACATGGATAATAATACCTTATCAATATTTTCTGATGAAAATATACAGCACTTGCTGTTTTATCTCATCGTTTGATTTTAATAGCTGGGGAAAATATGGCAATATAGTGATACTGCAATATCGTGATAATATCGTATCGTGACCCAAGTATCGCGACATGTATCGAATTGCAAAACTCATGCCAATACTCACCTCTAATCGTGACGTCACATCCAGCCACTGGGACATTCCCTTTCCCTGTACCCGTCTTTTGTTAATTTGTTTTTGGCTATGTAACTGTGTTTTGCCGCTTGCAGTTTTGTCTTTGCACTTGTACAAGTGTTTCCGAACGGTCAATTTTTTTTTTGATGTAAATTTGTTTTTAAAATTTTTTACTTTTTTTTTCAAAAATACATTTGTTTCATAAAATATAATTTTGTTTCTTCAAATGTTATTTTGTTTTTTATTTGTTAATGGGTTTTTGAATTGTAACTGTGTTTTGCACTTCTCAGCCACCGTACAAAATAGCCTGGGGCCCTAAACCAGCAAAGGGCCCCGCCTGTAAGGGGGCCTGCTAGTTCCCCGTACATGTAACGGTGCCCTTGGGGGTTTAAAGATTCAGCATTAATGACGGAAAATCGTGACCCAGGATAAGGCTCTACAATATATTTATATTGTTAAAATGTTATTTCTGCATTGCTTTTTCATTTCTTTTGTTTTAATTTCTATAAATAATAGCAGGGCTTGAAACTCTAAAGGAACAAGACTCACTCCATAGATTTAACATAAACAAACTTTACATTATAAATCATTTTAGATGCAACCTTAACTTCCAGCTTTTAAAGGTGGTAAAATACGGAAGCCCATTTCTGCCACATGAAAGTAAAAACTGCCAAATAGAAAGTCATAATTATGAGAAATAAAGTCATAATTCTAAGATATTTGATCTTCAAACTTTGTATTTCATAATTATTACTTTTTTACCTAGAATTATGATTTTGAAACTGTAAACTATCACTTTAAATCTCATAATTATGACTTTCTATTTGGCAGTTTTTTATTTTTCATGCAGCAGAAACAGGCTTCCATAGAAAACAGTTCCTTCTGAAAATGTCTTCATTTTCTACAGCAGAATGTCGTTATTTTACTGCATGATGCTCTGTTAATTTATCTCTGTTCTACTCAGACATGAATGAGCACAGCTCCCGGAGTCACAGCATCTTCCTCATCAACATCAAGCAGGAAAACACTCAGACGGAGCAGAAACTGACTGGAAAGCTGTACCTGGTTGATCTGGCCGGGAGTGAAAAGGCAGGAAAGATTCTTCCTCGGCTCCTTTTTCAATAAGCTAACAGTGTTGTAAGGCTCCAGGAAAGTGCTGATATTCTTCTGGATGTTGTCATAAAAAGATTGTTTTCGATAATGAAGCTTGTTTGGTTTGTTTTATTCAAAGGTTGGAAAAACCGGAGCAGAGGGCACAGTTCTAGACGAAGCAAAGATGATCAACAAGTCTCTGTCATCGTTGGGAAACGTCATCTCTGCCCTGGCCGAGGGCTCGGTGAGGCATTAAAAACATGCTTCCTACATCCTTCACACATTGTTTAATTCCTGGGGCAGCTGTCAGGCTCAGCATCCGACAGGTTTTCTTTCAGGATTGTCCTGAATTCTCCTCCTTCTTTCAACTCTAGCTTTCTGGTTCCTGATAAAGGAATGTCGATTATTTAAGGTGATGTAAACATTTAGTTTTCCTCCCCATCTAGTTTGCATTGGAGTCAAAATGTTCAGTTTTTGTCTAATCTGACCAGATCACCCACTTCCACTTATTTGCATAACATCAACCATTGAGACTCAAACAGCGTTTTTATTCTCTTCCATAAAAAGCAGATTTCTTGAGCTCGTCAGATTCTTCCAGCTGAGCTGTGGAGCTCCTCCAAAGTTACCATGAGCCTCCACCTGCTCAGTTTAATTATTTATCTTTATTTTATACAGCTTGGCATAAAATGGATTTGGATTTTTACAGTCATGTCATATTCTCCGTATCTAGCTAATGAAATAAGAGAACTCTTTGTTTTTGGAGGATTAGGACAAAATGAAGTAAAAATAGCATGAAAAAATAGGTGTAAATGTACCATAAAATAATGAAATGTAGAATAAAATAAATAAATGTACATTTGTTTATTTAATTCATCATTAAACAATCAAATATTATACAAACAATTAACCATTAGATTATAAATGTGCCAATAAATAATAAAGAATATCTTTCAATGTAAGACAGACGGTTCAGGATGATTTTTTAACAAATTTGATACGTTTTATCACTGCTGCACTTTAAAAAATGGAAATGTCTTGAGAGCTGTACTGAA
Source organism: Cyprinodon tularosa (assembly GCF_016077235.1). NCBI lineage: Eukaryota > Metazoa > Chordata > Actinopteri > Cyprinodontiformes > Cyprinodontidae > Cyprinodon > Cyprinodon tularosa. The sequence goes on along the minus strand of NW_024039122.1, from coordinate 160,978 downwards.
CGATATTTCTGAATAAAAAATGACGATAAAGTCTAAGTTTATTTTGAACAAAACTCAGCGAGCGTCTGATTGTCAGCAGGGAGGGTGACCGGATTCCCTGCAGAGGTAGAAAACACAGGTTAGTGACTGGAATGTCGGGTTAACCATGACTAGGAGGAAAAAGTCACTGTTCAAAGTCCAATCCAATCCCAGATGAAAGGGAGATTGTCCACTGTCGAAGCCGAAGTCAGTGAAACATTCCAGGTTTGGTAACCAGCAGGATCCAGGAAAACAGTGCAAAAACCACAGCAGACAGAGCAGACAAGGGCAAGGCAAAAAATCTAAATTACTTGATGGCTAAAATTACTCTCACAACGGCTCGAATAATCTGGCACTGGCGGCTGGAAAACAAGCAGCTGGAAACAGGTGGATCAGATTAACGTTAATGAGGAACCGGGCAGAGCTAAACTGGTGAAGAATGAGAGCAATCAAGCCAGACGACGAGGTCCACCCCTTTGGAATGAAGGGGTGAATAGACATACCTGTCTATGTCTCTGAAAAGGGGGGGGGGGGGGTCGTTAGAGGGAATTGTTGGTTCAAAAACCTTCAATGCAGCAACTGAGTTAATCCCTTCAACAAAAGAAGCCAAACAACCTCTTCATCCATTCCAATTTGCATGTTTTCTAAAGAAAAATAAGTCTTTGTTGGGCTATTGTATAAAACCTTGAACTCGACGCTATTCCTGATATTTTGAATTGCAAAAGATTCCTAGATGGGAAGAGAAACGTCTTCAAACTTGGAAACAGACTCCAGTGGATTGTTTTTTATTTAATTTTTTTTCTTTCAAGCAAACGTCATCAATTCATCACATGGAACAAATTGTTATCTAATAAAAAATTGACACTTCTCTGTAAGAGAATGAATTATTTACATCCCTAACATATAGACACATGTATACATAAGTAGATTGAAAAACAGCATGACCTGCCAGCCACTACAGGTACAGTTAATATCACTAAAGTGTTACAAAGAGGAGTACCATCAGTAAGGAAACACCAGTTTGTCACATGTTTGGTTCTGAAAGGACAGACGTTTCGTCCACTTTTAAAGCCCAGCAGGTATACCTGCTTATGTTTCTGTTCTCGACCAGAGCTATGTGCCGTACAGAGACAGCAAGATGACCCGGATCCTGCAGGACTCCCTGGGAGGAAACTGTCGGACGACCATGATCATCTGCTGCTCACCTTCTTCTTTTAACGACGCGGAGACCAGGACGACTCTGCTCTTTGGACAGAGGTACAAATACGAGCACTGTCTTGTTGTTTTAAGCAGATGAAAACCTTCGGTTGAAGTAATTTTCGGAAGGGGCGAAAATACTGGTTAGCTGATTGGCCTATGTTGGTGATAGACGGGCCAAATAAACCAATCAGATCAACGAAGCATATGACGTACTAACAGAGCGACGACGAAAACACAACCACAACCCAGGCTACTCTTGCTGAAACCAGTCGGGAGAAGAGCAAAAACATCTTTTCCTCTGAGAAAAGCCTCCAGAGCAGTGTTTTGCTCTTCTTTCAGTGAAGAAATACTCTGTAATTCCGATAAAACTTGCTCGATAGCCACGCTAACACTAGTTTCATCGGCTGAAGCCGCCATGTTCTTTAGACTGAACTGTCGCGCTTCTCGTTGCGTCACACCTCAACCCGCCTCAAAGCCAACGCTGATTGGACGTTCGTTTGGTGAACGGCTCCAAATTTTCTTTAACGGAGAGTCTCCAGACTGATCTGCGAGTGAAACCTTGAAAGCTCGCGAGATCAGGATGGTCTCACGAGGCTAGGGGAAATGAGAGGATATGCTTAGGAAAGATGGAAGGCATCTCTCCAGAATAGCATAAATCAAAGCTATGAAATACCAACAACTCTCCTACGTCTGACTCAACAGGGCAAAGACGATCAAAAACACTGTAAGTCTGAACGTGGAGCTGACTGCAGAGCAGTGGAAGAAGAAGTGGGAGAGGGAGAAGGAAAGGAACAAGACTCTGAGGACGACCATCACCTGGCTGGAGAACGAGCTGAACCGCTGGAGGAACGGTGAGGGGCCACCTTGGGATGCTTTGGAGATGTGCATCAGTATGTGGGTGCTGCTCAACTTCATCACAGATGAACAGCGGCTCACATTGATGTGAAGCTGTCGACCATCCTGACAATTCATGCAGTTTGGAGGAGGAGGCAGGTTATTATCATCAAAGAAGGGGAATAATAAGGGAACCAGACAATCAGTTTACTTTAAGTGTGTTGAAAAGTCTGTTATTTTCGACAACCTAGACATTGCATTCTGTTTGAAACACAGTTTATTTTTACCCATGCTTCAAACCTTGAGTTGCTGTTGCACTAAGATTGCTCGCCTAACTAATTGGACCAAGCTGAGAAGTTGCTTTACCACAAGGCGTTGCAGAAGGTTTGAGCTCTATTAAAGGAATAGTACACCCAGAACATGATTAGCCTTCATTTTCTACTCACCCCCATGCTGAACAACACTCTGGAGTACTTTTTTGATATCTCAAATGCATCTGGAGATCTGGGAGGCTTCTTGCTGTCTGCTGACATTCAAATAATGGAGGTCTATGGCGCCCGAGGCAGAAAGGTCCATAAAAGTCCACAAAAAACGTGTCAATATTCCTCCATACTGCTCGTCCAATGTATTCCAAGTGTCCTGAGTGGGTAGCATCCAGAATTTACTCGAAACAAAGTCATTTAGAATGTTTTTAGAGCATAAAAGCCTAAAAGCTTCCTAAAAAACACTTTAAGTAGCTGCCTCAATTACCATCTGACTTTCTGGGAGTTCAGCAGTACTTCCAGCAGATGGCGCCACATCTGTCCATAACTGCCTGTCATACCCAGTGCTGCAATTCTATTTAAGCTAAAAAAAAAAAAGACGTAAACACATCAGGGTGGACATTTGGTGTATGTAACAGTGTTTCATCATAATCTTGGTTTTTTTTGTATAGATATATAATATAAGTATGCACCTTTAAAGCAATAGGTCCCAAAGCGAGGGGGCGTGCCCCCTAGGAGGGACCCTGTGTAATTGCATGGAGTCTCTGTGGTAGAAATGTTATGAGAAAATGAAACTTTATGGAAGATAGAAAAAAGTTAGAAACATTTTGAAATTTGACAAAAATGTAATACAAAAATCTAACTTTTAAAAACATTAAAACCAAAAAAGGGGTTTGAGGGTAAACTTTTTTACATTTAATTTTCAAAATTGTTGCTTTACAGGTTTAATTTTCATTTTTTTTCTCTTTTTCAGATTAAGTTTTATCATTTTATTTAGATTCATTCTCTTCCCCTTCAATCCCAATACAAATCTGTTCACTCTTGGCCCATAAAAATGTTTTTGCTAACCTCCTTTCAGACCAATAGATACTCGTCTTCCCTCCTCACTTCAGGGGAAAGCCCGCCCCCAGAAGTGAATAAAATGTGATCATTAAAATGCAATTTGAAAGGAACGCATTTCATGAAACTCAATCAGAAAAATATACCTTAAAAAAAAAACGATAAAATAAATTTTTAAAGGTTAAAATCCCCAAAAAGTAAAAAAAAAAAAAAAAAAAAAAACAATCCACTGGACTTGTTTCCAGGTTTGAAGACGTTTCGCTTCCCATCCAGGAAACTTTTTCAATTGGAAATGTCACAAATAGTACTGAGTTTTGGCTTTATAGTGTCGACAACACTATAAAGCCTTGCACTCAATACTATTCCTGACATTTTTAATTGAAAAAGTTTCCTGGATGGGAAGTGAAACGTCTTCAAACCTGGAAACAAACTCAGGTGTCAAGCAACGAAGAACAAACACTTTGTTACTGTACTTAAGTACACTATTTAGGTATCATTACTTTACTCCATTACTTATTTTTCTTCCTACTTCTGACTTCTACTTATTACATTTTCACACCAGTATCTGTTCTTTCTATTCCTTAAATTTTTAAAACAATCGTTACTCGTTACTCTTGGCTTCGGTTTAAAGAAAAATGTCTGAGGACTTCAGTGTTGAGGAAGAGCATGAGTTCTTTGCAGAGCTGAATGCGCACTTTCATCTGGTTTGTTCTGCCGCGGTTTCCATAGACTCGTGAACGCGCTTTTAGGAAATCCTATACACTACTGTTTATGCTCTAAAAACATTCTAAATGACTTCGTTTCGAGTAAATTATGGATGCTACCCACTCAGGACACTTGGAATACATTGGACGAGCAGTATGGAGGAATATTGACACGTTTTTTGTGGACTTTTATGGACCTTTCTGCCTCGGGCGCCATAGACCTCCATTATTTGAATATCAGCAGACAGCAAGAAGCCTCCCAGATCTCCAGATGCATTTGAGATATCAAAAAAGTACTCCAGAGTGTTGTTCAGCATGGGGGTGAGTAGAAAATGAAGGCTAATCATGTTTTGGGTGTACTATTCCTTTAAGCCTTCAGTTCATATAGTGGCATCTGGCTGTTTTTTTAAAGGTTACTTTATACTTTTATGCTTTAAGTAGTTTCTAGAGCACATACTTTTTCACTTTTACTTGAGTAAAGAGGTCAAGTTGATACTTCAACTTTTACCAGAGTGTTATCTATACTTCTGCTTAAGTAATAAATGTGTGAACTTTTTACTCCACTGAACCTGGATGACTGAGATTCTTCCCCAGCAAAGGTTAAAATTGAAAAAAACATGTAACTTAAAAATATTTTATCTGTAAAAGAGTTTTTGAAAAAACAAAATTTTGGAAAACATTTCTTTAAAAATAAATATGAAAAATTAATTCTTCCTCACCTTTAAATTTGATTTCATTTGATCAAAATTTCAATTTACAAAACATGTTTTTTGTTTGTGAAAGTAATGGAACAAAATTCCCTCCATACATGCCTTAACCAAAGTGATAAACATTTAAAGAGTAGCATTACTTTACAGTCTAAACCGTGTCTATTTGATATAAAGTTCATCTGTGAAAAATGAGGAGGCTCCTTCCTGTCTCCTCTCTAACCCAACAAACCAAGTTATAATGTTTAAAAAAATGTTTGGTTAGAGTTACCTAGTTACCGGTTAAAGAACCGACCCAGTAGGTTAAAGCGACTGGAACGAGAAGCTCCTCAATCAAAGCTAAATTCCCACACTGCTCCTATTTTAGACCCAAAAGAAAGAACGCTTCTGTTTCCATGACAAAAAACAGCAGTTCTCCTCAAAATAAAAACAACCATGGTGAGAATGGGGTCACTAATGCATAACACGAGAACACGCACACAAACAGACACAATGGAGTATTGCATAAAAAGGAAACTGCATTACATGAAGGAGAAATGAAAGGAAGCTGAGTTTGAATCTCTGCTGCCCCCTGCAGGGGAGAGCGTCCCAGTGGAGGAGCAGTTTGATAAGGAGAAGGCGAAGGCTGAGGTGGGGGCCCTGGATGCTGCACTCAACAACGATAAGGCTGCACCCCAACCCTCCCTGAGCAGCCAGCCTGGACCGGCTCTCACAGGGGCAGAGAAAGAGAAGTATGAAGCAGAGGTGGCCAAACTCTACAAGGAACTGGACGACAAGGTAGGAAACTCTAGATTAGTTAAGAGGACTTTAACTAACTGACTGATTGACTTCTATGTCTTCCTTCCTTGCCTCCAGGATGATGAGATCAACCAGCAATCCCAGGAGGTGGAGAAACTGAAGCAGCAGCTGCTGGACCAGGAGGAGGTGATGCATCTCTATCTGCTCCTTCCTTTATGTCTCATCGTTAGCTGCAAATCCTGTCAAATCACAGTGAGCACGTATTTTCCTCGCCCACCAGCTGTTGGAGTCGTCCCGCAACGACCACGACACCCTGCAGACGGAGCTGAACAGGCTGCTGTCCGAGAACGAGGCCTCCAAGGACGAGGTGAAGGAGGTGCTGCAGGCGCTGGAGGAGCTGGCCCTCAACTACGACCAGAAGAGTCAGGAGGTGGAGATTAAAACGAGGGAGTTTGAGGCGCTCAGCGAGGAGCTGAACCAGAAGTCTGTAAGGGAGCGAAAGCCTCCGATGCTTTGAAGTTTGATCTTCTTTCCTCCTTTAAAGCGAGCGCTTCTGTCCATCCTCAGAGCAGCTTGGCCTCCATTGACTCTGAGCTGCAGAAGCTGAAGGAGATGAGCAACCACCAGAAGAAGAGGGTCACTGAGATGATGTCATCGTTACTAAAGGACCTGGCTGAGATCGGCATTGCTGTGGGAAGCAATGACATGAAGGTGCCCCTCTGCCCTCCTGTTTTAGCTGCTTCCCTCTGGGATTCACCACTAGCTAAACACGTTGGACTGAATATGCTGAGATTTTTGCTATTAACTTAAAAATGACAAATTACAATATATATAACCTCTCAAAACCTGTTTACAAAATGCATGAAAATTAAACTGGTAAAATGTTTACCAATACAGACATGATAGAAATAGTTGGAAAGCTTAGGTTCTCCACAATTCAACCACCAAGTTTATTTAATGGACACAGCGAGCACCAAAGCTCAATTAACACAGATATAGCAGCGTGTCAAAATGTAAACAAACAAAGCAGACACAATAAAAGCAAGCATGTCTTTATTACTGCTTTTAAAAAAAAGACCTATTATTTTAGAGAATAAAAAAAAAAAAAAAACTTTGAGTCACCTTTGAACTGATGCAGCTTGTGCTGTGCTTTACTCACCCAATTCTTATTTATATATTCATAAACTTCAAGATTTTAGCTTTCGAATAATGTATCACACATGTAATGTGGGCTTACAGTTTCCACTTAGGAATGCAAAATAGGCGAGAATTTTCCAAAATCAGGTGGTTGTTAAGAGGATAAACTCATCAATATGCCCCAAAATTTATATATGCTTTGTTATATTTGTCGCCTATGGAGGTCTCCATATTTTCACCTGTGCAATGCATGCTGGGTGACGAATTTAGGTCCAACTGGACTGGAACCTACAGAGTAAACACTGGAAGGCTAACATTAGCAGAGGTGAAATAAAACTATTCCTGTTGTTTTGTTACTCATTTCTTTCTTTCAATGTATCACATAAAATCCTGGTAAAATACTAAGAAGTCTTAAAATTTTAGTCTGACAGAAGCAATTAAGTTTAATGTTGTATTATTCAAGCCACAAGATGGCGCTCCTCAATCGTTTTTTGTTTTTTTTCATTTAATTCCTATGTGGCTCATTTAATTTTACTACATCTTTGGATTAAATGGTACGGAAGAGGATTAGGACCACTGGAAAAAAAAAAAGTTAACTGATTTTTAAATTTTATTTCAGTTTAATATGGGAAAAAAGTCTCGGAATTCTGACTTTTTTCTCGGAATTCTGTCTTTTTTCTCGGAATTCTGACTTTTTTCTCAGAATTCTGGCTTTTTGCTCGGAATTCTCTCTTTTTTCTCAGAATTCTGACTTTTTTTCGGAATTCTAACTTTAATCTCAGAATTCTGACTCAGATGCTAACAAACATGTTAGCATCTAGCCATAGCCGTGTCTGTTTTAGAGACTAGCTCTCTTGTTTTAATGACCTTCTGCTCCTCCATTAATGAGGGGACCCCTCGGACACGTAAAAAGTTGCCTAATTCCGTCATTTTCCACCAATGTGTCACTGGCCACCTCAAACAACTCACATCTTTGTCAGTGAAGCTGAGTGCTCCACATCTCTTCCTTCATGGTGCCCATCTACATTAAGATCCAACATTCTGAAATTAAAGTCAGAATTCTGAGATTAAAGTCAGAATTCTGAGAAAAAAAGTCAGAATTCAGCCTTTTTTTTTCTGAATTCTGACTTTTTTTCCCATGTTAAACTGAAATAAATAAAAAAATCAGTTAACTTTTTTTTCCCCAGTGGCTCTAATCCTCTTCCGTAAAATGGTGAATCATCTGCTGCAAAAAGGTTTCAACAACATAACACAATACAACATTAATAACATTCATTCAAAAAACAGTGAAGTAACAAAACAAGAAGAGATGAAAATGGTTGTAACTCACTTCCAAGATGTCAGACATGATTGCGTTTCTTAATAAGAAAAAACTTCAAGTATGGGGAGAACAAGTTTTTATAACATTGTTTAAAAAGTGATCATCAAATGTCAAATTACATTTATGTTTACAATTTTAAATTTGATCTAAAACCTCAAATGTTTCAGTAGAATAAGGAACCAAAATACCAGAGTCAACAGAGGTCATATCATTTATGACACCCCCCCCCCCTAAACCAAAGCACCAATCTACTGTTTCTGAACCACTCAGCAACAGGAGAGCAGCGGCCTGATTGATGAGGAGTTCACTGTGGCCCGGCTCTACATCAGCAAGATGAAGGCGGAGGTGAAGTCCATGGTGAAGCGCAACAAACAGCTGGAGAGCAGCCAGACCGAGAGCAGCCAGAAGCTGGAAGCGACGGAGCGAGATCTGACAGCCTGCCAGCTCCGCATCTCCCAGGTAACTGCAGCTGAATGCATCCATAAGTAGGCCGTCGCTACGGTGACGGATGCTCTGTTCAGATCATCAAACAGCAGTTTAAGGAGTAGACAGCCATCATGTGAGTTTAAGGCAAACATTCATGGATGCTGTTTGTTTTCTCCTCTCCTGCTGGTGTCCAGCATGAGGCTAAGATCAAGTCCCTGACAGACAGCCTCCAGAACGTGGAACACAAGAAAAGACAGCTGGAAGAGAATGTGGACCTTCTGAATGAAGAGATAGTCAGGATCACAGCAGAGGGTGAGCCCATCCCACACCACTACTAGGCTAACCTGTGCTAGTTTAAGGCCCTGTCCCATTTCTATCACTTGCACTCGTTTTGGGACCTAGCACTCAGTGTTGCACGAACGTCACTGCAAAAATGATCTCAAAATGAGTAAAAATGTCTTAAATTAAGGGTATTTACCCTTAATTTGAGCAGGTAAATAAGATGATTTGCCAAAGGAATGAATATTTTTACTCTTAAAATAAGGTATCTAGATAAAATGCACTTGAAAAAGGACAATGCAATTGTTTTTTTCCTTTTTTAAGTGAAAATTGTCTTGTTCCATTGGCAAAGTGTCTCATTTAAATCCTTAATTCAAGAAAAAATGCACTTATTTTAAGAAGAAATGACTTATTTAGATCTCATTTTTTTGCAGTGTAGTGTGTCCCAATAATTTTAAGAGCTAGGGGGAAGTGCCCTTCAACCTTTAAAATGATCCCTTCAGACCGATGGGGTCAAGAGCTGACTTGGAAAGAAGTGGCTTTCTAAAATTCATTCAACGAAAACAAAATTGGTGTCCGGTTGTAGAAAAAAAGTGGCAAAGCCATCTTCAGTTTTGCACATTCTTCTCTGTTGGTTCACCATAAGGAGAAATGTCATCAGTGCCAAAGGTAAAAAAAAACTGCTGGAGCCAGCACTTCCAAACATGTACGAAAACAGGGAACAAAAAACACACTGAAGGTTGTGACTCAAGTTGTGTTTATGCATGACACTGGTGAACATCAAACTGAAATGTACAGACAATGTATAATAAAATGAAGAACCAGAAAAAATGACGAATAAAATCTGTCATGAAACGCGGACAGAGGGACCCAGTATTCAAGGAGAGACAGTCAGTAGGAAAGTTCAAAAGCTTTAATTAAAATAAAACAAAAACTAAAGTGGGGCTGTGGCTTGCGGGCACTGCAGGAAGGGGAGCGGGGCGCCGCCATCCACAGGTTCCCAAGGAGCGAGTCTGACTGGTACCAGAAGCATGACCAGGTGGTCAGGCACAGGAGCAGACAGGATCAGGTGCAGACAGGCAGGCTCAGTGGAAGAGGGTAGCCGAGACAGGACGTGGAACCGGAACTTGATGCAGGACTTTAAACTGGTCTCCTCCCTGGAGCCAGGCTTACTGAGATAAAAACTGAACCTCACCACATATTGAGCCAAAAACCCAGAGGACTCTGCAGGGGAGGAACAGTGGATGATCAGGAGACGAGACAAACACTAAAACCCTCTTTCCACTGGCTGCTAGGATCCAGGACATGAACCATGAACTAAAACTGAAACAACAGACTGACAGAAAGACAAGAAATTATCTGGCACTGAATGCTCAGGCTGAACTGAATTTAAACAAGAGGAAACAGGTGAGGGAAATAAATTGTAATTGAGGCAGGGAGGGAAAACGGCAGGTGAGAGGAATTACTAATTAGGGAGTAGCAAACAGGCCAGATCATGACAAAATCAGAACCAGAAAAAAAGGAAATGAAACGAGGATGATGCAATAAATAATCCAGGATGACCAAAGGAACACTAGAGGACAGAGGAAAAGATTGGAAATGACTATAGTGCCAATGGAGACATAATCTAAAGATGAAAAACAATTATAAATACTAGAGCAAAGACTAATAAATCACAATAATGCAAAAAACAAAAAAAAAATAACTTAAGAAACACCAAGGAAGTAAACTAAGAACTAATTCAAAATGATACATTCGTGGCCATTCAAAATTTCCCCATTTTCCTTGATGGCTCCTTGGCTGGATCCCCTTCAATTCCTTTTTAAATGTCAATCTTTGTACTAAAATATGGTCAGACCCTGTAATTCAGTGAAATGGTGGAGTCAGAGTAAACAAATATGCAAGTGGCTGGAAGTTGGAGGGGATTTTGCTGGGAGTTGCTGGGAAGTGGGCTGGTATTTGACTGGGAAAAGCCATTTTGAATGGCTGCTACTGTATTAATATTAACAGCAAACGCAGATTAACATAAATAAAAACATAATTGAAAACACAAAGTAAAAACTTGAACAGAACCAAAAATGCAGACCAGCAGATAGTGACAGGTAGATCGTTTAGGTTATGGGACAATTAAACAGCATTTTGATGCAACTGCTGGGAATTTAATTGGAACTGTTTGCTTTTAGAAGTGAAAACAATTCAGGAATGAAAATGTGGGAAAGCCCGTGTAGGGTGGGAGATCTTTGATACTGTAGGCCTGCTGTCACGATTGGTGTTGGATTGAGGACCCAAAAGCAGAGGCAAGTAGGCTGAGGTGAATTTAGGTGGGTTTAATGAGGTCCACAGGTACAGAGGCAGGAATCAAAAAATCCAACAAAAATAACAAACCAGAACCAAGGAGACATCAGGGGAAACCAAACACTAGGAGCCAGGGAGAGACGAGGTAAGCAGACAGACGTTAGACGAGGATCCAGCAAACAGGAACTGAAGAGGGAGGCTTTTAAAGGGGACGGAGACAAAGAGAGGGCTAACGAGAGGATTGAAAACAGGTGAGGACAGAGCAGAAAACAGAGCTAGGGAAAGAGGACACAAGGGGGCAGCAGAGAACAACAAATGGAAAACCTGGAAGACAGGAACTAACAAGAAAACAACAAAATAATAGTTAAACACTAAAACAAGGAGCAAAGTAAAGCTAAATAAACATAACAAAACCAAGACTGTGACACCTGTATCCCATTCCAAGGCCCTTCAAACCTTACAGTGATTAGCATCACAATGAACACCTTGGAATATTTGATTTTAGAAGAAAATCCTCTGGAATTTAAAATAAAATAAAATAAATACTAATCTAAAACATATGTCTTAACCTCTCAAAACCCACCGTTTACAAATAATTACTCAGAAACATGAAAATTAAACCGGTATAATGTTTACCAATATAGACATGTTAGACATCGTTGGAAAGCTTAGATTCTCCACAATTCAACCACCAAGTTCATTTTATGGACACAGCGAATACCAAAGCACAATTAACACAGATATAGCAGTATGTCAAAATGTAAACAAACAAAGCAGCTTGTTCAGTCCATACCTAATCCATTTATTTTATTTTTTTGTCTTTTCAGAGAGAGTTAATTCCATGGAAAAGGATAATGAGATCCAGTCTGCTAATGAAGTCAAGGTATAGTCTACAGCTCTTAAATCTGCTCTGAGACATGCCAGCTTGTTAAACGTGCGCCTGCATGGCTGTGTGTCAGGAGGCTGTGGAGAAGCAGATCCAGTCCCACAGAGAGGCCCATCAGAAGCAGATCAGCAGCTTGAGAGATGAGCTGGACCAAAAGGAGAAGCTGATCACGGAGCTGCAGGAGTAAGAAAAACCACTACGAAAACATCTCACCCTGTCAATTATAGTGCAAGAACCTGTAGTGATTCTGTTCCTGCCGTCTGCACAGTTCTAACCAGGAGATCGTACTGGAGCAGGAGAGGCTGAAAGTGGAGCATGAGAAGCTCAAAGCGACCGAACAGGAGAAGAGCCGCCAGCTACAGGAGCTCACGTAAAGCTTTATATTTAGTCACAGGAGAACCTGTTCCCATAGGCAGGTGCACATGGCCGTCCTTATAACCTGATTATTGTGCTGCAGGTTGCTGCAGGACAAACGGGAACAGGCCAGGCAGGACCTGAAAGGACTGGAGGAGACTGTGGTCAGTTAGTTCTTCAATTTTCAAAAGTCTTTTTGCAGCAGTTAAGGATGAAACATCAACACCTATCTGTTATTTAACCAGTGTTGGGCACGTTACTTTTAAAAAGTAATTAGTTATAGTTACTAGTTACTTCTCCCAAAAAGTAACTGAGTTACTAACTGAGTTACTCCACAATAAAAGTAACTAGTTACTAGTAAAAGTAACTATTGCGTTACTTTTGCGTTTCTCGCCCCGTAACCTTCACCACCCGGCCCCCACCTTCTCGCCATGTGTTTCCAAAGCCAGCTGAATAGAGCGGACGACAAAGACAAGAACCTGCAGAGAGTTTAGCATTTATTGCAACTCAACGTAAATGACATCAGGGGGGAACGCCATGTGAAGTTTTATAACAGGACATTCTGATCCGGTGAGTATATGAAATTAATAACTGGGGATGTCTAATTCTGAAATCCTGTGTGTTTGGGTTGTTATAGATACTGCAACATCTATCTATCCATCTATCTATCTAGATGTATACTCTGTGTGTGACATAAAATATGGATCTCCATCCCTGCCACAAAGGCCATCAAATAATGTTTAAAATAAAAAATACAGTAGGTTGAAAAGGCAGAGTATCCATCCATCTATCCATCCATCCATCCATCCATCCATCCATCCATCCATCCATCCATCCATCCATCCATCCATCCATCCATCCATCCATCCATCCATCCATCCATCCATCCATCCATCCATCCATCCATCCATCCAACCATCCATCCATCCATCCATCCATCCATCCAGATTTCTCCCTTTCTCCATATAGGCTATCATTTCTGGCTGTTGTCAGGTTCATTTGATCGTTCACGCTCTCCATAGTTCTCCTGTGGCGCGAGCACAGGGCGACTGTTGCGCGCCTTTAGCGAGCATGCTCGTTTCCTGTCTCTTGCGCGGTGAATCATGCCGCCTGCGCTGTGCGGAGATGCAGGGGAAACCGTATGTGATGGGGAAACGCAGCTCGACGTAACACCGGTATTTCCATGTGGAAAACGCTGTTTTGCTGCTGGAGTCATCCTCACTCTCCATCTCTCTGTGTGTGTTGTACGTTAACACCCTCCTATTCAACTGACAGACGGAATCTCACTGTACATCAGCCATTCTCATCCTCCCCTCTCTCATGACAAGGCACGCACCTCTGGATGACCTAAAAAATAATCTTTAATATCTCTTAAACAAAAGTAGCACAAACAATATTTTTTTCTGCACAAATCTTCACTAACGTTGCGCTAACCATTCAGTCTATTTGCAGAGTTTTTTGACGTGGGTGGGGTGTCAGCTTCACGCAGCTGCGCACGAGTCCTATCATGAAAAAAGGTTCATTGTGCGACCTGAGTAACGCGCAGTAACGGGGTGCCAGCAATGGTAACTGCGTTATAGTTACAGTCAAAGTAATTAGTTAGATTACTCGTTACTAAAACAAGGTAACGGCGTTAGTTTCAACGCCGTTAGTCCCATCACTGTATTTAACATGGTTATTTAGTGGACAACAGTGTAGACTATTGTGCAAAGCTTCTGTTAGAGTTATGTTTACATAAGGTAGGGGCAAAAAGAAGAACGTTTCTAAACAACCAGTTTGTATGTAGATGGCATCCAGAGGTTGTCATAGAGACCTAAAGAGCCCTAGATGCCAGTCCTGGTGGTACTGAGTGTTGGAGACTTTGTTTTCAGCCAGAGCCTAAAAGAAATCGGTCTGTGTTAGTTAAAATTACAACAATACATTGATTAAAAGAGATTGTTAGAAGGTCCAATAACTGAGCCACTAAGAAGTTCCTAATGTTCCTAGTTTGAGGGATTGCAATCGAGTCAATGAGTCGATGCAACCAACTGGTTTTCCTTAGAAAGAAAACTGTGAATCAATCTGACTGGATGATATATATATATATATATATATATATATATATATATATATATATATATATATATATATATATATATATATATATATATATATATATATATATATATATATATATATATAATCTAAATTGATGTTAAATTACCTGCCTCTAAATGAATGAGATAAAACAAATAGTTGTTTTTCTAAAATGTAAAATTATGACATCACAATGAATTGTGTTTAGCAGAGGTGCCAATAAATGTGTCCTTGAGTTCATATTAGTAACAGGTTTGAGGTCAGTTATTCTTAGAGGTCCTTTTAGAAGTACATGGGGAATAAATGTTGATTGATAAGGAATGTTTAATATAAATAGATTTTGCTCTGGGTGTTTGGTCATCCGTTGTCATAAGGTTGTAGCCATCTATGGTCCTCATATGACAAAGTAGGTAACTTGCTAGGTAGGTAGATATTAGTGTTGCACCGATACCAGTATCAGGCTGGGCCCCGATCCAGCACTAAAATGGTGGTATCGGTATTGGTGAGTACCAACAAATAGGGTACCGATACCATTCTGAGTGCCAAAAGTTTCAACTATTGTCACCCATTCCAGGTAGGCAATAAAAAGTTCTACTGGATTCACTTCGTATTAGTCTTTTTCCTGCTTCATAAAGGTAGGCAGCAGCTTGACATGAAGCCATGATGGCAATTATTTAATATCCAAGTTGTCTGCAGTTTTTCATATATACACACAGACATGAATTTCAAGCAGATGGTATCGGTATCGGCCAATGCTGCACAGCCAGGTGTCAGGGCCAAAAAATGACATCAGTGCAAAACTAGTAGATATGCAGGTAGCTAAATTCATAGCTAGATTGCTAGTATATAGCAGACATGGGCAATGTGGAGTCAACAAGTCATCTCTATGTCATGTATTTGTTCTACCCAGCCACTGAAGCAGGTGAGTCCAATCTTCACCGTGAATTAACCTGTGCAGATTGGACTCACCTGGTTAATTGGCTGGGTAGATTAAATACATGACATGGAGATGACTTGTTGACTCCACATTGCCCATGTCTGGTATATAGGTAAGAAGCTTGGTAGCATGGGTGGTTAACCAGTACAATTCTTTTTGGGAAAGGGGAAGTGAAATCATTCATTTAAAGTAGGGACTGTCTGGGACATCTGGTCACCATAGCTGCTAGGAAAGCAGGTAGGTAGCTGGGAAGGTAGCTTACCAGCTAACCAGGTATGTACGTAGGTGGCATGGAGTGTAGGTAGGTGGGTTGGTAGGCAGGTAGCTAGTTAGCTTGCTAGTTTGTTTGTCAGGTGAGTGGGTAGATAAGTAGGCAGGTAAGTAGCTAACTAGCCATATAAGTGGGTAGTTTGTTGGCTAGCTAGGTAACAAGCTATCCAGGTAGTTAGCTAGGCAGGTAGGTAGGTCAGTAGATGGTTTTGGAGCTTTTTTTGCTTGGTATGATTAATCAGCATTTTGCTTTGTACCACAGATAAGGAGATCCAGGGTTTCCGCAGGTCATTAAAACTAATTAAAAGTCATTAAATTATATTTTTTTTTAAATTAAGGCCTCGATTTGCATTAAACGTCATTCAAAATCCATCCATCCATCCATCCATTATCCAGACATGTTCACAAGTCATTTTTTGCAAGTCCAAGTCAAGTCTCAAGTCTTGAGAAGGCCTGTCACAATTATCAATTAATCGCACAATAAATTCTAATCACTCGATTAATTAAAATAAGTGCAATAATTTGCTTGTTTCTCCTTGTGTTTTCATCTCCGTCACTGAGACGGTATAGCTTAAAGGTCACTATTACATCTATGGAATGATCATTATCTTGAACTGCTAAATGAAAAATACAATTTAAAAAAGCACACACACACATTTTTTTCCGAGTTAAATTTTGCATCTTTATTTTTTTTCTTTCAAAAACAACAATTTTCTTACAGTATTTACCTGACATTTGTGGTTACAACTTTTTCTAGTTTTAGGAGTAAATGTCTGCTCTTTTATTTTTAAGTGAAAATGAGGGCTGTGGAAAAAAACAATCACAATCCTGCCTTTTATTAATACATATGAAGTTAGCAACTACAACAGATAAATAAAAACCCTAAATAAATACCAGGACAATAACAATTCTTTCATAAAAGAAACATTGTGGCAATAACTTTTTGTAACTTAATTCCCTGGAACAGACAGAACCGACTTGGCAGTTAGTATTTTAAATTCAATTCAGTTCATTTATTTAGTGCCAATTCACAACATTATTCACAACATATTTCTCCTCTACGACTACCATGAAGTTTTTAAAACTTGGCTTGGCGATTGTGCATGCATGCGCACGGGCATATATGTCACGTAGCGTTGCGTCAGTGACGTCAATGCTAAGTGAAAATTTGACAGCCCTTCTGCCAATTTTTTGTTGTTTTTTTACCTCTGCTTTGTGCGGTTCAGGCGAGGGGCGATCAGTCAAGTTAGTAAAACAAAAAACACGTAAAAATAAAATATTGTTCACAAGTCAGAAATCACGAGTCTTAGTCGAGTCTGAAGTCCTCCAAATGCAAGTCTAAGTCGAGTCTAAAGTCATTAAATATGCAACTTAAGTGCGACTCGAGTACGAGTCACAAACTCGAGTCCCCATCTCTGCCATTATCTGACACGCTTGTCCCGAGTGGGGTCGCGAAGGGTGCTGGTGCCTATCTCCAGCAGTCAATGGGCGAGAGGCGGGGTCCACCCTGGACAGGTCGCCAGTCCATCACAGGTCAACACAGAGACAGACAGGACATACACACACTCACACCTAAGGACAATTTAGAGAAGCCATTTAACCTAACAGTCTTGTTTTTGGACTGTGGGAGGAAGCAGGAGTACCCAGAGAGAACCCAAGCATGCTCAGGGAGAACATGAAAACTCCATGCAGACAGACCCTGGAAAACCCTGGAAAACTTAGCAGCCCGGCATTTAAAATGCTTGATTTAAAAAAAATGTAAGTTTACAAAGCAGTTTTATCTAACTGATGCCGCATGTTTGCGCCGAACTGCTTCCGGTTGATCGTAAAGCCATATGTTTGGACTTGTGGCTGGAAAATGAGGAGTTCGGGACATGGCTGCAGTCTGTCGATTGTAAAGATGACGATTTTGCCGTGTTTTATATTTCTGCATATATATATATATTTATATATATATATATATATATATATATATATATATATATATATATATATATATATATATATATATATATATATATATATAAAACACGGAAAAATCATTCGCCATCTTTACAGTCGAAAGGCTATATATATATATAGATATAGAGTCATGGATACTTGTTGATGGCATTAAGATTATTTCTAAGAGGATTAAAAGGCATTAAATTAGAGTATTTCATTCCTGTATAAACTCTGAGATCTGCCTTTAAACTCCCTTAGTTATGAGTTGCATCTCACAGATCACACCGTCTTTAAAGGTCGAACCACTGAGAACAAAGGTTGCAGCGACGTGGTATAAGGTATGCTTGTTATGTCTACAAACATCTGATTCTTTTCTGTCCCTCTCCCTCCTTCTCTTTATCTTTCTATCTACCTCTTAGGCTCGGGAGCTGCAGACGCTTCACAGTTTGCGGAGACTTTTTGTGCAAGATTTATCCAGAAGAGTAAGAAAGGTAGAACAAAGACTTCTATCTTTACAATAAAACATTTTCTAAGCTCTGTTGACTGAGACTTACCAAGAAACTTACCAAAAAGGGCAATTATTTTCAGCGTGATAATCATCATCACTGATCAGACCAGGGCGTCTACCTAAAGCGAGACCAACATCTTCAGATTTTGCTCATCCGTCTGTTGGCTTTGCTTAATTTGCACCCTGATGATTTTTTAATGAATCCAGGGAACACAAGAGACGACGTCTGCGATAAGTAGGCCATCTGATTCTTCAAAGGTAGCGGATGTAAATTAGGGGCCTGAGGCTTTAGCATGGTGCTCATCTTAAGCCTCTCAGCCTGATGAGATAAAAAGAGACACATCCAGGCGTTTCCTTTAACTCACACAAAATGCAAATCTTCCTCTAATCATGTCCTTTAGCCTCAGATTTAGTGACAGTTTTCCAGACAGTCTGATAGGAGGGAGAGTCTAAGGATGGTTTTCCTAAGATTCTCTGGAAGAGGATCCTCACCACATAATGCTGCTTACTTATTGGACCTGTATCGATGTGTTTAAAAATAACCAACATAGGATGATGGGGTTGTAATTGACAGTATGTTTATGTGGAAAATCTGGAATAATATAAGGGGTTTAAATGATTTTCCTAGGAAATGCAATAAGATAGAGCTCTGCTTTAACAGAATGGGCAAGACTTGGATGATTCAGAAGCCAGCGTTGCTCAGAAACAAAAGATCAGCTTCCTGGAGAGCAACCTTGAACATCTCACAAAGGTTCACAAGCAGGTAAAACACACAATGATCCTGCATAAGTTCTTCTTACAACAAATATTAATCATTAGAATATTTTAAGTCTCATTGCTCTGTTTCTGCAGCTGCTGAGAGACAACGCCAGCCTTCGCTGTGAGATCCCCAAAATGGAGAAGCGCCTGCGTGCCACGGCGACGCGGGTCCAGGCGCTCGAGGCTGCCCTCAAGGAAGCCAAGGAAGGGGCGGCCCGTGAAAAGAAGCGCTACGAGGAAGAGCTGGAGCGCATCAAGGACACTGTTAAACCCAAAAACATGGGCAGGAGAGCCTCTGCAGTGATAGGTAGGGTTCGGTTGGTTTTCTTAGAATAGAATGGAATCGAGTGCAGAATAAAATAGAAAGGAAGTGAACTTTATCGATCTCACATTGGAGAAATTTACCTCTGCATTTAACTCATCACCTTGGGGAGCAGTGGGCTGCCATTGTAAATGGTAAATGGTCTGTACTTCTATAGCGCTTTGGTCAAGTCAGGAGACTTGACCAAAGCGCTTTACATTCAGTCATTCACCCATTCACACACACAGATGGTGGCAAGCTACATTGTAGCCACAGCTGCACTGGGGCTCACTGCCGTACACTGGCGCCACCGGGCGCTCTGACCACCATCAGTAGACAATGCAGGTCAAGTGTCTTGCCCAAGGACACAACGACACTGAAATCGGAGCCGGGGCTTGAACCGTCAATCCTTCGATTTCAGGGCGAACTCCTACATCCAACGCCACTGTCGCCCCATAACAAGGCACCCGGGGAGCGTCCGGGAGTTAAGGATCTTGCTCAGGAACCCAGAGTGGAGACTTTGGGGATTTAACCCAATTATTTTTAGCTTATTGCAAGAAATACAAGCCACGCTCAACGAACAAAATAAAAGTATGGTTCTGTGTTGAGCTGAAATGGGACACAATTTTGTTGAAATTCAGGAAATTGTAGGACATTGAGTTGCGTCCCAGTGTTCACGGGGATGGACGTCTGTGTCTTCGGCAGGCGTAGAGCTAACAGAACTGGCAGCGTTGCGAGGCAAGGGCTCAAACATGTACGGCTGGAAGCCTTCTACACCAAACCAAGCTTCTGCCGCCCTGGCGTCCTCTTCCACAACATCTTCGTCCCCGCTTTCCTCCTCTAAATAAAAAATGGATGACGGAGGAGAGTCGTCCACGACCTCTGACACTAAACTCTCCTCCTCTTGCATGTTTCCTCTGTCCATAGCGTTCCTTGACAGTGTCGTTTCTAAGTCACCAATTTAGTGCTACTTGGTCCCAATGGAATTTCCCATTGGGAACCTACTAGCACTAAGTTGCTAACTGGTTAGCAAGATGCTTCCGAGACACCGTCCACAACCAAACTTGCAATCCCGCCCCCTTGATAAACGACCAATCACATCCACTTTATCCACTCATGCAAAGTCGGGCACCACTCAGGAGAATTTGGAACTGCAACCGTTGGAACAGCCGCTACCCTACGACTTTAAAGAGCATTAAATAAGAGTTACTCATTCTTCTATAAACCCTGTAAAATTACTGAGTGTTTTGTTTTCTTCTTTTCTTTCTGTTTTGTTTTTTGGTGAAACCCAGTGAAGCCGATCAGACCTGGCCAGCTGCCGGGAGCATCGCCCTTGATTGGCATTAGCAGGGCCCTCCTTCTCCAGAACAGCCAGTCTGACACCATTGGAGAGGACAATGACAGGTAACCTGACTCCGCCAGATGGATTTGCTCCGCATATCCATCTGGAAACCTTCCTTTGCAGTAATTTTGGGAAGGGGCGAAAAATACTGGTTAGCTGATTGGCCTATGTTGGTGATAGACGGGCCAAATAAACCAATCAGATCAACGAAGCATATGACGTAACAGAGCGATGACGAAGAGGAGCCAATTGATAGATCAAACTCTTGCCGAAACCAGTCGGGAGAAGAGCAAAAACATCTTTTCCTCTGAGAAAAGCCTCCAGAGCAGTGTTTTGCTCTTCTTTCAGTGAAGAAATACTCTGTAATTCCGATAAAAATTGCTCGATAGCCACGCTAACGCTAGTTTCATCAGCTGAAGCCGCCATGTTCTTTAGACTGAACTGTCGCGCTTCTTGTTGCGTCACACCTCAACCCGCCTCAAAGCCAACGCTGATTGGACGTTCGTTTGGTGAACGGCTCCAAATTTTCTTTAACGGAGAGTCTCCAGACTGATCTGCGAGTGAAACCTTGAAAGCTCACAAGATCAGGATGGACTCACGAGGCTAAATGACAGGTACCAGACGAACATACTCACTTCAATGTGTCAAAGAACGGTGTTGTTCGCAATAGAATCCCCCTCAGTTAGAGAAGCAGCAGTTTATTTTTCCTTTTCTTTTGTCTTGCAGCAGCTAAAGATGAAGACAGACACAAAACGTGAAGCCAAGCTGCCTGAACTTACCCCTGGAGATCAATATCCCACCGTCAGAAGTGTACATAATGTAAAGAACTGCATAGCTACTTCTTAAGGCTTTCATCAGTAAGCTAATAGTGCAAGCAACACTGTAAAAACTGCTAATTGTTCTTTCCACTGGCACATTAACCAGCAGCTTGTTAAAGACAAAGAGCCAAGAGGCCTGGAAAACCAACCTTGGTGGAAGACCAAACCAAAGAAAACAGCTGAAACAAGAGCCTCGAAGAACCAATAGTCATTTTTATTGTTTGCTTTGAAAAAGAATCTAGCACATTTATCAAGTTTTTCCACTATGTCTCGTCCCTTTGACTACTTTAGGTCTCCAGCACCTTTTCTGCATTAGAATAAGACTGTTTTTGACGATGGATCAATAAAGTCCAGCCACAAGTGCCACCAAATCATGAAGCACAAGAGTACCAAAATAAAACGTTTGTCTAGTTTGAAGAAAATGGCCAAATCTGGAGTCTGTTTGGTGACAGATTAAGAGTTTCTCATCGCCCAAGAACGTGTACAACATCGGTGTTGTTTCAACTTGTTGCCAGAGGGGGCAAACTTTGCAGAAACTCTGGAACTTTCAATACATTCTTTAAAGGAAAAATCAAACTTCTGAAATTACTTTTATTATGGAATTATTACAAGAATGTTAAAAATGTTCAATAAATGATTAGTGTTTTTAAGTCAGAGTAATTTTCATGTGAATGTGCTTTACTGGAGGCATCCATGTGGGATGGAACACTACTGCCACCTACTGGTTTGTGACGTCACAGTGCGGTATCGGCTGTTGATCAAGTCCCGGCTCTGTATCTGGTGTTTGTCACAACGCGCTATTATCCATCAACAAGTCATCTTGTTTTGGTTGATTAGACTTCTTTTTTATATTCCCCCCTGCAATCTTTTCAACTAATTGAAATATCTTTAAATCCACATTAACATGAATCCAACAGACTGTAGTAAACAGATAAATGGAGACAGAAGATGTCTTTCAGTCATCAATGCACACATTCAGCAACACACAGGAGCTCTTTCAAGCTGGGCACCGTTTCATTCACAACACCTGTCCCACCAACCAGGAATCAGAAATACTTTAATAATCCCAGGGAGGGATTACTTTAGTTACATTTCTCCATCTGTAATACTATAGGACCAGTGTGATAGAACACTATTTCATATCATATATATAATTAGGGGGTTCCCGCTCCATCTAACCATCAGTTTGGGGGTCCTTGGCCTGGAAAACCTTGAAGACCTCTGATTTAGACCATTATGACATTCCCTGTAGGTATGACTGTAAGTTAATTGACTGAAACAGCGTGTCTGGATCGTTTCTAAACAGACACTGATCAATACTGTGGATCCAAACAAGCCTTATTTGTTTTCTATTATCATATTAAAATAGAAATCTGAGGAAAATCTATTTTTTCTATTTCCTTAAGGCCCCGTCCACACGAAGTCAAACCCTGGCCTAAACGCACAAATTTTTCACCAAACCAGCCTCTCATCCATACGAAGCCGGCGTTTCGGGGTCTGTAAACAATCTTTTTTTTTATTCAGCCTTCAGAGTGGGAAGATTCTGAAACGCCGTTTTCGCGTTTCCATCTTTAAGCTCTAACCGCATTTTCTTACACGCATGCGTCATAGCGTGGCCTCTAAACACGCATGCGCGACACAGTATCACAACAACAATGGCGCCGTACTTTGTTGAATGGTTGCTGCTAATGCTACTCACCCTGCTGTCGGGCTTACAACAGAATCTTCTTCTTCTGGAATATCTCCAGGAAGAACAGAGCAATATCGACGACATAGTTCAGCACCTGAATTTGACTGAACCACGAAAATGGACCCGCAGGGCAACCATGTATAAATATTAGTGCGCATGCCCAACATTTCGTCGCCTATTTTTGCTTTGGCACCACAGCGCCACTTACAGGCCTGGCATACATTTTGCAGCGTTTTAATGCATTCGTGTGGACGATCACATTTATTTTACGTCTCCGTCTTTACGACAAACGTTCTGGAAAATATTAGCGTTTTGTGTTCGTTTTGACTTCGTGTGGACGGGGCCTAAATCAGATCTTAAAGGAGAATTCCAGTTTTTAACACTTTTAGCCCATTTTCTGTAGTGTCCAGGATGAAATCGAATGATCGACACCAAAATTTTGACAATTGGTCCTGTCTCTGCTTTTTGGCTCATGCAGAATCCACCCCTGGCTGCTTCAGAATGGCTTCCATAGAGCATGTCCGATAATGTCCTTAAAACAACCTTAAACGTTCTTTTTTTAAAATATGCTACTCACCGGGTCGTCAGCGCTGTTCAATGACGTTCCAAAAAAAGTTTCGTAAAGAAAAAACGTTCCTGTAGTGTTTTATTTAGCATTTTGTAAAGAGTTCTGTTGGAATAGTCAATATCCCTCCGCCACCGGAAACGGAAATGGGAACTGTTTACGCTTAGTTGTAGTCTTTTCGCTTCACTCTGTGTACTCCGACGTCGAGGTGCTAACGTCTCTGTTAAACACTTTAAAAAACTCTGAAAATGGAATACGAAAGGTGGATTCTTGAGGAGGACATATTGGACTTTGAGTTTGACGGTAGAGGATACCGTTTTGAACCGGAATATTCTGAGGAGGAGTATATAGAGACATTGTCGCCAACTAGTGGTCTGGAGTGTGCAACGCTTCAGATTCGAACGGGAAGCGGGTGTTTATAAGCGGTTGTGATGTATCGGAAAAAATAGTTCTGGGATTTACAAAATGCTAAATAAAACAAGACAGGAACGGTTTTTCTTCACGAAACTTTTTTTGGAACGTCATTGAACAGCGCTGACGACCCGG
Source organism: Cyprinodon tularosa (assembly GCF_016077235.1). Lineage (NCBI taxonomy): Eukaryota > Metazoa > Chordata > Actinopteri > Cyprinodontiformes > Cyprinodontidae > Cyprinodon > Cyprinodon tularosa. The sequence continues at coordinate 137,001 of NW_024039122.1, read as the reverse complement.
TGAGTAGCATATTTTAAAAAAAGAACGTTTAAGGTTGTTTTAAGGACATTATCGGACATGCACTATGGAAGCCATTCTGAAGCAGCCAGGGGGGGATTCTGCATGAGCCAAATAGCAGAGACAGGACCAATCGTCAAAATTTTGGTGTCGATCATTCGATTGCATCCTGGACACTACAGAAAATGGGCTAAAAGTGTTAAAAACCGGAATTTTCCTTTAAGAATGAAGTTAATGTTATTTTTAGTAGTTACAAGTTATTTCTGGTTTTGGTTTTCTAGGGAAATAGAGTTGATTTTAATCATATTTCTATTTAAAATAACCAGAAAACCGTTTTTTTTTTTTTTGTGTGTGTTTTTTTTTCCTGTTAAACCTTGTGTTGTTATCCTGAATTGATGTTCACTCTCAGCTTCCTGGCTGTAGTCTGGTTTCCCACTGATCATCAAAGCATTAAATTATTCATGATCCTGAAACAAGCCGCTGGTTCTGAGCTCAGAGGGAACTTTACACACCAGACCTGAAGAATGTGGAAATAAAACCCCAGATTTTATGGACTTTAATCAAGATTTAAAAACTTGACAAGATGAGAAGAATTTAGATATATTCCAGATCTGATGGGGTTTGGGTTGGAAAACACCGGAGTGTGATGAAGGGATCGAGGCGGGGCGGAATGAGACACCCCCGGCCGCGGGGCTCTGGATGCGCCCCATCAGGCTGACAGACAGACGGGCGGGGATGTGAGAGACAGCCCGGTGTCTGCGGAGGGAAGACCGCAGATTGTTCAAGCTGCTGAGCGGTGCTCCAGCTACATCCGGCTGGACTTTCAAAATAAAAGCATAAACACAAACTTTAAATTGATGTTTATACATTCATATTTTTCATGATGGAAATTTAAACAGGCAGCCCACTCCCGCAAAATTTTATTTAATTTTTTGGGCTTTGAGATGATAAGTTTCAATGTAGTTTACTGGCGCAGGGCTAAACTTTAGCAAAGTCATTGTCTGAGGCCCCTGGAATCTATGGGCCCCTCATGATTGTAAGGCTGGAAATATAGAGATACGTTTGTCACAATATTATTTGAAGCAAAGAACATGTTTAAAAAAAATACATTTAAATAATTTAGAAATGGAACTTTGCAAATAAAAAGGTTTTTTTTTTAAAGTTAATCCAATATTTTTGAGTTGCTGCTATTTCCAATTTAAATTTAAAAATACTTTAAAGAAAATTTTTCAAATATATTTTTCAATTTCTTTTTTTTTTTTCTCACTTTTTTGTTGGAAAAACAGAGTTTTACAAACAGCATTCCTTTTAAATCTGCCCACAACTCGTTTGTGTGTTCTGTAGGTGAACCAATGGGAATGCCTTTGCTAAAGACCAAGCGGAGTAGACTACATTCTATTGGTTCCATGCTCATGACTATCTGAAAAAAAAAACTAAAGAAAAAGAGAATTAAAAAAATATGATTTTAGAATATATATTTAAAAAAACATTTGGAAAAAGAAAATTGTAAAAATAGCAAATCATGAGAAATAGAAGTAACACTCAAAACCCTTTTTATGACTGAAAAGTTCCATCTTTCAAATTTTTTTTCAATAACAACACACAAATAAAAGAAAATACAGAAAGCACAAACTCTGGGATGATTTTTTTCTCTTCTTCATTAATAAGGAAGAAATACTCATACATTTCTAAAGTTAATGAAAGCTGTGACCTTTTGCGACAAGAAAAACACAATATAAGATAATAAGAAGTTTAAATTATAATCAGAATTATTAGATTTTTGGATGGGGTCCGGATCTGGACCCAACCTGATTTAAAGAATTTATAAATACTGCATGTTGTCTGACGACAGTGTCTAATTTCACTTGCGCCTCTTCTCCTGGTAATACGGTAAAGCCCTGGGGAGCGTCCGGCTCCAGATTGCACGTGATCCAAATGAGCCAATGAGCTGTCAGTCTGGGTTGCTGCTGCTGCTACTTTTAGACACAGCAGGCAAACCTGTGGCAAGCCGGGCGATGGGAAAGAAGGAGAAGACAATGAGAAAAAGAGAGCAGAGAAAGTGTGGACTGCTGGAAGAACTGCGGTGAACTGGTGAAAGAAAAGTGAAATGGCGTGCTCAAAGATGACCCTGCACATTTAGAGGATGTTTGGCTCAACCTGCTGCTGTGAAGCAGGATTCTCCACCATGAACAGAATCAACAATAAATCTGGATCCAGGCTCAGAATGAGCTCCTTGATATGTGCTTGAGAATGGCTTAGTCTCCGGTTAAACCCAGGTTTAAAGCCTTGCAGGGCAGCCTAAAGCCCACTGCCAACATTAAGACAAAAAAAAGAAAGGAAACAAATAAACACTCACTTCAGGTGTTTTATAAAATATGTGAATCAGGAAATTGTCTATAAACCAAACTGATTTTAAAATGGAAAATGTTCTATTTTATATATATATATATATATAAACACGGATGCATAAACACTTGCATTTTATTATAGTGTTAAATTCTGTTTAAAGTAACAGGTTATAGTTAAAAATGTCTCCAGACCATAACTGGTTGTTAATTTTCTTTATTCTGATTTTCAATTGGTGACCCCTGGGTTAAATCTTTGATGATATTAGAGCCTTCCCTTTTAGGCAACATATAATTATTTGGTACGTGGATTTCTAATAGTGTGTTTCCCAAGTATTAACATTCTGTCAAGACATGATAAAGTATTGGTCTGCTCAGAAGGTGGGACTAAAGAACAAGGTGAAAAAATAAAGGATTATTACAATACATTTATTTTCAATGCAAGAGAAAAAGGGTTTTCCCAAGTTAGAAAAATATTCAGGAACACGAAAGTGAGCAAGAAAGAATATAATGTTTTTTTAAATGGTCTCATCTACACTTTACTCTCTCGGTATTTTAGGTATTTCTAATCAGGGCCTTCTATATTTACAATAAAGGTGAAAGGTGTTTATACTTTTTGGTACCAAACAATGGTCACCAGTCTGTTTCTGATTTAAGTATTGGAAAAAAAAGGTTACCTGAAACCAGGTAGAAAATGAAATGAAATTTAACAATAAAAACTATGTTAATATACTTAAGTATATGCAATTATAACTCAAACGTATGACTTTTAATGTTCTTCCTGTTTGTTTCGGTTACTATATTCATATGGAAATCATTACACATATCAAAAAACGAAAATTATTTTTCTCTGGGGCCCCCAAGTTCCCCTAGGGGCCTTAGCAGTTGCTTAGATTCCCAAACTTGTCCATGGCATGAGCCAAACAGCAATAATGTTTGGCGTTTATCTCCACTTTGCAAAAGAAACTTGTGTAGAAGGCTTCCAGCCGTACATGTTTGAGAAATTTTCTAAATTTTGGGACCATATAGTCTGATAAAGACTACATTTATATACATATTTATGCCAGAATGATTTGAAATTTAAATATGGCTTCCCTACAACTTTAACAGAGACATTTTTTATAATGGTGGCCAAGCACTAACCGATGCACACCGAGGGGGGGCTGAAAGCGGATCGGCACCAAATTTTCTAAATAAAGACTAACTATATTTTTCTACAGCCTTTGTTAACAAATAGATGCTTTCTAGATAAAATATATATTGGATAAAAGTTTTGAGCTCTGGGGCGTAAATCAATCATCATTGTCATTACTTACCTTCTTACACATTACATAAGCATTCTGCATAAAATTGATATTTACGGGGACTAATATCTGCATAAATTGATTATTTATTAAGTTTTTATTAAAATCTTTGATTTCTCTGAAGACTCCTAGATGACTTGCAGAGACACGTCATTTTCTCTTGACCCCATAAAACAGAAAATCTAGCTCTGAAAAGAGCATGAATTCTGTATTTATCATATTTGATGTTACTGTAGTATATTGATGTGTATATTTAGCCACAAAAAATAAAATGTTTTGAATAGTCCTCTTGAGAGTATTACTGCTGCCACTTAAATGGGGCCGCCTTTTACAGCTGCTTTTTGTATCTCTGCTTCTGTCTCCTTGAACCCCAGTCGGCCTCAGCAGATGGCCGCTCACACTGAGCCTGGTTCTGCTGGAGGTTTCTTCCTGTTAAAAGGGAGTTTTTCCTCTCCACTGTCGCTACAAGCATGCTTAGTGTGGGGGATTGTATTTCAGTCAATGAGTCAATGCAATCAACTGGTTTTCCTTAGATAGAAAACTTTGTATCAATTTGACTGTTTGATCTGGTTGAACTGTAAAGTGCCTTGAGATGACATGTGTTGTGAATTTGGCGCTATATAAATAAACTGAATTGAATTGAATTGAACTTATTAGAGGGAAGAAATGGTAGGGGTGGCCACAGATTGGCTAAGGGTGGCCCTGGCCCCCCATCTAGCTCCGCCCCTGGACTTTAAGAACTTTTTCTTGACTTCATATAAGTTTTTTCTTAAATAACGCGACAGTTCTATTCTATTTAGTTTATCAATCAAGGCCCATTTTACAAATAATAATAAAAAAGAAATAGAAGGGAAAAAAATTACTGAAGCTTTTATTGTGGAGGGGCTGACCGGATGTAGCCCCCCTGTTCTCCCCCTGAACTTGACATCCAGCAGAGAGGCGGGGGATTGCGAACCGAGAGGCTGACTGGAGCTGTGCTGCGGGCTCCACCGGACTAGAAGCCGCTCTAACGGGTCTGGTGATCCTCCTTCCAGCGGCGGACGCGGAGCCCACAGGGCCGGACCTACAGCAGCCGTTCCTGGGTGAGTGCAGCTTGGTTTTCCGTGACGTTCTGGCCCCGGTGAGAGGCTATTGGCTTCTAACGGACTCACTTTGTTGCTATGCACGCTGCTGCAGAGGCTCCGGACCAAACCTGCAGGGCTTTCTTTTAACCGCGTGGAAATATCCACGGGGAAGTTGTAGCATCAGTTTGCTGATTGTGTCAGGTGGGTGATTAAACATAGGAGGTGATTGCATCCATGTGTTCGGCATGCAGCTCCCTGATTGTTGGGGGTGATTTCCTCACACTGCTGGTTCAGGTCCTGAGTGGGAGTGGGAGTGGGGGGGTCTGTGCCCTGGGAATCTGGTGATGGCGAGTGGGAAGCCTTTGTTGTCAACGCATTAGGATTAAAGCCCTTTGTGTTGCTTTTCTGCAGCCAGTGTTGTGGAAGGGAAGGAATTGGGGCCCTGCCCCCCCTCCATCTAAACGCCCCTGGGCAGCCCCCCCCCCATCCCATCTGAACCCCCCCAAATCAAAGAATTAGAGACCCCTGGTTGTTTGTTTACCTGGTGTGAGCAGCTCCTCCATGCAGATGCTGCTGGGTCACATCTGCTTTGAGTGAAGCTGAGGGACAAAGGCAGCCAGTTCCACAGGGTTTGGCTGCTGAGGTAGCAGCTCTGCAGATGTGTTGACTAAAAGCCCATTAGCTCTAACCTGGTATTTAGTGACGTATTTTACTCCGGGTTCCCCCCCAATAAGGTTTCCTTTTAAAGTCTGAGGGAAATCATATTTAAATGTCAAATCATTCTGGCTTAAACATGTAAATAAATGTATTCTTTATCAGACCAGATTGTCCCAAAAGTTCCTTTCATAAAATCTTTTTTTTTTCCTTCATTATCTTCTGCAGGCCAGTTAGTTATACGTCAGCCTGAACACCTAAAATCGGCCAATCGTATATACATTTTGATTCATATGTCGCAGCTAATATACGTAACGGTTGAAATCAGAATCCTTTCCTTTCCCATTGAGTTGCGTCCCAGTGTTCACGGGGATGGACGTCTGTGTCTTCGGCAGGCGTAGAGCTAACAGAACTGGCAGCGTTGCGAGGCAAGGGCTCAAACATGTACGGCTGGAAGCCTTCTACACCAAACCAAGCTTCTGCTGCTCTGGCGTCCTCTTCCACAACATCTTCGTCCCCGCTTTCCTCCTCTAAATAAAAAATGGATGACGGAGGAGACTCATCCACGACCTCCGACACTAAACTCTCCTCCTCTTGCATGTTTCCTCTGTCCATAGCGTTCCTTGACAGTTTCGTTCACACTGCAGCCTGAAGTGACCCAAATCCGAATTTTTTGGCCCATTTGCGACCTGGATCTGATCTTTTCTTGACAGTCTAAACAAGTCGGATCAGATTTTTTCCAATGCGACCCAGGCTACTTGGCTATGAGGTCCTGAATCCGATACGCATCAGATCTTTTCAAATGCGACCTTTGTCTGAATGGCCAGGTCGCATTTATCCGACCTTAACGCCATTAATACTTCTGCTTCTTGCTGCGCAGAAGTGGCAAGAAAAACAATAACAATGGCGGACGATGATGCGGGGAGCAGTATTTATGTTTAACCATCTTGCAACGATTGAGTTTTTAATGTTCGGAATGACCGCTAACTTAAACTCGGAGATTGCTGCTTGTGACGTCATTGCGTCCTCTACTGCGCATGCGGGACACTTACGTTGTATGACTGCAGTTCACACAGGAGATCACATACAAGTCGCATATATTTGGAAATGTGAACGGCAACGCAAAAAAAAATCGGATTTCACAAAAAAGTCGGAAATGAGCATCAAGGCCTGCAGTGTGAACGTAGCCTAAGTCACCAATTTAGTACTACTTGGTCCCAATGGAATTTCCTATTGGGAACCTACTAGCACTAAGTTGCTAACTGGTAAGCGAGGTGCTTCCGACGAACCGGCTACTTCCAAAGTTGGTTTGCAAACCTTCTGCCACAACAATCCCGCCCTCTTGATAATCGACCAATAACATTCACTTTATTCACCCGCGTAAAGTCGGGCACCACTCGGGAGAATTCGGAAATGCAACCGTTTGAACGGCCGCTACCCTACGACTTTAAATATTTTGACTGTATCTATGACATGAAGCTGAGGCTGAATGCTTTTAACCTTTTTAGAGCGAAATACCGATTCTGTTTAGTGAAGAAAACTAAGACTTTTATCTTTACATTTGAAAATTTAAAATAGTTCTTCTGCTATGATGCATCTTAAAGGCCCAATGTGTTGGATTTACTGCCATCTAGTGGTCAGCTTATCTGCATGTTATCAGTATCATCAGCCATTACTATGCACTGACAGTGGCGCTACAGAAATGTTTAGGGACACTAAGTATCTGGAGGTGGCACAATGAAACTAAAAGTCATAAGGGAGGAATCTATCTAATGTCTGTTAGTAGGACTGGAGAAAACTATTTTTCTTTAAAAAGCAACTGAATACGCTGCCATTCAACCAGGCTTTTAAAGGCATACTATGCAACATTTTTCAGTAAATTAATGTGTTCCATAACGTTTTGGATGATTAAATGAGTCATTTCAGGTGGAACAAAGGTTTTCTCGGCCGCCCTGGTGGTCTGTAGGGGAATTACCGTACTTGCAATTGCAGGAGCCCTCGGCCCGCACCCACAGGCTCAGAAGTCTCGTGCATCGCGAGAGTCGGTCTCGCTTTACGGCGAGAACTGCTACACGCCCCCAGTGAAAGGCATGCTCGTTGCTAGCGCAGTGGCGATCTTTGTGCAGTTATCATAGCGGAACCAGCGAGAAAAGAGCGAAATTTTCAAACTCACTTACCGCAGTAGACATGGTGATTCGTTGCGTTCGCCTGTCTGCTAAGCTCAAAACAACCGCGCCTGGCTTGACGGAGAAACCAGGAGAACAGCTGAGCATATTTACGACAGTGCACTTTTACTTTCGCCCTCTGGGGGGAGCCTCGCTGGAAAATCAACACCGGTTGCATAGTATACCTTTAATTAGACGTGTGTTTTTTTATGGCTTTGTTTGTATGTTTCCATTTATTTTTAAAATGTTCATATACATTCTATTCTACATTTTTTTTTATTGTATTTCATTTTTTTAGAAGAACTTTGTGATTTTTATCTTTGAAAAGTGCTATACAAATAAATTTTACTTTACTTACTACAGTCTGAAAATCACCCAATATCAATGCTCTAAACTTTGCATTCAGCTAATGGGAAGCTAAGGACGTCTTAATGTTTTTTATTAGATGATTTTGAAGCTGTAAAGTGATTTAATAACAGTTATTAAAAAATATTGGCTCTGGTCAATATTTGCAAATCAGTTTTTTTAAATATCGGTAATCGTTGATCGGCCATAAACCTGCAATCCCCTCATAATTTAGACACTTTCCTGCTTTTCTCCTCTGGATCAGGTTCACATTTTCTCCATAAACCTGCAGCTGATTGAAGCTTTCTGGTAAAGTCGACATAATATGACCAAAAAAATGACAAATAATTAAACATAAAATATGTTTAATAGCAGGAACGACTGATCTTATTCAAGCCTAACATGGAGCACGATTTCTCAACAGAATCACAGATTCTAGTTACGTATGTGTGCAAATAAAAGCAATATTTTAAGGTCCTCTCAGGTGTTTTTCTTTAATTGTGCAAATAATCCAGAAATGTTGAATTAGAAATAGTAAAAATATGCAAACGATATTTTTCTTTAGTATGGATACCACAGCAGATGAGAATGGTATAAAGTGTTTGAACATTGAAGCTCTACTTTGGTCAGTGCTGCTCCTTTAGAAAAACATTTTTGACGTAGAACCCGGCAGGTTTTTAGAGGCGCAGTGGAGAGACGGCCAGCAGGTTTCCTGAATGTTTCCGTCTGAACAGACGGTAATCGGCCGCAGCTTCTCAAATCTCCGCCGAGCAACAGGTCGGCTGCCGGCTTTCTGTTTTCTCCCCAGCTGGAAGGAGAAGCGGAGCTGTCAGGAGGTTTCTCTTTTTTTTCTCTGGAGTGTGTCTGCTGTAACAGTAGTGACTCTGGATTGTGGGGCCCCTGCCAGAGGGAGACATGTCATTCTTGAACTTAAGCCAGTTTTGGTTTGCTTCCAGATCTCCCATAAGCTCAAACGCTGTCGGTGAAATGGGTTTGTCTGAAACACTGGGGGCCTTTCTGTCTGTTTCAGCCAATATCCGCTGCTAATGATCCACCGTTATCCAAAGGAAAAATAATCAAACAAACGATGGTGTCACGTTCTCTGTTCCAAAACATCTGTGGGATCACTTGGTCCTAAGACGGTTTAAAGCTGCGTAACAGTCTGAACTTCCCAGCAGGACGCCTTGCTCTGCTTCATATGAATTACAGAAGTGTAGCCATCAAACCATTGCTCTTTATGTCACTTTAGAAAAACAAACATGTTTTACTGGGATTTTAAGTTATAATTCAACAAAACATGCTACTGTATTTAAAAAAAAAGAAAAATAATAATAAACTGGACTTTGTTTCCAAGTTTGAAGACGTTTCGCTTCCCATCCAGGAAGCTTTTTCAATTCAAAATGTCAAGAATAGCATTCAGTTCCAGGTTTTATACAGTAGCCTGGCTGCTGACTATCACCTGGATGGCTGAGAATCTTCACCAGCATACTGCTGAATTGTTAAGTTATGATGATCACAATAACCAAAAAAATCTGACACTGAATAAAAAAGGTTTAAAGATCAAAAGACCAGAAGAAAACCTAAATGACTCATTCACACTGTAGACATGGTGCTGGCAGGATCATGCTGTGGGGATGCCCGTTAATGAGGTATGGAGACAGTTTTGTTCCAACATTACTGAAAACTAAGAACACATTTTTGAAAAAGAAAATGTATTTCAAAAATAGAGATTTGAAGACCTTTTATTTATAAAAAAAAAAAGGTTTTGAGATTACCGTAATTTCTGGACTATAAGTCGCGGCTTATATTGAGGTGCGGCTTATAGTCCGAAAATTACGGTAATTAATGTGTTGGGAAAGTTCAGCTAATATTTTTACAGTTTCCCATTCTTTCAGGTTTTATTTATTTATTTTTTTCCCCCTCCAAATTAATTTATTTTTTAATTTTTTTGGAGACTGAGAGCAAAGTGTTCTGTTAGTGATATAAGAGACAATCGCATCTCCTAATAAGATGGATTTTTTCTTTTGATGTAATAAGAAGCATTTTGATCTGAGTTCTTTATCCTTGAGCAACATTGTTCTGTGTTTGATTCTTAAAGGATTAAAAAAACCAAAGCTGAAGTATTTTTTTCTTCCTTTGGAAATAATGAAAGAATAGTACGGAAGAGGATTAGGGCTAAGGTTAACTGATTTTTAAATTTTATTTCAGTTTATTATGGGAAAAAAGTAAGAATCTCAGAATCTTTAATTTTTTCTCAGAATTCTGACTTTTTTTCTCAGAATTCAGATTTTTTTCTCAGAATTCTGACTTTAATCTCAGAATTCTGACTTTAATCTCAGAATTCTGACTTTTTTCTCAGAATTCTGACTTTTTTTCTCAGAATTCTGACTTTTTTTCTCAGAATTCTGACTTTAATCTCAGAATTCTGACTTTAATCTCAGAATTCTGACTTTAATCTCAGAATTCTGACTTTTTTCTCAGAATTCTGACTTTTTTTCTCAGAATTCTGACTTTTTTTCTCAGAATTCTGACTTTTTTTCTCAGAATTCTGACTTTTTTTCTCAGAATTCTGACTTTAATCTCAGAATTCTGACTTTTTTCTCAGAATTCTGACTTTTTTCTCAGAATTCTGACTTTTTCTCAGAATTCTGACTTTTTTTCTCAGAATTCTGACTTTTTTTCTCAGAATTCTGACTTTTTTTCTCAGAATTCTGACTTTTTTCTCAGAATTCTGACTTTTTTCTCAGAATTCTGACTTTTTCTCAGAATTCTGACTTTTTCTCAGAATTCTGACTTTAATCTCAGAATTCTGACTTTAATCTCAGAATTCTGACTTTTTTCTCAGAATTCTGACTTTTTTTCTCAGAATTCTGACTTTTTTTCTCAGAATTCTGACTTTTTTTCTCAGAATTCTGACTTTTTTTCTCAGAATTCTGACTTTTTTTCTCAGAATTCAGATTATTTTTCTTAGACTTTAATCTCAAAATTCTGCCTTTTTTTCAGAATTCTGACTTTTTTCTCAGAATTCTGACTTTTTTTCTCAGAATTCTGACTTTAATCTCAGAATTCTGACTTTAATCTCAGAATTCTGACTTTTTTCTCAGAATTCTGACTTTTTCTCAGAATTCTGACTTTTTCTCAGAATTCTGACTTTTTCTCAGAATTCTGACTTTTTCTCAGAATTCTGACTTTTTCTCAGAATTCTGAGAAAAAGTCAGAATTCTGACAATAAAAAAGTCAGAATTCTGACTTTAATCTCATAATTCTGACTTTAATCTCAGAATTCTGACTTTAATCTCAGAATTCTGACTTTTGTCAGAATTCTGACTTTTTCTCAGAATTCTGACTGAATTCTGACAATAAAAAAAGTCAGAATTCTGACTTTAATCTCATAATTCTGACTTTAATCTCATAATTCTGACTTTAATCTCAGAATTCTGACTTTAATCTCAGAATTCTGACTTTAATCTCAGAATTCTGACTTTAATCTCAGAATTCTGACTTTTTTTCTCAGAATTCTGACTTTATTTCTCAGAATCTGACTTTTTCTCAGAATTCTGACTTTTTCTCAGAATTCTGACTTTTTCTCAGAATTCTGACAATAAAAAAAGTCAGAATTATGAGATTAAAGTCAGAATTCTGACTTTAATCTCATAATTCTGACTTTTTTTCTCATAATTCTGACTGAATTCTGACAATAAAAAAAGTCAGAATTGTGACTTGTTTCCCATGTTAAACTGAAATAAAATTTAAAAATCAGTTAACTTTTTTTTTTTTTCAGTGCCCCTAATCCTCTTCCGTAGAATAGACAGGTTGATATGTGGGGGTGTAATGGGAACAAACAGGAAAAGAGTTCAGTGCTTCTAGATAGTTCAGTGGGTTACTGTAAATATGAATCAAAGCATCTAAAACAGCTATTTTCTGCTCGCTGTAAATCTTTTCAGGCTGTTGAGTTGAGCCGCCCTGTTTGCAGGCGCTCTGCTTCCTCTTATAGATGCAGCAGCAGCAGCAGGTTCTCGTGCCTCATTCAAAGCCCCGGCCTTTTCCTGGCCGCTCAGACGGGGGCAGCCGCTATTTCTAGGAGGATGACAGAGAATTTGAAACGAGGAGATCCTCAGCTCCCTCTGTGTTTATTTAGGTTAGCAGACGAAGGGATACTCTCTGACAAGCGGATCAATGGCACGCCGCATCCTAAAACAAACCCTGGAGGAATGGAGAGAGGGGCCCAGCTGCCGCCTGACTCACACTGACTGGGTATGATAAAGCAGGAAGCTTTTAAAGCTTTCTGACTGAGGTTTGTCTGCGTCGACGAGCGGCGGTGCCAAACTGCAGAGCAGGGCTCCAATAAAAACACCAGCGTTATTTCTGGACGTGGATTCTGAAGGAATAAAGATGTATGCATGTAGAGTGGGTGCGTGTGGTCACGTTGTCACCTTTAGCTGCACAGAGGGGGGCGGGGATCAGTTCCCAAGATGCTGTTCTTAGTGGTCATATTGGTAACCACAGCAATCAGAGTCTGCTGTGGTTTCAGAATGACTTGCCCCGCGGCGCTCTTTATTTGACTCAGCAGTCGATCAGATCATGGTGGAAGTGTTGCAGCAGTAGCATTTTGTGGTAGTGGTATTAGGGGTGACTAATACGCAGGGGGGTGTTGAAACTAAGACCCTACAGGCTCTGTGGTTGGGGGGGGTATGTTTATGTGTTTAAGGTTGCAGCCTGTTACCATAACAATGTTAACTGAGCCTATAATTTGATGCATAAAGCTAAGAAATATGCCTGCTCCTTTAGTAAATATGGCCTAAAACTACATTAAAGGGCAAATAAAACTCTAATTTGTATTTTTTTTTACAGATAAACTATATGCACTGAAAAAATGTAAATCTAAATAAGTATTTCTTTTCTTAAAATAAGTGGATGTTTTATTGAATTGGGGAGGTGAGACACTGCCAATGGAACAAGAGAATATGCATTTAAAATTAGAAAAAAATATTGTATTGTCTTATTTCAAGTGCATATTATCTAATTATCTTATTCTAACAATAAAAAATCTCATTCCATTTGAAGATCATCACATTTTCTTACTCAGTTTAGGGATAAATACACTTAATTTAAGACATTTGTACTTATTTCTAGATCGTTTTTGCAGTGAAGGTTGGGCATAAAGGCTGCTATCTTCACTGCAAAAAATCTAAATCTAGATAAGTAATTTTTTCTTAAAGTAAGTGTATTTGTACTTGAATTGAGGAGGTAAAAGAGACATTTTGCCAATGGAACAAGAAAATTTACACTTAAAATAAGAAAACACAATTGCATTGTCTTAATTCAAGTGCATATTATCTAATTATCTTATTTTAAGAGTAAAATTACTCATTCCATTGGCAAACTATTTCATTTACCTACTCAAATTAAGGGTGAATACACTTAATTTAAGAATTTTTTACTTATTTCTAGATCGTTTTTGCAGTGTTTACATTACTGCACTGCAAGAACGATCTAGAAATAAGTAAGAACTTCTCAATTTAAGTGTATTTTACCGAAGAGGATTAGGGCCACTGAAAATTTTTTTTTTATTTCAGTTTAACACGGGAAAAAAGTAAGAATTCTGACTTTTTTCTCAAAATTCTGACTTTTTTTCTCAGAATTCTGAGAAAAAAGTCAGAATTCTGAGAAAAAAAGTCAGAATTTTGAGAAAAAAGTCAGAATTCTTACTTTTTTCTCAAAAGTCTGACTTTAATCTCAGAATTCGGACTTTTTTACTGTCAGAATTCTGACTTTTTTCCCATACTGAACTGAAATAAAATGTAAAAATCCACTGGCCTTAATCCTCTTCCGTAGTATTTAGCCTAAATTTGAATAGATAAATAGATGAATGGCCAATGGAGGGGGTATTTTTACTTTTAAAATAAGATGATTAGATAATATGGACTTGAAATAAGACAATGCAACTGTTCTTTTTTATTTTAAATGCAAATCGTCTTGCTCCATTGTCAAAGTGTCTCACATACCTCCTCAATTCAAGAAAAGAATGCACTTATTCTAAGATAAAACAACTGTTTAGATTTCATTTTCTTGAAGTGTGTGTATAATATTTTGATTTAAACATGTTTATTTTCTGCTAAATTTATGCTAAAATCATCTTAGTGCTGCCCTCTATTGGCAGATATGAGGCTACTGTTAAATTTTCTTGTAGGTTAAAAATTAAAGGATGTCAAACTTTCCTTGAGGGCCTATTTGCTGCAACAGATGGATATAACCCTGAATCAAAGGGCTTTTTTTCATTCACTTTAGCTTATTGTTCATTTCACCGCTAAGCTGCTGCTCATTTACTGTCTGAAGGCTGTGCAAAACCAAATCTCCTTTTGTATATACTGTATATGTACAAAATGACAATAAAACTTGCCTAAGTCTAAAGGGCTGGTTATACTCCGCACCGCCGCAGTGAGCTTGTTGCAGGCATGACGCAGATAGTTTTGATTTAAGCCCAATTTTGGTCTGCGCTATGTTACTCCATGCCACAACGCAAAAGGAACAATCATTAACTACTTAGGAATGTGGGTTACCGTGTGTCGGTTTGACGAGCTTGTTCGCCGTCTACAACCTCTCATCCAACGATGGACGAGGCACAGTTCACCCGTCCGTGTTCCTGAAAGACTGGCCGTGGCGAAGTGTGTTTTGGCTTCGGTTGCAATCCAACAGACTACAAACTAGCGTCCTGCACGGTGTCTGGGATAGTGTCCGAGGTGTGCCAAGGATGGCACTACAGCCAGAGTTTCTTAGCCTCGTGAGACCATCCTGATCTCGCGAGCTTTCAAGGTTTCACTAGCTAATCAGTCTGGAGACTCTCCGTTAAAGAAGCGCGACAGTTCAGTCTAAAGAACATGGCGGCTTCAGCCGATGAAACTAGCGTTAACGTGGCTATCGAGCAAGTTTTATCGGAATTACAGAGTATTTCTTCACTGAAAGAAGAGCAAAACACTGCTCTGGAGGCTTTTCTCAGAGGAAAAGATGTTTTTGCTCTTCTCCCGACTGGTTTCAGCAAGAGTAGCCTGGCTTGTGGTTGTGTTTTCATCGTGGCTCTGTTAGTACGTCATATGCTTTGTTGATCTGATTGGTTTATTTGGCCCGTCTATCGCCAACATAGGCCAATCACCTAACCAGTATTTTCGCCCCAAAATTACTTCAACGGAAGGTTTCCAGATGGATAAGCGGGTATAGATCTGACTAATCAGAGGCCTCCTGTCTGTGGCACCCGCAATTTAGGGGAGCTACACCAGAGTGTATATCTGTGTTAACTGTGACACATGCAGACAACCTGGTTTCTGAGCATAAACCAGGCTTTTGTCTTAAAGGAATAGTACACCCAAAACATGATTAGCCTTCATTTTCTACTCACCCCCATGCTGAACAACACTCTGGAGTACTTTTTTGATATCTCAAATGCATCTGGAGATCTGGGAGGCTTCTTGCTGTCTGCTGACATTCAAATAATGGAGGTCTATGGCGCCTGAGACAGAAAGGTCCATAAAAGTCCACAAAAAACCTGTCAATATTCCTCCATACTGCTCGTCCAATGTATTCCAAGTGTCCTGAGTGGGTAGCGTCCATAATTTACTCGAAACGAAGTCATTTAGAATGTTTTTAGAGCATAAACAGTAGTGTATAGGATTTCCTGAAAGCGCGCGCCTGCGAGTTCACAAAAATCTTTTTGTCCTTGTTGATTATTTGTGAGAGAGGTGAGATGGTAAAGTCATAGGGAAATTATATTTAATTGTCAAATCATTTTGGCTTTAAAGCTACAGTGTGTAATAATTACAGGGATATACAGTCAGAAATGTAATATATTATACATAATTATGTTATTTATCATCATCTACGAGCTCAGCCTCTTAACCTTAATATTTGCGTTGCCTTAGAATTCGTTATTTATAATTACATAGGAGCGGGTCTCGCAGCCATGGAGGCAGACATCTTTGCGCTACGGCAGCGCAGAGCCAACAAACTAGTGATTGTGAGATCGCCCATTACGGGTATATTTATTATCTTAAGTCTACATGAAATCTATAACCTACACAGACTAATGAAATACTATCTGTAAAATTATCTATGTAAACAAACCTCATCACTTGAGAAGGTAGGTGATGCGGACGTCGTGGAAGACATTTTGTCCTGTAACGCTCGCCGTACTGTTGGGGGGGAGAAGCAGTGGGGGGGAGATGTTCATGTTGCTGCGGCCTGCAGTCTGGACGTTAGATGTCGCTGAAAATTACACACTGTAGCTTTAACATTCATATAAATGTACTCTTTATCAGTTGATATTGTCCCAAAATTTAAAAATTTTCTATTTAAAAAAAGGAAATCCTGTCTTAAAATCTGTGTTTTTTTTCCATTATCTTCTGCAGGCCAGTTAGTTATATGCAGCTTAAACACCTAAATTCGGCCAATCATATATCAACGGTCATCTGTCAATCAAATTTTTCGGTATTAGCATCTTGATTCATGTCGCAGCTAATATACGCAACGGTTGAAATGCGAAATCAGAATCATTTCCTTTCCAATTGCGTTCCGTCCCAGTGTTCATAGGGATGGACGTCTGTGTCTTCGGCAGGCGTAGAGCTAACAGAACTGGCAGCGTTGCGAGGCAAGGGCTCAAACATGTAAGGCTGGAAGCCTTCTACACCAAACCAAGCTTCTGCTGCTCTGGCGTCCTCTTCCACAACATCTTCGTCCCCGCTTTCCTCCTCTAAATAAAAAATGGATGACGGAGGAGACTCATCCACGACCTCCGACACTAAACTCTCCTCCTCTTGCATGTTTCCTCTGTCCATAGCGTTCCTTGACAGCGTCGTTTCTAAGTCACCAATTTAGTGCTACTTGGTCCCAATGGAATTTCCCATTGGGAACCTGCTAGTACTAAGTTGCTAACTGGTTAGCAAGACGCTTCCAACAAACCGGCCACAACCAAACTTGCTTGCGAACCTTCTGCCACAACAATCCCGCCCTCTTGATAATCGACCAATCACATTCATTTCGTTCACTCGTGTAAAGTTGGGCACTACTTGGGAGAATTCGTTGGAACGGCCATTTCACTAGGATTTTAAGCAACCAGCAGCAGGTGAACCATGCTAAAAAAAATGGCGTAAATACACCTCTAGAAACAATGGAGGATGTGGTCAATTAGTTTTGTGTTTTTAAAGTTATACGTTGTTCTATTCAGCTCAGATGTAACCTCCAACCACGATTTTATCTTATCTTCCACAGAGTTTGGTGAAACATGGGAAGCCCCCTAGGGCCTGGCCGGTGAGCAGCTGAGGGTCAAAGTTAAAGCACTTGCTCCTGGAGTCATGGCGGACAGAGAGGGGCTCGCCATCGCCCCGGGTCAGGTTTACGTTGAAGTGGAGTATGACTATGAGTACAAGGCTAAGGACAAGATGGTGACCATTCGCCAGGGAGATTGTTACATGCTGGTAAAGAAGACCAATGAGGACTGGTGGCAGGTTAGGAAGGAGGAAGGTGCAAAAGCCTTTTATGTTCCGGCGCAGTACGTCAAGGAGGTGCGGCGGGCACTAATGCCCCCCCAGAAACCAGCCCTGAGAGCCAAGCCCACTGTTTTGGACATTTGCCGGGAATCCAACGAGAACCTCAACAGGCCTCAGCCAGAAATGTCCAGTTTCGGCCGCCCGTCACCTTCCTCCACCCCTTCGCCGTCCTCTGACCGCGTCACGCCGCCCGTTCTCCCAAAGGACGCCAACCAGAACCTAGGAAGCCCCCACCACTGCAAGCTGGTGGCAGAACTAGTTCTCCTCCACAACAATAACAACCACCCCCACGGCAACAACTCTTCGTTGCCACGGACACGAGCCGATTCGCCACCGCTCAGAGTGGGAAGTAGACACAGTAAGAGTCCAGATAGCGAGAAGAGCTTGGCTTCGGGCGAGGTGCCAGGAGAGGGGTCCGTCAAGCACCGCAACGACTCGGAGTCTGGAGACGAGCTCAGCAGCAGCTCAACGGAACACATGCAGGTAGGAAAGAGATTAAACCGCATCGACTTTATACGTTAGCGGAGCGCCGTCTCTGCTGTTATCCAAGCAGACTTTGTTGAGTTTTGTACATTCTGTTGCCTTCTTCCTTTTATTTCTTCTCTCCTATCTTGGTTAGCAACCCTTGCCTCAGTCAGTTCCCGTACTTCAGTGGAAACTCCAGGTGGTTCCTTCAAAAATGACATTTCTTCATTATCCCATTAATTCATAGCCTGGTGAGACCATCCTGATCTCGCGAGCTTACAAGGTTTCACTCGTAGATCAGTCTGGAGACTCTCCGTCAAAGAAAATTTGGAGCCGTTCACCAAACGAACGTCCAATCAGCGTTGGCTTTGAGGCGGGTTGAGGTGTGACCCAACGAGAAGCGCGACAGTTCAGTCTAAAGAACATGGCGGCTTCAGCCGATGAAACTAGCGTTAGCGTGGCTATCGAGCAAGTTTTATCGGAATTACAGAGTATTTCTTCACTGAAAGAATAGCAAAACACTGCTCTGGGGGCTTTTCTCAGAGGAAAATATGTTTTTGCTCTTCTCCCGACTGGTTTCGGCAAGAGTTTGATCTATCAATTGGCTCCTCTTCGTCGTCGCTCTGTTAGTACGTCATATGCTTCGTTGATCTGATTGGTTTATTTGGCCTGTCTATCACCAACATAGGCCAATCAGCTATCCAGTATTTTCGCCCCTTCCCAAAATTACTTCAACTGAAGGTTTCCAGATGGATATGTGGAGCAAATCCATCTGGCGGAGTCAGGTTAAGAGATTGTCTGATGACAGCAGATGTAGCTGCCATTGTTACAGGCAAAGAAAGGATAGAGTAGCTCCGCCCATCGCGCATCAGATCCATGTTTTCACCGGGCAACTAGAGCAACAAAGATGCTTCAGCCGCGCGTCAGAACTAAACTTGAACAAGCATCAAAAATGAAGCAACATGCACGTTTTTGCTGCTTGTGAACGTAGCATAACAACAGAAAGATTTCTGCTTTCATATAAAGCTGCTAAACTCACCCAAAACACAAAACAGTCCAAAACGCTGGACTGTTGTAATATAACCACCAGTTACACTTCCAAAACTATCCAAAAATTAGTAAAAATTTCTTAAATTGTGTATTTACCCTTAATTTGAGCAGGTAAACAAGATGATTTGCCAATGGAATTAGTATTTTTACTCTTAAAATAAGATAATTGGATAATATGCACCTGGAATAAGACAATATAATTGTTTTTTTCTTATTTTAGACGTAAATTGTCTTGTTCCATTGGCAAAGTGTCTCACTGACATTGTTTTAAGAAAAAAATGACTTATTGAGATTGAATTTTTTTGCATTGTAGCTTCATTTTAACCAGTTTAGCTGAAAGACAGGAGCAAGCAGTGTTGGTTTTTATTTTTTTCTAATATTCATTTATTTATTTTGAGTAGAATCTTCTAAAAAGATTAATAATCTGACAGAATCTGCTCTTACACTGCAAAAACGATCTAGAAATACGGTAAGTAAAAATTTCTTAAATTAAGTGTATTCACCCTTAGATAAATACGATGATTTGCCAATGAAATTAGTATCTTTACTCTTAAAATAAGAAAATTAGATGATATGAACTTCAAATAAGACAATGCAATTGTTTTTTTCTTATTTTAAATGTAAATTGTCTTGTTCCATTGGCAAAGTGTCTCACTTTTGTCCTCAATTAGAGGAAAATGCACTTACTTTAAGAAAAAATCAGTTAGATTTCCATTTTTTTTGCAGTGTACTTAGTATATCGCTCTTAAAACAAGATATTTTTTGCTAACTAAAGATTATAAGACTTGGTTAGTTGGACGCTTTTTGCAGGGATCAAAGCAGAGAAAAGTGGTTGGTCTGAACACGGCGGGAGTCCGCGCAGCGCCGCCTTGGCAAACGGTTTTACATGGTGGCTGTATCCAGGCAGGGGCAGCTTGTTAAGGATCCGTTTGTGTTCTTTGTTCCACGTGCTGCCGCTGCCGCCTCCTCCTCCGCCGAGGAGGGAACAAAGAGAGAAGTAGAAAGTAGGTCAAATCTGCTGAGGATCCCCCCAGTCCCCGTGCCCCCTGCCACAGAGACCGTGGCGTAAGCACGAGCACCATGCAGCGTGAAGGCCATGTGAAGCGAGGAAATGTGAGATTGGACACATGTTAAGAAGGTCCTGAAAGACTTTGGTTTCTGCAGATCTTCAGCAAACTTTAGGAATGAATTTAATGCTTATCAAACCAGCAAGCTGAATTTAGACTCCTCTCACATTCCTCTGGCAGCTCTTTGGATTTGCTTTTTATAAAACATCTTTTTATAGTCAGGGTGCAGTAAAAATGACGGGGTGTGTGCAAAACCACCACTTAACAGGATTCAGTCAGAACTTTCCATCAGCTGCAGCCCAGTTCTTGGAGGAAGGGGCAGGTGAAGCCCACCCCGCCTCTCTATCAGGGGCTTTTAGGAGTTTTATTCAGTCCTCCTGTTTGGGCTGTTTCCAGGCAGGTGAACGGCTCTGGAGAAAACTCACCTCCCTCCACTTGCATGTTTCCACTGCAGATAGATTAAGAGAAACCAGAGCTAGAGCTTCTCCTGATAGATTTCCTGAGATGAATTCCCATTTACTAAGAAGTCTGTCCGATGTTTAGCCAATTCTGCCTCAACTTTGGTTCTACAGGTTTTCTTGTTCCCTCCGATGAATTGATGAAGTTCACTTACTGTAATTTTCGGACTATAAGCCGTGACTTTTTCCCTGTTTTTCGACCTTGCGGCTTATATAACAATAACCTGACTCCGCCAGATGGATTTGCTCTGCATATCCATCTGGAAACCTTCCGTTGAAGTAATTTTGGGAAGGGGCGAAAATACTGGTTAGCCGATTGGCCTATGTTGGTGATAGACGGGCCAAATAAACCAATCAGATCAACGTAGCATATGACGTACTAACAGAGCGACGACGAAGAGGAGCCAATTGATAGATCAAACTCTTGCCGAAACCAGTCGGGAGAAGAGCAAAAACATCTTTTCCTCTGAGAAAAGCCTCCAGGGCAGTGTTTTGCTCTTCTTTCAGTGAAGAAATACTCTGTAATTCCGATAAAATCTGCTCGATAGCAACGCTAACGCTAGTTTCATCGGCTAAAGCCGCCATGTTCTTTAGACTGAACTGTCATGCTTCTCGTTGCGTCACACCTCAATCCGCCTCAAAGCCAACGCTGATTGGACGTTCGTTTGGTGAACGGCTCCAAATTTTCTTTAACGGAGAGTCTCCAGACTGATCTGCGAGTGAAACCTTGAAAGCTCGCGAGATCAGGATGGTCTCACGAGGCTAATATAACAATGCGGCTTATCTATGGACTTTTACAGCTAACGGCCACTGGGGTAATACCTAAATCTATGGATTTTACCATCCACCATGTTGACGTCACATTTGCTTCAAAACACAAGTACAGTAGCCGCGCACACGGGAATGCTAACGTCCTCCGGAAGCAGACTTCTACCGCGAGTGGTACGAGACAGAACGACGGCGAAAAAGACGGACATTGCGAGCGCAAGACAGTTTGTGTGACACCCTCATTATGGAAAACAAACGTACCGGTAGAAATAATAAATAGGAGCTTCCCCAAACAGTTGCCTCTTTCCCGACAATCCTCTCTGTGCACGAACCATATGGTAATTAAACATAAAAAACCTGCGGCTTATTGGCCAGTGCGGCTTGTATATGTACAAATCACGCAATTTAGCTTCTGCGGCTTATATTCAGGTAAGGCTAATAGTCCGAAAGTTAGGGTAAAAGGAGTTTTTTTCTTCTTAGAACATCCAGGAAACACGTTTTAAGGTGCAAAGGCTTTCCCAGCACTGAATACTAGCTTACACTAAAAACAGAAAGCTACATTGTAGTTAGCATCAAGCTTATGGTAACCAAGTTTAAACTAGTGTGACATCATGTTTGTTAGTGATATTTTATATCTCTGTTTATCGGAAATTATGTTCAATTATTGTAAATATCAATTATTCAGTAAAGTTTTGCTATGTAGCCTTCCTGTTATCCGCTCAAAGTCTGGATCTCTTCCAGCCTGACTAAGCTGTAGATATATTTCAATATGTCCAATTAGTTTAGTAATTAATTAGTAATTAATTGAATCAATTTGACTGTATGATCTGGTTGAACTGTAAAGTGCTTTGAGATGACGTGTTGTGAATTAGTGCTTCATAAATAAACTGAATTGAATTGAATAGTCGACCTTTAAATGGCTTTAACACCACATTTATATTTTAAAATAGCTTAATTTTACTCCTCTACATTCAGTAGTGGCGTCCACACTAATGATGGTTGTTATGGTGCGTTCACTGATTAGAGAAAGATCAGATTTTTGAGTTTCCAACTAACTGCTCACCACTCAAATTGTATGAAGTGAATTTTGTTCTAGGGCTGCAAATAAAATGATATGGATGGACAAATAAGGTTTTTCATCTTGACTTGGAAAATCTTTATTATTTTTACAATTTTGGTATAATAACTGCTTTTAGTGGGTACCTCTTTCAGTTAAAGGCTTTGGTTCTGTACTTAAGTTAACAATTAACCAATTACTAAATTAATTGACCATTATTTCAATAATTGATTCATCAGGATTAATCCAATTAATAATTTTAGTCCTATTTTTGTTACATTATTTTTGCGAGCAAAGAGCAAAAGCATATTTTGTAAATTAAAATTTGAAAAGACGGCAAAGTTTGGTAAATTGAAAATCAGAAAAAAGTAAAATTTATTTAAAAATGAAACTTTAGGAAAATTTTTAATCCCAAAAAAAGGAGCAGAGAGTAACTATGCTGTTCTTAGAATTTTTAAACATTTGATATTTTTTTGATCTGTTTAATTGTTTTTTAAATTTGTCTTTTTTTAGATTTTGTTTCTGAATTGTTTTTTTTTTTCCATTTGCAAAGTAAAGTTACTCTAAAAACAGGTAATTTTTAAAAATTTTCAGATCATGTGTTTTTTGGACAAATAATGGAGTAAAGTTAACTCCATACAACATGGAGCTTCCACCTTTCTGCTTCCTTAAATCAAAGGACAGATCACCTGCAGGCGTAGAATGAGCCATTTTTTTTAAACATCTAACGTCTTATTTTAGTGAATTCTCTTTGAAGGAACCTCTTAGTATCCATAACAACACAAGCGCAGTGAAAATGCATCCAGATTGTGAAAAGGAAACGGCTGAGTCTGGTTTCCGTCTGCCTGCTGTGTGGTCTTCTAACCGGCTGGCAGAGCTTAAAGGATGGAGGAGGACAGATCTATGCTTCCCACCTTGGGGTTGAATCCGGGGATCGGGTCTGTTAAAGGTCGCCATTAAAGATGGAGGAGAACAATAAAGCTGCAGGGACATGAACGCCCCAGCTTCTCTCCAGATTTTGATGAATCGTCCATCTGCTTGTGCAGAGAACCCAGTGGGAGCGCAGGCTGTATTAAAGGCTGCTGATCTAAGACCGACCACCAGTGGAAATATACGGCTGTGTGGGTCGCTGGGGGTCCCTTCTCTCTCCACCCTGAGCCGGTCAATTTACTGCCGCTCTTTATTCCCAGTGAGTCGGGTCGTTATTGCTCTGCGACTTGAGCTTTCTCCCACGTGAAGCAGAATGAATGCATTGTTCATGCGTGTGAGACTCAGAACTTTCTGCAGTTAACTGTACGGAGACGGTCTGTACGTCAGAGTGCCAGGATAATTGCATGTTTAGGCGAGTGGGTTCTTCCAGAATCCTCCATCTAAACTAAGAAGGGTGACGCTCTGGTTTCAGTGCTACGTTGTAAATCCCTCCAGAAACAAGTGTTTTTCTGCAGCGCAGAGTGAAGAAGAGGCCCAAGCTTGTTTTCCAGCGCATGCTTTGCATTCCTGCCTCCGGCCCTGCCTGCACGCTCACACACACACACAGTAAAGCAGCAGGGGAACCTCGGCCAGAGGACGTCTGCTTCACCTTCCAACAGGAAGTGCTGGCTCTCTGCTAATCTGATATTAATTTAACCGGCGGTGCATCCTCTGTAATCATGTGAAGGTCTGGCTCCTTGTTTGTCTGCCTGTCTACATTCCTAGCTCTCCTCTCTGTCCTCTTTTGGGTCCCCTGGGTATTTTCTTCATCTCTTCTGTTCTGCATCCAGTCGGCCTCATATTCCTCCCTTCATACCGTCTCAGGAGCTCAGCTGTAACTTTAGAGGATGCTCTCCTCTCATCTGTCTGGAGATGTGGATTCCAGGGGCTTCTAAGCCCGACACCAGAGCTGATGAAAGACAAAATTAGTGTCAAACGTTTGTGCTACGTTTGTGCAGCAAAAATTTTCGTTTGTGCCGCTATCATTTTAAAGATATAAAGAAATATTTCTAGAGGTCAAAGGTCAACCAGCCCCCCCACCTTCTTTAAATCAGACGAAATGGGTGTCAATTAACTTAGCTCTGTTTGTGCTGGTTTGTGCAGCAAAAATTGTCGTTTGTGCAGCTTTGGCATTGAAGATATTAATGAAAATGTAAAGGTCAAAAGGCCCCACCTGCTTCAAATTAGACAAAGTTGGTGTCAAACGTTTGTGCAGCAAAAATTTTCGATTGTGCCGCTTTCACTTTAAAGATATTAAGAGATGTTTCTAGAGGTCATCAAAGGTCACCCCCCCCCCCCCTCTACTTTCTTCAAATCACATGAAATGGGTGTCAATTAACTCAGATCCGTTTGTGCAGCAA
Organism: Cyprinodon tularosa; assembly: GCF_016077235.1. NCBI lineage: Eukaryota > Metazoa > Chordata > Actinopteri > Cyprinodontiformes > Cyprinodontidae > Cyprinodon > Cyprinodon tularosa. Next base: position 112,396 of record NW_024039122.1, on the reverse strand, counting down.
AAATTCTCGTTTGTGCTGCTTTGGCATTGAAGATATTATTGAAAATGTAAAGGTCAAAAGGTCAACCAGCCCCACCCCACTTGCTTCAAATTAGACAAAATTAGTGTCAAACGTTTGTGCAGCTTTGGCATTGAAGATATAAATGAAAATGTAAAGGTCAAAAGGCCCCACCCCACCTGCTTCAAATTAGACAAGTTGGTGTCAAACGTTTGTGCAGCAAAAATTTTCGATTGTGCCGCTTTCACTTTAAAGATATTAAGAGATGTTTCTAGAGGTCATCAAAGGTCACCCCCCCCCCCCTCTACTTTCTTCAAATCACATGAAATGGGTGTCAATTAACTCAGATCCGTTTGTGCAGCAAAAATTCTCGTTTGTGCTGCTTTGGCATTGAAGGTATTATTGAAAATGTAAAGGTCAAAAGGTCAACCAGCCCCACCCCACTTGCTTCAAATTAGACAAAATTAGTGTCAAACGTTTGTGCAGCTTTGGCATTGAAGATATAAATGAAAATGTAAAGGTCAAAAGGCCCCACCCCACCTGCTTCAAATTAGACAAGTTGGTGTCAAACGTTTGTGCAGCAAAAATTTTCGATTGTGCCGCTTTCATTTTAAAGATATTAAGAGATGTTTCTAGAGGTCATCAAAGGTCACCCCCCCCCCCTCCACTTTCTTCAAATCACATGAAATGGGTGTCAATTAACTCAGATCCGTTTGTGCTGGTTTGTGCAGCAAAAATTCTCGTTTGTGCTGCTTTGGCATTGAAGATATTATTGAAAATGTAAAGGTCAAAAGGTCAACCAGCCCCACCCCACTTGCTTCAAATTAGACAAAATTAGTGTCAAACGTTTGTGCAGCAAAAATGTACGTTTGTGCCGCTTTCGTTTTAAACATATAAAGAAATATTTCTAGAGGTCAAAGGTCAACCAGCCCCCCCACCTTCTTCAAATCAGACGAAATGGGTGTCAATTAACTCAGATCCGTTTGTGCAGCAAAAATTCTCGTTTGTGCTGCTTTGGCATTGAAGGTATTATTGAAAATGTAAAGGTCAAAAGGTCAACCAGCCCCACCCCACTTGCTTCAAATTAGACAAAATTAGTGTCAAACGTTTGTGCAGCTTTGGCATTGAAGATATAAATGAAAATGTAAAGGTCAAAAGGCCCCACCCCACCTGCTTCAAATTAGACAAGTTGGTGTCAAACGTTTGTGCAGCAAAAATTTTCGATTGTGCCGCTTTCATTTTAAAGATATTAAGAGATGTTTCTAGAGGTCATCAAAGGTCACCCCCCCCCCCTCCACTTTCTTCAAATCACATGAAATGGGTGTCAATTAACTCAGATCCGTTTGTGCTGGTTTGTGCAGCAAAAATTCTCGTTTGTGCTGCTTTGGCATTGAAGATATTATTGAAAATGTAAAGGTCAAAAGGTCAACCAGCCCCACCCCACTTGCTTCAAATTAGACAAAATTAGTGTCAAACGTTTGTGCAGCAAAAATGTACGTTTGTGCCGCTTTCGTTTTAAACATATAAAGAAATATTTCTAGAGGTCAAAGGTCAACCAGCCCCCCCACCTTCTTCAAATCAGACGAAATGGGTGTCAATTAACTCAGCTCCGTTTGTTCTGGTTTGGCTTTGAAGATATTAATGAAAATGTAAAGGTCAAAAGGTCAACCAGCCCCCCCACCTGCTTCAAATTAGACTAAATTAGTGTCAAACGTCTGTGCTACGTTTGTGCAGCACAAATGTAGCACAAACGTTTGACACAAATTTTATCGGATTTAAAGAAGGTGGGGGGGCCAACTTCACTCAGGTCCTCAGAGTTAGTTTTTTTTAGTAAAGTCCAGGTTAAAGATAAAAGTTATTTATGTTGATTTTATTCTTCCCTCTCAGGTTTTAGGGTTAATTTTTACCTCAAAGACACAAGAATTTAGACAGAGATCTGTTCACATCTGCATTATTATTAAGGGAAAGTGAAATAGATGAGTTTATAGAATTTAAAGTAATAGAAAATATAGAACATTTATTACTAAACTGTAGAAATATGATGAAGAAAGGATGAGATTAAAACAAAAGGCAAGACACATGGAAGGATTAATAGGAACAACAGGAGAAGGGATAAAGGAAATACAGAAAGCTGTTAAAAAGTATCTTAAGAATATAGGATTATACAATAAGATTTAAAGGGTATATATATATTTATATATATATATAGACATAAGACTTATGTTTCTGTTTCCTTTGATTCAGCTCCAGCTGGAATATAAAAATCCTCTGTTTGACTTTCCTCCATATGCAGACACAAAAGTTAAGAAGACGTTCTCATCTCCAGCTATAAGAAGGGAGGATTATAGGTATATGCAGGGTTATATAAGGAGCAGCAGGCGTGTAGCTGACGGTGTGTTCATGCAGCGCCATAAAACCTGTGATGCTGCGGGCCGATTATTCAACGTGCGTCACCTCCTCTTTGCTCTGCCGCTCGCTGTGCTTCCTGTAGTCCCTCACCTGTCCCTCAGCGCCCCCCTCTCTCTGGGAATGGCTCGTTTCGGTAGCTTAGTGGACCGAGACGGTATGTACTCTGAGAAGGGAAGGAAGGACGCTGAGCTGACCTGGTTCTGATGGCTCTGCTCTCATTTATCCCGTCCTCTGGTAACCCCTGCAGCTCCACTTCTCTTTCTGTTCTCAGGACTCTCAGTCCAGTTGCCATTGCATTTTTTTCCGTCTCTGCAGGGAGTTTAATGAGCGGCGCTCAGCAACAGGTCCGTGTTTGCATACATGCATACATAACCAGCACTAGCCGGGTTCAGATTCTCTTTCTACGACAGTATGGAGTGAATTTAGTTCCCTCATTGGTGCAAAACGTTGATCAAAGGATTTTAGACAAACTTAGCTGTTTTCCAAGACTTAATTTGTTTTACTTTACTTCAGGGGTCTTCAACGTTTTCCAGGCTAAGGAACCCCAAACTGATGGCGATATTGTATGAAATTGTGTTACATTAAACTGGTTCTATAGTCACTCTATTACAGATGGAGTCTTGTAATGGAACAAATTTTTTCCTGGGATTATTAAAGTATTTCTGATTCTGATTCCTGGTTGATGGGACAGGTGTTGTGAATGAAACGGTGTCCAGCTTGAAAGAGCTCCTGTGTGTCGCTGAATGTGTGCATTGATGACTGAAAGACATCTTCTGCCTCCATTTATCTGTTTACTACAGTGTGTTGAATTCATGTTAATGTGGATTTAAAGACATTTTAATTAGTGGAAAAAATTGCAGGGGGGAATAAAAAAAAAAAAAAGGTTTAGGTTACAGCTATCCTATACCTGTGTCACCTCTTTTCTCTGGTTCATTTGTCATTTATGTTGAAAATATAATTCATGTTTTTGGATATTTTATGCATCAAATCTTGATATTCTTTCTCTGACTTTTTTAAGGAACTAAAAAAATCTAGAGTCTATGTTTCTGTTCTTACTATTAAACTTATTGGAACAACAATAACAAAACATTTTTTATATAATCTTCTAATTTCCACTCTTTTGTCAGATATTTCACTTATTTTTACTCAGAAACGCAGATCTGCATTGATGACTGAAAGACATCTTCTGCCTCCATTTCCCTGTTTACTACAGTGTGTTGCATTCATGTCAATGTGGATTTAAAGACATTTCAATTAGTGGAAAATATTACAGGGGGGAATATAAGTCTAATTAACCAAAACTTCGCGACCCCCATGCAGTACCTCTGCGGACCCCCTAGGGGTCACGGACCCCCTGTTGAAGACCTCTGCTTTACTTTTACTTTTTACTTTTTTTTATTATTTTATATTTTAATTTTCATATTCTGGATTTTCAAAGTTTTACAGATTTTTCTTCTGTGATTTTTATTTATTTTTTCAAATTACTTTACAGAAATCAATTTCTCTTGAAAATGCTCACTGTTAACCAATAAAATGTTGCTAACGTCCATGTAGACCGATAGAAATCCATCTTCGCTCCAGAGGAAAGCCCCCACCCAGAAGAAAAGAGAACGTAATCATGAATATGCTTTTAGGAAAGAATGTCATTTTTTTTTATCAATCAGAAATAATGAAAATTATAATATTCAATTAGAAAAAAACAGAAAAATATTGGGAAAAATCAAAAAAAGGTTGTGAAAAAAGATCCCACAGCAAAACTACACCATGTTTGAAAATGGCACCATCACACTCCAGAAATGAAGGGGGCGCCAGCTGTCATGCTCTTTATTTATTGGCTACGTTTTTATCGGTAAATAATAATAAACGTAGCCGTGGCGTCTTCTGTTTTTAAAGAAAATCATTATTTCTTCATCATCATTATATTAAAGACACAATAGAAGCACATGAGGATAGAAACCATCTATTATCCTCAGCCATGACTTAAGATCATGCATTGCTGCTCCTTCCATTTACCGTCCATTGTTAGTTTTTTTTTTTGTTTTTAAATGTTTATTGTTTTTATTTAACCTTGTTAAGCATTTGTAAATATTTTCATATTTTTTATGCAAGTACAGGATGAAAAATCAACATTGGTCTAAAGAAATTTCTATATCCGATATCCGATATGCCGATATTTTAAAACTCATGTAGCTGATAACCAATATCGATACCGATGTTAAAGCTGGACAAAAATAAGTAGTCATTGAAAATAGCAGTTTTGTTATCCATTTCTGACACTTTGAAAAATAATAAACTCAAATATATTTTCATATGCTGATATCAAATTGATTTTTAAAAACGTGGTATCGATCTATTTTACTTTCAAAATCTCGTGAAATTTCATCGTTCTGTTACAAACTCTCGTGATATTTTGCAAATTCTTGTGAGATTTTGTTAGTAAAATAGATCGATACCGCGTCAATATATCAACATATAAAAATATGGCAAAATTTTGTGAATTTTCGGGGGATTTCGTAGCATAACGATGACATATAGCAATATTTCATTAGTAAAAGAGATTGATATGGTGTTTTTAAATGGCAATATATCAGCATATGAAGATATTGGGATATTTTAATGTATCAATATTTTTTCCCTCGTCTTTAGAAGTTTTTAAGTCTGTAAAAAAGACGTTTTTGAGGAAGAAGAAGAAGTAGTATTTTTTATTTTATTTTTTTTTTTTTAGACTTTAGAAACTCAGAAGCTGATCAAATATCGGGTTAAATATCGGTGGGGTGGCCGATGTCCGATATTCAGTTTTAAGGCCGATACCGATAGGGGGCCGATTATATCGTGCACCACTAGAAATTTCCTTAAAACATCGTCATTATATATCGCGGATCGTTTCGACTGATATCAAAATAATTGGTATTTTTCTATTAAAAAATATAAAACTTTTTCTGTCGATATCTATTGAAAACCACAATTGTTTACCTCCAGTTCCGTCATACAATATTTTGTTTTAGTTCATCATATTAAATGCATCGTAGTGTGAAGCTGTAACCTGTAAACATCATTTCACTTTTTTAAGCTCTTTTATGTTTCTGTAACGACTCTTTCACCTAAAATTATATTTTTTAATTATTAAAATGGATCCATTTCCTTTATATTTACTTATCCTAGAACGACGGGATTTTACAGGTATTTTTCTGCAGCATATTATTGCAGGTCAGAGATAGTTTGTGAGTTTCTTTCCTCTGAATGATTTTCCCCAGGAGAGCGTCAGCTCGGCGTGTGGGAGGACTGCTAGAAGCATCAGAGCGTAGGAGTCTGGAGCCATCAGGGGCCACGTATTGTCTCTGTCATACGCCTCTGATATCCTTAATTATGTGCTGTGGCTGCCAAAGAGACAATAGCGTAGCTGAGAATCAATCAGCGGCTAAACGGTTCCTGTAGCAGCTGTCAAAACGCATTAGAAATGGGTAGTTGTAGCACCTGTGGGTGTAGAAACTCTGTGGAAAGGTGAGCAGCAGTGTGTAATTAACATCATTCACTACTTTGGGGTTTTATTCTGCTGTTGTTGTTTTTTTGGTCTCAGCACTTTCTACCAGCTTCTGTTGCTGAGCAGAGATGCTTCAGATTGGAAAACAAAAGAGAGAGTGGCCCATCCTGCTGTGGATGAGTCTGGGCCTTTCTGCTCAGCTTCCCAGTCCAGTGGAAGCTCAGCATCAGCATCAGCAGGGTCTTACAGTCTCTCTTGTATTCGGCCACTTCAGGTTATCCTTTCTGTCTCTGCATTTTCCCTCACAGTGGATCAGAAATATCCTCAGTGAAACTACAGAGGTTCTCTGCAGCCTGCAGCCGTTTGATGTCCTTCTGCCTGACGGGCAGAGAGACTCTCCTGGCGTCCATTAATGAAATGGATCTGCCAGCAGTAACGGATGGCGCGGCGTTCCCTCCATGCTTCACCGTCTCTGCAGCATCATTGCTCGATCCCGTCTCCTCTTTGCAGGGATTGGCAGTTTGTTGATTAGTCTGTTAGGCAGGCTTTAGCTGGGAATATTTCATACGGCGTACAACCTGGTGTATCACACCTTTAAGCTTTGCTTCCTTTTGAAATTTAGACTCTGAAACGCCATTTCCTGCATTTTGAAGTGGAATACAGCTAGGCCTGTCACGATAACAAATTTTGCTGAATGATTAATTGTCTCAAAAATGATTGCGATAAACGATAATATTGTTTGAAGACTATTTAACACTGATTTAATTGAAATGACGTAATAATGCATGCGATTTCCTTAAGCAATATATCTACTTTATGTTACATTTACTCAAGTGCAAAAAATCTGCATTAAACGTTTTAACTGCAGCGTTATTTTGGATTTATTTTGTTGTATATTTCGAGGTGGAAATTGGTCCTTTAGGCTAAACTGGTTAGCACCTTAGCCCTCCATCTGATGGTAATTGTTTTGTCAGTTTCCTTCATATGGCTCTTAAAATTTAAATGCTAACCCCTCACCCCCTGAGCAGACATAGCATTGGTGCCTACTAGGGCTGGGTATCGTACAAAAATTTCTGTGCCGGTACCAATACCGATACCTTCACTTCGATATCGGTTCCTGAACGATACTTTTTTCGATACCAATTTTATAATATCAATTCGCAGAAAAAGAAAATTACACAACGTAATAAAGTACAAATCTTGAGTTTTTCTTTAGAAAAATTAACATGTCTGCTTTCTCAGCAGACAAACAAGCCCGTTGAATGGGTATGTGGTATGTGGGGGTCGGATCGGATCCGACATAAATAATATTGGAAGGCAGGATGGTAATCTGGATGAACTGACTGCACTGATTAAGTTTTCAGGTGTATTTTCCCACTTAAAAACATAATAAAAATACTTTATTCCCACTGATCACAGCAAATATAGCTGCAAGGCATTTCAGTCGGTACCATAAAAGAACCGATGTTCGGTACCCGGCCCTTGTCCTTGGTCCATTTTCTCATCCAACTCAGGATCTTGGACTGAAACAAGTTGAAGAGCTCTGATGTAGAAAAGTCCATTATCGGTCACGCTTATGCTGGGGTGGCAAGGAGTGCTGGTGACTATCACCAGCTGCCTACGGGGTCCACCCTGGACAGGTCGCCAGTCCATCACAGGGCAACACAGAGACAAACAATCATTCACATTCACACCTAAGGAGAATTTAGAGAAGCCAATTCACCTAACAGTCATGTTTTTGGACTGTGGGAGGAAGCCAGAGTACCCGGACAGAACCCACGAATGCAGAGGGATAACATGCAAACTCCATGCAGAAAAACTCTGTGCCGGGAATCGAACCCGGAACCTTCTTGCTGTAAGGCAGCAGTGCTACCCACTGCAGCCCATTAAGTAAAAATGTTGGTTTTAAATCAACACTAAAGTGGATAACTTCAACAACAGAAACTCAGAGGTTCACCATTGTTGTTGTGTCAGCGCGTTGGTACGATCCTGCAAAGGCATGGCGAGGGCTAAGTTCGCAAGCAAACCCAAAAACGCCACTTTTTAGCTGAGTATGCGGGTAGACGGAAGCAATTTAATTATTTCCATAGTAACTAATTTGAATGAAGCCATTAAAGTCTCAGTCCCAGTCAAAAATACAAGTTTTTCTTTTTTTGTTGCATGGATTAAAGGAATAGTACACCCAAAACATGATTAGCCTTCATTTTCTACTCACCCCCATGCTGAACAACACTCTGGAGTACTTTTTTGATATCACAAATGCATCTGGAGATCTGGGAGGCTTCTTGCTGTCTGCTGACATTCAAATAATGGAGGTCTATGGCGCCCGAGGCAGAAAGGTCCATAAAATTCCACAAAAAACGTTTCAATATTCCTCCATACTGCTTGTCCAATGTATTCCAAGTGTCCTGAGTGGGTAGCATCCAGAATTTACTCGAAACGAAGTCATTTAGAATGTTTTTAGAGCATAAACAGTAGTGTATAGGATTTCCTAAAAGCGCGTTCACGACGCTACGGAAACCGCGGCAGACCACTGGACGCTACCCACTCAGGACACTTGGAATACATTGAACGAGCAGTATGGAGGAATATTGAAACGTTTTTTGTGGACTTTTATGGACCTTTCTGCCTCGGGCGCCATAGACCTCCATTATTTGAATGTCAGCAGACAGCAAGAAGCCTCCCAGATCTCCAGATGCATTTGAGATATCAAAAAAGTACTCCAGAGTGTTGTTCAGCATGGGGGTGAGTAGAAAATGAAGGCTAATCATGTTTTGGGTGTACTATTCCTTTAAAGCCCAGAGACAAAGCGTTGCCCACTGCCGTAATCATCTTAGGGGTGTTGCAGGCTTCACTTTATAAGCCTCGTGCATTACCAGCTGTAGGACAGAAAAGTTCAAGGGTCAACCCAAGCCCAGACAGGAAGCCCCCACCTCATAGAAATTCTACGCTTCAATCTTCTTAAAACTCCGGATTAAGGGGTTGTATACAGTGCATTCCTGTGTTAATACCGAACCCCCCCAACTCATGTTCGTCAGACACCAGCATGTCTCCACATCCCTCATCCTGTTGGACAATGTGCTTATCTTGACCAAATTGAGCCCCTTCTCTCCCCCTTCCATCTCCCCCTCTAGGACTTCTTTATATATATATTTTACTAATCACTGAATTAAAAGCTTCTACTAACATTAATGATAATAATTGACATTTATTGATCTCACATTGGAGAAATTGAATCTCTGCATTTAACCCATCTCCTTGGGGAGCAGTGTGCTGCCATTGTGCGGCGCCCTATACCATTGCATTGTAAAAATAATGGCTATCTATGTTTATTTATATATTTACATTAATATTTAAGGAAATGAAAAGGCACTCCTTTGTTGTTGTTCAACTTCTTAAAAGTAAATAAACAACACATTTCTGATTTAATCAAATTTTCTGAAATATCAAACTGGCAGGAAACCCTGATTGGATTTGGAAATTAGATACAAAAATCTTTTTTAATAATTAAACCACTCCGAAACGTCTACAACATCAGATTAAGTGTAAAGATTATACACTCACGGGGCCACTTTATTAGGTACACCTGTCCAACTGCTCGTTAACTCTTAATTTCTAAGCAGCCAATCACATGGCGGCAACTCAGTGCATTTAGGCATGTAGACATGGTCAAGACAATCTCCTGCAGTTCAAGCCGAGCATCAGTATGGGGAAGAAAGGTGATTTGAGTGACTTTGAACGTGGCATGATTGTTGGTGCCAGAAGGGCTGGTCTGAGTATTTCAGAAACTGCTGATCTACTGGGATTTTCACGCACAACCATCTCTAGGGTTTACAGAGAATGGTCCGAAAAAGAAAAAACATCCAGTGAACGGCGGTTCTGTGGGCGGAAATGCCTTGTTGATGCCAGAGGTCAGAGGAGAATGGCCAGACTGGTTCGAGCTGATAGAAGGGCAACAGTGACTCAAATAACCACCCGTTACAACCAAGGTGGGCAGAAGAGCATCTCTGAACGCACAGTACGTCGAACTTTGAGGCAGATGGGCTACAGCAGCAGAAGACCACACCGGGTGCCACTCCTTTCAGCTAAGAACAGGAAACTGAGGCTACAATTTGCACAAGCTCATTGAAATTGGACAATAGAAGATTGGAAAAACGTTGCCTGGTCTGATGAGTCTGGATTTCTGCTGCGACATTCGGATGGTAGGGTCAGAATTTGGCGTCTACAACATGAAAGCATGGATCCATCCTGCCTTGTATCAACGGTTCAGGCTGGTGGTGGTGGTGTCATGGTGTGGGGAATATTTTCTTGGCACTCTTTGGGCCCCTTGGTACCAATTGAGCATCGTTGCAACGCCACAGCCTACCTGAGTATTGTTGCTGACCATGTCCATCCCTTTATGACCACAATGTACCCAACTTCTGATGGCTACTTTCAGCAGGATAATGCGCCATGTCATAAAGCTGAAATCATCTCAGACTGGTTTCTTGAACATGACAATGAGTTCACTGTACTCAAATGGCCTCCACAGTCACCAGATCTCAATCCAATAGAGCATCTTTGGGATGTGGTGGAACGGGAGATTCGCATCATGGATGTGCAGCCGACAAATCTGCGGCAACTGTGTGATGCCATCATGTCAATATGGACCAAACTCCCTGAGGAATGCTTCCAGCACCTTGTTGAATCTATGCCACGAAGAATTGAGGCAGTTCTGAAGGCAAAAGGGGGTCCAACCCGTTACTAGCATGTAGGGTTGTCAAAAGTATCGATACTCAAAAAAGTATCGATACTGAAATGTTGTATCCGGATACAATACTCATTTTCAAAAGTATCGAGTACCAGTCGCACCTAAACAGTCATTCATCTAAAGTGCAGAATAGAGGAAAATGCACTTTCTGAACACTGTGATTGAATAATTCTGTGCACTTTTCAGTATCAGACTTTTTTTGTAACAGGTGCAGCTGCTGAGAATTATTTTTGTTTCTTAACCGGTTTGGCTAGTGTCATTGTTATGTGTGCAAAGCATAGCCAAGGAAGGAACACTTAATTTTAATTTTGTAAGTTTTTTATCAAGCTTGCTAAATACTGTGCACAGCAAACAACCTCAAAATGGTGTTCTTATTGTTTATTGTATTTATTTCTTGTATTTTAATTATTAACCAAAATATTTCTGTTGAAATTTAATCCTTGTGGTATCGAAAATGGTATCGAGTATAGAATATTTTCCTTAGTATCGGTATCGAGTTGAAAAGTTTAGTATCGTGACAAACCTACTAGCATGGGGTACCTAATAAAGTGGCTGGTGAGTGTATATACTTATGTATATACTTCTGCTAGGCTAGCGGATGACCCTTTAGCGCTGCCACAAGGGTAAAGAAGGTAGAAAAAGGAGGGAAGAAGTAGGATGTAAACAATGCAGAACAGATAAAAAAAGGAGTTTGAGTTTATTGTTTTTGCTTAAAAAAAAAAAAATTTAAACTTCCTTTAGCAGGCAATACATGTAGGTGGTGTTTTTTTTCAGCTGTCTAAAAGCCATAGTCAATAAGTAAAGGTGCAGCGATGGTGTTACTAAATGTTCCATACATCTATCCTCTATAATATCCAGTTACTTTGACATTTTCACTGCTGTTCATTAACAGCGCTTATAATCATCTAGTATGAAAGAAATCTGAGAGCCTTCAAACACATTTTTTAACATACGTGGACCTTTTGTTGGCCCAGTTTTAGGAACTCTCATTTATTTCCTCTAATTCGTTCACAGTCTGATTTTTTTCCAAAGGGGGAAAGAGCTGCTTAGTTCCAGCTCATTGTTGACGCCTCATTGACAAGCTTGTTCCTCTTTTGTTTTTCCTTAAAAAAAAAAAAAACAGAGTAATGACTGGAAGGCGGGTTATCTGGTGTAGTCAGACCCCTTTTATGCTTGCTGGGTTGATGCACAAACCTGCGGTGTTGGCCACGTTACTTTGAAAAAGTAATTAGTTATAGTTACTAGTTACTTCTCCCAAAAAGTAACTGAGTTACTAACTGAGTTACTCCACAATAAAAGTAACTAGTTACTAGTAAAAGTAACTATTGCGTTACTTTTGCGTTTCTCGCCCCCCGTAACCCTCACCACCGGGCCCCCACCTTCTCGCCGTGTGTTTTCAAAGCCAGCTGAATAGAGCGGACGACAAAGACAAGGACCTGCTGAGAGTTTAGCATTTATTGCAACTCAACCTAAATGACATCAGGGGGGAACGCCATGTGAAGTTTTTTAACAGGGCATTCCGATCTGGTGAGTTTATGAAATGAATAACTGGGGATGACTAATTCTGAAATCCTGTGTGTTTGGGTTGTTATAGATACTGCAACATCTGTCTATCCATCTATCTATCTAGATGTATACTCTGTGTGTGACATAAAATATGGATCTCCATCCCTGCCACAAAGGCCATCAAATAATGTTTAAAATAAAAAATACAGTTGGTTGAAAAGGCAGAGTATCCATCCATCCGTCCGTCCATCCATCCATCCATCCATCCAGATTTCTCCCTTTCTCCATATAGGCTATCATTTCTGGCTGTTGTCAGGTTAATCATTTGATCGTTCACGCTCTCCATAGTTCTCCTGTGGCGCGAGCACAGGGCGACTGTTGCGCGCCTTTAGCGAGCATGCGCGTTTCCTGTCTCTTGCGCGGTGAATCATGCCGCCTGCGCTGTGCGGAGATGCAGGGGAAACCGTATGTGATGGGGAAACGCAGCTCGACGTAACACCGGTATTTCCATCTGGAAAACGCTGTTTTGCTGCTGGATCCTCCTCCCTCTCCATCTCTCCGTGTGTGCTGTACGTTAACACCCACCAGCAGAAACACCCACCTACCCAACTGACAGACGGAATCTCACTATACATCAGCCATCCTCCCCTCTCTCATGACAAGGCGCGCACCTCTGGATGACCTAAAAAATCATCTTTAATATCTCTTAAACAAAAGTAGCACAAACAATATTTTTTTCTGCACAAATCTGCACTAACGTTGCACTAACCATTCAGTCTATTTGCAGAGTTTTTTGTCGTGGGTGGTGTGTCAGCTTCACGCAGCTGCGCACGAGTCCTATCATGAACAAAAGGTTCATTGTGCGACCTGAGTAACGCGCAGTAACGGGGTGTCTGCAATGGTAACTGCGTTATAGTTACAGTCAAAGTAATTAGTTAGATTACTCGTTACTAAAACAAGGTAACGGCGTTAGTAACGCCGTTACTTTCAACGCCGTTAGTCCCATCACTGCAAACCTGGATGTGGAAACAGCTTTTTCAAATCAGCTTTGACGAAGCAAACTTTGACTTACATGACTTATCGGCTGTTTCTGATGTCGACGTCTTCTTGGGTGGTCCTGTTATTTACATAAACGGGGATGTTAATAACATATCCATTAATAACTGACATGTTAACATGAGAACAACCATCCCGATCGCAACACATTCATTAGAACTTTCCTCTATTACTGATCTGTGGTCATGCTAGTTAGCCGCCGCTACTTCCTGTTTACTACCACCATGCGTAACGATGCGATATGGATGATGACTTCGGATGCCTTTGTCGTTCCTGGTTGAGTTCATTCAAACCAAATGGAAACATTGCAAATCTGCATTTCAGATGAATGGAAACATGGCTTTACAAAGAAAAAGTAATTCAAAGTAGAAGATACATCGAGGCCGTTTCCCCTGTGTTCGTTAAACGTCATCAGAACTCAAGAGACTCCCTCTTTTCCCAGCATGCATCAGAGCAGACTTGTTTGTATTAAGATAAAAAATTTTTGTCGCTGTTGTTCTACAAAAATACATTTTATATCGTTTGTGGTGAGAGCATTATATGTTTAAGCTTCACTATGTGCCTAATTTAAAAAAAAATGTCCCAATTTGAGAGGACCACGGCAACCTCAGCCCGTCTGCAGCGGCCCTCTTTCGGCATAGCCGTGTGTAAAAGACCGCTAGCTCTGATGTTTTTGTTGTTATTTTTGGAAAAATTTTCATTTCTTTTTATCTGACTGTGTTAATCATTATATCCCAGACGAGCTGAGCGTGTGGTGACGTCATTAGTACGCTTCAGTTCCAATTGACCCATATTTATTCTGTGTGAGCCCAGATTTTCCTGTGTTCTTTTCAAGAACATACTTGGTGAGAACGCAAGTCCATACTCGCATTCTTGTGAATTGAGAATTAGTTATTGACTGAAAAATTTATACCAGTAAAATATGTTTTATAACAGGCTGGTTGTCAGGGTTGCCATGGTTTCTCAAAGAGGGGTCCGGGACCCCAAAGTAGGAGGTTTGAAGTTGGCCTTAAAAATCCTTAGGTATATGGAGGTCAAAAATACATAATGAAATTAATAAATGTAAATGTCCTATGAAAAAAGTAGATGTATTATTTTTGTGGTTTTATTTATTTATCTATGTAACACATAATAAAAATAGTGAAAATACAATTACATTGTAAAATTATTAAAGTTATTAAATAATTTAATTGCACTTTAATTGCCGTTTATTTTTTTTGCGTGGCTGTTCACATTTTCAAATATATGCGACTTGTATGTGATCTCCTGTGTGAGCTGCATTCATACAACGCAAGTGTCCCGCATGCGCACTAGAGGACGCAATGACATCACAGGCCAGCATGCTCTGTGTTTACGGAAGTAAAAATGGACGGTAGTCCCGGCGCGCATCTAGCGATCTTTTCCAACCATAAAAACTCAATCTTTTCCATATGTTAAAACATAAATACTGCTCTCCGCATCATCATCTGCCATACTTGTTGCTTTTTATTGCCGCTTCTGCGTAGAAAGACCCAGAATAGTGACCTTTGTCGGGTATTTATGGCGTTCAGGTAGGATGAATCCGACCTGGCCGTTCACACACAGGTCGCATTTGAAAAGATCAGATTCGTATCGGATTCAGGACCACATAGCCAAGTAGCCTGGGTCGGATTGGAAAAAATCGGATCTGTGTCGTTCAGACAGCCATGAAAAGATCAGAGCCAGGTCGCATATGGGCCAAAAAATCGGATTTGGGTCACTTCACGCTGTGTGAACGTAGCCTTATTCATACTTTTTAGTTAAGTCATACGGGAAAACTATTTTTTACCGGTTATCTTTTGGTAATCAAGGTACTAATGAACAACAGTTAAGTGAATACTTTGGTGTTAGGCAGGGAAAATGCTGAAAATTTTTTTCTGTTAATGTCAAAGGATCAGATGTAATTTTTTTTTTAATATCTTATCTGATTTTCTTTTGTGGGAAAAACTTTTTAGATTAAACCAGACATCCTTATTTGTCAGGATAAGCTTAATTGTTGCATCTCTTACTTCAAGAAAAAATAATAGTACTGGATTTCTGTAGTTGTGTAGTTTTAATATACTCCTGAACAGACGGTAGGGAAATCTAAATCATCTCACTGGCTCATTTGGGTCCATTTCCTGAGTCCCTCTGTCATTCTGAACCAAACCCAATGACCCTATCGCCCTCCTTTGCAGGAGAGGACCACCTCTTGGCTCTATGTTACCAGCTGCCCCACTTCGTGCCATGTCCGGTATACATGCTGTCAATGGCCCAGGGATGGTTTGGCAGGCAGAGTTGCACTTTACATGCTCTCACTCTTTCAGTAAAACAAAGGCGCCAGTCTTGTTAATGTGGCAAAACATACCCGTTGGAAATTGAATTGCTTTCTACAAAAGCGGCTCTGTAAAATCAATTAACCTAACGGGAGCCTTTAATGGGTCACCCTGAGGACGACGAGGTTTCTCTGCTTTGAGGCACTACAGCCTGGGAAGGTGGGTTCTTAATTTTTTTCCCACTAATTGGCTGTGAAACCCAATAACAGATGAATCGGCTTATCTGGACAGAGCGAGAATGGCTGCCGATGTTTCGGCTCTTACAATATGTTGATGAACACATCACGAGGCAGTTCAGAGGTCAGAGTGTGGTCATCGTTTATGGCAATGATGAACTCATTTATCTAGACATGTGACGGGGCGTTACAGATGACAGGGTGACGGAGACTACGCCAACAATGCCTCCAACAGTGTCTTGGCTCGTACTGGAACTGTGGTCTGGATGGATTCATGGAATGATGGGAGCAGTGGGAAGGCTGGTCAGGCTGCCAGTCTCCGGGCCGTGGGCAGAGTGATCTATGACCCGTGACACAATGCATCTTTCTGTAACTGCTGCTCCACCCCCAACTCTCACAGCTGAGCACCCTGAGTCATGGTATGTAGGCCGATGGGTACATGGACCCAAGGTTTAAACATGGCCTTTTCAATGTGTGTGTGTGTGCGTATGGATGTCCTACTAGCCTAGTTTCTTTTTCCCCTCTGTCGCCTCAGGTTGCTGTAATTTTTACTGATGTCTAATGACAAGTTATCATAGCCTAAAGCAATGCTTACTGCTTATTTGCATCGTTAGCCTTGGGTACCGACTAAATGTTAGTCTGTTTAACAGGAAGAGATAAAGCTAACGCAGTCTTTCAACCAAAATACGGGTTTATTTTACTAGTTTTTTTTCCTGTTTCAAGTGTCATCCAATGAGGGTATTTATGAGTTCCTGTTGGGTAACAAGACAAGCTTTTGGAGTAAGAATGGAAGTCAACAATTTTGGGGCCTCAACTAACGATTATTTTGTCAAATCGAATAATTTGTCCATTATTTTTTTCAATTAATCTACTAATAATCAGATAGCAAAAGGTTCCTTAAAGAAGACTTATTACAAAATTACACCAGGGGGAAACTAAAACTTTTCCAGTTGAGGAGTTTTGGATAGAGCATATGGTCATTAAATGCAAAATATTAACATATTTTTTAAAATTTTGGTATAACTGCTGCTCAAGATGTCTTCCTCTGTCAGCTAAAGGCATGTTTTGGACTCTCTATATTCCATTTAATGATAATTACTGTAATAAAGTTAATTAATTGATTACTAAATTAGTTGATTATTTCAATAATTGATTTATCAGGATTAATCCAATTAATTATTCCAGCCCTGATTGTTTGATATATTAATATGAAGTGGACTGATATTATTGATCTACTAATGATTAATTGATGAACAATTTTTTATGAAAACCTATGTTTTCTTTTGTATGAAGAAGTTCTTTCCATAACAGGAACTGCTATATATTTATATGTATATATGTATACAATTATTACAATATAGTACATAAACATATTTACAATTTGCTGAATTTAATTACAATTTCAACATTTCCTCTGCCAGCAGTGTTAAATTCTGGCTGAATAAACAAAAAACAAAATTCTTACACATTATCTACCTAGACCTATTTATAACTTTATAACTAGTAGAACAGGAACCTAAGGGGGTTAATAAATGAAATAAATAAAATATCTAGTATATTGTATAAAATCTAGGGGAAAACACTAAAACACTTAATGAAATTCTTTCTTGGAACATTATTAATTAACATTATTAATGAATCTGATGGAACATGTTTTAATGTAATTAACCCTGAATGGACAATCTTCATTTGGAGTTCAGTGTTATTACGGTTATAAAGTGAGTTGTGTTTTTTACTGTCCCCTTTTAAGTAAATAGTTCAAAAGTTTCTATCAATATAACTATTATTTTTATAATATTTTAAAATATTTAAAGCCATACTCTGTAGGTTTTGTTCAATATATTAGCTTAATTTGCTCTGTGCTAGCTTACCTCATTAAAAACTTGCCTATGCAACTTGAGAACGTTGAATCCATCACTGAATGGATCTTCCACCCATCAATCACGACTTAACGGCACTCTGAGCTCTCTTTAAACAAGCAAACTGCTGTTGTTAGCCGATCAGACATATTTTTGAATGAGGATGTCATGCTAGCTTGTGCAGCGAAAGCTCTAAACACTTTAGCACTTTCTCTGCTTTCTTACTAAACAGACTTTAACAGCCCATATGCAAAGAAAAACATATTTTTTGAGCTTTTCACTGTTATAAAGCTATTTATTCACCAAAATCTTGACCAAAGGGGTACTTTGCTTGATTTATATACACCTAGGTGAATTCTGCGGTCTGTCCTGGAAAATGGGTCGCCGTCCTGACAGGTCAATATAAATCGGTGATTACCAGAGTATGGATGTAATGCATAGATCAAGCATTTTTGCTTAAAGCTGGGTCAAAGCGGCTCTTTCATGAGATAATCTGCACGGTGACAGCAACTGTTCTTTTTTTTAACTATTCTAAGCCGGCCATTCTGCTATTCAACTGATTTTCAGTTTAGGAGCAGAATGTAAGACGTTTAGCTTTTTCCAGACATGTGTAGCCTGTTTTACAACTACTTACTCTCTCTTTTTTTTTTTTTTATGTAGTTGAGCTAAAGGGATACGTTTGCTTGTTGGGTGATGAGTTACATTCTGTTTGGGAACACTGGCCCTTCATTAGACTTTCGTCTTTGTGCATTTGTCTTTCTCCTTTTTGGGCTTTGCTTGTCTCTTCGTGTAAGCCTTTTTTTTTTTACTCGGCAAGCTCTTTTAGATTAAAGAACAGTTAATGGCCCGCCACTTGTATTAGTTACCAGCATTGTTTTCATTTAAGGTTAAAAAATACCTGTGAAATTCAGATTTAACAGGTATTGTATTATTTTTATCATGCAAATGGAGAAAGAAAAAGCAATCTAACTGTCAAAATCAGTATGTCAGACTAGGTTATCGGCCAGAAACCTACAACCGGTCCACCCCCAACTAAAAGTTTTGTGTTTATAAAGCCTTTGCCATCTGTTGATGGCTTGCTGTTTAGATCAGAACTAGAAATCCAGCATCCGTTACTGAGACTCCTTTCACCTCAAGCTGTGGAAACGAACACTTTCTGTTTCACCGAGGCGTTGATCAGAGGCTGCAGGTCGGTAGTTTCCACTGGTGGAGGTGTTGCTTGTTGGAGTGGTCTACTGCTCTGCTCGTGATCCACTCAGCATCGTGACACCAGTCCGATAAGACGAAAGGGCAAATAATAAAAACCTCTCCTGACATTCTGAAGCGGGGGGACACTTCCGGAGCCAGCATGTGTTGCTCCTCAGGAGCGACAGATTGGAGTGCAGGAGCAGTGAGGAGGATGTGGCTGCCACTCAGAGCCCCAGGGTGGCCCCTATCTGGGTCATTTCTAGGGAACAGTTAGTTACATCGATACAAACGCAGATTAAAATACACGTTTTTAGATGACGTGGGTCTGTGAGATTAAAGCATTCCTCGCTGTATGCAAGGATTTTTCAATTAACCTCCGTTCTCCAAGGTTAACAGTCGAATGGGCCGTAAATTAGCACGCTTAGCCGCTCCAAGGAGCTCTCATGCTGTTCCTCTGTATGAGTCATCAGTTTGAGTGCGGAGATAAACACGTGTCGTTATCTCATCCATTTAGCTCCACGGACGGTGAGAGAAACTCTGAAGCTGAACATTTCCTCTCACATCAGTGGATGTGTAGCTGGTTGGGGAGAAATAAACAACTTAGGTTGTTTTTTAAGCTTATGTGGTATCATTTCTCCTGTAACCTCGATACAAGTGATGGTTCTTTTGATCTATGAGTGATTATAACCTCCATAAACAGGAACTAAAAGTCTCAGGTTTCAGAAGAAGACGGAAAAATCGACTGAAAGTTCGTTATGAAGTCAGCAGCAATGCCCTGAGATGATGCATTACTGCTCGTTCCATTTACCGCCCATTGTTAATAGGTTTGGTTTTATTCTATGGAGTGAAATTTGTTCCATTATTTTTGGAAGCATAGAAAAAAAATGCCTTCCCAAAACTTTAACTTTGAAACTGTTTTCATAAATAAAAGTGTGGAAGTGACTTGCTGTATTTTCATATTTGTATTTTACTTTTTTTTTTCTTTTCTGGCGTTGGATTTTCAATCTATTTATTAGGGATGCACATTATTGGGATTTTGGCCGATATCCGGTATTTTAAAACTCATGTAGCCGATAACCGATATCGATACTGATGTTAAAGCTGGACAAAAATACGTAGTCATTGAAAATAGCAGTTTTGTTATCCATTTCTGACACTTTAAATAATAATATACTCAAATATATTTTCATATGCTGATATCAAATTGATTTTTAAAAACGCGGTATCGATATATTTTACTTTCAAAATCTCGTGAAATTTCATCGTTCTGTTACAAACTCTCGTGATATTTTGCAAATTCTTGTGAGATTTTGTTAGTAAAATAGATCGATACCGCGTCAATATATCAACATATAAAAATATGGCAACATTTCGTGAATTTTCGGGGGATTTCGTAGCATAACGATGACATATAGCAATATTTCATTAGTAAAAGAGATTGATATGGTGTTTTTAAATGGCAATATATCAGCATATGAAGATATTGGGATATTTTAATGTATCAATATTTTTTCCCTCGTCTTTAGAAGTTTTTAAGTCTGTAAAAAAGACGTTTTTGAGGAAGAAGTAGTATATTTTTTTTTAGACTTTAGAAACTCAGAAGCTGATCAAATATCGGGTTAAATGTCGGTGGGGTGGCCGATGTCCGATATTCAGTTTTAAGGCCGATACCGATAGGGGGCCGATTATATCGTGCATCCCTACTATTTATATATATGTTTATCTTTTACTTGTTTTGCTATTGGCAGTAAAGGCCTGCGCGGTCCTGTAATAGTTTGTCCCGCTCCCGCCTGCAATTCCCATATTATTCGGACGTTCGCCTACTGCTCAAGGCAATTCGTGTCATTCGTTTGAGGAATTAAACACGCTGTGTTTAGCCGAGCACCGCGTAGTGCATGGCGCGCGTTAGGTGACACGAGCTGCAATATCCAGCACATTGTGATGTATATATATATACGATAGACATATACAGATAATTTATTACTTTATCTTGCATTTTATTTTACGTTTTAAAACACGTTTTTAGTTCGCGTATTTTGAGCTTTCAATATTTGTCCCGGGGCGCACTGCTTTGCGGACTCCCGTGGGAGTTCAGGCTCTAATTGGCGGTTTATTTGAATGTGTAATGGGGTTCTTTTTATGTTCTAAATATGTGGTCTCAAACCCTGGATGTTTAGACGCATCCCTGCTCCAACAAAGCTTAACCTCTTACACCCTAAGGGGGTATAAATAAATTTCTGCCTGACAAAAACACACAAAAGTAAATAACTTATAGCCTCAAAGCTATTAGATTTAAGAAGAAACTTTTGGTACGTCTGTAAAGGTAAGATGTCATAGAATGGTTTTCTGGTGTCAGCACCATTGTAGCTTTGACCCTGCCTGAAATATTAGGGACAAAATACAAAATATTTTGCATTTTTTGAACCTCGCCAAAATTTTCTTTGAAATAAACATTGCAAAACACTACCAAAATATTATGTATAGCACAAAAAAGTAGTACAGACTTTTAAATCCAAATGTTGTGTAAAAATATACAAAATGTGGACTCAATCAGATGAATCATATTTATTTTAGAATGGTATTAGTGAGAAATTTCTTAGGCGGAGAGGCCATTGTGGCACATTTATCCATAAATGTCACCAAACTGTGCCAAATATGTTTTTTACATCAATACTGGGGGTTTGGTAAAGTTACGAGGTCATGTAGCAGCTGGACCCGCCGGCGGGTCCGTAGGGTTCAAGGGGTTAATCACATTAATTGGTTTTTAACAAGCCTTGATGGCATGCGGAAAAAAGTAATTCAATTATTTGATTCTGCTGTGTTGAATTTGTTTTTGTTTTTTTAAGTATCATTTTTAGATTAATTGAAAACTTAATTGATAGATAAATCCATTCAGTAAGTTGCTCTGGAACTAACCTTATTCCTTCCTCTAAATACTGGACGTGATGTGTTTGAATACCTTTGAATTCTATGCTCTCCGCTGACAACATTAGATAACTTTTATTTTCGTTTTGTACACACAGTGTATACAAAGCGAAATTTTATTTTTTACAGCTCTCGTGACATTTCCATTTTCTTAAAGTGCAGCAGCGTGTTTTTCAGATGAAATGGATGTGAGGTGAAAAGTGGAAGATGGGTGAAGGGTAAAAGTGGATATTTAGTGAATGGATGAAGATGGGTGGTGGGTAAAGAGGATCTCCGATGCTAAGTGGGTGGAGGGTAAAATAGGTGGTGGGGGTGTTACTGTACTTACATTTTTTTCACCTTGTTGTTTTTTAGCCTGC
Organism: Cyprinodon tularosa; assembly: GCF_016077235.1. Classification (NCBI taxonomy): domain Eukaryota; kingdom Metazoa; phylum Chordata; class Actinopteri; order Cyprinodontiformes; family Cyprinodontidae; genus Cyprinodon; species Cyprinodon tularosa. The sequence continues at coordinate 90,357 of NW_024039122.1, read as the reverse complement.
CAAGTCGAAAAAAATTTGTCTGAGTCGCGCCAATTCCCGGATAAAAATCCCGCCATCTGGCAGAAAATCACGCGGCTTTTTCAAATCACGCCGGCAAATGGCGCCAGCAACGCTTGTGGGTCGTTTTCATCGAACGTAGCTGATTTTTGAGTGATTATGCGAATAAAATGATACAGAAACACAGGTACAATAGCGCTTTCTAGCTTGTTTGTCGTTTTGGTAACTACATCAAAATTATCGCTAGGTGGACAAAAATCATGCCATCTGGCGGAAAATCACCCGGCTTTTTCAAATCACGCCGGCAAATGGCGCCGGCAACGCTTGTGAGTCGTTTTCATCGAATGTCGGTGATTTTAAAGTAATTTTGAGTGATAAATAATTTGTTTTTTTCATTGCCCTTGCCTGGCAGGCAAATGCAATGAAATTTGTACTCTCCCAACTAGGGATGCACGATATAATCGGCCCCCTATCGGTATCGGCCTTAAAACTGAATATCGGACATCGGCCACCCCACCGATATTTCACCCGATATTTGATCAGCTTCTGAGTTTCTAAAGTCTAAAAAAAAAAAAAAAAAAAACTACTTCTGCTTCATCAAAAACTTTTTTTTACAGACTTAAAAACTTCTAAAGACGAGGGAAAAAATATTGATACATTAAAATATCACAATATCTTCATATGCTAATATATTGCCATTTAAAAACACCATATCAATCTCTTTTACTAATGAAATATTGCTATATGTCATCGTTATGCTACGAAATCCCCCGAAAATTCACGAAATTTTGCCATATTTTTATATGTTGATATATTGACGCGGTATCGATCTATTTTACTAACAAAATCTCACAAGAATTTGCGAAATATCACGAGAGTTTGTAACAGAACGATGAAATTTCACGAGATTTTGAAAGTAAAATAGATACTACGTTTTTAAAAATCAATTTGATATCAACATATGAAAATATATTGGAGTATATTATTGTAAGAAGTGTCAGAAATGGATAACAAAACTGCTATTTTCAATGACTACTTATTTTTGTCCAGCTTTAACATCGGTATCGATATCCGTTATCGGCTACATGAGTTTTAAAATATCGGCATATCGGATATCGGCCAAAATCCCAATATCGTACATCCCTACTCCCAACAATAAAAACTACTTGCCCCGGGAGATCGGGCAATGCTTAACATCGAGCCCTGACTTTAGAAGATATTAGGCATCCTTTTAACACTTATTTTGTACTGTCAAGTGTTAGAAAAAGGCTTGATCATGTGATATGAGAACCATAGTCTAAAACAAAGTGTATGAGAACAGTTGACCCATGTAATGTTAACCAATGAGTTACAGAAACTTTAAACAGAAGCAGAGTGTTTCAATCAGGATGCCTCATACCGATTCTGTGTTGCCTTTAACCTTCGGTCAGTGTTTAACCTGTGACTGAGCAGCCTGGCTCTAGAATGCACGCTCAACATTTTCCACACATCCATAATCCTGCTTAGAGCGTTAGCGGCGCAGGACGGAAATAAACGCCCCCATTGATGCTTTCACTGTTGCAAAGCTAACTTTAATACATCCCCTTTCACAAGGTTTCCACGGGTCATTAAAAATCATTAAAAGTCATTAAATTATAATTTTTTTAAAAGAAGACCTTAATTTGCATTAAAAGTGATTATCATGACATTTTAAAAAATTTCGTCAGATATATCAAATATAACTGGTTCCACATTTTTGCGCGTAACTGCTTCCGGTTAATCGTAAAGCTGTATATTCAGAAAAGAAGCTCAAGGCTTCCATCTATGTATGTATGTATGTATGTATGTATGTATGTATGTATGTATGTATGTATGTATGTATGTATGTATGTATGTATGTATGTATATATGTATATATGTATGTATGTATGTATATGTGTGTGTGTGTTTATATGTATATCTATGTATATGTGTGTGTGTGTTTATATGTATATCTATATATATGTGTGTGTGTGTTTATATATATATATATATATATATATGTGTGTGTGTGTTTATATATATATATATATATATATATATGTATGTATATGTGTGTGTGTTTATATATATATATGTATGTATATGTGTGTGTGTTTATATATATATCTATATATATATGTGTGTGTGTGTGTTTATATCTATATATATATGTGTGTGTGTGTGTTTATATATATATATATATGTGTGTGTGTGTGTTTATATATATCTATATATATGTGTGTGTGTGTTTATATATATATCTATATATATGTGTGTGTGTGTTTATATATATATATATATATATATGTATATATATGTGTGTGTGTGTGTTTATATATATATCTATATATATGTGTGTGTGTGTTTATATATATATATATATATATATATGTATATATATATGTGTGTGTGTGTTTATATATATATATATGTATATATGTGTGTGTGTGTGTGTTTATATATATATATATATATATATATATGTATATATGTGTGTGTGTGTTTATATATACAGGTGCTGGTCATAAAATTAGAATATCATGAAAAAGTAGATTGATTTCAGTAATTCCATTTAAAAAGTGAAACTTGTATATTATATTCATACATTACATACAAACTCATATATTTCAGATGTTTATTTTGTTTAATTTTGATGATTACAAATGACAACAAATGAAAATCTCAAATTCATCATATCAGAAAATTAGAATATTGTGAAAAGGTTCAAAATTGATGGCCCCTGGTGCCACACTCTAATCAGCTAATTAACTCAAACCACCTGCAAAAGCCTTTAAATGGTCTTTCAGTCTAGTTCTATAGGCTACACAATCATGGGGAAGACTGCTGACTTGACAGTTGTCCAAAAGACGACCATCGACACCTTGCACAAGGAGGGCAAGACACAAAAGGTCATCGCTAAAGAGGCTGGCTGTTCACAGAGCTCAGTGTCCAAGCACATTAATAGAGAGGCGAAGGGAAGGAAAAGATGTGGTCGAAAAAAGTGTACAAGCAAGAGAGATAACCGCACCCTGGAGAGGATTGTGAAACAAAACCCATTCAAAAATGTGGGGGAGATTCACAAAGAGTGGACTGCAGCTGGAGTGAGTGCTTCAAGAACCACCACACACAGACGTATGAAAGACATGGGTTTCTGCTGTCGCATTCCTTGTGTCAAGCCACTCTTGAACCACAGACAGCGTCAGAAGCGTCTAAAGAGAAACAGGACTGGACTGCTGGTGAGTGGTCCAAAGTCATGTTCTCTGATGAAAGTAAATTTTGCATTTCCTTTGGAAATCAAGGTCCCAGAGTCTGGAGGAAAAGAAGAGAGGCACTTCATCCACGTTGCTTGAAGTCCAGTGTAAAGTTTCCACAGTCAGTGATGGTTTGGGGTGCCATGTCATCTGCTGGTGTTGGTCCATTGTGTTTTCTGAGGTCCAGGGTCAACGCAGCCACATACCAGGAAGTTTTAGAGCACTTCATGCTTCCTGCAGCTGACCAACTTTTTGGAGATGCAGATTTCATTTTCCAACAGGACTTGGCACCTGCACACAGTGCCAAAGCTACCAGTACCTGGTTGAAGGACCATGGTATCCCTGTTCTTAATTGGCCAGCAAACTCTCCTGACCTTAACCCCATAGAAAATCTATGGGGTATTGTGAAGAAGAAGATGCAATACACCAGACCCAACAATTCAGAAGAGCTAAAAGCCACTATTAGAGCAACCTGGGCTATCATAACACCTGAGCAGTGCCACAGACTGATCGACTCCATGCCACGCCGCATTGCTGCAGTAATACAGGCCAAAGGAGGCCCAACTAAATACTGAGTGCTGTACATGCTCATACTTTTCATGTTCATACTTTTCAGTTGGCCAACATTTCTATAAATCCTTTGTTTTTATTGGTCTTCAGTAATATTCTAATTTTCTGATATGATGAATTTGAGATTTTCATTTGTTGTCATTTGTAATCATCAAAATTAAACAAAATAAACATCTGAAATATATGAGTTTGTATGTAATGTATGAATATAATATACAAGTTTCACTTTTTAAATGGAATTACTGAAATCAATCTACTTTTTCATGATATTCTAATTTTATGACCAGCACCTGTATATATATATATATATGTATATATGTGTGTGTGTGTTTATATATATATATATATATATATATGTATATATGTGTGTGTGTGTGTTTATATTAGGGCTGCAACAACGAATCGATAAAATCGATAAAAATCGACTTTTAAAAGCGTTGGCAACGAATTTAATCATCGATTAGTTGTGTCGCGCGATTAATGCGTCATCCGCCGCCGCCGTCAACCGGGGGAAGAAAAAAAAAATATGGCGGAGCGAGTCAGCGCCGCAGTTGCAGTGTTGCCAACTCAGCGACTTTTCAGACCCCTCCAGCGACTATTTTTCAAAAAAGCGACTAGCGAAAAATCTGGCGACTTTTTACGGTGTCACTGGCGGCTTTTGCCTGCCTTGGGGCGCCTCCCCCATCCCAACGCCTTTTTTCCCTCTCCCACAGGAATCCCTCTCAGTCAGAGCCGCAGGATTTTAGTGAGGAGTTAACCCTCAGCGTCCAGACTGCAAATGAAGCGCGCATGCGCCGGGATTGACGGCGCAAATTGATCACAATAATTAAAATAGCCGGCGCTTTGTAAAGTGAAAAAAGTCGTAACATGCAACTTTTGTAAAAACAAATGAACATGGCACGGAAGCACCACTGTTATGACGCAGCACCTGAAAAGAAAACACGTTGGAGCCTTCAATGGCAGTGAAGAGAGCTGATCAGCAGGATGAGTAACCATGTTTGTTTCATTTTAAAGTGGGGAAACGTAACGTTAGTTTCTCAGGTAGCTCATCTGATGCTTTCCTTACCTTGTTAGTAGGTTACAGACAGTGATAAGGTTGGCTACTTATTTTACTTTTAATTTCATTTAAATTTGTTTAAGCAGCGTTTATATTTTCTTTATAAATAAATTAACTTGCAAATTATGAGGGCAAGGCTTTTAAAGTTTAAATCTTCTGGCAAAGATAAAGAAAAGAAGATCCTGCAATTTATGGAAGTAAAGCAGAACAAAATCCAGCAAGATCAGTAATATGTCAATTAATTATCTGCCACATTCCCATGTAAATATCTGTCTTTGGAGGTTGTCATTTTTATTCCAAATACAATTTATAATTTGAATCACAGGGCTATTTTTATCTCTATGGTTCAGTATTTTCTCAAGCAGCAACTTTAACTGCTATACTTTCCTGTCTTAAAAGGCAGAACTCTTCTAGTCTAAAAAAACTCATTTGTTGAAATGGGGGGACCTATTGTTTGAACCCCCTTGGGGGTTTAAAAAAAAAAAAATGCCTGTCTTTTTTGCGCTTTATGAAAAAAAAGTAGCCTATATTTTTTGGATGTACAGCTACATTTTTATGTAAGTTTGGTAGTTTTTACCAACATTTATTTTTTATATTGCACAGTACAGTTTAATGAGAACCGTACTTTTGGGGTTGTTTGTTCTGTTTTAAAAGTTTATTTTGGAATAAAGAGGTTTTATAAAAAAATTTTTTTTTTTTCGATTATCGATTAATCGAAAAAATAAGGCCCATTCTCGTTTTTAAATAATCGTTAGTTGCAGCCTAGTTTATATTATATATTTTGTATATATTGTGGTGTGTGTGTTTTATATATATATATATATATGTTATATGTGTGTGTGGTGTTTATATTATTAAAATATATAATTATATGTATTATGTGTGTGTGGGGTTTATTATATTTATATATTTATGTTATTGTGTGTGGTTTGTTTTTATATTTTATGTTTTTTGTGGTGTGTGTGTTTTTAAAATTTTAATTTATATTATTATTTTTATGTATATTGTGTGTGTGTTTTGTTTAAATTATCGTATTGTTTTTTGTGGGTGGGGTGTTTATATTTTTATGGGGTTTTTGTGTGGGGTGTGTTTTTATTTTTTTTTTTTATTTTTTTTTTTTTTTTTTTTTAATTTTTTATTTTAATTATTTATAAATATAAATATATTATTTTAAAAATTTATTTATTTTATATATATTTATATATTATTTTTAAATATTTTTTATTTTTATATTTTATTTATTATTTTTTTTTTTAAATTATTATATTTTATATATATATTATGTGTATTTTTTTATTTATATATTATATATTAAAATATATATATATATTTTTTTTTATATTTTTTATTTTTTTAATTTATTTTTTTTTATATATTATGTTGGGTTTATATGATATTATGTTTTATATATATTATATTATTTTATATATAATTTTTTTTATATTTTTTTATATTTTTTATATATATTATTTATATATTTTTTTATATATTATTATTTTATTTTTTTATGTTTGTATATATTTTATATTTTATATGTATATATATTGTATTATGTATTTTTTTATTTATGATATATGTATTGTATATGTTTGTATATATTATTGTTTTTGGTTTTTAATGTTTGTTTATATTTGTATTTTTGTTGTTATGTATGTTGTTATATTTTGTTGTTTTGTAATGTAAAATTTTTGTATGTATATTATGGGGGATGATTTATTATGTTTGTAAATGTATATATATATTGTAGTATATGTTGTATGTTGTTATTTTATGTAGTTATATGTATTTATATATATGTTGTATATGTATGTATGATTTTTTTTATGTATGTATATGTTTATTGTATATATATGTATATATGTTATTATTTTTGTTGTATATATATTGTATATGTATGTATATATATTGTATTGTATGTATATATATGTATATTTATATGTATATAATGTATTTTATTTTTATGTATTGTTTTTGTATATATATATGTATATGTATTATTTATATATGTATATTTTGTTATTATATGTTATGTATGTTTATTTTATGTATTGTTGTTATATTTAAAGTATATGTATGTTATATTATGTATATGTAGTTAAATTTTTATGTTATGTATGTATATATATTGTATTGTATGTATATATATATGTATATGTTGTAATATATTGTTATTATGTATTATATATGTTTGTATGTATTGTATATGTATGTAGTATGTGTATAGTATGTATGTATATATATGTATATGTTGTTTGTATTATATGTTATGTTGTTGTTATATATATGTATAATTTTAGTATATGTTATAGTATGTTATATATGTATATGTATATGTATGTATTATTAGTATATTGTATTATATGTATATAATTTTTTTTGTATATATGTTGTATATGTATATATGTATGTATATATATGTATATATGTATGTATATGTATATATGTATGTATATATATGTATATATGTATGTATATATATGTATATATGTATGTATATATATGTATGTATATATATATGTATGTATATGTATATATATATATATATGTGTATATATATATATGTATATGTGTGTATATATGTATGTGTATTTGAGGATTGGCTGCATCCACTCTGATCATCTCTCGCAGCTAGTCGATGTGACGCCCTGCACCACCCTCCAAAATCCAATCTGGGTAATCTTCTTCTGATGCCTGGTCGTTTTCTAACCACATAAGGAGGATTCAGACAGCCTCTGTGTGTGAAAGCACTGCAGACTGGAGACCCGGCGAGCCGCCTCTGGTGGGTGTTCCTCTGTAGCAGTCGGAACACATATAACCACGGCATCTGTCACTGTAAGCGGACCGTGTGAACCACAGATGCTGTGCCCCGGGGGTCATGAACTCTGACCTTTCCACAGCCCTAAAGCATGGCCGCCCTTTAATCCGGACTCTCTCTCTGTTTGTGTTTTCTCTTTGCCTCGGCGTCTCTGAAAAGCTCAGGTCGTTCAGCTGGTGAGCGCTCCTATTTAAGGCCGCCTCTTCCGCCCTAAGTAGATCCCTACAGATCCTTTAATCGTCCACCGAGGCCCCTCCTTTTCTCTGTGAAGAAGTTGTGAATGCAGCGAGACTCTGTCTGCAACCAACATCCATTTACCTGCAGGGACGCTCCTGTCCCACCTAACCCCAAACGGACTGAGTCCTGAGATCCGGACCATGTTTTCATACCTGAGGAGCCCCCACTATATTGTGAGTAGCTGGCTGTGTGCTGTCCAGTTAGAGAACGTGTTGAAGCTTAGCTTGGCTGTTAGATAAGTAGAGTAGGTGTTAGTGGGTGTCGGTTACTGTCACCATAGCTGACACAGTCTACTACAGAATCATCATTTATGTATTCAGTCAGTTTTTTTTCCTTGATAGTTTTATGAATTGTTTTTATTATTTTGCCTTAGATTTTGGTTTAGTGAAAAACCTTAGATGTTCACATTTTAATCTCTTAACATCCATGAGTAATTCTCGCCTATTTTGCATACCCAAATGGAAAGGCAAATAACTTAAAAACCTAACCCTTAAAAACATAATTTGAAAGCTAACACCATCAAGTTTCCCATTATATAAAAAAAAAATTAATTGGGTGAGTAGAACACAGACCAAGCTGCATCAGTTCAAACATGACTCAAAGTTGTTGTTTTTTATTCTCGGAAATGATGGGTCTTTTTTTTAACAGCAGTAATAAAGACATTCTTGAGAAAAAGCAGGTTTTATTGTATTATATGTGTTCTACATCATGTCAACCACAAATGCAGACAATTTCAGACCTCTAACTAAAACAGTTCCAGAGCTGTGGGGTATGGAACTTTTGGTTTCAGCTTAGAGCTGCGCGCAATGGCTCCACCTGCTGGTAAAAATTTTGCCGATGGAATTTTATGCATACTGAATTATTACCCCCACTTAAGGTCCCACCGGGTCGCCGGCGACCCGGTGGTTTTTAAGAGGTTAAATGAATACGTCAGTAGCTCCCTCTGTTTGCATTCAGACTTTATTTAAAGATTTTTGCATCTTGCTGTCCACTTTATCTTTGTGTTATGCTCTTTTTTTTTCTTCCTTAATTTATTGGTAAATAATGCCCTTGATGTATACTTATAATTAGTGTTGCACCGATACCGATACCAGTATCGGCGAGTACCAACAAATAGGACACCAATACCATTTTGAGAGCCATAAGTTTATTCAACTATTGTCACCCATTCCAGGTAGGCAATAAAAAGTTCTACTGGATTCACTTTGTTTTAGATTTTTTCCTGCTTCACAAAGGTAGGCAGCAGCTTGACAAAGCCATTATGGATATTATTTTACATTATTATGGCATCGGTATTGGTCGATACTGCACAGCCAGGTATCGGGTATCGGTATCGGGGCCAAAAAATGGCATCGGCGCAACACTACTTATAATAACAAAAAAAGGGTACGATAATGGGCATGTGTGCAGGGGGTAAACGAGGAAGTAGGAACCGCAGGGTTTCCTCTTACAATGCGAGTTCACAGCTAACAATGTTTGTTCTCAAACAGTGCGACCCGACGCTCTGCTGCGATTTGCCTGTTCACACTGTATCTCTAAAAACTCCGCAGTGAGATGGCGCTACTCGGACTCGTCTATTCTGAAGCCAAGTGTAGAAGAGGAATATGAAGCTCACTAGAGTGAAACGTGCTGCCTTGGCAATTTGTGCAATTTTGTGCTGAAAGCCCTAAAAAAGAAAAGTCAATGACGTATTTGGACAAAGACATGGCTGAGCAAACGTGGCTACTACGGTCTGTCAATTGTACAGAAAGAATTCCATTTCACTCGCACTCGCACCCGCGCCATGTTTTTGTGTTTTCACCTGAGAGGAAGAAGAAGGATCCTTGTTTGCTCACTGAGGGATTTGCCCACGACGACCGACTTAATTTCAAACATGTTTAATTTTGTCCTGACCGGGAGGTGGTCGTTAGAGGCTGCTCGCCCCTCTTTACTCCCTGTATAATACACGATGCAGGCTGAAAGTCGACTCAATCAGAAAAATCTCGCACGACTGGAATATCGGCCGAAAAAGGGAAAAAGTCGCACAGTGTAAACCCTACTTAAGGGTTAGTAGAAGTGATAGCAATGCTAATCTCAGTCTTTATCATCTAATCACGACATTATACATTGACTGAATGATCGATTGGTTCTTACCTTGATGCTTTTTGTGTTTGTTTCCAGAACAGGAATGTTCTTTTCCCTTGATGTTCTGATAGGAGGCTCTGTAGAAGATTCACTAAAGCCTAAATTTGCTGTAGACCGATTAATTTCATTATATCGGTTGGTTGTCGACCTGTCTGATCTGTCGCTTTAAGGTGAGGCATTGCAGGACGACCGAGCTCTATTTAGCATTGGCCAGTGGGGTTTCTGATAGTTCAATTGTACTGCCAGCAGAGGGCGTATCATCTGTTTGTATCGGCTCATAGCACCCGGTGCTGGAATTCTATTTAGGCTCAATAAAGTCTATTTAAACACTATGAGGATAGATGCTTGATCCACCTGTCCACTTGATGACTGGACCTGAGGACCCCCGTTCTAGAAAATACTTTCTACTAAAAAATACCTCGTACCATTTCCCTGGCCTTTAAACAAAATGACATAAATACTTTGTTTATCTAACTTCGCTACTGTAGAATGTTGTTTTGGCGGATTTTACAGCACCTAGGTTTAGTGCGTTCAATCATCTGCCAGAAAAATTAAATATTTTTAGACTGAAGGTCACCTAATTTCATTCACCAGCTGTTTTTTAGTGCATTTTACATTTTTATTTGTTTTTTTTGGTTTATCAGAACTCCTTGGTAAACTGAATAATCAACCTAAAGAGCTCTACTGTTTCCAGTTTGTTCAGTAAGAAAAGTTTATCAAAGCTGTGCATCAGCAAGGCCCAAGTGCCTTTAGACATTTAACTAAATGCTTAAAATACAATATGATTTAATCCTGAAATATGTTTCTATGCGTAGTATAATTGCGGAAATAATTGGCAGCATTATTGTGAAAGAGAAATGTTGGAGTGGAATAAAATGAGGAGCTTAACTGGGCGAGATAAAGGAAACAGCAGCACAGACTGTTTAAGGGTCAGTGTTTGCCTCTGTAGAGTTTATTTCTAGCAGAACAGGGCAGACCTCTGAACAGAGCTGCAGGCGATGAGGCACTTCATGTAATATTTATGGAAAACAAATACACCCCTTTAAGGTTTCACTGCATAACTTGGAACACAAAGCTGATGAGAGAACAATAAAGCCCTGCTGCTAGAATTTCTGATCATACGTCTCCATTATTCTGATGCTTTTAGTGTTTCTCATTATTTCTATTTGATAAAGTGTAGAACTGTAAAGACAGTTATGCTGTCTTTACAGTTCTCCTGAGGTTGTGAGTTTGAAACCCACAGACTGCCACTCTGGCTCCCTGAGCAAGGGGCTTAGAATAGAATAGAACAGAAAATAATAGAAAATCCTTTTATTGTCTCAAATTGGGGACGGGCTTAACCCCCGATTGCTCCCCGGGCGCTGCACAGTGGCAACCCACTGCTCGTTAATGGCGGAGAGTTAATTTCTCCATTGTGAGATCAATAAAGTTCAATTTATTTCTTTTTATTTTATCCAGTTGCCATAGAGATGATTCCTGCCCCTCTGATTGGTTACCTTTATAGTAAGTATCTATCTTAGACTATTGGTGCCACATAAGCTGTGTCCAAACATCCTCCCTAACCCCTAAATCCCTCAATCACTATATAGAGAGGGGACAATATAGTGGACTTTATAGTGAACTGACAGTTTGGACATATGATCACTATTTTTCACCCCCCGTCACTAACGTAACTCTGCCTCCTTCCACGGTGCATGCACCATCTTTGTTCTAAGAGAACTTTCGTATGCATTCTGCGATGGATGATCACTACTTTTTAAGGTGCATTGTGGAAAATTTCGAGTCCACTACTTTTTTCATCCACTGGATGTTCGGACACTCATTTAATGTAGTGTAACTGCTATAAAGTGCCCTATATAGTGGTTGGGGAGGACGTTCGGACACTCATTTAATGTAGTGTAACTGCTATAAAGTGCCCTATATAGTGGTTGGGGAGGACGTTCGGACACTCGTTTAATATAGTGTAACTGCTATGAAGTGCCCTATATAGTGGTTAGGGAGGACGTTCGGACACTCGTTTAATATAGTGTAACTGCTATGAAGTGCCCTATATAGTGGTCAGGGAGGACGTTCGGACACTCATTTAATATAGTGTAACTGCTATAAAGTGCCCTATATAGTGGTTAGGGAGGACGTTCGGACACTCATTTAATGTAGTGTAACTGCTATAAAGTGCCCTATATAGTGGTTAGGGAGGACGTTCGGACACTCATTTAATGTAGTGTAACTGCTATAAAGTGCCCTATATAGTGGTTGGGGAGGACGTTCGGACACTCGTTTAATATAGTGTAACTGCTATGAAGTGCCCTATATAGTGGTTAGGGAGGACGTTCGGACACTCGTTTAATATAGTGTAACTGCTATGAAGTGCCCTATATAGTGGTTGGGGAGGACGTTCGGACACTCATTTAATGTAGTGTAACTGCTATAAAGTGCCCTATATAGTGGTTGGGGAGGATGTTCGGACACTCGTTTAATATAGTGTAACTGCTATGAAGTGCCCTATATAGTGGTTAGGGAGGACGTTCGGACACTCATTTAATATAGTGTAACTGCTATGAAGTGCCCTATATAGTGGTCAGGGAGTACGTTCGGACACTCATTTAATATAGTGTAACTGCTATGAAGTGCCCTATATAGTGGTTAGGGAGGACGTTCAGACACTCATTTAATATAGTGTAACTGCTATGAAGTGCCCTATATAGTGGTCAGGGAGTACGTTCGGACACTCATTTAATATAGTGTAACTGCTATAAAGTGCCCTATATAGTGGTTAGGGAGGACGTTCGGACACTCGTTTAATATAGTGTAACTGCTATAAAGTGCCCTATATAGTGGTTAGGGAGGACGTTTGGACACTCGTTTAATGTAGTGTAACTGCTATAAAGTGCCCTATATAGTGGTTAGGGAGGACGTTCGGACACTCGTTTAATATAGTGTAACTGCTATAAAGTGCCCTATATAGTGGTTAGGGAGGACGTTCGGACACTCATTTAATGTAGTGTAACTGCTATAAAGTGCCCTATATAGTGGTTAGGGAGGACGTTCGGACACTCATTTAATGTAGTGTAACTGCTATAAAGTGCCCTATATAGTGGTTAGGGAGGACGTTCGGACACTCATTTAATGTAGTGTAACTGCTATAAAGTGCCCTATATAGTGGTTAGGGAGGACGTTCGGACACTCGTTTAAAGTAGTGTAACTGCTATAAAGTGCCCTATATAGTGGTTAGGGAGGACGTTCGGACACTCCTTTAATATAGTGTAACTGCTATAAAGTGCCCTATATAGTGGTTAGGGAGGACGTTCGGACACTCCTTTAATATAGTGTAACTGCTATAAAGTGCCCTATATAGTGGTTAGGGAGGACGTTCGGACACTCCTTTAATATAGTGTAACTGCTATAAAGTGCCCTATATAGTGGTTAGGGAGGACGTTCGGACACAGCCATTGTGTAATCCTTTTAGTCTTTGTGTCGGAAACCTCTCTGCTGAATTTCCAAAAGGCACACTTTCATGATGTGAACACAGCAGCCTGTAAAGCAGAAACTTTAACAAACACATCAAAAGCCTTCAGATGTCTCGCACAGGTTTGGATTTTTCCTGTAATTTAATGCCCATTCTTGGACCGTGGGGAATAATGGCAGCAGTAGGAAATAGGTATAGAGCAAAACATTTGCTGGTCTGTATTTTAGATTGTATGCATACTCATCTGTGAATACAGCTGTGTGTTCAATGAATTATTGCGATTAGTAGCTATGCCTAGAGATCACCCAGAGCATAGGTGTTGCAGCTTTTTCCACTATCTATTAATTAACATTTTATTTGATTTGTTAATTATGTTATTCTTATTTCTAAGGTCCACATTTGTGACAATTATTTTCTCTATAATTGTTTTGCTGCTGTAAACTCCAGAATGTCCCCAATGCGAGACAATAAAGGGATTTTCTATTCTATTCAGTTTATTTCTATAGCACCAATTCAGAACACATGTCATCTCAAGGCACTTTACAGTTCAACCAGATCATACAGTTAAATTGATTCAAAGTTTTCTAGGGAAAACCAATTGAATGTATTGACTAATTGACTTTAAAGCAATCCCTCACACTAAGCATGCTTGTAGCGACAGTGGAGAGGAAAAACTCCCCTTTAACAGGAAGAAACCTCCAGCCGAACCAGGCTCAGTGTGAGCGGCCATCTGCTCTGTTCTTTGTTTGAAGTGATACTAGTGTCATTTTTAAAATATAAACGGAGGAAGGAAAAGCAATATTAGCTTCGATAATCAAAAAAATCAGCCGTATATAATCTGGAATCGGTTCAACTGATGTCAAACTAATTGATATTGGCCTTGAGAAAACCCTGTATTGGTTAATAATGTAGATGGAAACCTTGGCTGGCTGCTGGCGGTTTCAGAAAACCATGAAGGTTGATGTTCTTTAGCAGAATGAAGAAGCCGACCTTCATCACTAAGGGGGCCAGAAGCAGTTGAACCAGAAAGGCTGACGAGGACAGACTCAGTCAGTGAACACGCTTGATATTATGGGATGTGACGATGCCTTCAGGTTGAACACGTTGAAACTTCCTCTCACATCAGAACAAGTTGACGTTCTTCCCCCACCGGCCATGTCTGTAACAGTCCTGCCCTCTTTAAGAAAGGCAGAGTGACAATACAAAGGTACGCCCCCAGGTTACCGTGGTAACAGCTGTCTGCTCCAACTTATAGGCTTGGTTATTGTCTTTTGTTGCTCTCCTTCCTGTCGTTATTGCTCTCTTCGAGGGGAGGTAAATAAACCATGTGACACCTCACACCTCTCATTTACCCCCCCCCTCCCCCCCTCCTGTCATCATCAGACAGCCAGCTGTTGTTGTTGGGCTGACTGACTATTGTTTTCCTCTGTACCAAGAGCCCCTCTGCACTTCATGTGGCGCACTCTGAGAGACACTGACTGTGATGGAAGGCCCTGTTAGCTGTGCTTTGGTTACTTATGAGAGATCCCAGTTTGAGGATGCAGCTGCGTAGCAGGTTGATATGAACACATTGCTGTCCTACCAGCGTGGTTATGGATTTTCAATTTGTTTGAGGCTGACATAATCTCTGGTACAGTACTGTAGGTAAATCCTCCATGACACAGGTTCCCGAAGTAGGGTTCACAAGCTTCAAAGTGCAAAGTTACAAGATGGTTTTCACAATCATTGTGATGTGATCTCTGAAGTGAAATAGTCAAAATAACAAAAGAATAGGTACAATGGATTCTATAATACTTTATTGATTCTAAAGGGAAATTAATAAATATATTTAGGGCGTCTCTAGTCAATTGCATAATTATTTTTCAGGTCACAATTGGACATGTTTGCCATTTGGAGCTCTTTAAGTGCTGGAAGTAATAGGGTTAGGGTTTCTATCTAAGAAAAACCAGTTGATTGCATCGACTCTTCAGCAATCCCTCACACTAAGCGTGCTTGTAGCGACAGTGGAGAGGAAAAACTCCCTTTTAACAGGAAGAAACCTCCAGCAGAACCAGCCTCAGTGTGAGCGGCCATCTTCCGTGGCCCACTGGGGTTCTGATCTGATATTCAACTCGGAAATCGGTCCAGTGTCGCTGACGTGGCAATCCTGATTGATAATGTATCGACTTTTCTGGCAATACGGATCGATCAACCGACCCAAAATTATCATAGTTTAGAAACTGTGACAAAAATCTGTACCAAAATAAACCTGCTGCTGTAGTAGGACACATGCTTCACTACTGCTATCATTTCTTTTTATCTGAATTTGTGGAAAATGAATGGGGAAAAAAGCAAAAGAAAAAAAGCATATTGTTGTAGTTTCTCCTGAAGTCGGCCGCCATTTTTTTTTATTTTTTTTACCATAATCAGGTAGGCAGGCACAAGGTGTCTCCTCAACCAATCAGCTCAGAAGGTTCTGATGAACGTCCTCCTTTCCCCAAACGATTAGATCAGAGCAGTCACATATACCTTCTTCATTGCACCTAAGAGCGCCATCATAGATCCTTCCTTCTAGATACTGTTAGATTAAATATATTTATAAAAACAAAAGGTTTTTGTCCTGTCAGGACAAAATGTTGGTTGCAGCCCAAAAGACAGATACTGTAGCATCAACTGTGTCAAGTTGAGTTAGTTAATGGGATGAATTATGGTATGCTACATTGCTTTCAATGAAGCACTTAGAGTTGAGGCTAGGCCTCAATTAATCAGATTAATCGTGATTAATCAGATATTGAAATAACTTATTTAATAGTTGATTATCACTAACTAGAGTAAACAGACTCTAAAACCCACTCATTATATCAAGATTGTAAAAATATATATAAATATTTTACATTTAAGATTAGAAAAATACTTTTCTGCCTCATCCTACGGAAGAGGATTAGGGCCACTGGGGAAAAAAAAAAAAAGTTAACTGATTTTTACATTTTTTTTCAGTTTAGTATGGGGAAAAAAGTATGTTTTTTCTCAGAATTCTGACTGTATTCTGACAATGAAAAAAAAAGACAGAATTCTGACTTTTTTCTCAGAATTCTGTCTTTTTTCTCAGAATTCTGTCTTTTTTCTCAGAATTCTGTCTTTTTTCTCAGAATTCTGTCTTTTTTCTCAGAATTCTGAGATTTTTTTTATTGTCAGAATACAGTCAGGATTCTGAGAAAAAAGTCAGAATTCTGACTTTTTTCTCAAAATTCTGACTGTATTCTGACAATGAAAAAAACAGTCAGCATTTTGAGAAAAAAGTCTGAATTCTGACTTTAATCTCAGATTTCTGACTTTTTTCTCAGAAATCTGACTTTCTGAAAAGTCAATTCTGAAAAGTTAGAATTCTGTCTTTAATCTCAGAATTCTGTTGATCTAAGAATTTAGACTTTTTTCATTGTCAGAATACAGTCAGATTTCTGAGAAAAAAGTTAGATTCTGACTTTTGTCAAAGTCAGAATTTTGACTTTTTTCCCATACTAAACTGAAATAAAATTTAAAAATCAGGTAAAAAATTTTTTTTCAGTCCGTACTATCCAGAGTTTCTGAAGAGAAGTTTCAGTTTCACCTGGTTTGATTCTGTAAAAGATCTTCTTTGAGGAACCTTTTTGCTATCCGATTATTAATCGATTAATGACCAAAACATTCGATGGATTAATCGATTAGCAAAATAAGTGTTAGTTGCAGTCATAGTTGGCATACCTATTCTCATATATTGAGGCAAGTCAGAAAAGGCTCTGATTATATATACATGCCTAGCATGGTGTTACCAACAACTTGCAGAGAAAGAATCCCTTACAAACTATGACTATGAAAGTATTACATGAAAAAGGGCCTGAATTTGTTCCAAATGTTGACCTAATCTATAAGCCAAAGCCTAAACAATAAGAATCTAAAACATCTGCACATTTCGCCTCTGTGCTGTGCTGACGTTAACTTAATGACACCTTTTCAGTTCGCCCTGTCCAGGATGGAGGAAGGCCTCCTGCATCGCGTCAGATGTTTATTTTAACATCCAGTTAGTTTATTTCCTCTTCTCTCCTTTTATCCACCCAAGCTTTTTCACCTACGCCTTCAGTGACACAATTATGGCTGAGCCAAGAAGCTGTCAAGTCATCAAGCTTTGCAGTAAGCCGTCTTGTCCTCCTATTTTTTCCTCAGATGCGGAGGATTTAGAGGAAGGCCTAATTAAATTGTAAAGAGAAAAGGCTGCTGCCTTTACAACAAGCGTTTTTGATCCCACCACATATAACCTTAAGGTAGACCTCTTTTTATTTATTTTCATCAGATGATTTACTGGGATGGAAAAGTATTTGCTCTCTTGCCTTAACGCGCATATGAACCTACATCACGTCCTGCTGTAAGCTTCGGTATAACAGTGCAGGGTTCTTCAACTGTTCTATTAAGGTTTCTTACAATGTTTAGGTATTTTTATATGGATTTTTTATTTTATCCCTGAACCATATCTGGGAGGTTATAGTGTGAGGAGAATGTCTGGCTCTCAGTCTCTGCATTAATTCATTACAAAGGTCTCTTATCAGGTTTAATTTAATTCAATTTCAATTCAGTTTATTTCTATAGCGCCAAATTCACAACACATGTCATCTCAATGCACTTTACAGTTCAACCAGACCATACAGTCAAATTGATTCAAAGTTTTCTATCTAAGGAAAACCAGCTGATTGCATCGACTCATTGACTCAAATACAATCCCTCACACTAAGCATGCTTGTAGCGACAGTGGAGAGGAAAAACTACTCTGAGGAAAAGCAGAGAGAGCAGAACGTTAGAGATTGAACTAACAGATTCTGCAGAATAGGAGAATAGAGAGAGAATGAAGCAGAATGATGAAATGGGGGTCCCTATGTCCTCCAGCAGTCTAAGCCTATAGCAGCATAACTATAGAGCTAGCTCAGGATAACCTGAGCCATTCTATCAGCTTTATCAAAGAGGAAAGTTTTAAGCCTAGGCTTAAAAGTAATCTTTGTTGCTCTAGCTGCACGGTCAAAAAGTGGTTCTGATGCACGTTGGGCAGAGCTGCGCTGTCCTTTCTTTGCTTGTAACAATGGTGCGTCAGATGCCCAGAAGCTCAAAAAACACTGCGGGAACGTTTGCTGCACCAAGATGCACGTCAACCATTGACATGCATATAAACTAGTTGCTCCTGCTGCCTCTGCTGCTTGCGGTGTGAACGTAGCATGAAGGCCAATTTATGCTTCTGATGCATGTCCCCTGCTAACGTCTGTCTTTGTGCGTGACCACATCCCCATCGTTGCGCACCTCAAAAAAATCCTGACTATGTGTCAGACGGTCCCAAACCCGCGCAAACCGAGCGACGACGAAGAGGAGCCAATTAATAGATCAAACTCTTGCCGAAACCAGTCAGGAGAAGAGCAAAAACATCTTTTCCTCTGAGAAAAGCCTCCAGAGCAGTGTTTTGCTCTTCTTTCAGTGAAGAAATACTCTGTAATTCCGATAAAACTTGCTCGATAGCCACGCTAACGCTAGTTTCATCGGCTGAAGCCGCCATGTTCTTTAGACTGAACTGTCGCGCTTCTCGTTGCGTCACACCTCAACCCGCCTCAAAGCCAACGCTGATTGGACGTTCGTTTGGTGAACGGCTCCAAATTTTCTTCAACGGAGAGTCTCCAGACTGATTAGCGAGTGAAACCTTGAAAGCTCGCGAGATCCGGATGGTCTCACGAGGCTATCGTTGCTTCAATGGCAGGATTTGCCCACAAACACCTTACAAAAGCCGACTGAATTTCACTTATGTTTGGATTTCTCCCGACCTCACAATCGACCTTGAACTTGCCCCTTGTTACCCCCTGTACTACACAACGCGCGGTGAGGCTCAAATGCCCTGATCGAAAAATTCACGCACTCCTGCAGAATCGGGCAGAAAAAGGCAAAAACAGTGTATGCTCGGGTTAAGGCAAGACATGCTTCTACTATACCATGACTATCTCTGCTTTTATGATACGAAAGCGCCACCATTTTGAAAGAAGCCTCAATAAGTAAAGACAGCTGTTTAATACAACTTTTAGCTGATTAAGTTTGAAAAGTCCTGTAGGTAAAAGCATCAGTGCTTAAAAAGCAATAAAAACTAAACATCACAGGAGTCCAAACCAGCCAAATAAAACTTCAGAACCCTCACGGTGTCGCATTACGTCATACTGGACGCATTAAAAATGTCTGCATCTTGGAGAGATCATAAACAGGCAGAACAAACGGCCTTGTTAAACCGAACGATGGCTCTTTAAAACCTGGCTGTGCTTTGGAAGCGGTCCGTGCATGCTGGGAGAAAAAAGCCCACCTGCACCTCACTTGCTGTCCCGCTAGCATGGACGGCAGCTGGCCCTAGTTGTAGAAGCTCATTAATATTTCCTGAAATCTGCTCTGTTTACACAGTGGAAGCTGATGGAGAGACGGCAGAGAACTCATGGGAGTCCAGAAATGAGAGATAAGCTGTAGAGATTGGCCGCTCTGACAGAATCAACACCTAGACTCAATATAGTTGGCATAAAATTAAGCCACAGCTGAACATAGCTACACTAACAGTTGGTCCATCTATTTTATCTTTACACAGACGGTAACAAATATCCATATAGGAATGTTTACATCTGATTCAAGAGCTATGAAGAATAAATTTACCACAGATGCTTGGATGTAGAGAACTATTCTGCCTGAAATAGATCCCATCTGTAGAGATGAAAGTTGGATAAAAACACTAAAAAGTTCTCAGGTTTGTTAAAACTTCTCCCCGGAGTTAAGCTTAGGTGTAATCATCGGATAATCTGATGGAAAAGTCTGAGTCTGGCAGCAGCCAGGAGAATAGGATTTACTATCTAACTATATTGTGCCAAATGTAAAGTTTGTTGGAGGGCAGAATTATGTTGTTGGATATTTTTATTTTTTTATTTTAGGAGCCGAGTTTGGGCCCTTAGAGCTCCAAATGCTTTAGAAGACTAAAGGTCAGCTGCGTGCGAGAGATCGTGCACAAGCCTATTTCTCGTCGTGCACCCTCTGTTTCCAAGTTGCTGTTCTCATAGCTCATACAAGCTTACTGTGCCCGAACATCCGCTCTAACCCCTAAATCCCTATATAGAGTGAGGACTATATAGGAAATTTAATCAATTTACCTTTTGAAAAGATTACTTCCCTGTTGGCCCACTGTGCGGTGCCTGGGCCATCTTTATTTGGCGGCGATGACGGGTAGCGGCAGCCTATGGCAACAGCAGGCCGCTGTGACACCTTATCCCATAATGCTTTGTGAGGAGAGCTCTCCATGCAAAGCATTCTGGGATATATCTGCCTCTTCTGGCTTTTCCTTTTTTCTCAAACACTTTTTAGACACTTTTTCTCTTACGACCTTCGGCCATTTTCAAAAATCCGCGGTGAGAAAGGTAAGCTTCGATGAAATCTAAATAATGGAGGACCACTTATTTAGATGATCCACCTGAAAATAAAAGATCATCCTCTATACCAGGGGTCACCAACTTTTTTAAAGGAATAGTACACCCAAAACATGATTAGCCTTCATTTTCTACTCACCCCCATGCTGAACAACACTCTGGAGTACTTTTTTGATATCTTGAATGCATCTGGAGATCTGGGAGGCTTCTTGCTGTCTGCTGACATTCAAATAATGGAGGTCTATGGTGCCCGAGGCAGAAAGGTCCACAAAAGTCCACAAAAAACGTGTCAATATTCCTCCATACTGCTCGTCCAATGTATTCCAAGTGTCCTGAGTGGGTAGCATCCAGAATTTACTTGAAACGAAGTCATTTAGAATGTTTTTAGAGCATAAACAGTAGTGTATAGGATTTCCTAAAAGCGCGTTCACGAGTCTACGGAAACCGCGGCAGACCAAACCAGATGAAAGTGCGCATTCAGCTCAGCAAAGAACTCATGCTCTTCCTCAACACTGAAGTCCTCAGACATTTTTCTTTCGTTGTTTCTTTCTTTGCACAGGTAAACAGCACATTTCTTCTTCTACGCTTGCATTATCGGCAGAGCAGACGCTGAATGCGCACTTTCATCTGGTTTGGTCTGCCGCGGTTTCCGTAGTGTCGTTCACCTGAACTTCATAGATAATAAAGATATTTCTATTGTTTCTTTTCATTTTTAATTAGATTTTAGATATTCTCATTATGAAATCCATATAAATCCTCAAATGTTCTAATTTATTGATATGATAAAATGCTTTATAAATGCTTCAAAATAATAGCTTTCAGATTTAGTCCACTGGTGAATTGTTCTGTTTTCAAAAGATGCTGTGGGCACCCCATGTTGTCCTTGAGGGCCCCTTGGTGCCCACGGGCACCATGTTGGTGACCCCTGCTCTATACCTTTAACTATCCAGTCAGTAGTTGGGTAACAGGAATAGATTAATTAGCTTAAACCAATCCTGCTGAAGGTATTAGGACAGTTTTAGCCATTTAACTTGCTTCTTACCATTAAAAAACAATCAGAAAGCCAAATAGTTCCTACAATAAGGTTACTATGTGCCTCTGATCTGTTAATAGGCAGAGCTGTGGGTGAATAGATCAGAGAACAGCTGGAAACGTGGGTCACATGCTCAGTCTGCTGCGGCTCTTTCCATGCCTTCTGCTCCTAAGCGCAGTAAAACAGTCTGAGGCTGCATAAATGATGCTGATAAACGGACCTGTAGCAGGCACGCCATCTGTGCTAACATTCATTAGGCAAGTTCTCACGGTGTGAAGTGTCAGAATGTGAAATAATCAGCGGCGTTAGCAGGGATCGGATTTTTTAGTTTTATTTTTTTATCCCAAGCTGAAACAAACCTGCAGGATCTTTTTTCCCCAAACAAAATGAGAAGGAGGAGTTTAATTTGAAGCCTGCTCCATCCGATAACCTGAAGGCTCCTCCAACCTTTCATCAATATGTTTTTCCTGCAAACTCCTCTGCTGGTAAACTGAACAAATAGTTGCTGTCAGGGTCCTGGCAGCTCATCTGACTTCTGCAGCCAGAATTCATTCATCACAGCCCTTTCTGCAGGAGCCGCCGCATCCTGATCCTCCCCTCGTATTGGCCGCCTTTCGCACGGTGAACAGATTGCAGAGCAGCTTTGCCGTCCCGTCTCACAAACGCTGACTGGTGGTCTCACACTTTGCAGGGAAAGCACAGATTCAGAGCTGTGGTGCTTAGACCGCCCAGGCCTCTGATGGTGTTTGCTTTCCTCTCCGACTCACCCTCCAATGCTTGTGATGTACAAGTCATCATCAGCAGGTTATAGCTGTTAAGAAAGTCATTAGGTCAAGCTTCTAGCAGCAACAATGCTTTAGTTAATTGTGTTAATTTTAATTAGTGTGCAAGGGATTGATCAGGAGAGATTAGATCCAGGGGGTACAGGTGATGTATACTTTGTTTATCGCATCATACGCTCCGTTAGAAATCAGGTAGCCAGGATGCAGACGTCTTTTCTTTCTTTAACGCTAAGTTCAGACCGCAAGATGCTGGAAGCAGCAAAAACGTGCGTGCTGCTTCATTTCTGATGCTTGTACATGTTTAGTTCTGATGCGCGGCTGAAGCATCTTTGCTGCTTTGGCTGCGCAGTTGAAAAGTGGGTCTGATGCGCGTTGGACGGTGCTAGCCTATCCTTTCTTTGCCTGTAACAATGGCGGATGAAATCGAGAGTCGCTTGGCTTATTTTATTCAATAATTCTACGTTCAGATTGCTTCTGCTTCTCCTGTGTTCAGTGGCAGAGAGCGGCTTTGCTGTATTTGCTGAGATCAGTGGGTAAAAAGTAGTTTTAATGTTTTTAAGTGAGAAAGTCCACCTGAAAGCCGTACACCGACAGTCTGAGCGGTTGTACGGTGGCAGCCTCTGGCCCGGTCGCCTCTTTGCGGCGGCTGGGAGGTGGCTTTCATGTACGTGATCCAAACTGCAGGCACCAGAATAGTTAAATCGGAACACATTTTGCCGGCAGTTTTCTAGATTTTAAGTTAATTTAAGCGTTAATAAACAGTTTTAGAGGAGTGATCATAGCGCTCTGCATCAGCAGTGCTGTGTCCGACTCCCTGCCAGCTCCCAGATCAGCTTCTCTGATTGGTTGATGAGGCGCGTCCAGCAGCTAAAGTTCAATATTTCCAACTGCAGCAGCTGCTGCTTCTAATTGCGAATAGGGGAGGGCGATATGACGAGTTAAAGGCACACTATGCAACATTTTTCAGTTAATTAATGTGTTCCATAACGTTTTGGATGATTAAATGAGTCATTTCAGGTCGAACAAAGGTTTTCTCGGCCGCCCTGGTGGTCTGTAGGGGAAATACCGTACTTGCAATTAAAGTCAACTGATTTATACATGTTTTCTGTTTTCTGTTTAGTTTTCTGTTAATCTCAGAATTCTGATTGAATTCTGACAATAAAAAAAAGTCAGAATTCTGAGATTAAAGTCAGTTTCTGACTTTTTTCCCATACTATACTGAAATAAAATTAAAAAAATCAGTTAACTTTAATTGCAAGTACGGTATTTCCCCTACAGACCACCAGGGCGGCCGAGAAAACCTTTGTTCGAGCTGAAATGACTCATTTAATCATCCAAAACGTTTTTTTTTCCAGTGGCCCTTATCCTCTGCTGTAGTCCTACTCACGAGCTGAAGTACATTTATTTTAAGAAATATTGGCTAATATATTTTAAATGAAGCAGGTTCACTTACTACAATAAAGAAAACTAAATTTAAAAGCTCTAACTCGAAGTGAAAAGTTATTTAAAATAACTTTATCCGTCCATACAGTAAGATCATTTCGCTTCACAAGCTTCATGAATTATCATATTGTAAAGTTGGACATTTGAAATAGAAAATATATCCCTAAAAATCAGATAAATAATCAAACAATTCTAACTCTACGCTGTTTTTCTTTGTAATAACCAAATAATCTGCAATGAGCTCATCGTCTTTCCTAAAACAGGATCTCCCATCATGCAGAGGGCAGAGCATGGCTGCAGGCTTCCCCCAACCTCCAGTTCCCCTCCTTTCCTTCTCCTCATTAACATTTTAGGAGGAGAGGCTTTGTTCTGCACAGCAAAGCCTTTCTGTTCCACCCACAGATGACTTGAACAATCCGAGACGCTGCTTGAACAATCCTGAGGTGGAACGACATGAAAAAATACGCCGAAGCTTCCAATAACCTGCCCATCTTTCCAGTTTTCACTACAGCTAAACCAATAGTGTTTGATACTGCAGCTCTGAGCTGCAGCTGGTTGGTTATTTTCCGCTCTTTATCAGAACCGGCCCGTTTCTGTTTCCCGCAGACAAAGTGACATTTCGGCTGAGCTCTATCGGCTCCAGCCCCAAAGGGTAATTGCTTGGATCTCTGTCAGCTTGCGAGCCTCGGCGAATCCTCTGATCCATGAAATGAAAGAAGCTGCCGTCACTCTGAGGACTGGAAACATGCTGAGTCATGCTCATATCAGTTGTTTTTCTTGTGCAACTGCG
Source organism: Cyprinodon tularosa (assembly GCF_016077235.1). NCBI lineage: Eukaryota > Metazoa > Chordata > Actinopteri > Cyprinodontiformes > Cyprinodontidae > Cyprinodon > Cyprinodon tularosa. The sequence continues at coordinate 65,359 of NW_024039122.1, read as the reverse complement.
ACTTAACCGTCCTGGATGTTGCTGACTGAGCGCTGTATGTTTGAACGACGCATTTATTGAAAAACTGCAGAAACGATGCTGCAGGTCTGCTGCACCTCTCTGTCTGATGGCCTGACTGACACTCAGCCATGTGGAAATGTAGGTTAATCTGGTCATATGGATGTTAAATCATCATCATCATCATCATCGGTCCGACCTCCAGGAGTAAAATAATTGGAAAAAGAAAATAATCTGGGGATCAAAGTAAGAGGAAGAGGAGGAGATCGCTGCTGCCTTTTGAAGGCCGTACGCCTCCCGAACCCCCCCTCACATTGTGCCCCTTACTTCCTCGTTTCAAACGCCTCTCATCGTGACCACCGATTGGCCCGGGTGTCTCCATGGTCACGAGCAGTCACCATGCTGCAGCACTGTTCCCTTAACCCGCTTCTGTGTAATTCAATTACTCACTACGGCGGTCAGAATGAGGACAATGTCAGATAAGAGCTGAAACCTCACCGCAACACATTAACTCTTTATTTACATCTATATGTTGTCAATCTCAGAATGGTTCCTCTTTCTGTGTCAGCGGCTGAGGCGTCATGTGGTGAATGTAGCAGGTCGAGTGGTTTTTTCCCTATAATACAGACGGTGGCAGCAGTAAAACTTTCAAGTGGAACGTTCTAACTGAGGCCCCGTCCACACGAAGCCGAACCCTGGCCTAAACGCACAAATTTTTCACCAAACCAGCCTCTCATCCATACCAAGCCGGCGTTTCGGGGGTCTGTAAACAATCTTTTTTTAATTCAGCCTTCAGAGTGGGAAGATTTTGAAACGCCGTTTTCGCGTTTCCATCTTTACGCTCTAACCGCAATTTTTTTTTACACGCATGCGTCATAGCGTCGCCTCTAAACACGCATGCGCGACACAGTATCACAACAACAATGGCGCCGTTGCTGCTAAGGCTAATGCTACTCACCCTGCTGTCGGGCAGAATCTTCTTCTTCTGGAATATCTCCAGGGAGAACGGAGCAATATCGACCACATAGTTCAGCACCTGAATTTGACTGAACCACGAAAATGGACACGCAGGGCAACCATGTATAAATATTAGTGCGCATGCCCAACATTTCGTCGCTTATTTTTGCTTTGGCACCACAGCGCCACTTACAGGCCTGGCATACATTTTGCAGCGTTTTCATGCCTTCGTGTGGACGATCACATTTATTTTACGTCTCCGTCTTTACGACAAACGTTCTGGAAAATATTAGAGTTTCGTGTTCGTTTTGACTTCGTGTGGACGGGGCCTTATTTAACATTTAAATTTTCTATATGTAAACAATTAGCTGACAACAAAAACACTGCGGTTAATTATGCAAATCAATATACCAGGGTTCCAGCGGGTCCTTAAAAAGTCTTAAAAGGCATTGAATTCTTCAAAATAAAACTAAGGCCTTAATTGGTATTAAAATGTCTTCAATCAGTCTTTCGTAGGTCTTATTTTTTAAAACATCATAAATAGGATTATTTTTATTACGATTTTTTTTGGTAATCTAAATAAAACGTTAAAATTTAAAACTTTTTTTTAATTTAAAGCTACAGTGTGTAATAATTACAGGGATATACAGTCAGAAATGTAATATATTATACATACCGTAAATCCTCTAATATTGGCCTGTATTCCATTAGCAGCCGGGTCTCTAATAATGGCCGGTTTTGCTGTCGGCGGGGGTAAATAATGGCCGGACGCTAATACAGGCCGGGGCTATAATTGGAACCAACGATGTTCCTGGGCAGTCCTCAGCAACCTGTGATAGTAACATGCAAGTACCACAGGGGGGCAGTGTTTGCTAACCAATCCAAGCCGTTAGCATGGTAAGCCCCATCCTTAGCGCAGACAGGAGGCCGGATTGTTTGGTTTTTATGACCGGCTGTGATGGCAGAACAGTTTCCATAATTTTTTTTTTTTTTTTACTTTGGCCAAGAATCCATTCTGTGTCTTTTTTTTTTTTTTTGTATTGCTGTGCAGAAAAATAGCAGCTGCTGAAAGATGTCTGAATAATGTTCTGTATACCGTTATGGTAACTGCACTTTTTCAATAAATGAACCTAGTATTTTATAGGTTTAAAGATACACAAAATCTGGTTTTTATTCCTTCCACTGGTCGTCTGTTTTGATCAAATAGAAATAGAGGCCTGCTTCTAACTCTGGCCTACTTCCAATAATGGCCTGGACCAAGATGCACCTGAGTGAAATAAAGGCCCCGGCCTATATTAGAGGATTTACGGTAACTATGTTATTTATCATCATCTACGAGCTCAGCCTCTTAACCTTAATATTTGCGTTGCCTTAGAATTCGTTATTTATAATTACATAGGAGCGGGTCTCGCAGCCATGGAGGCAGACATCTTTGCGCTACGGCAGCGCAGAGCCAACAAACTAGCGATTGCGAGATCGCCCATTACGCTCGAAAGTAACTACGGCAAGTTGAGAGAGATGAACTGAGACGGTACTGAACAATAGATGGCAGTATTAAAATTATGTAAACAAACCTCATCACTTAAGAAGGTAGGTGATGCGGACGTCGTGGAAGATTTTTGTCCCGTAACGCTCGCCGTACTGTTGGGGGGGAGAAATGGTGAGGGGGAGATGTTCATCTTGCTGCAGTCTGGACGTTAGATGTCGCTGAAAATTACACACTGTAGCTTTAAAAAAAATAACGGCTCTCCATTATTGGTTCCGTCCCGATAGCGGAACCAATAAAGCGCTGTTGCGGCCGGGACATTTGGGAGACGCACCATTAACTTTTTGTCTGGAAAATATGATCAAGTGTAAATGTAACCAAAATTGTCTCCAGCCAAGAGTTTTTTCCATGGCTAAAACCAGGGAACATACATGAGGCTCAGTGGATTTAGTGCAAGAAGTCATTCAAGCTCAGAACGATGGGAATTAAGGCAGTGGAGTCGCATGCGAAACGCGAAACACAAATCGTCAAAATGGAGTTAGAGAGAAACAGCCGGTATTTCTCAGTTTAGTTCCACCCTTGTCTCTGCAACGCCTCCACTTATCACCAAATCAAACATACTAAGAAAACCATACAAAGAAAAATAGCTGCAAAAAAGACTTAGCACTGGTTATGTTGGGGCTTTAAAACTGATTTGTTTTGTTCCCTGCTAAAACAAAGTTTGTGAATTCAGTTAAATAATTGTTAAAATATATCTGTCATTTGTGTGTTTTTAGCTTTCTTCCTGTATGGGAAGTTTTTCAAAATTTGAAACATTAGTGCAGTGGTTTATGTTAAAATAAACCTTCGGGTTAAGTTCTCGCAAGCGGGTTTTTCTCGTGTTTCTTGTGAATTTGGTCTTAAAGCTACAGTGTGTAATAATTACAGGGATATACAGTCAGAAATGTAATATACATAACTATGTTATTTATCATCATCTACGAGCTCAGCCTCTTAACCTTAATATTTGCGTTGCCTTAGAATTCGTTATTTATAATTACATAGGAGCGGGTCTCGCAGCCATGGAGGCAGACATCTTTGTGCTACGGCAGCGCAGAGCCAACAAACTAGCGATTGCGAGATCGCTCATTACGCTCGAAAGTAACTACGGCAAGTTGAGAGATGAACTGAGACGGTACTGAACAATAGATGGCAGTATTAAAATTATCTATGTAAACAAACCTCATCACTTGAGAAGGTAGCTGATGCGGACGTCGTGGAAGATTTTTGTCCCGTAACGCTCGCCATACTGTTGAGGGGGAGAAATGGTGGGGGGAGATGTTCATGTTGCTGCAGTCTGGACGTTAGATGTCGCTGAAAATTACACACTGTAGCTTTAAAAAAAAATAACGGCTCTCCATTATTGGTTCCGTCCCGATAGCGGAACCAATAAAGCGTTGTTGCGGCCGGGACATTTGGGAGACTTACCATTAACTTTTTGTCTGGAAAATATGATCAAGTGTAAATGTAACCAAAATTGTCTCCAGCCAAGAGTTTTCTCCATGGCTAAAACCAGGGAACATACATGAGGCTCAGTGGATTTAGTGCAAGAAGTCATTCAAGCTCAGAACGATGGGAATTAAGGCAGTGGAGTCGCATGCGAAACGCGAAACACAAATCGTCAAAATGGAGTTAGAGAGAAACAGCCGGTATTTCTCAGTTTAGTTCCACCCTTGTCTCTGCAACGCCTCCACTTATCACCAAATCAAACATACTAAGAAAACCATACAAAGAAAAATAGCTGCAAAAAAGACAGCACTGGTTATGTTGGGGCTTTAAAACTGATTTGTTTTGTTCCCTGCTAAAACAAAGTTTGTGAATTCAGTTAAATAATTGTTAAAATATATCTGTCATTTGTGTGTTTTTAGCTTTCTTCCTGTATGGGAAGTTTTTCAAAATTTGAAACATTAGTGCAGTGGTTTATGTTAAAATAAACCTTCGGGTTAAGTTCTCGCAAGCGGGTTTTTCTCGTGTTTCTTGTGAATTTGGTCTTAAAGCTACAGTGTGTAATAATTACAGGGATATACAGTCAGAAATGTAATATACATAACTATGTTATTTATCATCATCTACGAGCTCAGCCTCTTAACCTTAATATTTGCGTTGCCTTAGAATTCGTTATTTATAATTACATAGGAGCGGGTCTCGCAGCCATGGAGGCAGACATCTTTGTGCTACGGCAGCGCAGAGCCAACAAACTAGCGATTGCGAGATCGCTCATTACGCTCGAAAGTAACTACGGCAAGTTGAGAGATGAACTGAGACGGTACTGAACAATAGATGGCAGTATTAAAATTATCTATGTAAACAAACCTCATCACTTGAGAAGGTAGCTGATGCGGACGTCGTGGAAGATTTTTGTCCCGTAACGCTCGCCATACTGTTGGGGGGGAGAAATGGTGGGGGGGGATGTTCATGTTGCTGCAGTCTGGACGTTAGATGTCGCTGAGAATTACACACTGTAGCTTTAAAAAAAAATAACGGCTCGCCATTATTGGTTCCGTCCCGATAGCGGAACCAATAAAGCGTTGTTGCGGCCGGGACATTTGGGAGATGCGCCATTAACTTTTTGTCTGGAAAATATGAGCAAGTGTAAATGTAACCAAAATTGTCTCCAGCCAAGAGTTTTCTCCATGGCTAAAACCAGGGAACATACATGAGGCTCAGTGGATTTAGTGCAAGAAGTCATTCAAGCTCAGAACGATGGGAATTAAGGCAGTGGAGTCGCATGCGAAACGCGAAACACAAAACGTCTAAATGGAGTTACAGAGAAACAGCCGGTATTTCTCAGTTTAGTTCCACCCTTGTCTCTGCAACGCCTCCACTTATCACCAAATCAAACATACTAAGAAAACCATACAAAGAAAAATAGCTGCAAAAAGGACTTAGCACTGGTTATGTTGGGGCTTTAAAACTGATTTGTTTTGTTCCCTGCTAAAACAAAGTTTGTGAATTCAGTTAAATAATTGTTAAAATATATCTGTCATTTGTGTGTTTTTAGCTTTCTTCCTGTATGGGAAGCTTTTCAAAATTTGAAACATTAGTGCAGTGGTTTATGTTATAATAAACCTGGGTTAAGTTGTCACAAGCAGGTTTTTCTTGTGTTTCTTGTGAATTTAATCTTAAATTTCAGTTTGAAGTGGCATTAAAACGTCTTAAAAAGTCTCAGAACTAGATTTTGGCGTATATGGGGTAAAGAGAAAACTATGTCTCTGCAAGAAATCTAGGAAACCTGCCTGACATCAGAGATTAATAACTACTTTAATAATAACTAATCCATTTAATGTAGGTATTAGTACATGTAAATATAAATTTTATGCAGAATGATTATTAATAAAAGTAGGTAAGTAATGTCAATGGATAAGATGTTCGCGCCAGGACTAAAAAACTGAAGAATTTTGACATCATGGATGTTTGAATATATGCGTCTATTTTTTAGCAAAGGCTGCAGGAAAGTAAAGTTTGTCTTTATTAAAAAGATATGGATGTTGTGGTTGTTCCTGTTGGAACAGTGCAGGTTGACCCTGATGTTCTGGGGCCTTTAGGCCCCCCCTGTTAGGATTTTCTGGCTACGCCTCTGATAACTGGGTCGATCTATGTGAACCAAAGCTGCAGTGGGGCTAAAGGGGCCACCGCTTCCATCCCTGTCCGAGCATTTTATGAAGAGTATAGAAAGCTGTCCTGTTCAGTCTGCTGAGAAGTCAGCGGTCGCTCTAAACGCCGTTGAGCCAGGTTGCCATCCTCACACTGATAGGAAACCCCTCCCCCTCACTCCAAACTCACGGCCACATTCATCAGACGGAGACCCCCACCTACTCACCAGCAGCCTCTGTTCTGCCTCTGCGCTGCGGGCGCCACCTAGAGAAAACAGAGGAACTACAGGCCTCGTACCCAGCTGCCCTCACACTGACCTGCTTGTTTTCCACACGGAATAATTGATGGTTTAATTCCCCGTGCAGCACCAGGGACGGTGATTTCTAGCGATTGTAAAGGAGCAACGGTTCAGAAAGCTGAGTGGAGGATGAGAACATAATAAACATCAGAATTACAGACAGCCCAACAGTTTAAACCAATCAGTCCCTTTGTTTTCTGCTGCTGTTATATTCTCCCCTGGACACATTTTCATGCTGGGTGTGCCTACACACTCTCCCACTTGCATGCAGTTTGGCGAGTACCAGGCTGAAGTTTGAAAATGTATTTATCACGGCCATGCAGCTGCTGCAAAGCGGACTAAAGCTTTTTGCATATCCCTCTATCTCTGCTGCCCCTTTTATTACTCCCTTCCCAGAGCTGCACTAATCATCCAGTCCGAGCTCCTGGGGACTGTTCAGGTTTTAATAAACTTGCAGGGACCTCAGGTCGTGATCCCTTGTATCCCAGCTCTCTGGCACTATTATCTTATGTCATCTTGTTCTCTTCAGATTGATTGCCTGCAGGAACAGGCTATGGGCTCTGATGGTAGGATAGAGGGGGAGGCATTGCTTTAATAGTAGGACTAACACATGGTTTGTTATGTTTGCTGTTTTCTCAGACTGCAGAGATTCTACATGTCTTGAAATTTTGTTTCTGGCATCATTAAATTAGTAAAGAGGTTGATGAAAATTTTTAAACAGATCAAAAAGAGAAACAGGGAGAGGTGCAGATTTAAAGGTGGAACAGATTTACTGGGATATGCAACATGCAATAAAATATATCTCCAAGTTTACCAGAAAGTTTACAAGAGAAAAAAATGCTATATTTAAAATGCAGCATATCCATATTTTTCTGGATGTGTGGAATTGAAATTGTACTTCTAGGAATGCATGATTTATCGATTTTGGGATCTGAATCGACTGTTATTCATTATTTTTTTACACATTACATATGTAATGCACTAAAAGGCATCTCTCTAACTATCTGTAAATATAAATATCAGCTCAGGGGTTGACTTTAAGGATTTTTACCGATATCGATACCGATGTTAAAGCTGGACAAAAATAAGTAGTCATTGAAAATAGCAGTTTTGTTATCCATTTCTGACACTTTGAAAAATAATATACTCAAATATATTTCCATATGCTGATATCAAATTGATTTTTAAAAACGCGGTATCGATCTATTTTACTTTCAAAATCTGGTGAAGTTTCATCGTTCTGTTACAAACTCTCGTGATATTTTGCAAATTCTTGTGAGATTTTGTTAGTAAAATAGATCGATACCGCATCAATATATCAACATATAAAAATATGGCAACATTTCGTGAATTTTCGGGGGATTTCGTAGCATAACGATGACATATAGCAATATTTCATTAGTAAAAGAGATTGATATGGTGTTTTTAAATGGCAATATATCAGCATGTGAAGATATTGTGATATTTTAATGTATCAATATTTTTTCCCTCGTCTTTAGAAGTTTTTAAGTCTGTAAAAAAGAAGTTTTTGAGGAAGAAGAAGTAGTATTTTTTTTTTTATTGTTTTTAGACTTTAGAAACTCAGAAGCTGATCAAATATCGGGTTAAATATCGGTGGGGTGGCCGATGTCCGATATTCAGTTTTAAGGCCGATACCGATAGGGGGCCGATTATATCCTGCATCCCTACTATACATAGTTATTTTATACAGGGTTTCCACAGTCTGACATCATTTCAGAATTCTCTGACTTTTAACTGACTCAGGATTAGTTTTCCCTGACAAAATAAATGCAGCAAAAAGACAATAATAAGAACATAACAGGTCACCAATCTAACATGTTTAGCTCTATAACATTTAAATGCACCTCTCCAATGTCTAAGAGAAAAAAATGTAATGAATGTTTTTTAATGTATGACCTGCATCACTGTACAGAAGACTGCCATATAATAGCGCTTTCTGGCTTGTTTTTTTCGTTTTGGTAAATACATCAAAATTACCACTAGGTGGACAAAAATCACGCCATCTGAAGGAAAATCACCCGGCTTTTTCAAATCTCGGAGAATGTGTGCAAAACAACAAAAATGGCGCCGGCAACCCTTCAGGGTCGTTTTCAGCGAATATCGGTGATTTTAAAGTAATTTTGAGTCCCGGTGGGCAAATGCAATGAAATCTGTACTCTCCCGACAATAAAAACCTCTTGCCCTGGGAGATTGGGCGATGGTTAACATCGAGCCCCGCAGTGCATTATGGGTCTCTTGTGTTCTCAACAATGGAAAAGCATTAAATAAATATATATGTTTTAGTTAGGGATGCACGATATAATCGGCCCCCTATCGGTATCGGCCTTAAAACTGAATATCGGACATCGGCCACCCCACCGATATTTAACCCGATATTTGATCAGCAAAAAAAAATAAAAATACTACTTCTTCTTCTTCCTCAAAAACTTCTTTTTTACAGACTTAAAAACTTCCAATATCTTCATATGCTGATATATTGCCATTTAAAAACACCATATCAATCTCTTTTACTAATGAAATATTGCTATATGTCATCGTTATGCTACGAAATCCCCCGAAAATTCACCAAATGTTGCCATATTTTTATATGTTGATATATTGACGCGGTATCGATCTATTTTACTAACAAAATCTCACAAGAATTTGCAAAATATCACGAGAGTTTGTAACAGAATGATGAAATTTCACGAGATTTTGAAAGTAAAATAGATCGATACCGCGTTTTTAAAAATCTATTTGATATCAGCATATGAAAATATATTTGAGTATATTATTTTTCAAAGTGTCAGAAATGGATAACAAAACTGCTATTTTCAATGACTACTTATTTTTGTCCAGCTTTAACATCGGTATCGATATCGGTTATCGGCTACATGAGTTTTAAAATATCAGCATATCGGATATCGGCCAAAATCGTGCATCCCTAGTTTTAGTTCATTTTTGGAAAATACAAAAACCTAATGAAAGCGTTCGGGTGGATTAACTGTAGATCCATCAGCCCCCACCCTCAGATCGCCCCCACCAACTTTCATCACAAAGTTATACCATTGAGACTAAGCCATTCTCAAGCACATATCAAGGTGCTCATTCTGAGCCTGGATCCAGATTTATTTTTGCTTCACAGCAGCAGGTTGAGCCAAACATCCTCTAAATGTGCAGGGCCATCTTTGAGCACGCCGTTTCACTTTTCTTTCACCAGTTCCCCGCAGTTCTTCCAGCAGTCCACACTTTCTCTGCCCTCTTTTTCTCATCGTCTTCTCCTTCTTTCCCATCGCCCGGCTCGCCACAGGTTCGCCTGCTGTGTCTAAAAGTAAAAAGCCTGGAGCCGGACGCTCCCCAGGGCTTTACGGTATTAACAGGAAGAGCGGCGCAAGTGAAATTAGACATTGTGGTAATTTATAAACCGTGAACTCTGCTCTATATGGTACCTTATTTCTATTTTGTTTTGTTTTCTCTCTTTATTTATTCTCCTCCTTCTTTCCCTTTCTATCTCTTTCTCTCACCCCTTAATTCTCATCCTCTATCTCTTTCTGTCCTCATGTGATTTTATTCCATAAATCATTTTAATTAGAATTCATATATTGGGCTATTATTAGCAATATTGGGGAAAAATGACACACAAAAGGAAATAATAAGACAAAAACATTGGTTTGATAATAGAAGTGATGCATGGAAGGCCTGTCTAATAAGAGGGAAACATTTAATAGAGTAATTATTAGCAGAGGTGGTGTTAAAAACATATTTTTTGATGCTCAAACAGACGATGTTATGAAGCTTTTTGCAGACTACTGATGCTCTTTTAATCAGACACTTTTCAGTCATAGAAGTGTGGTAAACGGACAGCTTCCTCTTTTTTTCTGTACTTCTCACTTTTTCTTACAGAACTCTGTTTCGCAATCACTCACATAGTTCTGGTTTTAAGGTGAACAACATCAATGGTTCTAGTGATGTTTTCACTTTCCCCTGAACACAAAGTTTCTCGGCTCCAAAGTTTCCGTACTTTGAGCGACTCAGCTGGGGTTATTATAAAGTATGACCTGCCGCATTCCTAACAGCACCTCTTTGTCTGATAACGGGACCTTGCAGCCTCATTTCCTCTTGTGCTAGACGTGCATGCGAGGTTACGTGAAGCTCTTCCTCCCTGCCTCTGTCACAATCGGGTTTCTTTGGTTTCCTCGCCCTTTTGGCCGCAGCGTTCGAGCGCAGCAAAGAGAACAGAGGTGTGTTATTTGATGGCCGTCGAGCGTCGCCATGCATCGTGCGTTCAGTGTGTTCAGGGGGTACAGGAGAGCGGGAGAGGACGACGACGACGTGTTTGTGTCCAGCCCAGGATCAAAGGTGACCGACACCACACACAGAAATGGCATCATGTCTGCAGTTATCCGTTTTTATCTCCTCAGCAGCTCTGGATGCTCTGCGTATGTTAGACCGATATAGAACAGGAGCCTAGTTAAACCAGGACAGATGGATTTCACGTCCCATAAGGATTCCTGACTCTGTCCTGCTCTAGTTGGAGGACTTTCTTTCAGCTCTTGCAGCCAGGAAAGCCTTTGACTCTCTGGGAACTCTTAAACTGCTTTCCAGGTGGTGTTTAAATGATGCAAACTAAAGTTTGACAGGCTCAAATCAAGGCGACCACAGTCTGCCAGTGAAACGCTTCATGTTGACATCAATTATTCAGTTTGAAAAGGTTCCCCACCAAGTCTCAGATTGTATCAGCATATGGTGTGGATTGCACGAAGCCTCTTTCTCTCGTACAGCGCTCTATTTAGACACTAAAATAGAAATGGTGACCTGAAACTGGGTGAAGCAGAAACGATCCCGCCACTGTCGCTGTTTTTTTAATCATTTTCAGTTAAGTTTCAGATGAGTTTTCACTTCAGTCGAGTATCTATTTGATTCTTCTTCTAATCAGATAAGCTGCAGCATCAAATGTTAACTTATTTCTCTTCACGACCAACAAGGAAATGTTGAAGCAAAAAACAAACAAACTGCAAGTGATGTAATTGCGGTGGGTGTTGCGTTGCTTTCTTTTTTTGTTGAGCATTCTGCATGGTTTTGAGATTTCTTGCAGATGCAGATGTTGAATCCTGTAAGTTTTTGGTTTTCCAAACGCTCCTTTGTTGTTTTTCTTGGCAGATTCTTCCCAAGTCCAGCAATTTATGAACTTTTGTCACCTTGCACTCTGAAAAGAAAACTCTGATTGTCGTTTGCAGAAAGGTCATACAGTGGACACAATAACAGTCATATTAATAAGTGATATTACTATAAAACTTTCAGAATTATTATTCTTAGCCGTTCAGATGTTGGGTAACTCGGAGCTCGTCTGCCTGGCTGCGTGTTTCCTGAACCTCCCGCCATTTACAGCTGCTTTTTCTATTACCCCATTTACACTACCCTTGAAAAACCGTGCCGAGACCGGTCCAAGCTCAGTAACTGAGATAACTTATCGTGTGTAAATGGAAAGCAAACTGAACTGAACCGAGCTAGACACAACCGGACCGAGCTAACTGCAGACCAGTTCCAGAGGTGGGCTCGGCTCGGTTTCTCCTTGGCTCGGTTCTCTGATAACAAGAGCGCATGAGCAGAACGCGTCATCTCCATCTGGCTGCACATCGCGATTCACAGTTGGTGGGGGTAATGCACCAAAAGTTGTTTGCCAACCAAACAACTTTTGGTGCATTACCGCCACCAACTGCTTGATTCCCTCCTTCTTTGTCTTCTTCTTCTTGTGTTTTATGGCGGTTGGCAAACAACTATTGGTGCATTACCGCCACCAACTGCTTGATTTCCTCCTTCTTTGTCTTCTTCTTCTTGTGTTTTATGGCGGTTGGCAAACAACTTTTGGTGCATTACCGCCACCAACTGCTTGATTCCCTCCTTCTTCGTCTTCTTCTTCTTGTGTTTTATGGCGGTTGGCAAACAACTATTGGTGCATTACCGCCACCAACTGCTTGATTTCCTCCTTCAATACTGGCAGTAATACCGCAGATCGTCACTAGGAGGCGAGGAGTCGAGGAACCGAGATAGCATGATGTGTAAACAGTCTTCAGAACCGAGCTCGGCCTGGTTAACTGATCCGAGCTCGGACTGGTCTCGGCATAGATCGGTTTTTCAAGGGTAGTGGAAATGGAAAGCAAACTGAACCGAGCTAGAAACAACCGGACCGAGCTAACTGAAGACCGGTTCCAGAGGTGGGCTTGGCTCGGTTTCTCCTTGGCTCGGTTCTCTGATAACAAGAGCGCATGAGCAGAACGCGTCATCTCCATCTGGCTGCACATCGCGATTCACAGTTGGTGGCGGTAATGCACCAAAAGTTGTTTGCCAACCAAACAACTTTTGGTGCATTACCGCCACCAACTGCTTGATTCCCTCCTTCTTCGTCTTCTTCTTCTTATGTTTTATGGCGGCTGGCAAACAACTTTTGGTGCATTACCGCCACCAACTGCTTGATTTCCTCCTTCAATACTGGCAGTAATACCGCAGATCGTCACTAGGAGTCGAGGAACCGCGGTCTTCAGAACCGAGCTCGGCCTGGTTAACTGATCCGAGCTCGGACTGGTCTCGGCATGGATCGGTTTTTCAAGGGTAGTGGAAATGGAAAGCAAACTGAACCGAGCTAGAAACAACCGGACCGAGCTAACTGAAGACCGGTTCCAGAGGTGGGCTTGGCTCGGTTTCTCCTTGGCTCGGTTCTCTGATAACAAGAGCGCATGAGCAGAACGCGTCATCTCCATCTGGCTGCACATCGCGATTCACAGTTGGTGGCGGTAATGCACCAAAAGTTGTTTGCCAACCAAACAACTTTTGGTGCATTACCGCCACCAACTGCTTGATTCCCTCCTTCTTCGTCTTCTTCTTCTTATGTTTTATGGCGGCTGGCAAACAACTTTTGGTGCATTACCGCCACCAACTGCTTGATTTCCTCCTTCAATACTGGCAGTAATACCGCAGATCGTCACTAGGAGTCGAGGAACCGCGGTCTTCAGAACCGAGCTCGGACCGGTCTCGGCATGGATCGGTTTTTCAAGGGTAGTAAAATGGGATAAATATCTGCTTCTGTCTCCTTGAACCCCAGTCGGCCTCAGCAGATGGCCGCTCACACTGAGCCTGGTTCTGCTGGAGGTTTCTTCCTGTTTAAAGGGAGTTTTTCCTCTCCACTGTCACTACAAGCATGCTAAGTGTGAAGGAAACTTTGAGTCGATGAATCGATCCAATCAACTGGTTTTCCTTAGATAGAAAACTTTGAATCAATCTGACTGGATGATCTGGTGAACTGTAAAGTGCCTTGAGATGACACGTGTTTTGAATTGGCGCTATAGAAATAAACTGAAATATTGAATAGGTATAGTTATTATGTGCAACACTATGGAAAGTTCTCCACTTTGGTGATCTGTAAACTCATTAAGCGCAACTATGCGCTATGATGCTCTTTTCTTGTTTTGCACCGACTAAGGTACATAAGATTTAATGAGATGAGCTGTTATTCCTGCACTTTCTGCTATATATCCAACTGATGCCTCATTCAGAAACATTTAATCCTGTTTCTCCCGAGGATGTCCTGATCTGATCCTAACTATGGATGAAAGGTCAGAGCTGATTCCTATTAAATGATACCTATGTACTTATTTTCATGTGCACAGATTACACAACTCTGTTGTATCCAACAGACATTGGCCTTTATTTTTCTTGCTTTTTTAAGGCCTCAGTGTTGATATTTAATATTTAACATTAATTGAGCTGATTCCAGATATGTACTGCCAATCTTTCCTGGCATTTACGGTAATTTAGCTTTCTATCTTTTCATTTCCATGGTGAAAATGACACATTCTTAGCAAATGTTAGATAACTCCTAGTATACACAAAATTAAAAGGTGCATTAACAAATAAAAAAACAATAACAATGGATAACAATTGGAGACATACTCGCTTCACGTGATCTCCAGTTCTGCATCCTGCCTCTAGTATGTGAGGATTTTCCCCCAAAGTGGTTCAAGTCCTGAACTGAAGCTGGTTTCACAGGCAGTTATTGCCTTTTTCTATAAAAGAACCGGCGGGGTTCCCCAGAGTCCTTAAAGGGTTTCTGATTTTAAAACGTATATGTTAAAGGCCTTTAAAATGTTGTAAAACAGCCATAAAAAAACACCCATTCTTGAAAGTCAATTAATGTTTGTTCTTTTATAGGAACATTCCCACATACGTGACAGCTGTCATTATCTTTATGTTTAAGTTGTGGGTTCTAGTGCTTCCTGTGCACTAATATGTGTAAAAGAACACGCATGATTGCTCACAATCTTATCTATCTGATCTAATCAATCGTTGAATAAGTCATCAGTTGGTGCATTAAACCACCCCTAAAATGCTAATAGTCTCTGAAGTGTGGCTGTCAAAATGTTCACAAAAGAATTGGTTTCACCGGTTATAGAACATTTTTAAGCCAGCAACACATTAATTAAAGAATTTTAGCCTAACTTCTCTATCACTAAACATATCCTTGTAATTGTGGATATGAATATTGATTATGAGTATTATGAATAAATAAATGTTGGTTGTACGTTGCCATGTCGTTTCTAATTGATTCCGATCCAATAACTTTTACGCTAATTCGTTTTTTCATTACATTTGCATGCTGCTCAAATCCCTCGTTAGCTCTGTCTGCAAAAAAAAAACATTTCACGATCCGATTAGAATGTATTTGTGATCTGGGATGATGGCCAAAGGTTAGCATTAGTGGACCTAGCAACCAGCAACCCATTGACTTAACTTGGACTTGAATTTACTTGGAGCCCTTTTTTTTTTGGACATCTACAGTAGCAGCCATTCAAAATGTCCTTTACCAGCCAAATGGCAACCCACTCCCCCATGACTACCAGCCAAATCCCCTCCAACTCCCAGCCACTGTCCACAAATCAGGGCAGAAGGAATATTTTAGTACAAAGATTAATGTTTAAAAAAGGAATTGAAGGCGTTCAGCCAATGACCCATCAAGGAAAGTGGGGAAATGTTCAATGGCTGCTACTCTAATGCAAAAGAAGAATAATAATTATAAAAACTAAAGATAAGAACGTTGGACCAGATCCTTCAGAGCTTCAAAACAAATGATAGAAGTTTGCAAGAAATTGTTTAAAAGACTACAGTCGCCCTGGGAACAAGAAAACGTTTCACGAAGGCCTCATGATTAGGAAATTGAATGAGGCATTTGCACAGAAAATACCTAATAGTATATTATTTGTCATTTTTATTTCACTTTTAATCACCATCTTGTTATATTTGTATGTTTAAAGATATTAAATGAGTTCCCAGTTTTATTTAAAGTGAGTTCAGTTTTTTCCAATTGGATGGAACATAGATAAGCACAGAGTAACTCCCTCCATGTGCTGCTGCACATTGCCAGCCAGCTGCCTGAAAGGAGGCATCTGGACTTTTCCTTTACTCAAAAAAAACACATTTAGCTGTTTGGAAATATTTATGATCGGGGTTAGCAGACAGTCGTAGTTTATTTTGGTTTTAGCTTCACTAAAATCAAAATAGCCCCGTTGGCTAAAAACTCACCATGTTTCATCATCTAAGTAGAAGCAGGAAGAATTCTTATTTTTATGCTGAAATAGAAGCGATTAGAATCTTGTCAGCTATTTTATTCCGGTCTGTTCTGCAAATATGAAGTAGTATTTTTACTACAGCTTATATTGCTGAGGATATTGTACCAGCCTATCCGTAATTACCATCAGAATTAATTAACTTCTTTTGAGGAGTTTCAAACCTTGCTTGATCAATAATCAAAATAAATTGGATTTTTATAATCTTTACACTCTGCAAAAAATGCTAATCAGACACTTTTATTAAACGCAGGTTAAACACAGTCATTTATACCTCGACCCAAACTCAACACTCATTGTGTCAACGGCACCCGTTCCTTTTTATATCCACTAATTTAATTTGTTTACAGCAAAAAACAGCCAAAGCACATTACATTTCAAGACGCACCCCCATAAAGGCTGCATGACTAATATGAGCTGAAGTGATGTGGACGTGTAGCGCTTCGCTTCTACACAAAGTAATAAGCTGTGCTAACAATCCTCTGGGTCTAAAAGGAGGTCTAAATTAGTCTGAGAAATGTTTTGGTTTAATTTTAGTCCAAAAGGCCCGAGTTTGGACTAATAGCTTTAGCCTCCTCCCGGTTCCTCTGGGTTTGGACTCGATCATTACCACATTTTTATCTACAGTGAAGCTCCAGGATGCCGTCTCGTTTTTTTCCCCCGTTGATGGATGAGTCTGTGCCCACGCTGAGCCAGAGCCTTATCTGTCAGTGCTTTGCTGCATTGCTCTGCCCCGTGTCTGCGAGCTGGGACTGCCAAAGTGGAAACAGCAGGACTACAGCTCTGCACTGGCAATGTGTGCAGGATATTAAACAATAATTCATGCGGAAAGTATTCCTGTTATCCCCCAAAAAAGCGGCAGGAAGTCCCATCTGTGTCCTGAAAGCAGATGGAAGTCCTGGTGGCTGAAATCTGTTTGGCTCTCTGCATTCCTCACCTGGAGCAAACGTTCCTGAGGGTAAAGGTGTGGTGATACCGGATGATCTTTCATTAAAGGAGCCAGAGACGCCAGGCTGGCATCGGGAGCTGCATGCTAATTACACATCTGTGCAAAACTTTGTAGATATTCTGCTGATATTGAAAAAAAAAAAAAACACGCAATTGACGTGTTTCTATTAAAAACAAATGCAGTTAAAATCACACAAAATCAAGTTTAAGGCAGTAATAGAGCTGATGCACCACTGGTCATTCTCCAGCTGTGTGCTGGTAAGTGCTGGGATGACTGGATGGGGGGGGGGTGTTTGTTTGTTTCCTGCAGTAAAAGCAAAATGCTTGCAGTAGCCACACAAGTTAGAAGAAAAAAAGCAACAAAGAGGCTGCAGGTGCACCAAACACCAGGTACAAAGAGCAGATTAAGGAGTTTGGGCTTGTTAAAGACGGTTTCCATGGCAACCACATTTGCAAACTTGGGTCTTATCATTCATTAGTGAATCCAGACACACTATGAGCTTTTCCTTCATTTGGTTTGTGGTCTTTCTGGCTGGTTTCTAAGCCTCGCGCATGTGTTTGTCCCTAAGCGCCGCAATAAGATTTTAACTAAGTAAAACAAGTGTCAGTTAAAAATCACTATTAAAGTAAAACAAGTTTCGGTTAAAAATCACTATTAAAGTAAAACAAATGTCGGTTAAAAATCACTAATAAAGTAAAACAAGTGTCGGTTAAAAATCACTATTAAAGTAAAACAAGTGTTGGTTAAAAATCACTAATAAAGTAAAACAAGTGTCAGTTAAAAATCACTATTAAAGTAAAACAAGTGTCAGTTAAAAATCACTATTAAAGTAAAACAAGTGTCAGTTAAAAATCACTATTAAAGTAAAACAAGTGTCAGTTAAAAATCACTATTAAAGTAAAACAAGTGTGAGTTAAAAATCACTATTAAAGTAAAACAAGTGTGAGTTAAAAATCACTATTAAAGTAAAACAAGTGTGAGTTAAAAATCACTATTAAAGTAAAACAAGTGTCAGTTAAAAATCACTAATAAAGTAAAACAAGTGTCAGTTAAAAATCACTATTAAAGTAAAACAAGTGTCAGTTAAAAATCACTATTAAAGTAAAACAAGTGTCAGTTAAAAATCACTATTAAAGTAAAACAAGTGTGAGTTAAAAATCACTATTAGAGTAAAACAAGTGTGAGTTAAAAATCACTATTAAAGTAAAACAAGTGTGAGTTAAAAATCACTATTAAAGTAAAACAAGTGTGAGTTAAAAATCACTATTAAAGTAAAACAAGTGTCAGTTAAAAATCACTATTAAAGTAAAACAAGTGTCGGTTAAAAATCACTATTAAAGTAAAACAAGTGTCAGTTAAAAATCACTATTAAAGTAAAACAAGTGTCAGTTAAAAATCACTATTACAGTAAAACAAGTGTCGGTTAAAAATCACTATTAAAGTAAAACAAGTGTCGGTTAAAAATCACTATTAAAGTAAAACAAGTGTCGGTTAAAAATCACTAATAAAGTAAAACAAGTGTCGGTTAAAAATCACTATTAAAGTAAAACAAGTGTGAGTTAAAAATCACTATTAAAGTAAAACAAGTGTCAGTTAAAAATCACTATTAAAGTAAAACAAGTGTGAGTTAAAAATCACTATTAAAGTAAAACAAGTGTGAGTTAAAAATCACTATTAGAGTAAAACAAGTGTGAGTTAAAAATCACTATTAAAGTAAAACAAGTGTGAGTTAAAAATCACTATTAAAGTAAAACAAGTGTGAGTTAAAAATCACTATTAAAGTAAAACAAGTGTTGGTTAAAAATCACTAATAAAGTAAAACAAGTGTCAGTTAAAAATCACTATTAAAGTAAAACAAGTGTCGGTTAAAAATCACTATTAAAGTAAAACAAGTGTCAGTTAAAAATCACTATTAAAGTAAAACAAGTGTCAGTTAAAAATCACTATTACAGTAAAACAAGTGTCGGTTAAAAATCACTATTAAAGTAAAACAAGTGTCGGTTAAAAATCACTATTAAAGTAAAACAAGTGTCGGTTAAAAATCACTAATAAAGTAAAACAAGTGTCGGTTAAAAATCACTATTAAAGTAAAACAAGTGTGAGTTAAAAATCACTATTAAAGTAAAACAAGTGTCAGTTAAAAATCACTATTAAAGTAAAACAAGTGTGAGTTAAAAATCACTATTAAAGTAAAACAAGTGTCAGTTAAAAATCACTATTAAAGTAAAGCAAGTGTCAGTTAAAAATCACTATTAAAGTAAAGCAAGTGTCAGTTAAAAATCACTATTAAAGTAAAACAAGTGTCAGTTAAAAATCACTATTAAAGTAAAACAAGTGTCAGTTAAAAATCACTATTAAAGTAAAACAAGTGTGAGTTAAAAATCACTATTAAAGTAAAACAAGTGTGAGTTAAAAATCACTATTAAAGTAAAACAAGTGTGAGTTAAAAATCACTATTAAAGTAAAACAAGTGTGAGTTAAAAATCACTATTAAAGTAAAACAAGTGTGAGTTAAAAATCACTAATAAAGTAAAACAAGTGTCAGTTAAAAATCACTATTAAAGTAAAACAAGTGTCAGTTAAAAATCACTATTAAAGTAAAACAAGTGTCAGTTAAAAATCACTATTAAAGTAAAACAAGTGTCAGTTAAAAATCACTATTAAAGTAAAACAAGTGTGAGTTAAAAATCACTATTAAAGTAAAACAAGTGTGAGTTAAAAATCACTATTAAAGTAAAACAAGTGTGAGTTAAAAATCACTATTAAAGTAAAACAAGTGTTGGTTAAAAATCACTAATAAAGTAAAACAAGTGTCAGTTAAAAATCACTATTAAAGTAAAACAAGTGTCAGTTAAAAATCACTATTAAAGTAAAACAAGTGTGAGTTAAAAATCACTATTAAAGTAAAACAAGTGTGAGTTAAAAATCACTATTAAAGTAAAACAAGTGTGAGTTAAAAATCACTATTAAAGTAAAACAAGTGTTGGTTAAAAATCACTATTAAAGTAAAACAAGTGTCAGTTAAAAATCACTATTAAAGTAAAACAAGTGTCAGTTAAAAATCACTATTAAAGTAAACAAGTGTCGGTTAAAAATCACTAATAAAGTAAAACAAGTGTCAGTTAAAAATCACTAATAAAGTAAAACAAGTGTGAGTTAAAAATCACTATTAAAGTAAAACAAGTGTCAGTTAAAAATCACTATTAAAGTAAAACAAGTGTCAGTTAAAAATCACTAATAAAGTAAAACAAGTGTGAGTTAAAAATCACTATTAAAGTAAAACAAGTGTCAGTTAAAAATCACTATTAAAGTAAAACAAGTGTCAGTTAAAAATCACTATTAAAGTAAAACAAGTGTCAGTTAAAAATCACTATTAAAGTAAAGCAAGTGTCGGTTATAAACATTAAATGAGGAGCTTGTTAATAACAGTGGGATCCTGTTGTGTTTTAGTTTGATTTCTGGTATCTTATGGGCATTTAATTTTGTGTGCATTTTGAAAACTTTAAAATGTACTTTAAATTCCTTTATTCCTATCATGGTGTTTTCTGTTGGACAGTAGGATTGAAAATAGTTTGCCCTTTATGGTTCAGGTTGTGACTGTCCTTGTGCTGTGAGGACGTATGTTCTTTAGCACAGCTGATCTTTTGTAAGTGTGGATTTCCACTAAAATACGCCTTGAAATCCATTAAAACACCTTGTGGTCAATTCGATTCATGACTCATCCTTTTTTGCATTAAATAACTCAAAGTAACTAAGTAACTTTTACTCAAATTACATTTTTAATGAAGTAATTTTGTACTTTTACTTGAGTAAATTTTGAGATGGGTAATTTTACTTTTACTCTGAGTAAAATTTAGGCAAAGTAAAGGTACTTTTACTCAATTACAATTTTTTTGTACTCTTTCCACCTCTGCAAACATTTTGCATTTAAGGTAAAAAAAAAACTAACATTTCACCATCTCCAGAACTACACAAGTGGAAAAGTTTGAGTTTCTCTTCATTTAATTTAGCAAGAAATCTTCTTTAAGGAACCATTGCTGTCCGATTATTAATCGATTAATCGAAAGAATAATCCACAGATTAATGGAGTAGCAAAATAACCGCTAGTTGCAGCCCTAAAGATGACACAGGATGACAAATGTTACACAAGTCTTAATTTATCAACGACAAAAAAAAAAACATTTGTTTTTGCAAAACAAGGGAATTGCAAATAAAGGGAGCAGCAATGCAGGCATTTTACATGATCTAAAGGCATTGCTGCTGAATGCACTAATGTAAGCACGGCCATCAGAAGAAAAAAATATCAGCCAATAAAATCAGCTGTTAGTGAAGCAGTGACACCATCTCTGTTTCATCTTTTATCTTCTGCAAAACATGCCCTTTGTTTTTTATACATAATGTCTTCATCTCTGAGCAGGATGTAGTTTCACAATTTTAAGCAATGCTTAATTGCAACAGTTGCCAAGACAACATCACAGCTTCGCTCGGTCGTCCTGCTTGTATTCAACTGGACCTCTTCGACATCCTCTCTGCTGTTCTGACTCACGTCCTGCTAGTCCTGAAATGCCAGACCCGCATTCTTTCCGAGGAGGCCTTCAGAAATGAGTTGGAAGTAGAAATGCATCAATCAGAGATTTATGGAGTAATTTTGCTCGTCTGTTTTCTTTAACTCTATCCTTCTTGTTCTGATGTTAGTAAATTTGGATTCCAAGAACTCTTAAGTAACAAGAAAATCGTTTATTTTCACTTCCTGGAATCAGAGACATGTGTGACACGAGACAATGATTTCTGAGAGACGGAAGACCGAGAACAGACCGTTAAAGTTGGAGAGTAACTGAGATTAAATCGGCATTTAAACTTGGAAAAATTTACATTTAACATTAACAAAATTGCATTAATAAAATATCATCTTCTACATCTGTCAGCTGGACCGGTTATAGTCCATGTGGTGTGAGGACTCTGAGTTGGACTAAGATGCTTTCTGGGAGCCACATGTGGAACCAGATGTGATCTTAATCTGGTTTCACACTCTTAGAATAAAACATGAAGTTTGATATATTTGCTTCCTGATCCTGTTTGTCTGCAATTCTTCATATTTTGCAATAATTTCCTGCTTTATTTTCTTAAATCTGAGCTGAAACTCAGCCTAAAACCAACATTGTAGAAGAAGGCGATACATTTCAAACCTTAATCAAGCCGCTTTTCTTCCTCTCCCCAGACGACATCGCCCACGGGTCCGGGCCGCTCAGACTCGCCGGTCTACACCAACCTCCAGGAGCTGAAGATCTCCCAGTCCAGCCAGCCGCCCGTCCCTTCAGGCTCCCCGCTCCACGTCCTGGGTGACTGGGAGACCCACAAAGACCTGAGCGGGAGGTATTTCTACTACAACCGGGCCAGCGGAGAGCGCACCTGGAAGCCGCCGCGCTCCAGAGACACCTGCAGCAGCATCAGCAGCGTCCGAGGAGACAGCCCAGGAACGGCGGAGAGCGAGGTGCGATTAATCCAACAGACTGTAGTAAACAGATAAATGGAGGCAGAAGATGTCTTTCAGTCATCAATGCTCACATTCAGCGACACACAGGAGTCTGTTTGATGCAAGCTCAGATTGAATTAAACCACCTGCAGAGGTGATAAGTTGATTCTGTAACTTAAAAAAAGGTTATAAAATAGCATCTATGCACTGAATAAGGAATAAGTAAAAATTTCTCAAATTGAGTGAATTTACCCTTAATTTCAGTAGGTAAATGACAAGATTTGCCAATTGAATGAGTATTTTTACTCTTAAAATAAGATATTTAGATATAAATGCATTTGAAATAAGACAATGTAATTGTGTTTTCTTATTTTAAATGTAAATTGTCTTGTTTCATTGGCAAAATATGTCTTTTACCTTCTAAATTCAAGAACAAATGCACTTATTTTAAGAAATAATGACTTATCTAGATTTAGATTTTTCCAGTGTGTTACACGGCAAAAACATTCTGAAAATTGGTAAAAAAAATTCTTAAAATAAGTGTATTTACCCTTAATTTTAGTATGGAAAATAAGATGATCTGCCAATGGAATTGGCATTTTTACCCTTAAAGTAAGATAATTTCACATTATGCACTTGAAATAAGAGACTGTTTTTGTTTGTTCTTATTTCAAATGTAAATTGTCTTGTTCCATTAGCATGGTGTCAAACTTACCTGCTTAATAGCAGAAAAAACGTACTTATTTTAAGAAAAATTGACTTATTTAGATTTACATTTTTTGCAGTGTATGTAAAATGATTTAAATAAATAAAATCAACCCTACTTATAAACTAGGATTTAACCTGCTTTTGATGCCTTTTGGTGCCTTTAACTGTTTGGTCTTCAATAAATGGCTCAGGACAGGATTATATGGATTCTCTGCACATTTCCTTTAGTGAAACATGGTGGTGGAAGAATCATGATGAGGGCGTAAAGATGGATAGATGCTCGCTTTGAACAGAGCTGCCCAAATTATATTTATATTAAATTTACACCTCAAAATAAAAAAAAGCAACACACCGGGGACCCCCTTAAAAATCCATATGATTACTTTAGATAGATTTGTTTTAATGACATTTATTTTATTGAATTTATCATTTAAAAAGATATTTTTTTAATAATTAATGGAACATTTTATTATTTAATTACAATTAATTGCATATTTAGTGCATGAATCATGCGCTAGATACAGAAAGAAATGTTGCATCTGATTATTTTATGTTAAATTTAAGTATTTTATTGCATATTTTGGCCCTTCATAGATCATAATGATCCTGAAAACCAGTTTGCGACGCGCTTGTTAGTGGAAGTGGGCCCCCTCCCCGCTTAAGGTTGCGTTTCTGCAGTGAAGTAGCTTTAATTAAATCTGAATCCAGTGTGGAATCATGTATTAAACCTTATTTATTCACACAATAAATGACTTCTGGACGTAATTATGACAAATATAGGTTTTTTAAATGTATTGTTTACATATCAGAGGGACAATTATAAATTATGGATGAAGTTTTTTGATGTTTAGACATAAAAACTCTGCGGTGAGGGTTTGGTGAACCTCAGGTCTGTATAAAACACTCTTGCGGTCGCTGAAAGGAAAGGAAACAAGCACCTTTGATGTGGGAGAAATTATAGCTTCCTGTCAGGTTGGCCGTCATTCAACACTGCCCCCATGTGGCCATGTAACATACTGCGGTGGATTTAAAAGATTAAAACTGTTTTCACTTTCTGGTATGAAAATATAGGAAGTAAATGTTCTATTATTGTTTCAAGCAAAGAAAATGTTGAATAAATAGAAATGTAAAAAAAAAATGTAAAGAGAAAGGAAATTTTGTAAAACTTTTAATAAAAACAAGGTTTTCAGATTGCAGATTTTTTTTTTTTTTTCATTTTTTTATAGATAACAAATTTGCAACTAATTTTTTTTATATTTCTTTTCTCCAGATTGCATTTTTTTTTTCCAAATTGTGTTAGACAGATCGAATTCTCTTCAGTTTAAGCCCAATAAACGCTTGTTATTGATTCACACATTGACCAATAGAAATGCAGCTTTAACTCCTCCCATCAGAGGGAAGCCGTCTGAAGAAGTGCACAGAATGTGATCTGAAAAATGAAATTTGTAAAACTAAATCTGAAAAAGAAATATAGAAAAAAAAAATAGAAAATATAAGAACTAATAATAAAAAAATATGAGAAAAAAATTTTATTTAAAGAAGTAAAATTTAAAAGAATAAAAAAAAATGTAAGACTAACATTTCTCTTAGATAATTAAAGAAAATGCATTTAAAAAATGAAACAAGTCCCGTTTTTATTAACATTTTTTTTTTATTTTTATGGATTTATTTTTTTCTTTTCCATTTTCAAAAACTTTGAAGCAATAATGAAACTAAATTAAATTAAATAAAAATGAAGCGTTAGAAAGCACACATAAGGCGCCAAACTCTCCTCAGATGTTTATAATCTAACCCTTCTGTCTCCTGTCCTTCCTCAGCCTCTGTCCTCAGAGGACAACTGCCACAGCACCCATTCCAGCCAGTCAGACAGCCAGTACGGATCGCCCCCTAGAGGCTGGTCGGAGGAGCTGGACGAACACGGACACACCCTCTACGTGTCCGAATACACGCAGGAGAAGGTGGGAAAGGCGCTCTGAGTGAGCTTCCTCTCTAAGTGCTTCCGGACGCTGAGCGCTGTCTGTTTCCGCAGTGGATCAAACACGTGGACGAACAGGGCCGGCCGTACTACTACAGCGTGGACGGATCCAGGTCAGAGTGGGAGCTGCCCAAGGTGAGATGATCTCGTTAGCATCAGAGGCCTCTCTTCCTGTGGGTAACAAACAGCCGTTACATCACCCAGCAGAGCGCTCTAATAGGATGAAGGTTTAAAGGTCAGAGAAACCAGTCAGGGATGGGCTATTTGCGTCTTTGCTCTCGCTAATCTGGAGCCCGCAGATCAAACCGTCTGCTTCCTTAATTAACAAGCGTCAGACGGCGGCACAATGCTCGATTCCCGTAGATAAGGATGCTCAGTGGGTCTGTGTCCAATGCTGCTGTGGGTGGTCAGAGGAGAGGTGAGGCGGCGCTTCCTTGACGACCTGCTGCCGTCGTCTAATGAGCTACATCTCTCTGCTCTGTCCCTGCAGTATAACATCTCCCCTCAGCCCGGAGAAGTTCCTAAGAGTCGCAGTTTGGAGAGGAAGCAGCCGGATCCCATCGTCCTCACCAAGTGGAGACACAGCACCTACGTCTTAGACCTCAACGACAAGGTGAGACACCGGCTGCTGTCTACAGTGGAACCCGACTTCTGCTTCATTTTAAGGCTTAAAAATCAAATTCATGACTTAACAGGAAAGATGAGCTATTTATTCCTCTAAATAATGTTTTTATGTATATTTTAAACCATCCTGAGGTCTCAGTAATTAACTTATGTGGTTTCAGGAAATTAATGAAGCTTCTAATCAAGCATTTTCACCTAAAACATCTAAAAAGTTTGAATTACGTCATCGTGCACCAACCGAGGCTCTCCAAATTCCAGTCTCTCTTATTTTTTTTCTTATTCCTGACTCCTAAATCCCTGCTCACATTGAATTAGTTTTATTAAAAGCACAAATGTATAAAATAAATTATCCCCTAAATCTGCTTCTTCATTCACCAAAAGAAAAAAAAATCAGACAGCTTATCTCATTAATTGATTAATTACCGTAAATTCCAGACTATAGAGCGCACCTGATAATAAGCTGCACCGGATTTTAAGCCGCAGGTTTCCCACGTTGTATGAGATATTTACAAATAAAGATATTACACGTGAGCATTTTTTTAACGTTTGATTTAATCCGTATGATAAAAACAAACAAATACGGTACATATTATGAATGCTTTTTTTTTTTTTTTCAAACCACCTGTAACACATTTAAATATACGTATGTGTCGGTAACACGCAAATAACGCCGCATATAACTTACTTTTAATTGAACAACGCACAGAACATTGCAGCCGACCTGGAAAAGTCATTAATCGCTTTCTTCTTCCTCCCGCGCACTAAAACCCTCAAAGTCCTCTTCCTCGGTGTCTGAATGGAACAGCTTCAGGATGCCGTAGCTGACTTCAGTCTCATCCTTGTCGCTCTCACTTGTCTGTTTTTCGCACCATGAAAAAAAACACGTATTATCCGCACTGTATTCTAGGCCGCAGTGTTCAAACGGCGCGAAAAAAGTAGCCGCTTATAGTCTGGAATTTACGGTAATTAATGAGATAAGATCTCGTAAATCCCAAATCCTAGATCCTCAAGGAGAACAGCTGAGGCTCCGTTTAAAACGACAGGATCCCAACTTTATGTGGTATGTCGATTCATATGAAAAACTCAAACTATACGGAATCTGTATTAATGGAGCTGTTGGGCGGATTTTCGCGTTTCTGGCTGCATGCTAACTCCACAAGCAGTAATCCCAGGGTTACAGCTAGGTACTTTATTGATGAAGTGGAAAATTGGAGCGTAACTCCAGCGTCTATCAGGTCAGACCTCGGTACAGTGGAACAGATGCAGATATTTTTAAGACGTAATCATGAAGACCAGTTTTCTGAGAGATGCTTCATTACTGACTCAAGTAATTATAACCATATATATATTAGGGATGGAACAGTTTATGAAAACCGTCCAAACCATTCGGTTTGACTGTCTCGGTTCGGTTCGCGTGTGTTTCGTTCGGTTCATGCGCTGCTCCTTTTTCTCATAGAGGAAGCGATTACACTCCAGAGCAGAAGGTGGCGGTACTGCGACCAAAGCCAACCACCAGTAGTAAACAAGAAGAAGAAGCGAAGCAGCGTAGCCGGGTGTAGCAGAAAAAAATCAGTTGTTGTGGAGAATTGTGTGGGTATGGCGAGTGGGAAAGAACAGGAGTTGGAAGACGCGCCAGCAGCACTTTATAGGTCTGCTGTATTGGACCACTTTGCATTTAGAGTGACCTACGATGACGGCGGAAAGAAAGTTGTGGATAAAAGTGCAACAGTGTGCGAGCATTGTGCAACACGTTTTGTTTACGCTAACAGCAACACGACCAACATGTCAGGCTAACTATTAACATATACCGAACCGAAAACCGTGACCACGAAACAGTGAACCGAACCAAACCCTGGATTTTGGGAACCGTTCCACCCCTAATGTATAGATAAGATCTTGTAATTATCCATCCATCCATTTTCTTTACACGCTTAATCCCAAACGGGGTCACGAGGGGGGCTGGTGCCTATCTCTACCCGTCTATGGGCGAGAAGCGGGGTACAGGCGGAGTACCCGGAGAGAACCCACGCATGCTCAGGGAGAACATGCAAACTCCATGTAGAAAGGAATCAAACCCAGAACCTTCTTTCTTCAAGGCAGAAGTGCTACCTGCTGTGCCACTGAGCAGCCAGACCTCGTAATTATGAAATCTTTAATCATAATGACTAGATAAGATCTCGTTATTACGAGATAAAATCTCGTAATAATGAGATACTGATCTCATAATTATGAGATCAGCTGTCTTTTCTTTGGTGAATGCAGTTAAATTAAATAAAAAAAAATGCATTATTTCTTAAAATGTAATCATTTTTATATATTTATCTCATGGAGTTCATCATTTTTTCACCTGTGCAATGCATGCTGGGTAGATAAGGGTCCTATAGAACTGGAACCAATAGAGTAAACACAGGCAGGCTAACGTTAGCGGAGCTGTTTTTGTTGGGTTTGACTGGTCTTAATTCAGGCAATATTACATTGAGTCACTGCCTCACAGTTTGCTTGAACTGTTATACATGAATATATCAGTGGAAATCAGCTTTTGATCTACTGTTTACTATATTAGCCAGAGCTAACACCATTAGCATAAGCTAACGGGAAGTCAAAATCAAATCAGGAGATCATGACCGGCCGTTTTAAAGTGACAGTGAAGCATCTTTCTTTCTGGTTTCAGTAAATCTATCAAAATATTTTGATGCTAACAGTAAAAAGCTTCTGTTAGAAACTGGAGCTCTTTATTTTAGCACACTCCCGTTTAAAATGAACATTTTAATGCTAATAATAGCTGTTTTAGCTCACAGAGCTACAGGATTTAGCACTCAGCAACATCCGTATGACAATATGTTTTAAAATGTTTTAAAATTAAACGGCTAACAGTGTTTCTACATCAAAAACTGAAAAGTAGAAAAATATAATAATAATAATAATAATACATTTTATTTAACAGCGCCTTTCTTGACACTCAAGGTCACTTTACAAATAATACAAAAAAATAAAATAAAAAGAGATGAAAATACAAAATACAGATACAGGAACATAAAAGACAAAAAAAACAATCATGGATAGGAAAAAGAGCAGTATAAATAAGCACTTTTCTAAGATGTAAAGAAAGCAGAGCAGCAGCCGTTATCACAGAGCTGTAACATGCTCTTAAAACAGGATTTAATATGGATATTAATGTTTTATGATATAACTAAATTAAATTCAGCCACAAACATGATTAAAGAGCTTTTGTTTCTTTTTAAATCTTGTCATATTAAGCCACCATTTGCATTTGCTCCTTCTCCAGCCTTTTTTCTGCTAAGGTTTGCAGACCTACAGTAGGACCCAAAACGACCTCCTTCTCCTTCATTCTTCACTAAAAAACAGTAAAATATAACATCAGGAGTGTTGAATTCCCCATGATTCCCTTTCCTCTCTGGGTTAGTATTATTACAGGACCTCAGCGTTACACAGCGAAATATAGTAGGTATTCTGCAGGGGAATGTTTACTTTACAAATTACTGACATGGCGGATTTACACGGGATTAGACACACAGACAATCTCAGATTATTACAAATCTGATGTGGATAAAACCAATCCGCTGGAGATAGGGTTTAAGACTCCTTCAAATGCAGCAGATAAATGTGTTCTTCTCTTCCTGGATTGGGTCCTTCATGGCCCACCGTTTGGATCAACGTGTAACAGCCAGGCTTAGACAGCAATGGTGGATGACGATGAAATAAAATGGGATTACAAACAGATTTATGATGCTTTCTATGACCCAGAGTAAACATTAATAAGGGTTTTAGGTCAGAATTAAGCTTTGTTACACTGAAAAAAATGTAAATAATGCATATTTTCTAATTATCTTATTCTAAGAGTAGATATAATTCCATTGGCAGATCCTCGTAATTCAACTCAGATTAAGGTTAAATACGCTTCATTTAAGACAGTTTCTAGATAGTTTTTGCAGTGCATCTTCTCTGCTGGTCAATATGTAACTTATTTCTTTTTTTTTCCTGTTTCCTAAGACCCAATTATTTTGCAGTTTTTCATATATACACTCACATCAATTTCAAACATAGTGTCGGTATCGGCCGATGCTGCACAGCCAGGTATCGGATATCGATATCGGGACCAAAAAAATGGCATCAGCGCAACACTAATTATATTGTACCTTACTATTTGTTGCTGCTCTCCTTTAAATTCTGGTGACCCCCCCCCCCCTTTATTAACATTTATCACTTTAACTCTTAAAATACCAGCAAGTCCTCATTTTCTCCAGGTCTCCTCTCTAATCTCAGACCTCCTGTGATTGGCTGCTAGTTCTTTACCACTCATCATGTTGTGCCTTGTGTTGGTAGGAGTGTGCTTCGGCGCCCAAGCACAGCTCTCCAGACTCTGACTCCTGCCCATCATCTCCTAAACTCCCGTCATCCGTTAGTATCCTTGCTCACGCTGCTCCTTCCTGCTTCCTGCACCCGGCTCTTCTCTAACTGCTTCCACACAGGGCCGCCATCTTTTCACGCATTCATGACAATAATGATACATTCCTGCCCAGCAGATTTCCTCTGTGTTTCTTCTGTTGTCACAGGTTTTGTTAAAGCTTAAGATTTATACGACTGTATAAGTAGAAACAGAAATCATTCTACTTTTGCCAAGGATAAAAAAGATACGTAAACTGTCATGGATGTAGGTGAATTACGGCCCAATGATCCTAATCTGTAAAAAGAAAGTTTGACCCAATTTGCAGAGTTTTCTGTTTTCTAACTAGGCTGTTTCTTCCAGCGCCGACTGCCTGTTTTAGGTTTAATCCAGGCTTTGATTTAGGCTGCGCCCACATGCAGACTAAATAATGCTACCTTTAAAAAAAAAACTATTTAGATAAAGGACTACATTTCCTGTAGTTTGCATGCCGGGCCCATAGGGGGCACTGTGACATTATCTGCACAGACACCTCATGCTGGATAAACTCAGCAATTTGTTTAAAGGAACCATAACCTAGTATGTTAGCTATCTAATCTTTCTGAAATTTACTTTAAATTATTGTTTAATAATTTTAGTAGAAAAATAAATAAAATAGAAATAATTCAGAGCACATTTTATACCCCGTTTTTATCTCATGTGGTTGTAGTTTTATCGACACTAACAATTATAAATGTTTATTGGACTCTTACACCAGTGTTTCCCAGCCTGAGGTACGCGTACCCCTAGTGGCCGGCAAGCGCATTGCAAGGGGTACATGAAAATATTTTTATTTTAAAGGTAGTAAAATAAAATAGGGCTGGATCGGTTTTACTTTGTGAAGACGCATTTAAAAAGCAATGAGCTATACAGCAGGAGATCAAAGCAGCTCGGGTGTCTTGATGAAAACAAAGTAAAACTAATTAACTAAGTCTGACTATAAGTTTTGTTCTGTATTTCGTTCCCAATTCATCCAGTTACTCAGAGGATCTCAAGTTTTATAAATACAGGTTTATAACATGATTTTATTTTGTATTTATTTCGATTTCACGGAAAAACGATCTAAAAATAAGTAGAAATGTCTTAAATTAAGTGTGTTTACGCTTAATTTGAGTAGGTAAATGAGTATTTTTGCTCCTAAAATAAAATAATTAGATAAAATGCACCTGAAATAAGACGATGCAATTGTGTTTTCTTATTGTAAGTGTAAATTGTCTTGTTCCATTGGCAAAATCTCTCTTTTACCTCCTCAATCCAAGAACAAATACACTTATTTTAAGAAAAAACAACTTATATTTCGATTTTTTTTCCAGTGTTCTTACAGACTTCCAGACAACATAATTATGTTGTATTTTTTTATTTGATTTGTAAATAATAAAATGCCCTAAGAACTACATCGTCTTGTTAAAAGATGAAGTAAAATAATATTTTTTTATTAATCTTTATTTAACCAGGAAAAAAACAGAATAAACCCTTGTTTTAAATAGAGTCCTGGCCAAGAGGCGGCAAAGTTACATAATAAACAGAGATACATTAAATTAAATGACAGGTACATAAAAAAAACACATCAAGTATAATAATTACAGATCGTTGAAGCTGCTTAATATCTTTCACTTTCAACTTAAAAGCATCATTACTTTTATGCAGTTTTTGTTTATACAATCATAAATGCTTTTGACTGAGAGGGGGACTCATGGTGAGACAAAATGCCCAAAGGGGAACACAAGTCAAAAAAGGTTGGGAAACACTGACTTACAAAACAGGTAAAAAGTTACACAAGCAGCAACGCTTACCGACTGCTTGCACCACTTTTATCTCTCAACAGATGACCAGAGATGGGAAGTAACGAAGTACAAATACTTCCTTACTGTACTCAAGTAGATTTTTCTGATATTTTTACTTTACTTTACTACTTATTTTTATGCCGACTTTTTACTTCTACTCCTTACATTTTTACACAAATATCTGTACTTTCTACTCCTTACATTTAAAAAAATTGGCTCGTTACTTTAGTTTTGAATCATTTCAATGGAGTTACCATTATTATTTTTCACGTCATCAATACCAAATTCAGTCTAATTGGATGGGAATCTACGTTGCATTTGACGCACCACTACAAGATAATTCGACAGATTCGGCGGTATTCATTGGCGGCAAATCATTGCAGCTTGGTGGCGGTGGCGTTAGCATAGTAGCATGGACGACGAGATGATTGAAAATGAACACAACGGAGATCTAGTTCTATTGGCAGACATCCATTTAAAATGTAGGCAACGGCATGAAAAAAGTGCTTTCTACTTTTACTTTTATACTTTAAGTAAATTTACAAGCCTGTACTTTGTTACTTTTACTTGAGTAAAGAAGTTTAATCAGTACTTCCACTTTTACCAGAGTATTTTTTAACACAAGTATCTGTACTTTTACTCAAGTACGGAAATTGATTACTTTTGCCATCTCTGCAAATGGCATCAATAAAGGACGACCAAACTAGCTTTATGGAGCGTTTATAGTTTCAACAACAAGCCAAATTAAACAAACCAAGCCACTTTCACACCTTAGATTTTCAGGCAGGTTTAACCTAAAGTTTAAACGACACATTTCACATTCAATTCAATTTTGAATTCACTTCAGTTTATTTCATTAGCACTTTGGCAGATGGCCGCTCACACTGAGCCTGGTTCTGCTGGAGGTTTCTTCCTGTTAAAAGGGAGTTTTTCCTCTCCACTGTCGCTACAAGCATGCTTAGTGTGAGGGATTGCTGAAGAGTCAATGAGTCGATGCAATCAGCTGGTTTTCCTTAGATAGAAAACTTTAAATCAATCTGACTGGATGATCTAGTTGAACTGTAAAGTGCCTTGAGATGACGTGTTGTTAATTGGACCTATAGAAATAAACTGAATTGAATCCTTTGCATGACAGGATATTTAGGCACCGCCCACCTTATGGAGTTATATTATTTTTTTCACCTTACTGGGTGTGTTACACATGCTAATGTACACTCCTTCACATGTTTTGAATGTTATAACTTAGAGCTTCTGCCGTTCTCTACTTTCGCCATTGATGTGAGCGTCGGCCTCGTATTGATGTCTGCAAAGCTCCTTTCCTGTAGCCTGGTGAGACCATCCTGATCTCGCGAGCTTTCAAGATTTCACTCGCAGATCAGTCTGGAGACTCTCCGTTAAAGAAAATTTGGAGCCGTTCACCAAACGAACGTCCAATCAGCGTTGGCTTTGAGGCGGGTTGAGGTGTGACGCAAAGAGACTACAACACGCCCCCTGCCCCGGTGGATGAAGTTGATGCTGACTTCCTAAACGGACTAAATAACTTCTTTGGGAGGTTTGAGGCACTAAATCGCACTCCAGCAGTGAAGGCTGTCCCACATCAGGAAGAGGAGGTTCTCTGCCTTGACACAGCCGACGTGTGGAAGACTCTGAGGAGGGTCAACCCGCGGAAGGCCCCAGGTCCCGACAACATACCTGGGCGGGTGCTCAAGGAGTGTGCAGGTCAGCTAGCTGGTGTCCTCACGGACATTTTTAACACCTCGCTGGAGCAAGCCACAGTGCCAGCATGCTTCAAGTCTGCCTCCATCATCCCAGTGCCAAAGAAACCTCAAGTCACCTGCTACAACGACTACCGGCCCGTCGCACTGACTCCCATCATGATGAAGTGCTTTGAAAGGCTGGTAAAGGAACACATCGTCTCCAGTCTCCCCCCAACACTCGACCCGTTCCAGTTTGCCTACCGGCGAAACCGCTCCACTGAGGACGCCATCTCCTCTGCTCTTCACCTGAGCCTGGCCCACCTGGAGGAGAAGAACACCCACGTGCGGATGCTGTTCCTGGACTTCAGTTCAGCGTTTAACACCATCATCCCACAGCACCTGGTGGGAAAGCTGGAACATCTGGGCTTCAACACACCCCTTCGAAACTGGCTGCTGGACTTCCTCACCAACAGACCTCAGTCAGTCCGGGTCGGTCAGAACACCTCTGATGTCATCACCCTCAGCACGGGCTCCCCTCAGGGCTGCGTCCTGAGCCCCCTGCTGTTCACCCTGATGACATATGACTGCGTCCCCAGGTTCACCACCAATCACATCGTGAAGTTTGCGGACGACACCACGGTGGTGGGCCTCATCAGGGACGACAACGACCGGGACTACAGAGAGGAGGTGGAGCAGCTGGTGGACTGGTGCAGTGAAAACAGTCTGATCCTGAACGTGGAGAAGACGAAGGAGATCATCGTCGACTTCAGGAAAAACCGCCCCCACCATGCTCCACTGCTCATCAACAGCTCAGCTGTGGAGGTGGTCAGCAGCACAAAGTTCCTGGGGGTGCACATCACGGACAACCTCACCTGGACTGTAAACACTTCATCTCTAGTGAAGAGGGCACAGAAGCGCTTGTACTTTCTGCGGAGGATGAGGAGAGCCCGCCTGCCCCCGCCCATCCTCACAACCTTCTACAGAAGCACCATAGAGAGCGTTCTGACCAGCTGTCTCTCTCTGTGGTGTGGAGGCTGCAGAGCTTCTGACTGGAAGAATGTGAGGAGGGTGGTGAGGACAGCGGAAGGAATCATTGGGGCTCCTCTTCCCTCCATTAAGGACATTTCATCACAGCGCTGTGTGTCCCGAGCCCGTAATATCATCAAAGACCCCTCACACCCCCACCATGGACTGTTCTCCCTGCTGCCCTCTGGAAAGAGGTTCCGCAGCATCCGCTGCAGATCCACCAGGTTGTGCAACAGCTTCTTCCCCACTGCCATCAGACTGTTGAACCTTTGATCCACAATCCGAACTCTGCACCTATTGCACATTATCGGGCATCAAATGCTGCTGAACTTTTAACTTTTAGCCCTTTAAATTGTTCATCTCATTGTATTTTTCAATAACGCATTTTTTGCACAAATGCCATTTTGCACTGAACCACTGCGACTTGCACACTGTCTCTTATCCTCTGCACTGTTCACACTTTGACCACTGCTGCACTTTTTGTATTTTTCTATAACTCGTGCCATTTGAAATATCAATGCAACGTTCATAAGCTGTATGTAACGCAATTTCGTTCTGTATGCACCCTGTGCATACAAAATGACAAATAAAGAAGTCTAAGTCTAAGTCTCTAGTCTAAGTCTAAGTCTAAGAGAAGCGCGACAGTTCAGTCTAAAGAACATGGCGGCTTCAGCCGATGAAACTAGCGTTAGCGTGGCTATCGAGCAAGTTTTATCGGAATTACAGAGTATTTCTTCACTGAAAGAAGAGCAAAACACTGCTCTGGAGGCTTTTCTCAGAGGAAAAGATGTTTTTGCTCTTCTCCCGACTGGTTTCGGCAAGAGTTTGATCTATCACTTGGCTCCTCTTCGTCGTCGCTCTGTTAGTACGTCATATGCTTCGTTGATCTGATTGGTTTATTTGGCCCGTCTATCACCAACATAGGCCAATCAGCTAACCAGTATTTTGGCCCCTTCCCAAAATTACTTCAACGGAAGGTTTCCAGATGGATATGCGGAGCAAATCCATCTGGCGGAGTCAGGTTAACTCGATAGTTTTCTCACTGTTGACCTCCAGAAGGTTTGAAGAATTGGAGCAAGGAACCAAATTTAAGATTCTCAGATCGAGGCCTAAACTATTGTCTGGTGGAAAATGTTGAAACCACTTTAGACAATTCATTTAACTTTTAGTTTATTCAGTTTAGTTTATTGATCATCTTTGGATGGTTTGCAGACCCACATGTTCTTAAACTCAGGGTCAGGAACTGATACACAGACTTTGTTCTTCATTACTTTCAGTTAGAGAACCATGTCAGTGATTTGGATCAAATAAACTAAGATCCCACCATGTTTCACCATCACTTTGATGATTATCTTCTTGTTTAAAGCCAGATCTAATGGGGTGCAGACCGTTCAAAGCGTTCCTTTTTGTCCCACAGAATATTTGCCTAAAGGTTGTAGCGATCATTTTGTAAGTAAAATGTTAGACAGGACTTTTTTCATTTTTAGGTCAGGGATGGTTTTGATAGGATTAAGATAAACAGCTTTTTCAGTCATTACTCAAAGTGATTCCTTCTCCAGATCTTTTTACCCTGCTTCATTCTGTCAGACAGGTTCTATGCAAGGATCCTCTGATTCTACAAATACAGAAGTAGAAACACAGAAGCTAAACAGTTTATCACAGTTAGTTGATTGCCCTTCTTTTACTTAATAAGTGAAAATGTGAAAACATCTTTTTGTATTTATTCTGGTTTGTGGGGCCATTTATAGCGAGACTGGTGTGAAAAATAATATAGAAAAAGTTAAAAACAATCCACTGGACTTTGCTTCCAAGTTTAACTATGTATCCAGCAGTGGCGGTTCTAGACTAAATGTACCAGGGGGCCAGCGTGTTTTCCAGGGGGGCACAGAAAAGCATGAAATAAAAAACAGGACAAGGGGTTAAAATATATTAAGAGAAGTGAAATTGTCTTTTCAATTAGGTTTAATTAAAATTATATCTCTTATTAGGTCAATATACTTTCATAAGTTAGTAACTTTACATATTTTTGACTTAATTTAAGTTAAAATGACCGTTGTCTATAAAATCAGAATAAGAAATCAAGAACATACGATAAATTCAGCTGTCAAAATTAGAGCATTCTTTTATTTGTTTTAAAAAACAACATTTAGCAGATGAAAACTGGAATCCTATCTCAGTACCACTGAAGCTATCACCTTATTGTTTTTAAATAATTAGTAAAATATAAATTGTAGAGAAAAAAATTAAATAGATCCAAAGAACCTGTCAGTAACCATGTCTATTCCAGTGCATCATAAGAATTTCTCTGAGTATTATGTCTTCAGTGCAGGGGCCATAACAGGGGCCAGGACGGGATCTACAGGGGCACTGGCCCCCACTGGAACCTGTCTAGAACCGCCAATGGTATCCAGGAAGTTTTTTCAATTCAAAATGTCAGAAATAGTGTTGAGTTTGAGGTTTAGTTGAAAACAAAGTTCAGTGGATTGTTTTTTTTTTACTTTTTTGACCTGACCTGGATTACTGAGAACCTTCACCAGCAATACAGAGACAGGTTTTAAGACAGATTATTAGTATTTATTGTTTATTTTGTCTATTTGCTTATGAATTTAAATCTCTGTAGTAAGTGTTTGGCTTTGTTTGCATCAGAGATCTGTAATTATATATGAGCAAACCCCTCACCCAGCTCTGCCTGCCTGCTGCATAAAGCTGCTTTAACGTCTGCATTATGCTGCCATCTGCTGGTAGAAAGTGGACACTACATGAAGCGCCAGCAGATCGCAGCCATTCAACATTTTTCTGTGCTTGTAAGTCTTTAGTAGATATACTTTTCTGATTGGGTGAGTTTAACTGTTTCTGTTTCTCCCTCCTCAGCCCTCTGAGAAGTGTGGAGTGCTCAATGTCACTAAAATCACAGAGAATGGAAAGAAACTCAGGTAGGTCTGTGCAGAACTCTGTGGAAACATGTGGAAGGTGGTTCTGTAGTCCGATTAGGCCTACAGGGACTTTAGCCCTGCAGGAAACCATGGAGTAAATGTTCCCTTATTGATGCAAAGAAAAGATGACTTGTAAATGGAAATTAATAAAAAAATCTAACCAAGAATTTTACTGCTCTATACTTGTGGCAATGTAATGGCAATAAGAAAGCTGGAATAAAAAAAGTTTATTTGCAAAAATGGATAAATGCCATTTTTTAAAAAGTGAACCGAGGAATGTAATTTACTCTTAACATGGTGCTGCTAAGAAAAACGGTGTTATTTTTTGTTGAAAATTTATAAAAACATAATTATCTGTTTTTGCAGATGAACTCTTCATATAAAGATTTTAGATTATTTAAATATATATACAGAACATTTGAAACAATGAAATATATGAAAACAGCAAAGTAACTTGAAATCTTTCTTGATTAAGAAATTTCCTTTCTTGATTGAACATTTTTATTTTTTTTTTTTTGCAATAATAATGGAACAAAATTAACCCCATATAAAACCAGAGCTCTAATTTTGAGCTACTAGTAGCTTAACATGACGTATATGGAAGTAAAACATATGAAAAATCTGCCTTTTTTTTGTACACCGAATTTTAAACACTGAATGTTTTTTACACAGTAAATTCATTACACTGAAATTTTATCTTGCAAAAATTAAGCCGCAAAAAAATTCATAAAAAAAAAAAAAATCTGTTGCATTTTCTGACAAAAAGAGCGAATTTCATTGGCTAGGAGCTGCTCGACTGCATCGAGTGACCAACAGGTCAACACATTTGCAATATAATTTTTTGCAGCTGAATTTTTACCAGACATAAATTCAGTTTAAGGAATTCAATGTGTAAAAAAAAAAAATCAGTGTTTAAAATTCTGTGTACAAAAAAAGTCAGATTCCAATGGGACTGTTTTTCTTCCATAGACGTGCAGCACAGAGCCACAGTTATAATAACTCACTCAGCCCAGGCCTTTATGCAAATAATATAATCCAGGGAGACTATAAATACAGATTTTAATCTCTAAATGTTAAAAACTCTGATTCTGGTTCTGCAGTGGCTGCTAATATGTGCTTCAGTTTATTGATAACAATGTTAGAACCTACTGATGTGAATTTTGTAACACAATGCTGTAGAGTCCAGAGATGAGGAGCACTATAGCAGAGCAATAAATCACTTTGTGTTTTTTTGCAACCAACAGGAAGAACTGGACGTCCTCCTGGACCGTGCTGCAGGGTTCCTCCCTCCTCTTTGCGAAGGGGCAGGGGGGCAGCGCCTCCTGGGTATGTAACCATCATCCCGACACTAAGTTCTCTCAGCGTTCATCTCAGTGACTCCTCTCTCCTGGTTCTCTCTGAGTAATCTTCTAGCCATCTGTTCTGTTCATTGCTGCTCTGCTTCCCTCTCCTCTCTGAAGTCGTACTGCCGCAGCGGCTCCATCCCAGAGCTGCTCCTCACTCTCCTTAGCAGCTGGAAGCGCTCGGTCAAGCCCCGCCCCGCTGTCTGCTATGTGAACTGTGGGCCTGTGCAGGCTGCTGCTGTATGTCCCCCATCTCAGCATGAATCAGCCCCTCCTTGTGTCCTCCTTAGTGGCTCCTCCCCTTCAAACTTAAACCTGATTAATGTTCTTGACTGGAGCTAAATTTGTGATTATCTCATTAATTTCTGCACAGTGAACAATAGAAGGCATGTCTAACCTTGGTGTGAAGTATTCTCTCTTAATGGTGTTTGACATTTTCCACTTCTAACTTAACCTTTATCTTCTATGACTGATGCTAAAAATATAAATAGAAACATCTACATCTTTTAAACTAATGCTGATTTGGGATTTATAAAAGTATTAGTAAATTAAGTGAAGTTTATTTCTATAGAGCGCCAACCTGCTGGTTAATCCGTACTCAACCTGATTTAAAACAATCTATAAATTACCGCATGTTGTTGGACGACAGTGTCTAACTTCACTTGCTCCTCTTCTCCTGTTAATACGGTAAAGTCCTCCGGCGCATCCGGCTCCAGGTTGCACGTGATCCAAATGAGCCATTGGCTACATTTACATGGACACAACTAATCGGATTGAAGGCCTGATCAGATCAAAAATGTTTCATGTAAACATGTCAGACTGAAGATTCTAATCCGATTCGGTCCGATCGGATCTAAATTTAATTCCGAAAGAGAGAGGTGGTTTTTGCCGATCGCCATTCCGATTGGCGTCCATGTAAACACCCATTCGGATCTTAAGAGTAAAATAATCTTCACTGCGCATGTGTGCGACGTCAGCGTGACGTTTTTCCGCCTTGTCAACAACAGCAAACCACCGGTCGCTCTCGCTCTCGCTGTGAACAACATGGCGGGAGGAGTCTAGGAACGCCGACTTATACACTCAAGTTCATTTAAAGCTGCAGGAAGCAGAAATTTATCCTCTTCCTCTTTTCTCTCTCCACAGCCCACTCGCTCTCCCACGCCGGTTCAATCGCTCATTCTCTACATTTTCTCTCGTACATTTCGCTGCCAATCGCTTTTTTCCTCCTCTCTCCTTTTTTCTTTCCGCTCGCTCCGAGCGCATCGTTTGTCAGGCCTCCCAAAAACCAGACGCAGACAGAACTGCCAAGTTTGGCAGGAAGTTCTGCGCATGCTTAAAAGATTTAATCTGATCCAACGCTTGGTACATGTATACACACGTCATGATCGGATCATTTCATTTAGTGTCCATGTAAACGGAGATTTTGATTTTCCGATCAACCAAGGTTTGGATCGGATCGGGGAAATTTTGCGCATGTAAACGTAGCTAATGAGCTGTCAGTCTGGGTTGCTGCTGCTGCTACTTTTAGACACAGCAGGCAAACCTGTGGCAAGCCGGGCGATGGGAAAGAAGGAGAAGACCATGAGAAAAAGAGAGCAGAGAAAGTGTGGACTGCTGGAAGAACTGCGGTGAACTGGTGAAAGAAAAGTGAAATGGCGTGCTCAAAGATGACCCTGCACATTTAGAGGATGTTTGGCTCAACCTGCTGCTGTGAAGCAGGATTCTCCACCATGAACAGAATCAACAATAAATCTGGATCCAGGCTCAGAATGAGCTCCTTGATATGTGCTTGGGAATGGCTTAGTCTCTGGTTAAACCCAGGTTTAAAGCCTTGCAGGGCAGCCTAAAGCCCACTGCCAACATTAAGACAGAAAAAAAGAAAGAAAAACGGTCAGTTCAGGTGGATATCCCAATAAATGGCCATTATTAGCGGTTATCAGTCCCATAGATTAGCTTCAAATTGTGCTAGCAGGCTCAGTAGGTTATTATCACAAAGTGAATCTGCCTTAATGGCAAGACAAATTTATTTATATAGCACAATTCAGTACAAAGACAATCCAAAGTGCTTTACATGATTAAAATATAGGAAGATAAAACAGAATCAGAGAAAGTAGAAGAAAAAAAAATGCAGAAATAAGAAAGAAAATTAAAAGCAGTTGGACTAAAGAAAATAAAAAAAAATGAACTAATGATGTTTCAGTTGAACTTTTTAACATTTTGCCGAGCATCCTTCAATAAGATCATAATAGAACTTAATGTGTCTAAAAGACCTAGTAAATAATTTATTTTATGACAAATCGACGACAAAAATGGGACCAAATCAGGAACTAAAACAACGGGATTGGCTGTAAGGAGAGCTGAGACGGAGGAAAATCCGAGTTTACTAAACATAACCTGCTACTGGCCAGGTTAGCTCTGGGGAGAATGTTACCATGGCAACAGAAACGGAAAACTCAGTTTCTCTTATTTCAGGTTTAGAAAAGTTGGAGTTTTCAGAAAACCTGCTTCATGAAACGGACCCCTGGTGTTGAAAACTCCTCTCTTAGTGGCAATAAAGATTAATGTGAGATACGGAGGAAATATTTCTTCCTCCGTCTGGTGATCCTGTTTGATCTGTCTGGAACATGAAAGGAATAGTACACCCAAAACATGATTAGCCTTCATTTTCTACTCACCCCCATGCTGAACAACACTCTGGAGTACTTTTTTGATATCTCAAATGCATCTGGAGATCTGGGAGGCTTCTTGCTGTCTGCTGACATTCAAATAATGGAGGTCTATGGCGCCCGAGGCAGAAAGGTCCATAAAAGTCCACAAAAAACGTGTCAATATTCCTCCATACTGCTCGTCCAATGTATTCCAAGTGTCCTGAGTGGGTAGCGTCCAGAATTTACTCGAAACGAAGTCATTTAAAATGTTTTTAGAGCATAAACAGTAGTGTATAGGATTTCCTAAAAGCGCGTTCACGAGTCTACGGAAACAGCGGCAGACCAAACCCGACGAAAGTGCGCATTCAGCTCGGCAAAGAACTCATGCTCTTCCTCAACACTGAAGTCCTCAGACATTTTTCTTTCGTTGTTTCTTTCTTTGCACAGGTAAACAGCACATTTCTTCTTGTACGCTTGCATTATCGGCAGA
This sequence comes from Cyprinodon tularosa, assembly GCF_016077235.1. Taxonomy (NCBI): domain Eukaryota; kingdom Metazoa; phylum Chordata; class Actinopteri; order Cyprinodontiformes; family Cyprinodontidae; genus Cyprinodon; species Cyprinodon tularosa. The sequence goes on along the minus strand of NW_024039122.1, from coordinate 23,277 downwards.
GCAGACACTGAAAGCGCACTTTCATCTGGTTTGGTCTGCCGGCTTCCGTAGCGTCATGAACGTGCAGGCGCGCGCTTTCAGGAAATCCTATACACTACTGTTTATGCTCTAAAAACATTCTAAATGACTTCGTTTCGAGTAAATTCTGGACGCTACCCACTCAGGACACTTGGAATACATTGGACGAGCAGTATGGAGGAATATTGACACGTTTTTTGTGGACTTTTATGGACCTTTCTGCCTCGGGCGCCATAGACCTCCATTATTTGAATGTCAGCAGACAGCAAGAAGCCTCCCAGATCTCCAGATGCATTTGAGATATCAAAAAAGTACTCCAAAGTGTTGTTCAGCATGGGGGTGAGTAGAAAATGAAGGGTAATCATGTTTTGGGTGTACTATTCCTTTAATATCCTGAGCAGCTGCATCCCACGTTGGACTGAAACGCTTCCCTAATCCTGTTTCTTTGTCTCTAACTGGACTAAATCATTAAAAAAGCCAGCATGTTCTGTAATATGACATCTAGTTTTCATTCTCAATGTACCTAAACTGTCCATTCCAGAAATTTGGCAGTAATCAGTCCAAGCCCGAGTTCACGGTTGATCTGCGCGGCGCCTCGGTGGAGTGGGCTTCCAAGGAGAAGTCCAGCAAGAAACACGTCATCGAGGTATCGATTGCAAGCGCCGCTGCTTTTTTCTCGTTTGTGTTTGTAAGCCGTTTGACCTAAGATGGTTTTTCCACCTTTCAGCTGAAGACCCGTCAGGGGACAGAGCTGCTGATCCAGTCTGAGATCGACAGCGTCATCAATGACTGGTACCGGGCCCTAACCGAGACCATCAACACTCATGTGAGTACCTTTCTATATCCGAGTCCACCTTTCAGTCCGAGCTGACACCCGTTTTGGTAAAACCCAATGTCTCTGGTGGTCCAGGCTTGGGAGTCCGATGAAGCCATTGAAGAAGACATGCCAGAGTCTCCGGGGGCAGAGAAACAGGACAAAGAGAAGGACCATCGGGACTCCAAGAAACACAGAAGTGAGTCCATCTGAGCTGTTAGCTTACGTCCCACCGGTCAAATGAGTTTAATTGGCCCGTTTTTCCATAATCAGCCATATTGTCCAGATAAAAAGCTGATCATTACCTCCCTTGTTCCTCTTACCGCCCCCCTGTGTGCCATTAGTGATGAAGAACTCTGTGAGCATGGACTCATCGGACCAGAAGAAGACCAGGATGAAGCTCAAGAAGTTCCTCATAAGGCGTCCAACTTATCAGGCTGTCAGAGACAAAGGATACATCAAAGGTGAGCCGGAACGGATCCTCAGAACCTCGTAACGCCGTGCAGTCCTCCGCCATGCCGCTATAAGCTAGTGTCCTTCTGTCCACAGACCAGGTGTTTGGCTGCAGTCTGAGCAGTCTGTGTCAGCGGGAGAACACGTCCGTGCCCAACTTTGTCAAGATGTGCATCGACCACGTGGAGAACACAGGTACAGACACCTCAGTTGAATTCATCTGAAGTTCCTCCTGATGTGTTTAGACTACATCTAGAGAGGAACATCTATCTCTACGATCAGTTGGAACGTATTCTAAGCAGGATGTAAGCTAACTGTGTAGGAAACCAGATTATCTCTTTAGTTTCTATAAGGAGATCTTGTTGACTTTAGCTGAACGCTACAGCCATTAGAAAACAACCCATCCTGTTGTGTTTAAGACTTTAATTGCCAAACTATTTTATTCTCTTACAGGCTTTATATCTTAGACTTAGACAGACTTTATTGTCATTTTGTTCACAGAGGGTGTATACAAAAAGAAATTTTGTTCAGTACAGCGGTGCAGCAGTGATAAAAAGTAAACATGGTGATCAAATCTAAACATAGACTATATGAGTTACAGTTTTCAACTTTCAGTGCTTTTTGGAGAACAAGGAAATAAAGGCACAGAGTCAGAATTCTTTTTACTCGCGAGGAGAGTAGGAAAAGACCGTGCAGGTACATCTCCACCCCACTCTGCCGGTCTTCAGCTTTCTCCTCGCTATTTATTAAAGTCAGAGGGGGAGTCCCTAGTTACACAAGCTGAGGTTGCGCTTAAGGTATAGGAAACAAGAAATACAATTCAATTTGCAGCCTCAATGAACAGGTAAATTTGTCTTTAAATGTCTTGCGGTCAAATGGTCCAAGAACCTCCTGGCTTCGTTAAGCTTGAGCAATACTATTTGTGCAACACCTCTCTGGAACAGTAATATGTCACACATTATACATCATAAGAACAAACATTAAGTATCTTATGCATAATTATTCCAACAAAGCTGTTTAGGAATCTGCTGGTCCTGAATTGAATGATTCGAAATCTAGAAGTTAAACCTTGAATTAGCTGCTTTAAAACCTAAAGATTAAGCTGGCCTGCATACATCCACATTTCCTTATCTCTGTTTCTTATTCTCCGCTTTGGAAAACATCCATTTAGTTGATGCTTATTTTTATATAAAACTGGACTCTGCAGCTCTAGTATGACACCTAGTGGTTTTTTGAGGGAACTGAATCTGTAGATTGGAACTCCTTAGAAGAAAATGCACTGATAAACACAGTGAGTCAGCGCTGCAGTGCAAATTCATGTTTGCTGTTTCTGAAAAGTTAAGAGCAAAAAGATGCTCCCAGTCTATTTTCCTTTAAGGTTTCCCAGACATTCCTGCCTGTAACCTCAAAATAACAATGCCACAGTCTGGAGACACATTGTATATTAATATTTTAATAATATTAGATTATTTGATTGATCATTTTAAATTTATTTTTAATTATTTATTTGGATAATTAGTTATTTAATTGCACATTTTACACTTTAATGGCATACTTTATATTTCAGTCATCAAAGAATAACCAATGGATCATTATCTATACCTAAAAACTAATACGTCCGCAGCGATTTAATGAATTTAGCATTAATTAGTAAAAAAAAATAAATAATATTTTTCGTTGGGATCACTGAGTTTGGGAGCGGCCATTTTTCCCCAAATATAGTAACCCCTCCCTCCTGCCATCTTCCGGCAGTGACGTCACGGTGCGGTAAGCCTAGCGCCATTCTCCCCGCTTTACAAGCTAAATTAATGGGAACTACTAGACACATCTGCAATCAACAACAATTATTGAAGATTTCCAGAGGACTTCACCATTGAAATTCACCAGAGCTATAGTGAAACTGACAATGCCCACGTGCATGGCAGCTGGATGCTGGAATACATCGGGTAAAAGTGAAAAAAAGAGTTATTCCACCTTTCTGATTCCTGATCCTCCACGGACGGGTTGGTCGTTGGATCGCCAACTTGAAGAGGGAGGATTTGCCATCGAACTTCTGGCCAGAGAAAAAACCCGTAATATGTAGCCAACATTTGGAAGAAGAATGTTTTCAAGATGACTTGGATAATAGCGCGTTGTGACAAACACCAGATACAGCACTGGGACTTGATCAACAGCCGATACCGCACCATGACGTCACAAACCAGTAGGTGGCAGTAGTGTTCTTTGACAAACATGGATGCCTCCAGTAAAGCACATTCACATGGAAATTACTCTTTATTAAAAACACTGATCATTTATTGAACAGGATGGAATAATTTAATATTTAAAGAACTTTCATAAGTTTGAATTCTGAATATAAGTTAACTTTTCCTTTAAAGAAGGAATAAATGTTAGCTATTGCTTAGTAATACTAACCTTTTGGTTTGCAAACATTTAAATGTCCAGAAGGAAAAGGGGGGAAACCTCTGCATGGCTTCTCCCCTTTGCTTCCCTAAGCTTCACAGTTGCATCTCTATGGAAGCAAATCGTTACCATATTTAAAATGAAAAAAGCATTTCCAGAAATGCTTTTTCATTTTTAGAATGTGGCTGCATTGTTTGGCTCATAAATTAAATTAGTGATCAATAATCCTCTTTGCATTTTCATTTTCTTCTTCAACACCGCTCATCCTTTTACTTAATTAAAATAAAGAAGAAAAAGACGTATGAGATTTATTTTTCAAAATGTACGCCAGCAAATATATACCAAAATTCAATTTGAAATGTAAAATTTGAAAATGAAAAAGCATTTCCAGAAATGCCTGTTTCATCTTAGAAATATGGCTGCATTGTTTGACTCATAAATAAAATTAGTAATCAATCATCCTAGTGAGCAAGGACTTGAAGAGGAGCTGCTGCTGACGTTTCTGGAAATGCTTTTTCATTTTAAATATGGTAACAATTTGCTTCCATACATCTCCAGTAAGACACAGAGCAGACTGGACTTCCTGAGGAAGCTCAGGTCCTTTAATGTTTGCAGGAAGATTTTGCATATCTTCTACTTTAAAATAAAAAAATGATCTCTGTGTATTTCTTTAATGAAAACCTTCCAGCTTTCCACCTTTGCTTGAAAGGATTAAAAATACTCACCATCAGAACGCTCTGGGCTGAAAGTAGCAACATGTTGATGTCCCTCTAACTGAGCAGTGATAAATTCGCTGCTATTTAAGAAACGGAATAATCAGCAGATCGGTTTCTGAGTAGGTTCAGCTCCACTCTGACTTGTTGCCCCACCTCCACCTCTGCAGGTCTCAGTGTGGACGGCCTCTACAGAGTGAGTGGGAACCTGGCGGTGATCCAGAAGCTCCGCTTCGCCGTGAATCACGGTAAGGCTGGCCGACCCTCCGCTAGCTGGATCACGCCTTGCCTGCGATCAGAGGTTGAATATTGATCGTCTCCTCCCTGTGTCAGATGAGAAGGTGGACCTGAACGACAGCAAGTGGGAGGACATCCACGTCACCACCGGAGCTCTGAAGATGTTCTTCAGGGAGCTTCCTGAGCCGCTCTTCACGTACGGATCCTTCGGTGACTTTGTCAACGCCATCAGTGAGTGTTTGATGTTAAATAGCAGCAACGCACACAGAGTCCTCACTACAATCACACAGACAGGAGGGAAACTGATCTACAGAGTCAGAGCTTTATAGAGCATCTAATTCATTTATAGCCTTCTGCAACAGTAAATATTTATTAAAATGATTGTATTTGCCTTTAATCTGAGGAGCTAAATACGATGATCTGTGTATTTCTGCTCTTTAATTAAACTAATTTGATGTTATGCACCTGAAATAAGATGATACATCCATTTTTTTTGTTTAAAATTTTTATTTTCTATCTTATTCCAACAGTAAAATGTTTTACTTACCTGCATAAATCAAGAGAAACTATCTTTAGCAATTAACATCATGTATCTTTTAGATTCTACATTTATTTCTAAATCTTGAACTTATATCTAACTTACATCAAGTCCCCGGATGTTGTTCTCGCCCCTCCCTATTTACCCAGCATGCATCAGAGCAGACTTGCCCGTTGTTTAGATTGACAGCTGTCCCAGCATGCAAAATAAATTTCCGAAATTCAAAGGATCGCAGAAACCAGTGGAGCTCCGAGGCTAACGGCAGCCAGGGCTAATGTTAAAAGTCCATCAGTTAGTTTAGTACCACATTACCCATGATGCATCTGTTCATTTCGTAGTTCTCATTCCACGTAGCTGAACAAGTTGTGTTTTCCACGCTTCTGGGTGGTTCGGTGGCACAAAATAGCATCCACCATTAATCCTTTCATCCAGTGTGTATGAAACCTGTGTGCGTTCTTTACCATATAACCACACATCCATATACATATTTCTAAAAAACCAAATATAAACCTCATTATCTGTACCATCATCTCCAATGTACCTGCTTCTATTCCATTAATAAACCTTCTGAGCTGCACCAGTGGAGCTAACGCTACTACAGCTAACGTTAGCTCGTCTGCAGCAGCCCTCTCTCTCTGCGTAGCCGTGTGTGAAGGACCGCTGGCTCTGATGGGGAATGTAAATGTAAAAAAGTAAGAATTTATTATTATCTAGAGACTATTGACAGGAGGTGAAATGCAGCTCCAGACGAGCCAAACGTGTGATGACGTCACGAGTGCAATTCTGTTCCAACTGACCCATATTTATGCTAGATGCTACCGTTCTCCCAGAGTCCAGACTTTCCTGTGTTCTTCTCAAGAACACGGTTGGTGAGGACACGAGTCTGTACTCGCGTTCTTGTGAATTGAGAAGCGGCCTATATTAGAGGCTGCTGTCCTGCTGTTGCCATGGTTAATCAACATATCTGTATTCCATTAATTAGGGCTTCTTATTTTTTCGTACTAAACTCAAATATTTATTGTTGCTAAGTTTAGTTACCTGATTGAAATCGGCTGTTCTGAGCCAACATTTGAGAGTAAAGAAAAGAGGGTGGAACCACTCAGAGGCCGTTTCTCAATTCACGAGAACGCGAGTACGTACTTGCGTTCTCGTCAAGTCCGTTCTTGGCGAGAACGCAGGAAGATCGGACTTGAAGACGTCATCACATGCAACGTTCTTTAGCATTTCTTTAACAGTCAAAACTATTTATTCCCTACACAAAACATTTTGAAAACAATATTTTTAATTTCTAAAGCTTAAAAAACATAAAAAAAAATTACCGAACCGTGGGTATAAAACCAGCAATGGCGGGAATTTCTTTGTTGGGAGTTGTCAGAACGAGCGGTAGTTCACACATAACTAGACCGAGAGAAGTGCACTACAGTCGGGGTAACATTAGCCCTGGCTGCGGTTACCCTCGGAGGTCTTCTGGTCACTCTGGTACGCTCAACGTCGGACTTTTTTTTTTTTTTATTTCGCACTAACTCTGTAAACAGGCCACACAGGGAGGCTTCAATGTATAATGTTATCGCCTCAAACGATTTCAAAACGTACTTTTGAAGAACAACAGCAGCAGAAAAGGGAATGTTTAACTTACCACTGTGAGCGCTGTCTGGAATCAAGCTGCGGCCGCGGGGCATTCTGGGGAAGCGGTCAGTCTGAAGAACGCACAAGTCTGCTCTGATGCATGCTCGATAAAGAGGGCTGGGTGAGAACAACATCCGGGGATTTGATGCGTTCTCGATCTGGCGTTCTCGAGAATTGGAACGGTACTCGGGCTGAGGCTGATGACGTGTCACGAGCACACGAGAACGCTCAAGAACGCATATTGAGAAACGGCCAGAGTATGTGCTACGTACTTGGGGTAGGACAGCCATTTTTTATGGCACGGGGCCCAGGTTAAAGGGCTGGTTATTCTCACGCAGCAGTGTGTCGCAGTGAGCGTTAGAGACTGACATGGGAGTGGATTTTCACTCCTGTCCCGTCCCACTCCCACAGAAAAAAATTGTGTCCCGTCCCGATCCCGGGCCAGAGTAGAAATCTAAATCCTGACCCGTCCCACTCCTGGTGAAATTACTCCCACTCCCATTCTTGGTCCCTCCATTGTTGTTTTTGAGCACGGGTGAAAAACTCAGAGCCGAAGCACTGTTGGTTTTTGGGTCATGTAGTTCTTTTGACTCGCATTATAGTGTAGGCTTCAAGGAAAAAAACTACAAAATGGCGGCGCCAGTACTGGATTTTTTTTCTTTCCATTTTATTTTATTTTTGGGCATCGATCCTAGTTTTTTTTAGTTACTATTGGTTTGCTCCTGCTCCCATCTGCTCCCGTTAATGTTTAATCCTGTACCGTCCCAATCACGTGATCGTTACTAATACTGACTCCAATCCCACAGGAATCCCACGGGAATCCCGTGACCCGTGGGATTCCCGAAAAAATGTCAGTCTCTAGTGAGCGTGTTGCAGGCATGATGCAGATGTGTTTGATTTATGCCCAATATTGAAGCGTGGTCTGCGCTGTCGTTCCACGACACAGCGCCAGAGGGCCAATCAGGAACTAGCTGTGGGTCTAGACACGGCCAAAGCGGTGAGGAAGTGGGGGCAAGTTTGTCCGACAACGGAGGAACATGAGGACCAAAAAGAGCGGGGAACCAGGTGGAAAAAGGTGCCAGCGTTCTCACGCACCTCGCTCTTCTATCTGGTCCATCTTCATGAGTCGTTTTCCACAATGGCGGCCATACGAACAAAATAGGCCGGTAAGGAACCAAACAGGAAATACGCATAGAGTGGAGCAGATGTAGATTTGACCAATCAGAGGCTTCCTGTCGGCGGACACCTACAATTTTGGAGAGGTGCAGCAGAGTGTCTGCAACTGGGGCGGGGGCACATTTGCATTCATTGCGACACACACACAGACAACCTGGTTTCTGAGTATAAATCAGCCTTAAGTAAACATAATTAAAGTGAAAAAAGGCCTTTTTTAACTTTCTGGACTTGAATTTTCCATGTCTGCCCACCAGAGGGCGCTGTTGACTCATTTCCTCTCTTGTGATTTTCCTCAGAATGCTCCGACTACAAGCAGCGACTGAATTCAGTCAAAGACTTGATCAAGAAGCTGCCGAAACCCAATCATGACACAATGCAGGCTCTGTTCAAACACCTGCGCAGGTAAGACGCCGCCAACGCCATCACCTCTGATGTCTAAAATAAACACGGAGCGGTGGGTTGTTTCCATCTGCAGGTTCTGATCCATTCTTAGCCACCAGCTACATCCTACGTTCACAATGACATTTGCTTAGCGCTGATTTGCATTTACATGGCGCCGCCTTTGCTGTAATTCAGCTCCTATGAAGCGGTGAAATTTATAGCGTGACATTCAGGCGGATTTAATCAGCTTTTTTCTTCCATGATTATGTTATTAGGGGGGCCACATGCCGAAGGCATGGCCCACCTATTACTATTGCACATATTTATTCCGCGTATTATTATTATAGCTTATAGTTCTCCTCGTCCCCTAAAAACTTCGGCGTGTAACTAGTCACGCACCATTCGTCGGATCGGGCCCAAAGTTGGCACACGCGTCGGGACCAATGGGGTGATGTGTGCTTGTATAAAACTTTCTCATTAGTCCGAAGGTTCGCCAATTATTAGCGAAAACGTCGCAAAAAAATCCCATAGGAAATGAATGGGGAGAGGTAAAAAAAAGCATAAAAAACAGCGCTTCACTGTGTCGGCATAAATTCACGTAGAAAAACAGTTTAAAGCTCAGTTTGTAGATAAATCCGTCATCTATCTAAAACTGAAGACGGTATGTTGATAACTGCTACGGTTTTTGTATAATCAGACCTCAAGCGCCACAAAGTTTTAGCAAAATCCACCCTTCTAGAGTGGAGAGACTGAAAAGCTAGAGTGTGAGGCAGCCGTTTTTTTAAGACCAAAAAACATTTTAAACTCGCCCTCACGGCCACATATTTATAGCTAGAGTCACCATTTTTGGTCAGTTTGTAGACTGAAATCTCTGGACCCACACAATGTCTTCGGAATTACGGTAGGATTAATACTTTTCCTTAAAAACCCTCCAGACCGACCTCAAGTCGATGAAAATCAGAGCCGTTTTTCATTGGTTTTGGAACAGCAGAGGGGAGAAAAACGAATGACATTATGTGTTTTAAACTCGTCATAAATATTGTTCTGAAAGACACACATACACCAAAGTTGGCATAGTTGGAGTCGAAGGATGGCTGACGCTCACGGTGAAAGAATTTTTTGAATAACTCATACGGTTTTTGCTCAGCAGTCGTTTGTTCGGAGGACATTTTAAGCACCAGAAAGCTGGGTGACAGTGTCCTGCTGCAGCTAGCTCAATTAGAAGCTCAGGTGTGAGGAAACGTTTTTTTTTTTCTTTCTCTTCCCATTCAGGTTGTAGATGACCTACAGCCATGAAAGTTACTCTAATTGAAGTAAAGATATAGCTGTAGCTTAGATAAAAATAATTTTTCAGATATCATTTATGGTTTTTACTCAGCAGTCATTTGTTCGGAGGGGGGCTTTAGCAGCTTAAAGGTGAGTGAAAGTGTGTTGCTGCAGCTAGCTCAGTTAGAAGCTAAGGACTGAGGACCCGTTTTTCTTATTCTTTCTCTTCCCATTCAGGTTGTAGATGACCTACAGCCATGAAAGTTACTCCAATTGAAGACAAGATATAGCTTTAGCTTAGATAAAAATAATTTTTCAGATACCTTTTACGGTTTTTACTCAGCAGTCGTTTGTTCGGAGGGGTGCTATAGCAGCTTAAAGATGACAGAGTGTGGTGCTGCAGTTTAAACAAAGGGAGGAGCAGGTGGGATCAGCCATTTTGTTTGTGCTTCGTTTTGGGTTGTGAAAGACCTACAGACATGAAGGTTACCCCAGTCTGAGACAAAGGATAGATGTTTCTTTCACTGAAAGAATTTTTCTAATACCTTTTACGGTTTTTGCTCAGCAGTCGTTTGTTCGGAGGGGTGCTATAGCAGCTTAAAGGTGACAGAGTGTGGTGCTGCAGTTTAAACAAAGGGAGGAGCAGGTGGGATCAGCCATTTTGTTTGTGCTTCGTTTTGGGTTGTGAAAGACCTACAGACATGAAGGTTACTCTAATTGAAGTAAAGATATAGCTGTAGCTTAGATAAAAATAATTTTTCAGATATCATTTATGGTTTTTACTCAGCAGTCCTTTGTTCGGAGGGGGGCTTTAGCAGCTTAAAGGTGAGTGAGAGTGTGTTGCTGCAGCTAGCTCAGTTAGAAGCTAAGGACTGAGGAACCGTTTTTTCTTATTCTTTCTCTTCCCATTCAGGTTGTAGATGACCTACAGCCATGAAAGTTACTCCAATTGAAGACAAGATATAGCTTTAGCTTAGATAAAAATAATTTTTCAGATACCTTTTACGGTTTTTACTCAGCTGTCGTTTGTTCGGAGGGGTGCTATAGCAGCTTAAAGGTGACAGAGTGTGGTGCTGCAGTTTAAACAAAGGGAGGAGCAGGTGGGATCAGCCATTTTGTTTGTGCTTCGTTTTGGGTTGTGAAAGACCTACAGACATGAAGGTTACCCCAGTCTGAGACAAAGGATAGATGTTGCTTTCACTGAAAGAATTTTTCTAATACCTATTACGGTTTTTGCTCAGCAGTCGTTTGTTCAGCAGCTGTTCCTCCCATTCAAAAAAGCCTGAGAGCTAAGGAACGATAGTGCTGCGCTTTTCTCTCTGTCACTGACAGGCTCGTTAAGCGTTGTCAAGGTAACCGTGCTTCAAACAGATTTTACCTCTGCTGTTTTAAACAGCACATATTAATCCAATGGAGGGTGAAAGCACTGATTTAACATTGGAAAATGGACACTATATGACTGCTGTCCATGACACTTCCCTTGCCACTCAACACTGATAGACTTTCAAAATAAGACTCCAGGGACCCTACAAAATAAAAGCCTCTATATTTTTTACATATATTTATTGCCCTATATGGCTCAACATTATGACCCAAACTCAACCCCATTTTAGAGAATAGACTCTAGGAGACTGTTTAAAACACACCCTATGGCAAATTTCAAAATAAAAGCCTCCCATTTCCGCTTCATCTACTGCCCTAATAACATGGAAAAAGAGTGATTTAACGATTGGAAAGTCATCAACTATGATTGCTGGGTCTGAACATTTTCTCTAAACACAACTCTGTTGGACTTTCAAAATAAGACTCCAGGGACCCTACAAAATAAAAGCCTCTAGATTATACTAATGCAATAATTGATGCAAATGGCTCAACATTATGACCCAAACTCTTCCAGGTTGTTTTTATTAGACTCTAGTGACCTTTTCAAAACACACCCCAGAGCAAATTTCACAAGAAAAGTCTCCCATTTACTCTGTAATACAGCAGCTATTCACCTAATAACATGGAAAACCAGTGATTTAACATTTGGAAATGGATTCTATATCACTGCTGGGCATGACCCCTCTTTTGATGCACATCCATGATAGACTTTCAAAATAAGACTACAGGGACTCTACAGAATAAAAGCCTCTTCCTTATACACACTCATACATTCTGGCATATTGCTCATAGCCATTTGTAATTTCATCATTGCAGTGGCTCTTAGAAGGCGGGTGAAGCCCGCCATTGGTGATTTCATCACTGCAATGGCTCTTAGCAGGCGGGCGGAGCCCGCCATTAGTGATTTTTTTCATCGCTGCAAGGGCTCCAAGCGGGCGGGCGGAGCCCGCCAACTGCGCTTTACCCACTGCGGTTCAATATGGACAACCCATATTACCCTTGTGCATCATATGCTGTGCACGTCTATTTCCCAGATTTCAGCACAAGTGGCACACAGCTCTCTTTGCCCATGACCTAGCCCTCTTTCCGTCCCTCAGCAGCCCTCAAAGGCGTAAGCAGTTGGTCTGGGGAGCCCCGACATCACTTGCCAGGGCCGTATTGGCCCAGTTACCCAGACGGGCAGTAGGTGGCCCCCCTCAAAATTTCTTTAGAAATTTTCTAGTTGTTTTTGTGCCGCTCCATGCAAGGATGTAGATTCTATTTAAAAAGGTTATTATGCTTGAGCCCGGAGCGTCGCAGCGTGCGTTTGTCTCCACGCTCCATCTGAAGCCCTGAAGCTGTTGCTGAATGTCGTCGTTCTCCACATAACGGCTTTAAATCTGCCACACCAAAGCACGCTCACCTGAAGCCATTTTTAAATGTAATCTCTAAGATCTGCCTCTGATTCTCTCCCCACGCACGCATACAGAGTGATAGAGCACGGAGAGGCCAACCGCATGACCACCCAGAGCGTCGCCATCGTGTTCGGACCCACGCTGCTGCGGCCGGAGACGGAGACGGGCAACATCGCCGTCCACATGGTCTACCAGAGCCAGATCGTGGAGCTGATCCTACTGGAGTATGAGAGCGTGTTCGGGAGGTAGAAGAGGAGGAGCCTTCCTCTGGGTTCCCCCAAACTCAGACTCTCTTCTTCCTCTCTTCCGTTTGTTTGCTGCGGAGCGAGCAGTCGGGAGGAATAAAAGAATAAATAAATAAAATGAACCGTTTAAAAAAGTGTTGCACTTACAAGGAATTTGGGGATGAGTTCAGGAAATAAAATTAGATGTATAGACGTTGCCCCCCCCTTCTTTTTTTTTTGTTTTCCAGTTGCCATTCCTGCTGCGAGTAGCGGGCCGATGACGGACATGCTTTCAGAATGTTGCCGTGGTGATGTGCGGACGTCTGTGTGAGTTGGTGAATGTTGAGCGTTTACACATACACTGGATCTTTGTGGCCAGTCATTGAAAGCGGAACCAGCTGCTCCTTTTTAACTCCTGGTGGGATCGGATCAGGGACAAACGGAGTTTTTTGTTTTTTTGCCTCTCTGGACTCGGGTCCATTCTGTCTGATGGTTCAGATCAGTTTCCTGTTTTTAACAGTGTTAGCCATGAACTCACTTGAACGTTGTCGGACTTCTCCTCCTGGACTAACTGGACGGCCAGATCGCGGATCTCCTCCGTTATTAAGCTAATAATAAAGAGCGTTCAGAGGCGGATGCTGAACGGATGTGTTAAAAAAAGAGCCTTTCAACACATTTCAGAGGATTTGTACAGAATGTAATTGTAAAAAAAAAAAAAAAGACAACAAAAAACTGTGTTTCTGTGTCTGAGGTGTGTGTGCTTTGATGGTGAAACTGGTGAAAGATTGTGCATTTAAACATTAAAACGCGCTGATGAGCTGGTTCGTTGCAGGTGTATGTGAGGTGTTGGCGCATGGTCAGCTGCACATTTTGAATGTACTTTTCTGGCTAACTGCTGTTTGTGAATCGCTATGTCTAATAAAAGAGACAAACTAATCAAGTCTAGTTATTTAAAATCCACAAAACCCTGTAAAAACAGCAGAGGAGCACAGAGAAGGAGACTTGAGACCAAAACAATTTTCTATCACATAATCTCTACATGGTTTAAGTCTGACACGACTCCGATTCATTAGGAAATGTGCTAGATCTGACTTATTACCTGAATTAGCTCTGACTTGTTAGCATCCGTATTAGCTCTGACTTGTTAGCATCCGTATTAGCTCTGACTTGTTAACACCCGTATTAGCTCTGACTTGTTAGCACCCTTATGAGCTCTGGCTTGTTAGCATCCGTATTAGCTCTGACTTGTTAGCATCCGTATTAGCTCTGACTTGTTAGCATCCGTATTAGCTCTGACTTGTTAACACCCGTATTAGCTCTGACTTGTTAGCATCCGTATTAGCTCTGACTTGTTAACACCCGTATTAGCTCTGACTTGTTAGCACCCTTATGAGCTCTGGCTTGTTAGCACCTGAATTTGCTCTGATTTGTTAGCACCTGACTTAGCACTGACTTGTTAGCATCCGTATTAGCTCTGACTTGTTAGCACCTGAATTTGCTCTGACTCGTTACCGCCTGAATTAGCTTTTCCTTGTTAGCAGCTGAATTAGCTCTGACTTGTTAGCACCTGAATTGGCTTAGACTAGTTAGCACCTGAATTGGCTCTGACTCGTTAGCAGCTGAATTAGCTTTTCCTTGTTAGCAGCTGAATTAGCTCTGACTTGTTAGCAGCTGAATTGGCTCTGACTTGTTAGCAGCTGGATTAGATTTAATGAATAAGGATCTGATTTAGCCATAACTTGTTAGCACATGAATTAGCTCTGACTCGTTACCACCTGAATTGGCTCTGACTCGTTACCACCTGAATTAGCTCTGACTTGTTAGCACCTCAATTAGTTCTGACTTGTTAGCACATGAATTAGCTCTGACTTGTTAGCAGCTGGATTAGATGTAATGAGTAAGGACCTGATTTGGCCATAACTTGTTAGCACATGAATTAGCTCTGACTCGTTACCACCTGAATTAGCTCTGACTTGTTAGCACCTCAATTAGTTCTGACTTGTTAGCAGCTGAATTAGATCTGACATGTTAGCACCTAAAATAGGTCTTAGCAGCTGGATTAGATGTAATGAGTAAGGACATGATTTAGCCATAACGTGTTAGCACATGAATTAGCTCTGACTTGTTAGCACCTCAATTAGTTCTGACTTGTTAGCACATGAATTAGCTCTGACTTGTTAGCACCTCAATTAGTTCTGACTTGTTAGCACCTGATTTTTCTCTTGCTCTAGCCCATATCCAGCTTCTGATTATACTGGTTATTTCTTTTTACCCAGTTAGCGCCAAGAAATGTTTACCAGTTCCAGAGGTTGTGGTGCTGGAAAGATTTTTTAAAAAGTACCAGTTTAGCAACGATTTATGAAAGAAAAATTCCCAGAGTTGTCTGTTTTAGGGATTTTTGACATATTTAAAAATGTATCAGAGAAAATCCATTATCTTTCATTCAGGCTGCAGCAGAGTGAGAAAGAGCACATTTTTGCGCATATTTGCACATTTATGTTCTCTAGAATAAACGCTCTGGGTTCGATTCCCAGCCTTTTTGCATGGAGTTTGCATGTTCTCCCTGTGTATATATGGGTTCTCTCCGGGTATTCCGGCTTCCTCCCACAGTCCATGTTTGGCTCATTGGCGTCTCTAAATTGTCCCTAGGTGTCAATGTGTGTTTGAATGGTTGCATTTCTGTCTCTTTGTTGCCCTGCAATGGATTGGCAACCTGTCCAGGATGCAACCTCGATGGAATACATTGGAGAAGATGGATGGATGAACGCTCTGTTGCTTTAATAATGCTAGCTACAGTTACTAAAGTCATCACTAATACTAGATAAAAAAACTAGCTTTAATATCATATGAACTCTCTTTGGTGCAATTAATAAAGGATTTTTGAGTTAGTTTTACATCCTATGTTGTTGTTTATTAAAATAAATTGGAACTCTATCAGATCCTTTAAATAATCTACCAATCAGAAATCGGCTGCATCTCTGTTTAGATGAATGCAGGAAAGAGAAGGTGGAACCCCGTTTAACCTTCAATCACTTCTATAGCTTCCTCTATTCTGCTTTAATTATATAATTGAAATGATCCACTCAGTACACAGATCCTGCTTATTGAATTACTCGATTAAACGTTCACATCTTAATGAATTACTTCCCCTACCTGTTAATTATGAAATGAACTGCACTTTATTTCTGGAGTTTTCCTGAGCAGCATGCTGACCTCTGAACCCCTGGACTCCCATCAATCTGCCACGGCTGTTAGACGCCCAGGCTCCGCAGGTCAAACACGGCCGCGGGCCTGAAGGCTGTGGATTAATTGATGTCTAATTAGGTAAGTGCCACAGTGCCAGTTTTGATTAAGAAGCAGGAGGCGAAGTGTTGTGCTGAGCGAAGCTGCTCGCTTGGAGCCAAATGCTGCTGTTTGTGTTTTCCTGTCGCTCTGCCACTAAAGGAGGCTTTGAAAATAAAATAACAGAAAGCTTTGGGGCTGATTGTGGAATAACATGACTACGTGTAAAACAATAGAGATAATTTAACTATTTCCTTTAGAAATATGTTTGTGTTTATGTTGTTTTCATTTATTAACATTCTCCTTTGATTATAAATATATACAAATAATGTATGGGTGGGTTAAACTTCTATATGTATTGGTAGTTTATATCTTGTTCTACCACTAGGGGGAGCTAAAGTCTAAACAGAAGTAAGGTTTCTCTTTTACAAACTTGTTTTTTTTTTTTTTTTTTGTCTAACATCCAAATACATTTAAATTACTTTCATTGTATGATTTATAAAAGAGTGAATAGTTGATTAAACAGCTGCCTTTTACTGATTTATGATTTCAACAGAAATCCTGTTGGAGAAAAATCTCACATTGGTTTTTAAATGATTATGATTTTATAAAGAGGTCAACTTTTTTTTCTCTGCGTTCGTTGTCAAAGTTGAACTCCAGGATGGTCAAAGAACAGCCGCTGTTATCTGTGGATCCTCGGCAATTAGATCACACCTTTATAAAGCCAAACTATCTCCAACAAACTGCCAATGCTGTTAAAACGAGGAAAAAACCTGCTGAAGAATTTAAATGGAGTCAAAAATAAAGCATTGCATCAACCTGAGTAAAACGAAACAGTTCATAGACTGAATAAAAGCAAAGGGTTTTATTTTCGCTTCCCATCCAGGAAGCTTTTTCAATTCAATTAATGTCATTAAATAAAAACAAACAGGGTGCTGCTCTGTAATGGTGTTAAGCCTATTTAAGACTTTCCAGGTAGCAAGTTTTACATTTAAATACTAAACCAGTCAAGTTTCTATGATCGAAAAAATTGCCTTAAAATGGATTCCAAAGAAAAAGATAAAAAAAAAAAACAATCCAAGTTGTTGTTTCCAAGCTTTTTCAGTTCAAAATGTCAGAAATGGTGTTGTTATATTATAAACCCAGCTGTAAATGAATGTGTGTCTACAGCAGAGACCAGAAGTGACAGCAGGTGGCGTTAGCAGGCAGTAACCAGACCGTCTGACAGTGGCCTCGTTTGGAACCAGTACCCCCAGTTCATCCAAGATCAATGATTGGCTTTGAATCTATTGCTTGCTCTACTACAGCGAAATCCCCTCCAACATCCAGCCACTGGAGTGACCCCCAACTGCTTATGTTTTTACTCTGACTCCACCCTGTCACTGAATTACAGGGTCTGACCAGGAGATGGTGCTTCTCTTTAGATCTTAAAGGAATAGTACACCCAAAACATGATTAGCCTTCATTTTCTACTCACCCCCATGCTGAACAACACTCTGGAGTACTTTTTTGATATCTCAAATGCATCTGGAGATCTGGGAGGCTTCTTGCTGTCTGCTGACATTCAAATAATGGAGGTCTATGGCGCCCGAGGCAGAAAGGTCCATAAAAGTCCACAAAAAACGTGTCAATATTCCTCCATACTGCTCGTCCAATGTATTCCAAGTGTCCTGAGTGGGTAGCATCCAGAATTTACTCGAAACGAAGTCATTTAGAATGTTTTTAGAGCATAAACAGTAGTGTATAGGATTTCCTGAAAGCGCGCTCACAACGCTACGGAAACCGCGGCAGACCAAACCATATGAAAGTGCGCATTCAGCGTCTGCTCTGCCAATAATGCAAGCGTAGAAGAAGAAATGTGCTGTTTACCTGTGCAAAGAAAGAAACAACGAAAGAAAAATGTCTGAGGACTTCAGTGTTGAGGAAGAGCATGAGTTCTTTGCCGAGCTGAATGCGCTGGTTTGGTCTGCCGCGGTTTCCGTAGACTCGTGAACGCGCTTTTAGGAAATCCTATACACTACTGTTTATGCTCTAAAAACATTCTAAATGACTTCGTTTCGAGTAAATTCTGGATGCTACCCACTCAGGACACTTGGAATACATTGGACGAGCAGTATGGAGGAATATTGACACGTTTTTTGTGGACTTTTATGGACCTTTCTGCCTCGGGCGCCATAGACCTCCATTATTTGAATGTCAGCAGACAGCAAGAAGCCTCCCAGATCTCCAGATGCATTTGAGATATCAAAAAAGTACTCCAGAGTGTTGTTCAGCATGGGGGTGAGTAGAAAATGAAGGCTAATCATGTTTTGGGTGTACTATTCCTTTAAGGCTCAGAACTACATTGAAACTCCATCCGGATCAAACTTTTATTCGATTATCTTTTGTTAGAAAGTACCACCGGTATTAGAATTTGCATGAAGGCAGAGCTTTCATATCGACAAACATTTAATGCAGTCATTAGAAGATGTGGATCTTTAATCTGACTATAGGAGCGTCAGGCTTAAAACAGTGTAATGGTCATAAAGATAGCTGCACATTTCCTGCTCTCCCCTCCTAACCCAGTTAAAGACCAACCAAACGCTTCCATCCTGAGCGAGAAGAAACATCACTTCCTGCTAGAGGAGTGATGCCTTGGCTGCGCCCTCATCCTATTTTCTAAGTGTGCTGTCAGAGTTGTGTTCCCGCATGCATGGCGATGCTAAGCAAGCGTGTAAGTATTCCGAGTGTCAGACCGAGCTCGTCGTCATTATTAACGAGCTCCAGGCAGCCGGAGTGGATCATTTTCCATGGAAATTCAATGCATTTTAAATAGCAGTGGATCAACATTCCGGGCCAGGATTTACATAAGGTAATTGCAGGATGCTGAAAGCACCTTCTAGCTGGCAGCGATTCCCCCCCCCCCTTCTCACTCTCCTTTACCTTCAGTAATACAATCAAGTCCATTAAGTAGGCAATAAATACAAGGCAAGACTGTATCAGCGCTCCGTGACAGATAATGGCCCTTCTCCAGAATATCTATTTATTTAGCCGTGGACAGCTCAGCACAGGCGGCTTCCTCTTCCTCACCTGCTCCTCCTGCTTGTCTGCCAGTATTAAAATCTGTCTTTCTGATAAGAAAAAGAGAGGAGGTGGGGGGAGATGAGACCACAATGCACCTCTCTGAGGTCTACCTGCTGCAGCTGCTATGAGGGTCTTGGGAAATTAACGCTCAGACAATAATTTGCGGCGTGTATGTCTGCGTGCGCAGAGGCTGGAGAGGAAGTTTTAGAATTTTAAAACCTCTTCCTCCAGACTCGAATATCGACCCTGGATTATCCCAAGGCGGCGCTATAATCCTCCTCTGTTTGGGAAAAAGCTGGTGATTATCATTTGATTGAGTTTAGGGACCTGTTACGCGATGATTACGCTCTGATAATGTTCTTTATTTTTGAGGGAGGTGGCGTTTTATTTTGGAAACCGGGGCGTCGATGAGGCTTGGATGAAGATGTGAGGGTGAGGCTGAATGCGATCATCTCTGACGGTGAGACAAAGTGAAACTAGGTGCTCTGATTAATATGAGTAGGTGCAAGGAGGAGCGGGGGGGGTCTCATTAACAGTGTTGGCTCTAGAGTCTGTTAGCTAACAGCACATGTACTCCCCTGCTACAGCCCAGGCTGTAATTAGGACATTTCATCCATAGCCTTTTCAACACAGATGTCTGATTGGAGGAGAACCCCCCCTCCCTCCATGTAATTACAGAGGCCCCCGGACCCCTGACGCCGTCACAAACAAGAATTCAATTAAGGGATCAACAGCCACACACGCGGCCATCTGCTTTTGATGTGAGCCTCCGATGGGAAGTTTTCCTCCTTCCACAGGTTCCACCTTCAGAGGGAAGGCCGCACCGGTTTGCCAGCTCTCTCATAAAGCCTATTGGATTTGCTCCCGTGCCAACGTCTTACTTAATTAGCCTGCACATTTTTACGGGCATAAATCGCTTTTACATCACTGCCAACGGAGCGCACCGCAAAGTGGGTCGATCATATATTATGTTGATCCTCCTCTGGCGCAGTCAAAGCCATACATTACATTTGAATTTGTCGAAGAGCCCAGGGCCCTCTGGCATCATTCTTCTTTGTTGTGCTGTCACCGCTAATCTCTCCCCAGGGGTCTCTCCTCGCTCCTGCTCTCGCTTTCTTTCTCCTAGCTGCCCCCAGATAGGATGAGTGTACGGACGTGGGGGATCGGGCTGAGCCAGGAGGGCACCCACTCAGCTCTCTGTCACCTCCGCAGCCCCTCCTGCCGTGCAAAGAAGCTGCCCACCCTCCTGACTTTAGGTGACAGAGGTGTGTCACGTGCTTTCTGTTCTATATCACTTTTTGTCCACAATTGTAATGCAGTTGTTTTACATTTAAATATGATATAACCAGGGGTTCATGTGTTAAATAAATGATGGCCTGTTGGTAGGGATGCACGATATTGGGATTTTGGCCGATATTCGATATTCCGATATTTTAAAACTCATGTAGCCGATAACCGATATCGATACCGATGTTAAAGCTGGACAAAAATAAGTAGTCATTGAAAATAGCAGTTTTGTTATCATTTCTGACACTTTGAAAAATAATATACTCAAATATATTTTCATATGCTGATATCAAATAGATTTTTAAAAACGCGGTATCGATCTATTTTACTTTCAAAGTCTGGTGAAATTTCATCGTTCTGTTACAAACTCTCGTGATATTTTGCAAATTCTTGTCAATATATCAACATATAAAAATATGGAAAAATTTCATGAATTTTTCGGGGGATTTCGTAGCATAACGATGACATATAGCAATATTTCATTAGTAAAAGAGATTGATATGGTGTTTTTAGATAGATATATTTTAATGTATCAATATTTTTTCCCTCGTCTTTAGAAGTTTTTAAGTCTGTAAAAAAGAAGTTTTTAAGGACGAAGAAGTAGATTTTTTTTTTTAGACTTTAGAAACTCAGAAGCTGATCAAATATCGGGTTAAATATCGGTGGGGTGGCCGATGTCCGATATTCAGTTTTAAGGCCGATACCAATAGGGGGCCGATTATATCGTGCTTCCCTACCTGTTGGTAATGGTTGGACCAGGGACACATCTAAAACATGCTGACAGAGTTGGCATAATCTGAACATCCTCTAATTTTGCACGGAACAATCTGTTTGTGTCCAAAAAATAATAAATTCAGCCTGACCCCTGATCAGTGGCCGAACCATTGAACAGGCCATACTTACTAAGTGCTACAACAACTCTCCTTTGATTAGAAGCTGTTACTGTTTGGTATTGTTAGGTATATTCTTTATACATCATGTGCATTGTTATTCTGTTAGCCAGATTAGACAGAGTAGAAGGCCTTCCTTCACATTGTGGCACTGTGTGTACGGAGGTCATCTAATCAGGACAGCCTTCGGGTCTTTAAAAAATACACAGGATATGGGAACATCTTGGAGCCGGTCTGATAGAGGAGAGCTATCTGTAACCCTGAGGCATAGAAGCAATCTGCATGAAGTTCAAGACATGGATGGCGTGTCAGTTTCTGATACGGACAGCTAAGCATCCACCTGATGCAACACATAGACTCATGAGCTATAAGAAGCAGGAGATTACCTTGTTCGGGGAGCAATCTTTGCCGGACGTGATTTTTGAGCCCACAGCTGTGCAAACTCCAAGCATTTTCTCTGTCCTGTAACGACCTGATCCGGAATAAACTCTGTTACCTTTTATTCCTGTTTTTATAGTCCGTTTTTATATGGTTTTACCCAGTTTGAGTTAAGAGTAGTAAATAACTTGGAAAAGAACCTTTAGGAAGCCCCAGAGGCACAACGGCTTTTTTAGGGGACATAACTTCCTCATTTTAACAGTATTTCTCCTTAAAGTAACGTTAGTTTATATAAAGCAGCACGAGGTAATATATCAACTTGATATATACTCCTAGAGCAGGACAGAAAGACCCAGTATTCAAGGCAAGACAGACAGTGGGATTATTCAGGGCGTTCACTAAAAAACGGAATGGGTTGTGGATGGTAGCCTGTGCTGTGCGGATGCAGGGGAAACCTAACCTGACTCCGCCGGCTGGATTTGCTCCGCATATCCATCTGGAAACCTTCCGTTGAAGTAATTTTGGGAAGGGGCGAAAATACTGGTTAGCTGATTGGCCTATGTTGGTGATAGACGGGCCAAATACACCAATCAGATCAACGAAGCATATGACGTACTAACAGAGCGACGACGAAAACACAAAAACAAGCCAGGCTACTCTTGCTGAAACCAGTCAGGAGAAGAGCAAAAACATCTTTTCCTCTGAGAAAAGCCTCCAGAGCAGTGTTTTGCTCTTCTTTCAGTGAAGAAATACTCTGTAATTCCGATAAAACTTGCTCGATAGCCACGCTAACGCTAGTTTCATCGGCTGAAGCCGCCATGTTCTTTAGACTGAACTGTCGCGCTTCGGGTTGCGCCACACCTCAACCCGCCTCAAAGCCAACGCTGATTGGACGTTCGTTTGGTGAACGGCTCCAAATTTTCTTTAACGGAGAGTCTCCAGACTGATCTGCGAGTGAAACCTTGAAAGCTCGCGAGATCAGGATGGTCTCACGAGGCTAGGGGAAACCGTATCTGATGGGGAAACGCAGCTCTACATGGCGCCTCCTGCTGTCGGTTAGTCAGAACGACAATTCTCCATGTATCATGTGACTTTTAGCAGAAACTTACCGCGGAGTGTGAAGAATTGACTCGTACGCGAGGAGAGATCGTTTTGGTATTCAGGGACAATCTACAAATTATATTTTCAGTGCAATGTAGACTAGTTGTAAAACAAATTTTTGTATGTGCGCAACATTTAAGGACAGTTTAAAAAAAAAAGTTTTATTTGTGTGTGACATTAGAGGAGAGTTTGTAACAAGTTTTATTTGTGAACGATAAGATTTATTTGAGTGCAACATTTGTGAGTGATAAGATTGGTTTTTGTACACAACATTTTGGCAGAAAAAATCACTCCATACAGACGGAGGATGATTATCCATGTGAGTCACTAACGTGGTTTAACAGTTCAGTCCATCGCCGAAGAACGAGGTAGGACCCACCCGGTGGACTGCCAACAGGATGCGGCGGAAGTGGCCCAGAGTGTCCTAGATGCTGCATATCCGGAGAACATGCAGGAATCCGAGCCAAGTCAGGGAAGCAGCTCAGAACAGGAAGGCTCAGAGGTTCAGGAGTCTAAAGCCCAGTCAGGAACATCGATCAGAATAGGAACAGGCTGGTTCAGGGTTCCAGGAGTCCACAGAGAGTTCAGGCAGAATGTTCTGATGGGAACAGGGAAGCTCAGCAGATGAGAGGCAGATCAGGGGCAGGAAT